>NC_133026.1:102321250-103000000 GCF_048771995.1 Taeniopygia guttata
ATATTTTAAATATTGTTTTGTTTCCTAATGCACAATAAATAGAATATTCAAAACTTAAAACCAAGGGAAAATAGTTTATCACCCAGCATGGGTGCAGCCAAACTAAGGAACTCATTACACACAAAGTCATTTTGTCCTAGAGATGAAATAGAATCAAAGAGCAATTAAGAATTTTACTTTGGTAAAAAGAGTAACTGTAATACCCTAGAAGAAGGAGGTCAGACTACTGTGTCAAGACCTAATCCTTTCTAATCATCTCCAGCTCAGAAGAGGCCAGAAATAGGTTTAGCCTGCACAGAGTAAGAGATTCCGCATCTCTCTGTAGCAGGGCTTGTGTCGCCCTGATTCTTGAGTTTTCTAAAGCCTTCTGAGTTTACATTCTATTGAGAAACTTTCCCACACAGTTTTTGTAAATAACGTGTTGTTTTGCATTCCTTCATGGGGGTGGAGAGACTTGATGTACTAGTGCTTTGTCCAATGTCTTTGGAGAGGTGGCCCATTCACTCTCCAATCCACTGTCACCTTTAGAAAAGTATAAAAGTTGGAGTCAGAAAATAAACTTTCTCTTTTACCTTGCAAAGTGGCAAGTGGCTCGCGTTGTCCATTCTCGTGTCCTATAGCGACAGGCTTGCATGTGTCCCTGATGTGATATGACGCCAAGTCAGAACGAATACAGCATTCCCTGTGTCATATCACACATAACAGGACCCACTGACATTTTCTTCAGGACTCTTTAAAAACTCCTTGAAACTGTTTACATTTGAAAATGTTGTACAAGAAGCAAAAGTGTTTACTATCATAACTTCTGTCTCGGAAAATATTTTCTTCTAGGAAAAAAAGGGCGTTATAACAGCAAATAAGATGTGCTTTTCAGCACATTGATATTTTAAAGGAGACTTAAGAATAGTTAAGTAAACTTAAAATGAAAAAAAAAAAAGTTTAAATTCAAAAGAGAATGGATGTGTTTCTGAGTCTAAGCAGCACTCTGCTAGACTGTCTGCTGGCACTCTTGCCCCAAGCACCCATATGATCATAAAAAAAAGGATGTGCTGGCTGCCAACATTCATGTCTATGTTTTCAGATGGCACTCAGCCTGCTCGCATATTGACTGGGAGCTTTGGTATAGGAATGGGTGCCAGGGTATTTTGAGTTTAGATGGGCAACTTGCATAAATAACATCACCAATGTCATATTATTCACAGAAAGTCCTGTGATTATGCCAAAAAATCATAACAGCAGTTGAAATTATATTTTGCAGAGAGAATAGTCTGCTTTAGACAGGCAACAGAAGGCAGGATACATTACACTGCAAAGCAGTAATTACATGGGAAGCCTACTTTTTCATCACTGGGTACAGTCCTGGAGTTGAGCATGTTTAGAGATGTGTAAGCTTTCATTAAACGGTGAGCATTCACACTGGGAAGCTGATTCACCCTTTTCAAACAGCAGTATTATCTTCGGGTCCACAGCAGTATCTCGGGTCTTAGCAAGATTGAGGTGTTGGAGGCTTTGATGTCAATGCACAGCTACAGCCAGTTACCATGCAACTGCAGAAAAGGGTTTATCTCCTGCTTCCTTGGATGTTCTGCAGAGAGGAATACAGGGGAAATGGCCCACTAGTATGTGCTGTGACACAACTGCATGTGGAAACTCCCCTTGTATTTTCAGTATGGTTTTGCAGAAACTGAGTCAGATGATCACCCTTATTCTAGTACAGTTCTTTTCAGTTCTTTAGGAAGGTTATTAGAAAAGTGACATCAAAAGAATGGGATTTCTATGGTACAGACTGTTGGAAAGGAGGTTTAGGTGCAGGAGGACCTGAATTTTCACAGGCTTTTTCACCCAGCAGGTTTCAGAAGGAAGACTGCTGAGTGGAGAGCAGGCAAAAGAAAGAAGATGAATCACTTCAGATTTTCTCACTAAACAGAACATCTAATAATATTTTAGCAATCATTTTTTCACAGTCTGAGATTATTTTTTTCATTCAGAGATTTATAAAAGAATAAAATATTTTTTCTATAAAATCATTAAGGAAATCTATGCATTGCTGTTGGTTAACATACTTGTGTATTTGCACTAGACAGCTACAGTATTCACATATTTATCTGTATCTAATAATTACTTTTCGGTATTTCATATTCCTTCTGATATTTTGGTTCTCATTTTCTCCTTTGTCTCACCTTCCCTTGGTTTAGGTGAGCTGAGGTTGAAATCTTGTCTCTTAGGCTGAGGCAGGAAAAAATTAATTTAAAACATTATTAACATCCAGCTTCTGCTCTGTCACCCTTAATATAAGCAATTGCTATCCTCTCTCACTCTAGTTGGGTTCACTTTTTCTTTGTTGTCTTTTCTGCAGCACACAATTTCCATGGATTTTCTTAGCTGGAGAAGCCACCTTTTCATGGCAGCATTTAAAGTAATGCTGATCCTTACAACCTGTCTTTATAATCAAGTCCAGTGCACCTGGTACTTATGAACAAGACTTAATTTAGACCTTGAAGTTAGTGCAAGTGGGAGTGGGATCACCCCAGTGTCTTGCACTATACTCCAAGATCCTGGCAAGTTGTTCTGAGTTTGGTGGTCTTGGGATCATGGTCTATCCAATCAACAGAGACTGATGGGAACTATTTTGCAGAACTACAGTAAAAGTTTGTGTATGCTGGATTTTGAAGTTGCCAAAATCAAAGTTTGTTGTTTTCACTGCAGTTTAGATACCTAGTTATGTCTAATAATTTTTTTTTTTTTATAAACTAAGCAAGCCAAATTCAGCCTTTTTGAGGAAGAAGCATCTATTGATTTAGAAAAGAATAAAAATAGTTTCTGTTCTTATGATCATCTAGGGAGTTAGACATAAGCAGTAGGACAGAGCTCATGTTTTTTCTGTGCTGATCCCAAAATGAATTAAAATGGCTTATCTACAAACACATAAATATGCTATTTATTTAGCTACAGGCTACATTCTCCTATTTTTGGTGATGGAGGTAGTCATTTTCGGAGAGCTTTGCAATTAACATGTTTGACAACTGATTTGTCTGTCTCCAAATCTCTGTACTGACACGCGATGTCTGTCTTAGTGACAGGTTTATTGTAGCATACAATTTATGTATCCTTATTTTGCATTTAATTGCTATGACACATCATAATCATAATCAGAAACCAAAACTTTCATCAGTCCTAACAACATTTGTAAAAACCCACGAAACTCTAACACTTGTGCATGGGAAACTGTGCAGAATCTCCTAAATGCAAGGAGCTGACTGCTGAAGCTGCTAACTTACACTTTTAATTTTGCATAACAGCTAATGTGCAAGATTCTCAGTGCTTTCAGCAACAGACCTGCTGTTACTAGGGAGGTAGGAGGCACCTTAAAGCTACGTCTGCTGCCAATAGCTCCATGTCATTGCCAGTGACAGACTCCCTCAGTCCCGCGGGGATTTGTTGTCAGACTCAGTTGGGCTCAGAAGCTGGCACTCTGTTACTGCTCTCCGTCTCTAGCTGATATGCCTTCTGGATAGCTAGGACTGTATGCAGTCATCCCAATCTCTTTTTTTTTTTTTCCCTCTTTTTCCTTTTTATTTTTTTTCCTTGCTTGCATAAAGCGGACCAAATTAGGCCTGATGTATGTGGGCGAGCTCACAGGGAAACACTGAATCTATCAGAGGAGAGCAGTTCTTCCTCAAACAAAGCCTAGTGCTGGTCTGCTGTGGTTTTCCCTGTAAAACCCAGTTGTGGAAGCAGAACCCAGCTAACATGGGAAGCAGATCTATGAACTGCAAAGTAATTTAGGATGTGGTTATTTAAACATAAATTGTTGATTTCTTTCTGTAAATGAGAAGTCACTGACAGTAATAGCCTTTAGAAACAAGAGCATATAAAGAAACATACTTTAGTTGGTATATATGACTTATGAAGATTGGTTTGAAATTTGCATGTCATAGTTTCAAGTTTAAAGTGAATACATTGAATCTATTTTTACCCATAGGAGAAAAAAAAAAAGGACTTGGCAAATTTGAAACTGAAACTCTTGGTTTTAAAACCAGGATGAGTTGATCAGTAAAGCAGATAGGCAGTTTAAGTGCATTAGCACTTGTCAAACCTAACAAATTTGTCAGTTCAAATTGATCTCCTTCAGAGATATAAACCCCAGATTTTTGGATATAATACAAATGTACTAAAGTATACCTGATTTCAGCAATGTATTTGATGAGATTACACAAAACAGTTTTGAGAAGGAAGTAGGAAAATACAAATCAGACTGTTGGTCTTGAAAAAAAATCATTAATAAAGGAAAATCGCACAACCCCTCTCACCAAAACAACAACAACAAAAATTTCCAGGTTGAGAGCTTGGAATTCACTTTGAGATGGATGTAAATGCAGATAAAATATGCCTCAAGTTTTATTGTCAGTAAAATGAATACTAGTGGGTTAAAGCTGCATGGCATATTTATTTCTGAGCTCAATTAACTTAGCAGAATGATATATTCTACTTTCAGAGAGGGTGTACCAAGTGCATAAATCTGAAGAGTTTTCATGGAGGCTACAAGGTCTGCTAGGTGCAATAGAGTTCTGTGTCAAAAATATCTATGATTTTCAATTCTACTTTCTTTGAAAGTAATTAGTGATTTGCTATGAAATGCAGCAAAACCAGCATCTTTTCCAAATATCCTGTGGCCTCTTGAATAAACCATTCGAAGTTCAGAGTATCTCACAAAACTGGAAGAACTTCTGAAAAGGGTGGTATGAGTATTAAGTAAAAAGGGATTAAATTACCAATAACAATTATGAGAAAAAATGCTCAATCCTTATTCATTTCAATAAGCCTTAATCACATGTAGCAGACCTATTGCACTGCTTAAGAATTATTTCTGAGAACAAGGGCTTACCTCCATAAAGACAGTGTGATTTAATCCTAGAATAGCCTAAGACTGAGAAAGGAATTTGTGAACCTTCTTCTGCTGGATCTGTTCTGACTGCACTAACATAGAGGTAAAAGGAGGATCATGACTGGGACAGATTAGAATTAATTAGGTTTAGGAAAAGCAATTGGAAGGACTTTTACACTTCCTGTGTTAGATTGAATTTTACAGTATGCGGTGGTTTTGTCTATAAAGCTGCTCAGAAAAGAGACATTATTTCTTTTCTTATAATGGGAAAAAAAATTGAGTTTAGCTTTGTCTTTAAAATCAGGGGGAAAAAAAGTACTATTTCAGTTATTTTTTTCTTTTTTCTCTTTTTTTTTTTATTGCCTTTGGGTAGGAATCAGCCACTGAACACTGCCACCAAAGAGACGAAATATACAGAAATGGAGGGAGCAATGGCAGAGTAGCATTAGAGTCTGTAATTCAGTCTTAGCTGTAACAGCTCAGAGCCAGAGCTTTTCCACAGCCATGGCTTTAATTTGCTTAAAATTTATGTATTTCATTTAATGTTCTTAAGCACATACTGAACATTGATCTTTCCTGTACTGGGTCTACTTTACCATATCCCTTCTTCCTGGACTTAACTTCACTGACAAATACCCTAACTCCCCACCTCCATCCCAGCAGTCTGGGATGGGGATTAGCGGCTGTGCGCAGTTCATCCCATGTTTTCTCTTCCACTCCTTCCTCCTCAAGTGAGAGGATTCCTCACCCTCTTCCCTTGCTCAGCATGGGGTCACTCCTGCAAGGAACAATCCTCCATCAGTTTCTCTGAGTCCTTCCCATGGGCTACAGCTCTTCATGAACTGCTCCAGCCTGCATTGTTCCCAAAGGGCACAGTCGTTCAGGAGCAGACTGCTCCAGCATGGAGCCTCAACGGGGTCACAAGACCTGTCAGCAAACCTGCTCCTATGTGGGTTTCTTGCTTCACAGGGACACAGGTCCTGCCATGACCTTGCTCCACTACCTGCTTACTATAGGGTCACAGACTTCTTTTCGGCATCCAAATATGGCAGCATGGGGTCATCCACAGGCTATGGGCAGATTTATGCTCCTCTCTGGATCTCCATGGGCTGCAGGGACACAGCAGATGCACCATGGTTTGCACCACAAGCTGCAGGGGAATCTCTGCTCCAGCTCCTGGACCACCACCTCCACCTCCTTCTTCACTGTCCTTAGTGTCTGCAGAGTTGTTTCTTTGGCATACTTCCACTCTTCTGTCTCTGTCACACAGTTTTTTCCCCTCCTAACAGAGCAATCTGTTGTCTTAGAGGTGCTGCCACCATCACTAATGGGCTTGGCCAGTGGCAGGTCTGTCCCAGCTCTGTCAGACACAGGGAAAGTTTCCAGCAACCTCTTATGGAAACCACCTCTGTAGCTCCCCCTGAACTAAAACCTTGACATGCAAGCACAAAGCACAGGTATAAAAAGAAATGTGAGGAGCAAAAACTAAAAAGCAAAAGTTGCCAGCCACATTGGGTTGATTCCAAGGTCTGCAACCAGAAAAAGGACCTAAGTATTTAGATTTCAGCTACATAAGGAAATTTAGCACTGTGCACATGTCTGATCCAAACTAGAATTTGGGTCAACATAACACAGCAGGTAATTTTTCTTCTTTGCTGCACAAGGGTAAAGATTACTCTAAATTCCTGTCACATTTGCTTAAAATGAATTTGGTCTTTAGCTTTGCATTATTGAAATTATATAAAAACTTAAAAGAAATTTATTTTGTCTGATGAAAATTACTTAATGACTTATTTATTGTTTGTCCTTTTTCCTTTATCATCAAGATTTTCTGTCTGGGTTTGGTGGTTTTCTTTTTTATTTTTTTTCTAAAATTACCATTTATCGAAGCCATAAAAACTAGCAGAAGGGCAGAATGCAGTATCAGGTACTCAATATAGTCTGGATTCACCAGCTAGCATTTTGCAGAAGCCCTTAGCCACATGAATGAGAACATATTCTGGGGCAGGTGGCCAACAGGGAGATTTTCATGGTGTGAAATACTGGCAGATGCTGTGCAACTTCATCTTGTGATTGTCACTCCACCTCTGGTGCCAAAAGAAAAGAGAAAAGCAAGAAGGAATATGGAAGAATAAGGAGAGTGGATATGAGGTACAGCATGCTGTATTGAACCCACTTGGGCATGATTTTTGGTTTCCAAATAGCAGGATGTTGAGTTACACCAGAATTTCACTTGCTCAACAAGTCTAGCTGGGTTGCATTACACATGCCTGTCTGACATACCCTGGGCTGTCCAACAATGAAATGAAAAGTCCAGCACTACAAAGTCTCAAGGAAAATATCCTGAAAATTTATATATTTATACTCATTAAAATTCAAATAGAAACTACACTCATAAAATGCTGTTGTCTTTACTCTTGACCAGAAAACCTTGCTTACATACTGAGAAATTATATCAAGCATTTACAGAAAATTATTTTTACTTTAAATAAATCCCCTTACTAAAATTCTTGATTTTGTTCTTTCAGTTCACTTTTTGTCTCCAGAAAACACTGAATAGATATCTAAACTTCTGCCTTTTCAGCAGGAGTAAAGTATGGCTATAAATAACAGAATTGACTTGGGGAATTATAATCATGAGAGTGACAGTCTCAAAAAAAGAAGCAGAATAATTTTGCATAAGAAAATTATTTTTCAACAGATTAAAATAATGGGAGACTTTCCCTTGGCAGTATTTGATTGCTTCTAAACTTATTGTGTATTTCTCAAAAGGAAGCAGAGTTAATGAGTCCTTTTTAGTCTCAGCCTCCTGACAGAGTTTCTCTTTTAAAGACTTCTTCCATTTATAGCGAATCCACAGGTGAGACAATCTGGTATATAATGTAAAATTCTATTTCTATTTATTTTCCTGATACGCCAGATAACAATCAACGAGGAAAATACTTAATTTTAAAACAACGTTGGAAGACAAGGGATGGGAAAGAGAAGGAAGAGGCAAGAAGCAGAGAAATCACTAAGTGTATCATTTAGCCTTGACCTTTATATCCCAAATATGTGGTTAGGAAGGAGGCGAGGGGAGAAATCAGGTTGAAGATCTATGGAACTATGGATACATCATGCTGGGAAGAATGATCTTCCCATCTTCTCTGTTGATGTGTTTTGTTCAGGAGACTGAGAAGGAGGAAATGGAGATTCCAGGGCAACTGAAATGAATGAACAGAGTACGATTGGAAACTAGTAAAACTGTGTATGTCATTTGATGGATGGGTCTGTTTACAGAGAGAAATCACTTTAAACATTTTCATGTAAAAAGTATAGGATGAATAGGTATCTAAACAGTATCAATGCTTTATGTGAGGGGAAAATTAAAAAAAAAAAAATCAGATTCCTTGTTAGAGGTTTCCAATAATTACTTCATCACGTTATGGGCCAGATTTTCAAAGCTGTGCTCAGAAATGTAGCCATTGTAGCCATCGTAGACATCACCATGTAGTGATGTCCCTTTAAAGCCAGCAAGAATTTCTCAGTTATGTCTCAGTGCACTGTTTGAAAATACACATTCCTCTCTCTGGGAGGTAGAAAGTGATTTCATGTCCCTGCTTTGGAAAGTTTTTAGTTCTTTAGAAGACTTTTCCCTTTCTTTGTATTTCACCAGTTATTCCCTAACTTTTTATATCTTAAACTGTGTTTGCAGTATCCTTTCAGAGGGCTATTACTGAGATTACAGGATTTTTGTTCTGTCCAGTCATGGTCAAAATTATTTTTACCTCTATATTTTTCCACTGCTAGCTTACAGGTATTAGTCATGCTTTACTCCAAGGCAAATGCCTAAACTTATTCCTGAAGTTACAATCTATATTGTTAGAATACTATTACTCATACATTTGACTTTATTAATCTTGAATTGCTGAAGCTGTGTCAGCAGTTTCATTGCAAACCACACAATAATTGAGCAGCTACCAAAAAAAATAAGCAAGAAACCAATGAATAATAAAGTGTACAATGACATAGAAATGGTATGAAATTAAAACAATCTGTACCAACACAGGATTAATGAAACTGTATTGTCTGCTCTACTTTCCTTCAAAATCTTCTTGCAGCAAATAAGATGATGCCTTTCTCCCAGATTTTCAAACCTACCATATAAATAAGCCTTATAATGCTTTTTTGTGTGTGTGTTTTTTTTTCCCCATGTACATTCTAAATGCACAACAATCATTTGGCTGGTTCTAAAGAAAATAATAAAAAATCATAATACCCCAATTATTCTATTCAGAATACTATTAATGAGGATATTTCCATAATATAAGATGCTGCAGACAAATAACAAGAAGTAAGTTGTTTGGGTACTATATAAATAAAGTGGAAAAAAATCAAACATTTTCCTGATTTTTTTAAAGGCTTCATTTTAGATTTAACATAATGATATTTCATCTTGCCATTTTAAGCCTCTAATTGCAGTTACCATCCTTTGGCTTGGCATCTAAATCACAGTTTGATGAGACTTATTTTTATACAAGGAGACATCATACAAGGAAAGGTCATGCTCTATGTAATTCTGGCTTTGTTTTGCTGCTTCAGCCTATCATAATATGAAATTTTATCGAACTCTAAACACATTCTTTTTTAACATATTTAAGAGAATAATTAAGGCCAAATATCATGTTGCTTAAATTAAAGGGAGAGAACATGAATCATTCCTTTCACTTCTATAACAGAAAACTAGGGCAACCACGATAAAAGTCACAAAGGCAAAACACATTGCTCTTTAAATGAAGGAAGAGAAACACCACATTTTTCAATACAAGTTACTTTAAATATTACAAAACATTTGAAAATAATTCCTCAGCTGCTTCTTGCAATGATACAGATAAACGAGCATAAACCAAGAATCTCTCTCTCCTCTGCGCATTGAGGAAAAAATATTCTTTCCAGTCACAATTTCTAAAGTAACTGAGGCCCTTACTGGAACAGCTTTAACTGAGATGTAGAAAAAAGTAAGAATTATGAAAGTCTATTTTGATAATGTTTTTCCTGTTCTCTATTTCCTAGAAAGCCTTACTCTCACAACATCTTGCAAGAGAAGGATGCTCCTCCAACCATCTGTGTCAAAACCATGTACCCACTGCATTGTGAGGCACTCTGGGGACATACCAGTGCCCACCAGTCTAAGCTGGTGTTCAAGACCACCTTGCTGGGATACCAGACTGGGTCCATTGTTCTGCCCCTGCTTCCTTGCATCTCATAAATGCCTACATGCAGAACAAGTTACACTTTTAAAGGGATACTTGGGTATTTAGGGTGTTCAAAGATGTATTTAATATTGTTCAAGCATTTCTTAGCAGTACTATGGAGTCAGACATCTTTTGGTTTTTGCAAGTCCACTGAACAATGACCTCCCTGTATGACTTCTAATAATCGCTCAAGTCACACTAAAAGAGATCTGTGATGTCTCATGCATGTATGTAGCAACACTTCTATGTCCAAAACAAGTCTGCTAGGGAGCCAATGATGACACAGAAGCCACAGGAAACCTGTGCTTCTCTGCATCAACAGCTGGAGGCCAGGACATTAGAATTAGCAGCAGATGACTGCTTTTAGCTGTCTGAATCTCTGTTCCAAAGCCCATGGCAGGAAAAGTGATAGACCATGGCTCCTCACTGCCAAATTCATTCTCAGTCATTCAGGCATCTTTCCTCATCATAGCTTGCAATCCTCAGGATTAGCAAAGTACAGTGGTAAAAATACAAATATGTTTTAAAAAAAGAGTATATCACCAAGGGCCCTAGGTCTGTTTCAAGTCTCATATCAATGTCATTAGCCACTTAAACTCACAGGACCAGATTTGTCAATTCTTGTCTAGGAAAAAATATTCATAAATTTGAAAAGGGTAGAAGAACATATTCCCTACTAAGAAAGAAGACTTGCCAGGATAGCTAAATGATACTTTCATGCTTCATTATTTCCACCAAAAAGGAAGACAGTATTTCTTTGCAGAAATCTTATCAAGTCCCTCAACTTCTGCCAAAGTTCAGGAATTCCAAGTACTCTATTGTGCAGAGAATTCTAAACTATTTCTGAACTCTCATCTTGTATTAAAATCAATAAAATGTGTTAACATTTCTACCTAAATTATGCATGAAAATGAAAGTGGAAATAACATTTAATAATAAAACAGCAGTGGGTAGTGTAGATTTGATTATAGACTGAGTCTGCATCATTGTACTTGGCTCTAAACTGAATCCTTACCTTGGTGTATCAATGATTACGATGAGCAACACAACAGCAGAGTTCGAGAAAGAAAGGGAAGAAAAGGAGTATATATATATGTATATCTATATAAAGTGTAAAATGGTTAGTATTCAGCTCTTCATTATTCCAACATAATTTTTTTCTGGTAATCAAAAAGCTGCCACAAGTGGTGAGACAATACATATCCAAAGCAGGAAATTCAGGCCTAGATAGTGGAATGTTATATAAAGAATTCATTAAGCGTATATTAATAATAAATACAATTATATAAATCCAAACCTGGCTTTATGTGATTTCTGAACAAAGGAAAGCTAGATTTATCACATTACTTGACAAACTATGTGGTAAGGATAAGGTTTCTGATTTAGTGAGGTACTTAAACATGTATATAAACTGCCACATTCTCAGGTTTGATTAATTTCTAAGTTAAGCATATGCTTAAATGATTGCACTATCAAAAGCAGCACTACATTTCCCTTCAAGTTCAAATTAAATGTGTCAGCTTTCATGGGGTTTTAGCTACATTTTCTCATTCATCTTTATTATTCTGGCTGAAGTAAAACCTGTCCTCTTCACTTCCTATGGAAATAATTTTTAAAAGTTACAGTCCCTCACTAGTAACCTTGAGATAAACTAGCAAGCTTCTGCACAGAAAATTCAGCAAAGATACAAGCATGGCTCTACAGCTCTGTAGAACAGACATGGGAGAAAAACTTGTCTAATACTTCAGCTCCTAAAAAAAGGCAAGAAATCAGTAAAGCAACTGTGATTTATACCAGCTAAGGATCTTCCCAGTATTCTCTACTGTACATCTTGACTCAGATTACAAAATTGAATACAAAAGAATCAGAGAATCTGCTAATTGCACAAGGGGTATTAAAATTGTTCAACTGCATTGGATTTCTAGCCATAAGACAAAATGTACATATAAACCTCTGTTTGGATGAAAAATTATCAATATATACAAATAATTAGTCCTGTATCCATTGCAAATTGATGTAATGGATTTAATAATTGCATTAACTGCACATGCAAATGCAGACAATCAGACTCTTGAGCATTTCTATACACAGGCTGTGGTAGGTATTTAAGTAAAAGAATTTGGAAAACATTCCTAGAACATATAGTCTAAGCTATCAATAGAGCAGTGCTAAATTTAAAATGGTAATTTTTTTCACCTCCTTGCTGAGTACCAGGTTACTAATTAATTTTTTTTGAAGCCTGAAATTTTCACTTATATGAATTTCAGATCTGCAGATGACAGACATTTCATTTTTCTTTTTCTTGCTTGGAATTCCTCTATAAGCCTTCGGAAACATCACATGGCTGTCCTATTGCTCTTGGACACATTTGCATAACTGTTACACATAGCAGCTACTTACAGTGCATGATAATAAGTAATTTCTATGTGACAGGTTTCAGAGAATTCTTCACACTTTTACCAATGGTGAGTTGTATCCAGTGACTACAAAACATATGCCTTTCCCTTCATGGGAGTTTTCAAGAACCTCTTAACGGCTGAGTGAAAACTTACTTCCAGATTCTTCTATGACCATTCCCTGGATGAGGCCCAGTCACAGGGCATGTTTTTTTAAAGTCTGTTCTCTAGGAACAGACCAAGTGTAAGGTTCACTCAGAGGTTGCATCTGCTCTGCAGTTTTTGTAGCAGGGCTTCACTGAGCAATTAGAAGTTATTTAGACAAGAACATTCACTATCTTCTTGTTAAACAAGGGCAACACCCATGACTTGAACACAAAACCAGTGAAAAGGCAGGTCCTGTCTCACACAGGCAAACTGCTAAGGATTCAAACAAACAATTCCATAGATCATAATTACTAGAGGTCCTGATATAATATTACAACTCCTAATCTGTACAAAGTGAGGCAATTGCACGCTCTTAATATACTGGTGCACCCAAAGATCTACAAATAGCAATTTACAGCAGATGGAGAGGTGCAATTTGATTTCCATAATCCGAGGGCAGAGCAAGTGACAATTTAGCAAAACAGAGCTGTGCATACATAAAGATACAGCAAGTGGTCATCTCAAGAAGCATAAAAAACTGTCAATTAAAATAGTTTTAAATGTTGTAACCTCAAAAACAATTGTCTTGCAAATAGCTTTTTTTTTTTTTTTTTTTGCTTCCTGCTGACATCTGATCAATTTAATAGTTTGGAGAGTCCTGCAAAAATGAGATTTTATGGGCTAAAAATTATTTATCAGAAAATCATCTATCATATTTGAATGACAAGATTAAACATAACAATATCTTTGACACATTGCTCATGACAGTCATCCCTAGGAATGGGATGTGTGCTTTAGGCATCATGTAATTTTAAGCAAGATCTCATATTTCTTTTTCTGTAACCAGGCTGAACTTCCTGAAATTATTCTTTTCCTCCTGCTGATGGCTTCCTGAGGAACTTTTCACCTCTGCTGAGAGCCAGAACTCCCAGGGAGTCAGAAGTTCTTTAGTTTATTTATGGCTTTTCCAGTAAGAAATCATCAGATTCACGGCATGCTAACATATAATGAATTTGGGCAAGATTTTAGAGAAGAACTGCCAAAGTCTCAGAAACTCATAAATACTTAAGCAGTATTATGAAACCAGCAATTTACTCATCACTGCCTTGAAACCATTAATTTAATCACTGTGATATTTTATCTGTCTATAAATAACAATAAAAACAGTTTTTAAAGTAGATACTTACTTTTCATGTTGTGAATTTCATTTTCTGAAAAATGAACAAACATCAGTTCCCTTTTCATCTAATATAAATTAGATAAATATGATATAATCTGAAATGAATCAATCAGCATGTGCCCAGTGTTATTTTATAACTGTCAGTGAGGTGATGCTATAGACACTTATAATTTCCATGGAAAAGCAATATATTATCATATCTTGATGATAAAAATTGCTTTATTGTGTGATTATTAACCCACTTGCTGAAAAGAAAGAGTCAGACTTTTTAAAATATTACAAGCCAAGAGACTTAAATTTAGTCTTGGAAAATGAAGTAAATGTACTGTGTCTTATGCAAGCATTCATCATGTCATAATTGAGGGTTATAGAAGAAAAAAACCAGGGATAGACTTATGGTGATATACCAAGTAGTTTTACCTGTCAGGTTCTTATCTCGAAGGATATTGTCTCATGAGAAAAATACATTATGATGAAAACAACAGCTCAATTCTGCTTGGTTGGTATCCCTGATCTGACACAACTAAAACAGCAACAGAACAGTTATGCTATACTCCAGATGACTCTATTTTTTGCTGCTAAAAGTGTCTTTCTGGCTGACTCTTTTTTTGCTGCTAAATGGGTTTTACAACTTATTAAAACTGAAGGATTGTCTGATTTTGGGGGATGGAAAGTGCAGGATGGAGGTTGTTGTAATTTATGTAAATGAAGGGTATATAATGTAAAAACACTACCTATAATTCAAGATGATAATGAGTGTTTATGATATCACATCCTATATGGGCTTGGGGGAAATGTCAGCAGGTTCTCACTTGAAATGCTCATACCATTTACATGGTTCTTATCTTATTCCTTTTCTAATTTTCTGAGGGCCGAGGGCATCCAAGATGAGTCCGAAAGTATGCAAAATTTTGCCCAAATTTTCTTGTCCAACAAACCTGTATATGACATAATTAGGAAGCTTTCCTCCTCTGTAAGCCAAATACCCAGGAGAGTGGGGCTTTGCTTAGACCTGAAGTACTAGATGTTGGATTTTAATTTCCCTTTAAGTATTTCATCAGGGTTCAGATGGTCTCAGCTATGTCACAAGGATCTCTGATTTCTGGCTCTTCATGAGATTAAAATCACTGTCATTTACCAAAGGGTGCAATTCCTCCCTTTTTAAAGCCAGTCAGAATTCTGGTGCATCATCTGTCTATTTCATTCTAGTATCACTTTAATTGCTGGGATCAGAGCCAGAAAAAGATCTGGAGTGCTATTTAATGACAGTGGCATGCTAATGTATTGTGGTATTAACCTCGAACTATAACTATAGAAATGGTGATTTTTCTTCACATTTTCTCTTACATATTTCTCTTCTACTCAAATTCCATTAAAAGAAAATCTTCCTTTAAATGTGCTTCAGAAAAACAGAGGTCTCATTGCCTAAAGAGCACTAATTTGCCCTTAAATTATTGTTTTTTCTTTCTCTATCTGGACAATTTATTTGTATTTGACAGTTGTTTGTCTTTCTAGAACTTTTGGGGCATTTTTTTTTCTGAGATTATCTGATGGTAGTAAAATAAACAAAAAAGTGATCTTTCTAGACAGAGTATTGCTCAACTGGTTCATTTATGTAAAAAAGCAGTTTGACAAGCTTGTACATGGCCAAACCACCTTCCAGATGGCCTAGCAAGTTATTATGAATCTATTGTTTAAACTATTTATTGTTCTTGAGAGAAAAGGAATAAAAAATGTGGGGCTGTAAATCAATCATTTGAAAAAAACCGACCTGAATGCTTTAGATTACCATGAATCTCATTTTGCCTTTTCTTTGTAAAAGTGTGTACTTTGTATCTTTCACCATCTTCCTTTACTTGTAGATTTGCAATTCTCAGCAGATTCCAATTCTCTATTGGAATTATTGAAAAAAAGCTTTCCTAAATATATAAAACTTTGAAATAATCTCATTATATTACTATCAGCAGGGCTTTTGAAATGTGATAATGAACTTCATGACCCAAAATTCACCGCCATCCTTCTGTTCAAAATGTGAAATAAACATAACAATGTTCAAAATATTTCTGGTTAAAAAGTCTGCCTTGAAAAGTTTCCAGGCTCACGGATGATGGATGGCCCTGCATTGGGTTGGCTCCTTCTCTATTCACCTACTACACTCTGAAGCTGTAAGCAAGACACGGGAATAAAACAGGTTGGAAAGCAGAGAGGGGGGTCACTCTGCTCTACAGAGGCACAGAAAAACATTGTGAGATTACGATGAGCAGAGGAGTCTGCAGGAAGATGAAAGAGGAGTAAGAAAAAGCTTTGTTTCCATTCCCAACATGATGTCAGAAGTTGGAAAGGGCAAGGTTAGAAAGAGAGCTACACAGAGGAGATGATATAATATGCTGAGTCCTATCTCAAGAATATGGAAAGAAGAGTGTGAGGCCCTGTGACACTGCTCCCTAAAAGAAAAAGAAAATTAAAATACTCTCTTAAAAGCTCTGAATGTGATACCAAGTCTGAGAGCTGATCAGGGAATATTTTCATGCTCTTTCCTGGCCATACTCCTTAAGGCATCACACTGGGCTTCTATTTCCAGGGAGAGCTTGAAACAGTGATATCCAAGTACAAAGACTGGGATCCATGTATTCAAGCTAAAATGACCATATCTACTGGTTCCCTAATCCCTAATCCTATACATTAAAATACCTGTAGGTTTATGTAAAATAATGATTCAGAGCTATAAAGGATATTTGTTTTGGTGCAGTCTTCTGGAGTGGCCAATATTTGTAAGAAGCAGATTTTTTGTTAGGAACTTATCTTGAGACTCCTTTCCAAAGAAAATATCGTGATACTCCTTTAAGGATTGTTGGTTTGGTTTGGTTTGGGGTTTTTTTTCAGTTCTCTAAGGCACAAATCTTTCTTTAAAATCTTCTGTGGAACTTGGTAAAGAGTGTGTTGCATTCCTTCTTATTAAGGTATTAAGAGTCTTTACTCAGGGTTTTATAACTTCGTGTTTGTCTTCAAGAACTTTAAATCACAGCAGTCAAAAACTGCAATCATGTTTAAAGCTTGGAAAAGGACCAATACTGCAAAGTTCACCTCAAGTACAGATGGCCTGGGAGAACAGCACTTAGTAAAGTAATGCAGTGAGCCTTTGAGATAGAAAAAGAAGCCAGTTGAGTAGCAACTTACTTTCCAGTTGTCCCATTGAAATAGTAATACAGAAAACAAACTGCTGTCTGAAACAAGTTAAAAGCTTTCATTCCCAAAATAGTTGTGGTGAAGAAAAAGTGCACTGCAATGTGCCAATATGAACAGTATTATGAGTCCCTCTTTAAGATTACTCCTAGAATTTTCATTCTTAGTATTTTCTTTTATTTCATTTGTATAAATGTTTGTGTTTGGGAAAAATTTGGTATCTGCATAAATTAAGTTCTGTGGAATTCTTAAAAAAGATTGTTGTCTTCCATTGGCCCTGATTGTCCATCTAGGTTGATCTTTATTGTAGGAAAGACAAACAGGTTTTATTTTCCATGCAACCCGAGGCAAGGGGGAGACACAAGGCTGGATGATGCTGAGGGACAGAGGTAAGGACTGTATGAAATTCTCCCCCTCCCTTCAACGACCACAATGATGCCACAGCTGGACACAAACATTTACTACTCTGATGAGATGTGACATCAAAATGAAGGAAAAGAGGCTTACCAGTTGGTTGCAGAGCAGTCAAAACCCAAGTACAAGATCACTGATGTGATGCAAAAACATCAAGGTGTGCAACCTTGCTGCGGAGAGTGCAGAGGGCTGTAAGCAGAAGGCTGTCAGATTGCATTTTACAGGTTGTCCAGCACTTCACAGCTCAGGGAACACACAATAGCCCGTGGAATTACACTGGACTCCACTTGAACCTCCACACAGCATGTTTGAAACTTTAAATAACTTTGAAATCCAGACTCTTTATGAAAGCTAAAATAATATCTGATTTTACCTAACCCCATAAAACCCCCATCTGGTAGCATTAAAAAATTAAATCTCGAATTATTTCACATTAAATCCAAATATTCTCTAAAAACTTTCAGTGTTTTCATAGGAACTTAATTTTTTAACTGTTATCCTGGAATGTAACAGAGCAGAAATGTGTTTAATAAAATTGAAAGTTATGGAAAAGGTAAATCTGAAATTTTCCCACTCTATCTTTCTATCTGCTTCATTATCCAAGAACAATGAGTCACTGAACAAAATTGAAGGTGAATTATTGCAGTATGTCTCCATCAGGAGAGTTTCACACTTTCAGTAACTGTAGAGAAAACCTAAATATAACTGATAAAGATAGAATTTTAGAGGTTTTAAAATGAAATTTAAACCACATAGAAGATAATGTTATAATTTTTTCCTTTGAAAAAAGAACATTCAGAGATGAACTCTGTTTTCTGCATGGAGGGGTTTTAACACTCCCTTTCAATCACTGGACTTTTGTGAGAGCTGAGTATTTCAGTACTCCCACCCCCAGCAGTCTTCTAGCTCTGAACAGAGCATTTGCAGCACAGCTAGGTGCATTTGGAATGTTTTGTACTGCCTTGCCAATATGCCTTGTGGTCTACCTCAGTGAAGGAAGTTTTATGAGTCTGAATTGGTATTTATTTGAGTTCAGATCTACTGCCAGGTGAGCTCCTTTTTCTGCTACACAGACTGAAAGATGAGCTGTCTCCAGCAGTCATGTTCAAGTGTCAGCTGAATTTGGCTTTGTCCAGTCTTTCATCTTTACTCCTGATATGCTCAGCAAGTGCCATCTGTTCTGTGACATTCAGTGGGCATTAGGACTTTCATGTAGACTACCAAAGCAATTTCAAAAAGCAAAAGATCCCTGTCAAGATCAAGCTACATCTGACTCAGGCCATCATAAAAGTGAAATTCCCTGAATCAAAGATCCTGAATGACCCAGATTGCATGTTTAAGCCCTCTATTCAGCTACAGGTATCCAATATTTGGTGGGATTTTTTTCTCTCAGAACAATTTTATGTTGGTCCTCAATTTATTTTTAGTCTATTTCACTATTTGCATGGCAGTACTTGAACCAGGGCACTGTGCACAGAAGCATGTCTTTAGAGGGCTTGTTATCAAGACCAGAGACAACAACAGAATACAGGCATGTAATCTGGAAGGAGAATTTAGGCCGTTGTTGGAGGACAGTAAGAGTTTTCATATAAAATAATATTTCACGATACTTAAACCACTTCCAGTGTCAGTTTTCTGAGAAATAGCACTCTAAGAGTATACTTCTTTTAGTCTGTACTGCTGCTGCTAATGAAAACTGCATAATGATGAGATCAGTAACAAGGACATATTTCTGTGGTTTAGACTATGTTCTCACCATCAGCAGCAGTGCAAAGCTGCATCTAGAATATGTCCATGTTGGTCATCTAGCAGGTTTCTTAAAAGTCATGCTTGCATTGCATAAACATAAGAGGCAAAGATTAGTAGGAGTGTTGTACATCTCAAGGAACTTGTCAGGAGGCATACTCATTATGTAGAAAAAAAGAATAATAAAAAAAGGCATTTCACTAGATTTTAACAAAAGAGAAACTTTTTAGGGGAGTTGTTTCTTTTTTTGTTTTTTTGCTTGGTTGCCGGGATAAAATAAAATAAAAATATCTGCAGTACCCAAAGTTCTTAAAAAATGTCAGGATTGAATTTGCAGTATAACCTTCCCATATTTCCCTGGACAACTTTTTCCTTCAGATACGCAATATATGTAGATAATACTACTGATACTTCAAGAAAAATAATTCTCTGCACAGCATTAATACAATCTGGAGTTTTATGATTGCTTTCTAAAATATATCAAAAGTAATTTGATATCTAAAGCAGATTTTTATTAAGAAGATGCAACTGGATTTTTTCTCTTTTTCTCAGAAGAATTTTTTTTTTTTTTTAGCTAAAGGGGTAGCTGAATCCAATTGCTGTTGTACAGTATATCACATACTTAAAATACCTGAATCATAGAGCAAAATATATCAATTTTTTTAAAAATACTTAATTTACTCAAGGAGAAATCCTTAAAATCAGTTCAGTTCTACAGAAAGTTTCACTGAAAGACAAATCTAAGGTACAAAAATATCTTCCCTCTCAAAAGAAATTCCCTTATTTTTGCTTTAATCTTCATCCAAAAATCTTTGTGTTCCCATGTGCTTGTATCAAGGTAGCAGGACTTTGCTGTACTTCAAGTTAAGGTTCAAGGCTAGGGAGATGTAGAATTACCTTACCATTCATACATCCATCTTGTTGGAACACCTTCAGCTATCCTTTTGATTGGAGGAAAGGTAAATAAAAAAATCTTGTAAGCATTAAGTCATGATTATGGAGCACTTTCCGTCCAGCCACCTCCACGTTTTGTTTCCACCTTTATGTTGACGTGGTCTGACTGTGTTTGAGCAGACACAAATTATTCACTCAGAGTAGACTCTGCTTTTTGTTGCAAGGATGAGTAAGATTTGTAGCCAGCTGACTTTGTGAAGGAGCTCAATGTGTCACAGAGATCGTTGTCAATACTAATTCACAAGACAGTCCTTGTGCATTCCCAAAACTCACATACCTATAGAGTGCATGCAGCCACTGACACCAAACAGCTTGTGCACAGGAACGCTACCTGCATGTTGCAAATATTCTCAGGAATTTAAGACTCCCTAGTTTTGTCCAGTTGCCCCTACTCTTAAGCTTAAGCTGATGCATATTCACACTAACTTACAACTTTGCAAATTTAGTAGTAAAAGAGGTTAGGAAAAAATGAGGAGAAAAAGCAGAAAGATATTGCAATAATGGAAAGCCTGTACGTAGATAAGCTGTCATGGAGGAGACAATATCTAGTGTAAGAAGAAATACTGAAGAGAGTTGACAAGGCAGAAAATGTCTCTAGCTAGGACAGTATTCTTTTACTTGGTCATCACTGCTGCAGGCACTTTAGAGGGACATATAAGTAGAAGAGAAAAATCTTGCAATGGAGACAGCTGCTCAAAGATTGCAGCATCCAGCAGTTTTGATAGCCTAAAACAACAAGTTCCAGAACAGACCATATTTGAAATATTTCCCTTTAACTCACAATTCCTTGCACAGTGCCTTCTGATTCAGACACACAGAATATATAAGCCCCACTGATGTGTAAGACATACTATGTCTTCCAGCTGCATTAAACACATGAGGAGCATTTTGGAAGGAAACAAGCACATGGACTTCATTCAAACCATCATACCAAGAAGTGCATGATGATGCCAGGTGGTTTGTAAACATTAAATTAAAATGCATCAATAGCAATCCAGAGATTTTTAAATCATACACATTGTGCCCAATCTCAGAGAGCAAAACCATTATGGACACAAAAAAGGATGATGATTGGAAAGTCAGTATCAAGGAGAAAAATCATACTGTTCAAAATTTTGACTACTACTTCCATGTTACTGGATTCTGTTGGATGTTTCTTTTTTTTAAGGTCTATGTAATTACAATACACAAGTTGACACCTCTTATCTTGTTACAGGCTAATAACAAGAGTAGTTGTTAGAAGGGAATGCTGTGATGCATCTGCAGATGTGCACAGATATAGCTGAAAATGTCACAGGCAGTGCTGTGACAGAGCTAACAAGACCCTCAAGCCACAGACATTTCCAATGGGCTTCCTGAGGAATCCATACTAGTTGTTCATTTTATGTCCCTTTTGACACCAGTAGCCTGCCAATAAAAACTGGCAACATAACAGTACAAACCTTTCTTCCAGGGAATGGAGCAATTTTTGTGTCAGAGAGCGGGGCTGTAATACACACTGCTCTCAGCAGCAGAGCTGTGAGACCAGAAACAAGACAGATGCCAATATTGGCACTGCTACCTTTATGGATTACAGATGCCTTTACTTACTGACAAGCTGAATGCCAATTTTGTTTCTGTCACAGCTTTAGTTCCTATAGAGAAAAAAAGCAGTTTTAAATGAGAAAATGAAGCAATCAGCTTCATTTTAAGCAATTTAACCTACCAACAGTCTGTGGTAAATGCAGAAAGATTCCATAGGAAGCATTGACAATGATGCAAAACTTGCGTATCAGATAACTCTACAAAATACACTCTCAATATCTCTTCCAAAAATTATTTCTGCTTCCTTGGTTCTTCTTCTTTTGGGAATAAGATCTCTCCATCTAAACTGCATCTTGCCTTGCCATATAATCTCCTCAGAGTTCATTTCTTCAGGGAGACCAAAATATTGTTCTGACCACATTTGGAAATGTATCCCCTGGTGAAATGAGGTCAAGCCATCTACCCCTCAGCTTGTATCTGGAGGCATATTCATTTGCTTCCACAAAAAAAAAAAAAAAAAAGGGTATTTGATTCTCATTTGAAATATGTCTGCCAGATTATTCTAACAATTTCTTTACAATATTTGTGAGGTTTTATCTTCTTAAGCATGGGCCAGGCATATTATAGATTTCGTTTTTCACAAATCACAGAAAATAGAGGTCTCTGTCTTCAAATGAACAGAACAGGGTTGTTTTGTTATGTTTTTTTGTTTGTTTTGTTTTGTTTTTATTTCAAAGCTAAGCCGTTTTTAGTGCATTTTTATTGGAAGGGAAGGAATGTACTTGAAATACCTTTCATTATTATTACTTAGTGTTTATAAAATAACAATAATACACAAATCTTGTCTCCTTTTATTTCTACCATCTAGATCTGACATTACAAGCAAATCAGGATTACAAATCCTGTTTAGTAAACTGAGGTATGGAGTAAGAATATATAAGAAAAATTATAGTCAAAGCAGTGAAAAAGTCAAAACACCATCCAGTTCTTCAACATCTTAACCTGATACCACACCTCTAACTACCCTTTCTCATAACTCATAACAATACCCAGCACAAATATTAAGGTTTAAAAATTCATCAACACAATGAAGTTTGTTTCAAGACCAGTTTTTCTCTTCCTATTGGCCACCAGCTACAGCAAGGTCCTCCACAGTCAAATTTTCATTTTTCAGATACAAATGAGCTTGTCTGCCCCAGTGCAATTGGGAGTACCTAAGAGACATGTCTGGCACATTGACTTGTCTGACATTTACTTAAAGAGAAACTCTGTGAGCAAATACTTCCCTCTTTTTTTTTTTTTTTTTTTCCCAGATGAAACCGTTTGGGCTGCAAGTCTTTATTTGTAGGTGTTGAAGGATCAAAGAGCAGAAATAAAGACTTGGTATAGACTTCTAGTGACTGGCTTCAACAGAATGCCACAGCTGTGTGTGAAGAGTTGTGTGTGGCATTCACCAGCTGTCGATGCTCCCACCTCTCCCTTCCCATTTACAGGAAGCCAGCAGTGGATGTTGGAGAGATTTACTTGCTGCTCTAATGACACAGCACCGCATCGCACTGGGAAACCACTGACTTCAAACCAAAGCACACAGAGAAGGTGATTTACCCAGGAGAATCTTAAAGATGCAGAATAAGACATAATGAAATCCAAAGCTCTTGACTTCCAGGGAAGACCACTAGTCTTCAGACCTACTTATTGCGGGAATATGAGTTTGCTGACTACAGGATGTTAACACAAATACAGCTATTTTTGTTAATGCTTTGAAGCTTTGAGACACTGTAGCACCATCGATTTTGCTAGCTTCTCTGGTGATGGAATTTTCAAATCATGTTGCTTCATTCTGCTGAACAGGAAACTAGCAATTTTATGGTTTTTTTTTAATATTAGCCTGTACGTCAATGCAACAACTCAATACAGATATCAGCAGTTACAACAAAGTCGGAAATGGGATATAAGTTTCCCTTAAGTTCTCTGTTTACACAGCTGTGGAAAAAACCCATGTTTTGGAGACAAAGACTCTTTTTGCACTGAAAGGAAAATTTACAAAAGCTGTGTCAACTGACTTCAGAAACCCAGAACATTGTTTTGACTTACGGCATATAAACAGAGCAACACATGACAAGGCTCAAGGTGATCTGAAAACATGGATCAAGCATACTGAAGTCCAAAGAAGAAAAAAAAAAAAAAAAAAGTCAAAAGAGAGCACAGCTTCCAAGGAAATACTTAAATTGGTATTAAACAACTTGTCTTGGAGTGCTTATGATACAGTTAAAAATCGTGCATGCAAAATGGTTTTTTAGCTCCAAATTTCAGTGCACAGCATTTCTGACTCATTCACAGATGTCATATAACATGTGACATATGTTGCAATACTGACCTAATACTGTGCATTTAATCACATTTTCAAGAATCATAAAAATTACTGTCTCAAATTTGCTCCATAAAGGGATTACTTCTTTCTGTGCATGCCTGCTTTCTCCTCTCAGTACTGTTCATATCCATGAAAATTCTGGTTCCACCAAAACATGTGCTTTATACTAAGAAAAAATTAGATTTTTCTAAAATCATACAGGTATCTAGCCAGGAGGGTTAGAAGGGGGATTATGGCCAGCCAGCCAGCCAGAGGCTAGTCACCTCTAGAAGCATGGAATTAGATCAACATTTGTTGTGATCTAGCATGGTGATTCATATGGCCCCCAGTTAAAAAGATAATTGCAGTGCCGACAGACATACCTGAATACAGCAATTTTGATACCTTTTAATTTGTGCTGTACTATTAGACAGAGGCACATGTGAGCATGAGTCTGTCCAATACTTCATTTAGACCTCCCACTTACTGTTACAGATTAATGGGTGGGGTTTTTTTCCAGATCCTGGGACTGTTCTTTTATCTTTGAACTCTTGTCTATTCATATGCTTTCTCAAAAGCTATTAACAGTCTTCTTCTTCTTAGTGCTATTCAATAGGGAACATTAACATTTGAATCGACTACTCTTGCTGTGGGCAACGTTCTGTGTATTCAAGGGTCAGAAGATATCTGGATGAAAATTACAATAATTTGTATCTTATTTATATGGAGGTAACCACACAGAGAGGTCACGTACAGTTTTTGCTCTTTGCTTGCAAAATCTGGGAAAAGTTTGCAGTCATTAAAAAAAAAAAAACCCTATTTCAGTAGAGATATTTATTTCTTCCTAGTTTTTTAATTCTAAAAGGTGTGAAAATTTAAGGGTTTGCTGTAGTGAAAAATAGAATAAGGGAACATGGTTAGTATCTCGCATTCATGCCAGCATTGGAAGACAAAATAAATGTTGTCCAGTGAGTATGAGACAATGGGATGAAGATCATATTGCTGCCAGCCTAGCAGTGTGGCAGTAGGAAGGTTAAATAAGAGCAAAATTTATTGTGACTTGCTCCAAGAAAAATGATTCTCTCAATGACATTGGACAGATGTAGGACATTCATTGTATGTCTGAGGAATCCCTCTCCTCCTTCTCCTTCTCCTTCTCCTTCTCCTTCTCCTTCTCCTTCTCCTTCTCCTTCTCCTTCTCCTTCTCCTTCTCCTTCTCCTTCTCCTTCTCCTTCTCCTTCTCCTTCTCCTTCTCCTTCTCCTTCTCCTTCTCCTTCTCCTTCTCCTTCTCCTTCTCCTTCTCCTTCTTCTCTTAAAACAGATTACTCTGCCATACTGCTTATTTTCTTTCTTGCATTTCTGAAATTACATTTAAGTCCATAAAACTAACAAGGTAATGTAAAATTGCTTAGATGTACAATATATCCCAGTCCTGGCTTCTTAAAAACATTCAGTATCTCAAGGGTAAAGGAAGGAAATATTCTGTTTAATGATTCACCAAGTATTTTTCCAAAACAGGAGGGAGAAGGGCTACACACTGTTTTCAGTTTTCATTTCAGTGCCCAGATTCTAACAATGAGAAAAAGCAGTGAAGTGACAATTTTCAGAGAAGACTGCTAACGAGAACATCAAGCTGGCTCATTCACTGTCCTGAGCTGGATTACTGCTGCCTTTCAACTCTCTTATGCTTAGTAAGCATAACACATTCTTCTAGGTAATACCTCAGTGCAATGTCAATTTTTTCTTCATTAGAAAAGCTTTCTGATTCTGAGGAAATAATTTGAAACAGAGTTCCCAGTAAAAGAAACACTGGTTTAGTCTAGATTTAGATTTGCTTGGAGTTACTTGAGGTGACAGCATTACCTGTGTGCAATGATAAACACCTTCTCTGCTGCTCAGCTGAGGCATTTCCAGCTTACTTTCAATTTAAGAATAATACAGCAAATGCACAAAGTTCCTGCAAACATCCCCCCCTTGGACCTGCTCATGTGTTCTGCCAAGCTAGTTATACATGGGGGGTAGAGGGAATTGCACTGAAGTTAGGAAGTAACACTGGCATCAAGTCAGCATAACAGAGAGAATTAGGGTGCTTATCTCTGGCAAAGACTGCAGCATTATGCTATTTCTTTTCCAGCTATTTTGCTGCTTCTGTGTAAGTGATATTAGACATGGGATTAACTGAGTTTCTGCAAAAATTACAGGAACACATCTGCAGGTCTCAGGGAGCACAGTAATGCTAGAAAATGCTGAAAACAAGCACTTTATTAGTTATATTGCCAAGATTAGCATTGTCAGCACCATGTCCCCAAGCTAAGGAGTCCTTTGTGACTACAAAAGTTGCCAAGGTCTGTCCTTAGATGTGCACAGTCTTTTGATATTGAAAAGCAGGACTGGTCCCTTCAGGGAAAATATTCTTTATTCTGCTTAGAAGCATTCTGCCATAGGAGATAATACTTACCATTAAGGGTTCATCTTTAATTTAGTTTAATGCATTTCAACACAGTCCTCTAATTTAGAGGACTATAATTTAGAAACCTGCATTATCTTACTATTCTATACCTTTTAGGAGTACACAATACATGTGGGATAATTTCTCTCTGACTTCACCATGAATCTTGCTATAGTAAGAAGGATTTGTCTCACATACCATTCAGTGCTTTTTTTCTATATATTTTTGATTTTGCTGTTTTCAGTTTAGTACAGTATTCTTTTGTAAACCATACAAAATACACAGGCAAAGTCATTACAGGTACTCATTGTCCTATATAAGCACAGAAATTTTACAGTCCATTTGCCAATGCTTAAAAAAAAACCAAAAACAAAACCCAATTTTTTTCTTTCTGTTTTTGTTCAATTCCTTTTTATGCCTTTGTGTTTTTTCAGTATTTTGATGGACTAAAACATTTACTAACTGCTACAAGAAAAAATACAGGTTGGAAAATATGGAGAGCCATCCTGACACAGACATCCACAGGAGTGAAAAGTCTATATTTATATGCCCACACACTGTCATTCCCAGGCTGTTCTGAGAGCTGCTTAGCGATAGCTGAGATTCTGGGCCAGCCACTTTTGTAATACTTTTTTTCACTCTTTCTATTGTTGTAAGTGAAAAAAAATGGCAGTTCTCCAGTGACTAAATTAAGAACAACTCAACTGTATTTTGTCCAAATCTATTCATTCATTCAAGCAGTATTATAAAATGTTCTAATTAAATGCAAGGCAGTGCATTATATATTGTCTTTCTAATTTCAGAGAAGGGCTCACCATACAGTTATTAACAAACTAAAATAAAATATTCTAAAAGCTTTAGCAGTCAAATCCATTTGTGGCTGCACTTTTATGAACAGTTCTTTGTTTCCTTAGGTTCTCTGTGATGAAATTCAACCTTGCCATTTTTATTCCTGACAAGACAAGAGGCATAAGGTGTCAGCAGCAAAAGATGATAAGCCATGTTACCTTCAGTGCATCACTGCTGCCAGAAATGCAAGGCCTTTCTTGTGCAAGGTCAGAGATTGACATCGTGATGTCTCAGCATACAGGGAACTTAGTGTCACAGGGATTTTCCTTCACCTTACCAGGAAGAATGAATACAGTTATTTTATCTTGGCTGTCTAGCAACTGCTGCACTTGGCCAGCACAGAGGACTGACCTTTGTGTCACCTTCAGGTGATGTTTCTGATAGAAACCTGGTTCCAACAAGAGAGAGCTGATTGACAACAGCAGCACTAGCAGCTGCCATCTGGAGCAGCTACTGATGAGGTTTGGAATGCTAGTGATTGAAAAACAGGACCTCTTTTTGATATGCAATGGTTTTGTTCTTTTCAGGGCTGATATTTGTGACTGGCAAATATCAGGAACTTGGATGTTTCTGTTACTGTTTCTCCTTATTCCCCTAAAATGCATGCAAGGTCTGTTCTCAGCACACAGTATTATCCTCATAAGTATGTTCTCCAGCAGTGGAACTCACTGACCCCAGATGCTCTCAAAATGATAAGAGGCAAGAATTCATAGGGGAAAGAAAATTTGGACCCTGAAAAAAAACTTAAGTGATGTTTTTCCGTCCTATCCCACAATAATAGACCAACTGAAGTTGAATCTGCCTCCTTGATGTGCAACCCACATTTATAAAATTCTCAGCCTGCCTTCTGTAGAAGAAATAAAGGCTTCATAACTGCAGAAATTCAGGGGTCTACATGGTAGAAGACATTTTTTTGCAATAAATTATGACAAAGAATTCCTATGTTTATGTTATTTCTGTCCTTCAGCATGGAAGTATCTGGTTTCTGAAAGGATCACACCTCAGCAGTTATGACACAGTCCATGTATCTCTAAAAAATAGAGGCATTTATTTATCATCTAGTTTTGACTGTTAGTCATCTGCTTTTCTTTTCAAAAAAGAAATGCTCTAACAACTACAGAAACAGTGAATTACCATTTGGCTATAGACATGATGGGTAGGCAGAGACTAGAGCACTGCAACTGCATGCTTCTTGAGCACATCTTACACATTAGATTGGACCATGCTATATCTGCAAACTTTTTCATAAAAGCATTTACTTGAAGTTTTCAAGTGAATTTCTCCTGAATCAATCACCCTCTATCCTGTTGATTGCACTGTGCAGGGAGATGATTTATTTACATGCTGAAAAGGTCAATGTTGAAAAAATCTGTATTAACAGTGCATAATCATTGCATTCAAGTGAAACATAAAAATGCATGAACCTAGGAATTTATTTTGCCTTTTTACGTCTATGTACACAGGCTTGAGACATCTTTGTGGGGCATAATGCAATATGTTAGGGTAAGTCAAGCGACTGGCATAATATAAACCTTTCTGATTACTAATAGGAACAAAAAAGAGCGGAGCAACAAACAAAAAACATGGGTTAGATTAATCATCTAAAATACATAATTAATTCAAGGGTGTGTTACATTTGCATAATAGCTGCCTTTTATTTTCAGACCCAGTTAACAGGATAGAAGCCCTTATAATAGGTTTTGAATTACCTTACTTGTTTATTTAATTTACTGTGTGCAATAATGCAACTAGAGTACAGACTGATAAAAATATTTATAAATTTTCATTCAAGTGTGATTATCCAAAATATCAAGGACTAATTCTTCTTCTAGTGTAAATTGGCATAGCTTCCTGTACTTGATGTGATTTTCCCCTGCTAATTAAAGTATAAATGCATCCATGTTGTTTCTGTCAGTTGAAGTTATAAACTCTGCTAAGCTGATGTACCTCTAGCACATTTTTCTGCTATATTGTGGTCTAATTGATCAGATGTGGTAAAAGACACAAAGACTGTGATTCAACAGGAAATCTATACTACTGCAACTTCAATGAAAATCATCCAGTCCTTTTTTTTTCAGCCTCTCTCCTACAGCTTCTGTATACACCACATCCCATAAAACATATGGAATTCACTTAAAATTGTTTAAGAGATAATTGCTGTGTTTTTGCTATTTCCTGTCTGGTTTCCTTCTGTGATTCTCACATTGTCTCTCTCCTCTAATAATTCTTTCTACTCTCATGAATCCCAATGTAATTACTTCTTATGACATCAAGTGTTTTCTTCGTTCTGTGATAATTTCCTTTATTTAAAAATTCGGTTTCTACAGGGATTAGAGTATTCATCAGTTAATTTCAAACAGAGTCCTATATGGCACACTACAACTGATATTTAAAAAAAAAAAATCTTCCATAATCTTGGAGAAAATACCAAATAGCTAGCAATCTTTTGCTGGGACAGGCCACATGTCAGGTCTTCAAAAGGGTTGACAATTTCCAGGAAGAGGAATTTTCTGTGGAAATTAAATACCCTCTCCAGCCCTGTTTTCTTTTCCAGAATTTCTTTTCTGAGGGAACACAGCCATCTGCCTCCCTGACCGCCCCGATAGAGCTCCACTCTTCCTCAGACTTTTCCATTCATCCTTAAACAGTGTAGTAAACCACCCCTGTGTTTGCCTAGGACTCAGACAAGCAAAGTATATGCGTTATTGTTTACTCCAGTAGTAGCGGGGGGAGAACCACATAAATACAAAAATAAACCTTAAAAACCCAACAAAATTTAGCTGGACAATTTAGCATTTCCTGAGGCTATACAAACTATATCATAAAAACCCTCTTTGCTATAATGTTTTTAATTAAGGTTTTCTTTCATGGATAGGATTTTTGGTTTGCTGTAAAAAAAAAAATCCGCTCCCCCCCCCCACCACCACTTCTCAGTGGGATGTTTATCAAATATGTCAATTATAATAGCAGAGGCATCAGTTCTTCCAGCCATTAGGTAATGACAATAACTTTAGGACTCATTCTGAAGGAAAAGTGCAGGAACATTTCAAATGGGCCAGGGAAGACTGCCACTAGGTAATTTACTGATACATTTTCCCTTCTTACCATTTCCAAGTTCCTGTCACTTTTGCAGCATCCAATCAGATCTGCTTGCAGAATCAGGCGAATTCAAGGACAGGCTAAAGACCACAACACCTTGTTTCACCAAATGAAGTGATCAAATATCCCTGTTAAATATTCCAACAATCACAGCTGATGCTTTATGAAAGCACAGAACCTACCATCATCAAAGGCCTGACCCTGGATTGTGCCTCCCCCACTCACACCAATGGACTCACCTTATTCTCTTAGCTCCTCAAGTATGAGAAATAAAGACCATAATTTTTAATGTTATCTTTGGTCCTTTTAAGTCTGTCCAGTAAATCCCTTACCTCCCTTTTCCAGGAATGACATCTATATGCAACAGTTCACACTGAGATAATGGTCCTGGAGAGAGTTGTTCACACAATGTGTATTTTTTCAGTTCTATATTATTTTATAGTCTTTTTTAAAAATAGGAGGACCAGAGGACCTCAAATACTTTTTTTTCTTGGTGGAAATCAATTATATGTTACCAGGAGGAATTTTAATTGGAATTGTGGTTTTGCTGAAATTTTCAGTAATGTATGTTGTACAATGAAAGACCAAAAACCGAAACTTGATAGAGAATTTTTCCCACTAACCCTGATTTTCACCACTTTGCATAGGCAATCCTCTGAATCTTACCCAGCCATAGAATGATGCAGGTTCCAATGGTCCTCTGGATACCAACTGATCCACACAGTGCTCAAAACTGAGCCAATTTAGAGGAATCAGGGAAATTTTCAGTACAGTCAAAAAAATCCCCAAATAGAGATGTATTAGAATTCTATGGAAAATCTGGTACAATATCTGAAAAATCTCACAGTCAAAAATCTTACCTTAATATCTCATCAGAATTTCCCCTGTTGTGTCTTTTGTCCCTTAACCTTTTACTCCCCACCTCTAAAGAAATCACATGAGATATGTATATAAATAAGCATTTTACTCACACATGTTTTTCATTTTCTCATGCAATTAAAATGGTTTAAATTAAATTAATTAAGTGGTCTGCCATTTGAAGTCCTCCTTTAGTTTTCTTTACATTCAAAATACAGGCGCAGAGTAGACTTATTTAAAAGTTTCAGTGTTTTCAGATACTCTATAATTTTCAATGCTGGGGTTGTTCTAAACTCACCAGAGTTATTAATCCTATATTTCCTTCACAAATCCTCTAGAACTAGCAAGTAGGGGAGTTTTAATGTTATTACTAGCTCATATACTTCTCTATAAGGAAATTTTGAACAATGACTTTGAAAAAGGTCTTTAATTTAAATTAGCTTCCTTTATCATACTGAAGAGATTTTGATTTTCAATGTTATCCATGGTTTTAATACACTGGTATTCACTTTAAAGCAGATATTTAAAGAGATGCAAATAAAAGTTCAATAAAATTGAAATTTTCACATAGAGTTTATTCTAAAGTAATGAGATATAATAGTGTAAATTTCACATTTTCCATGAAAGAACAGAAATGCATGCACACACAGTAACTGGTGCTGAAATTATAGTGGGCTAGTTGCAGAGATTCGTACTGACAAGACAACCTCTCAGGCTCAACATTAGGCTGGGGTCCACAAGCCTGACTTTGACACAGTGGTCCCCATGCAAAGATCTCACCACCTTTGACTGGGTTTTGCATCATGGAGGACAAAAAGTGTGGAAATGCTGAAACACATGGCCCCCCTTGTGTTATAAAGGAGGGATGAATGGAAACCCCTCTGGATGGGAAGGGTTTGGGAGCATACCTTCTCCTTCAGGGAATGTTCTCAGTGCCTGGCACCACACAAAAGGTGGGTGCAAAATATCACACCCCCATGGCCCTGACACACCATCAGCCCTGCCTGTCCCTGCTCCCCCCTCTCTGGGTTATCCCCACCACACCACAGGCCAGGACCACATTTCAGCCCCCCCAGGGCTGTCAGCCCCTGCCTCTGCAACACCACAGCAGGGTCAGTCTCCATGCCTGGCCATGGGATGCTCCAGACTGAGTCCACATGTTTCCAGGGAGGTGACTCAAGCCAGGGATTGGGGCTGCCCCCAGGTCTCACAGTTGCCCTGCTCCTGGCCTTGCTGGTGGGACAGGCACTGGCTGCCCTCCATGGGGACTGGACCCATGCATTTCAAAGGAAAGCTGTTGCCCATAACCAGCTAATCCTGAAGTAGAGGGCAAATATCTTAATCTGAGTCTCTCAAAGGTGCCCAAACCATGAGGATAGAGCCTCTCACAGCCATTTCCTAGCCACCAGGTCTCTTGGCTTGGTTCAGTGCCTGTTGTAGATCCCAAGTTTTGGTATGGGAGTGGACAGTGAGTGACACTGAGAATTCTTCTCCTGGAGCTGGGCACCTGCCTTTAGGCTTTATAACACCAGCAGTCTTAGTCTTGAGACCTTTTCTTTTTTTCTAGTCTGCACTTCAGTGTTAAAGTTGTCTTTTGATCTATCTCTTACTGAGAAGTTACTTTGCAAGGGAAATTTTAGAAGTCCAGAGGGGTCTACTTTATTCTTTCTATTCATTGCAATAAAGACCAAAATTGAATGAGTGGGAGGCAATACCAAATGAGGGGAATGGATTTTATCACCCTTAGGCTATTTCAGCTATCACTCTTCTTTACACTGGGATCCTCTGGGCATTGCAGGAAGCCAATAGTTTTAAATGCAAAGTTTTAAAATCATTAACACGAAACATAAGAATCTCTTTCCAGCTGGGAGAGAAACTGATGGTGAAGCACTTGAACAGAATGCTGCTACTTACACAAAAGCAAATATCACACAGTACAAGAGCCATTCAGTGAGACCTGCCAGACGGAAAGAATTTATAGGGCATAAAGTAGAAGAATATTCACAGATCCTTATGTGCCTCTGCCTGTGATATAAACTCCACAGCAGGATTTCAGGTTGATGTTTTTATTCAGATATAAACTAAAAACATTCAAATCTTATTTTATACTATTTCAATGCCAGTATAGGTCTACCCGCTGTAATTGTATCATAATATGGCAAGTAGTATGTTCCAATGTGGCTTTAGCAAAGAGAACTGGCATATCTGAAAAGATATCTACACTTCAGATACTTGAAATTGTGCAGACATAGCCAAGTTGCTTTTAAACTAGCTTGTTTGGGTAGGCAGCACACCTTAAAATTTCTTAAAAGCATTACCAGCATTGATTCTTTATCCCAGGAAGAGCCCTCTGTGCAGGGCTCTTCAGACATAAAGAGAGAAGAGTAAAGGGGAAGTGTTCTGTGCTCAGCAGTAAAATTGCCTCTCCTGCTGCCAACAAGAGGGTGAAAAATTGTGTACAAGGACCTATATTTCTGCTGTAGTGCCAAAACCCTGAGTAACAGCCACACCAGGGACTGCCTGACCTGACAGACACTCCCACATTTAGTTTTGCCATGGATCATGGGGATTTCAATTTATTTACCTTTGCTGCTATGAAGTGTTTTGGTGCCTGAATGCTATTAGGTCAGTGGCCTGTATCCCAGTGTTATCAGCTCATAGAAGAGTCTGTACCTGAATTAACACTTCACTAAAAATCTCACACAGACTTTTAGACAGGGAAAATCATCACACTCGGAGAACAGGGGAAAAGTAGACTGAACTCTTTTCCTGCTTTCTCTTGAACGTCTCTCGACCCATCTTACACAGTTTTTGCTCATTACAATTTGGACAAAGCAATGTAAGCTGTAAAATCTAACCTTGGTGAGTTATTTTTTTAATTCTTCATCCATTCTGTGAAGGATCAATGAAGCCACCTGCTGAGATCTTATCCTTGATGGCAAATACATGTTGTGAAGCCCTCCCTTTGCCATGCAATATGCAACATGTTGCAAATTTTAAGCTTATATTCTGCAAATCCATATACAGAAGTGTAGAGAAGATACACCTGAAATGGTGCAAATACCACCACTGTTCCCAATGTAACTCATGCACATGCACACACCTTGTGAAGATATCCTATCAATGCACATTAGGCTTAAGCATTTGGGATAAACCTGACTGAAGTGTGGCCATCTACAAAAGTAAATTGAGAGGAGGAATAAAAAACACATAAAACTAGTCAGTGAGGGAAGCAAGTGCCAATTTTGGCCTGAGCATGTAATATAGTCAGTACTTACAGCTGTAAAAAGGCATGTAGCAAAACCTTTTGCAAGAAACTCATCAGGGAAGCATATGCTGATAATTAAAATCTGGGGCTGATCCAAATCAGAGATTTGCCCTTTCACTGGAACAAAGTTATTTAGTACAAATTGTGGTCACCTGAGGAAGCCCATTGTGAATCACTGCCCTCCTTAGAAGATATGTTCTTGACAAATACAGCAGGGTTTCTCTTTGATGTATATAGACCTTTACCAAATACAAAGTATTTGGATCATCTCAGTTATAACCTGAACATCGTGGTGGTTTGTCAAGGCCTAGGCCAAGGCTGGGATGCTATGCAGGACATAAAACTCTACTCTCTGCCTCTAGCAAGTGAGATGTTCACCGCTTTGTCTTGCAATGAGCCTTCAGCGCACTTACACTGACATTTGTTCAGCCTGTCTACACCTACCACAGGCCTGCTGATACTGCCAGGGGCACCACAGGACATGGCACACATTTGATAGATGAAGGACTGGCACACCAACTGTTTCTCATTAGCACCTTCTCCTCCAGACCTCACTCCTGCAAAGGCACCAGGAACAACATTGCACACTGCTCCTGCTCCTGTCCCCAGGATTTTTCCATGCTAGTTGCTTTTCCAAGTTTAATTCTGCTCCCATGTATCAGTGGCTCATCCTCTATCTGCTAAAATGCTTTATCAACCCTATCAGGAATTAGCCACTTCTAAATCCTAGACATTAAGTCAGAATATAGCCCTAAACAAATTAACTTAAAATGTTTAAATTCAAAACAACTTAGAGTGCCAATGACTGACTCTCTCTCAAACTTCAGTTCCATAACAATTATCTTGAGGTAATACATTTACTCAAACTAGACCTTCCCTCTCCTACCTAAGTTTTCTGTAGGCACCAGGGTAGGTCATCCAGGTATGACAAATGTAAAAGCTTAGAAGAGGCTGAACGTCCACTGATGGCTGACAATAACTGGAATGGAATTTAGGAATACAATCCTGAATTGTTTTTATATTCATTAATGAACTACACTCACATGCCTATAACAATCTGGTCAGGCTGCCCTTTTAGTACCCTTAATTTTCCCTAGGCAAGGTTTAGATCCAGTGACTGTCATAGCCAAGACAAAATACAGTTGTTTTTAATGACAAATCACTTAACCAAGCCTCTGCTTTAGCCATCTGTGCATATTTCACTTAATCCCACTTCCCGAATTAAACTATCTAGAGACACTAGAAACCATAGGAGAGTGCATCAAAAAGCACTAGACCTCAAAACACATAGAAGGAGAGAGAAGAGGCATCTTAAGCTCTTTGGCAAGTGTTTAGAGTTTGAAAAATACTAATGCTGAAGCTTATAGCAGAGAAAAATTCTTCATTCTTCTTGGGCTCCAGGCCAAAACAATCACGTGCATTTAGTGTGAAAGTACTACATTTACCATTTTAAGTTCTCTTCCCACCTTAATTCAAAACCACTAATGAGAAAATAAATTTTATCAGTGAAGATATAAAAACCATAATAGCCCACTTAGAAAATATAATAGGTGTAAGAAGAAACATTCACTCTGTACTTTGATGGATTAACCCCATTGGTTCCCTTCAGCCTTTCCAATTATAAAGATGTTAACATAAAATTTACTCTTGAAGGCTCCTGATGACCTACACAAGAGAGTTGTGTGAGTTGAAATGGTGGGGACAATGCTAATTTACAGCAAACACCAGCATACACTAGTTCATTCAGTGGTGAAGTGAGGCAAATTGAAGTGAATGGTTTGGAAAGTCATATTAGTTATACAACTACACCAACAAACAGCTAATACCATATTTTTGAAAAATTTCTTTAAAGATCAGTTCTACTAGCCAAGTCTGTAGAGTTTTTTTTTTTAACTTCCAGCTTTCACCAGAACATACCTATATACCTGAAGGTATATAGCCCACTTGTCTATAAGCTTGACTATCTTTTCCAGCTGTAAAAAGTGATATTCTTCCTCTCTCTCCTCCCAGAAGTCAATGTGGAACAGTATAGTCAGATCATTACAGTTGCAGTGCTTCTCATCTTAAACCAACTAAACAGTGTTTAAGTATTGCAGTTCAATGGGAATGCCCACTGATCTAGGGTATATTTCATCTGTAAAGAATGAAGAGATCCCTGAAGATTTCTGCCTGCACTCACACTTGCTCTGGGAAGTCCCAGGAGCTCTGTGCAGAAGCCTCTGCTTCCCCTGGGTCTCAGCAGCATTGAGCTAGGACTCTATGGCAGCACACACAAGCCACTACACCCCGCACAACCACAACTCATTCAGTGTTCTCAGCCCCTTGGGAAACACAGACACGTGTGGTGGCATGCACTGACTGCTGTGGCACCTCAGCAGGACTCCAGAGCAGGGCTACCACTATCCTCAGTGAGGTCATGTGTTGTCTACACATATATTCCACTGTCATGGTTTGACACTGGCCGAACACCAGGCACACACAAGAGTCGCTTGCTCACACACCCCACCCCTCCCCCTGTCCCTGCTACAGCTGGGCAAAGGAGGGAAAAAAAGGAAAGAAAAATAACAAAGGCTTCATGAGTGAGATAAGGACTGGGAGAAATATTTCAAGGTAAAGCAGGCTTAGCTTAAGGTTGCAAAGTGAAATTTATTGCTAACAGAATTGGAAGAGGATAATGGGAAGTAAAATAAGTCCTTAAAACACCTTTCACCCTCCAGCCCCTCCCTCCTTCCCACCAACAGCGCAGGGAGACAAGGTGTGGGGGTTTGGTCAGTCCAATACCAAGATTTTCTTCCATTGCTCTGGGAAAGGAGTCTTTCTCCTGTGAGGCCATGGGGTCCCTCCCTCGGCAGACAGTTCTCCATGAAATTCTCTGTTGTGGGTCCACTCTCACAAGCAGCAGTTGTACTGCACCTGCTGCAACATGAATTCCCCCCACAGGCAGACAGTCCTCCCAGTTGTGGCACAACTCTCTTCCCACGGGGTGCAGTGCTCTCTTCCCAGGGACAGGCTGCTCCAGCCTGCAAGCAGGGGCCTTCTCTCTCCACCAGGTATTCCATGGATCCCAGCCTCCTCTAGGCATCCACCCACTCCAGCATGGGCACCTCCCCCATGGGCTGCAGGTGGATCTCTGCATCCCCCGTGGATCCCCACGGGCTGAGGTTGGATCTCTGCATTCCCCGTGGATCCCCACGGGCTGAGGTTGGATCTCTGCATTCCCCGTGGATCCCCATGGGCTGCAGGGGCACAGCTGCCTCACCATGGTCATGGCCTGCAGAGGAATCTTGGCTGCAGTGTCTGGAGCACCTCCTCCCCTCCTTCTCCACTGACCTTGGTGTCTCCATGTTGTTTCCCTCATATGTTCTCACTTCCTCCTTTTCTGTGACTAGAAGGAAAACCCCATGATTTTGTTTTTATTTTCTTCTTAAATATGTCATCACAGAGGCACCACCAGCCTCTCTCATTGGCCCAGTTTTGGCCAGCAACATGTCCATCTTCAGAGCTGTCAAAAATTGGGTCTGCTGGACATAGTGAGAAACTTCCAGCAGCTTCCCACAGGAACCATCTTGTAGCCCTCCTTCTGCCAAAAACCAGGCCATGCACAACCAATGTATCCATTTGTAGCTATATGCTAAAACATGATGCCATTCTACTACAGGTCAGAGTAACTATTCATGAAAGGGCAAGAATAGACATCCTTATAAATGAATTTTTGCCTTGATCTTCTATAATTTGTTCCTCAGGCCTCCAATCTATACTTGTTTAGTAGCTCTCCTCACAATCCAGTATACTGTATTTTTGTGGTGATTTTCCTTTGCACAAATAAAAAAAAAAACCCTCACAGACCATTTTCCATGTGTGAAAAGAGCATAGGTACAATTTTTCCACTGTTGATATAAACACTATCCTTTTGTAAATTCAGCCTTAGAGTATTTTGATAGGCAGATAAATAAGGACTTTTACTACAGTCTCTGATTCCCAGGTGGGTGGTATTTTCTGTAGTGTTATTACCACCTGTATAAATAGCAGCACTACTGCTGGTGTAATATGGACTGCTGTGGATGTATACACTCAAAGCACAATTAGATAGTTCTAGTGGTTCTCCTATAAAATGATAACTGCAGTTACCTGGCATTTGGTAAATATATTCGGCAACCTCAGTGCTCCAGAACATCTCCCTAATTTACCACAAATAAAGAACACTGCATAACGCCTGGCATCCCTTGTGAAGCATCCTGTAATTGCTAGCAGAAGGGGGAATACAGCACATCCAGACACCAAGGTACTTCAGCTGCAAATATCCACTAACAATTTTTATTACGTAAGCTTTTAGGCTTGAACAAGAGCACTCCTACACCACTGTGTTTCTTTGATGTAATTAGGGAGGAATGTACCCTAGCAAATATACTGATCCAGAATGAAAATGTATTTGCAGTGCTGTAGCACTCTTTAGTCTGAGTATCCACTAGAAAATGTAAAATTACATTTGGCTTGGTTTGGTTGGTGTCCATTGTTACATAATTAAAGGTCTGTGTCCTTTTGTCAATTATTTGTAAAGAAATTCATTCACGAATAACTAATGTTGTAGTCCATAAACATGAGCACTGAAGACTATAAAGGGAAACATGTATTCTTTCCCAGAGGTATATTCTTATAAGACCTGTGTGATGTTCCACAATGTCCAGAAAAACAATGAAGTTTTTCTGAAGAAGTAACACTGCATCACTAATAAATTGTGATGCATCATCACAGTAGTCTTAAGATATTTCATGTCATTAAAGAAGGAAATTCTTGATTTTCTATTTTTTTCCTTGCATTCCTTAAAGGTAGCAAAACTTTTCCATCATAAAAGCATTAGGAGCAGCTAAAGCATTAAAAGCAGCTAAATTTCAGTCCTTCATTTAGTGTATTCAATCCAGTAATGTTATGGGATGTATTTACATTATTTGTCAACTCTCAACATCTATTTCTCCCTCCTCTTTCAAGTTTATTGATTTATCACTGCAGAATATGATAATTTCATCTGAGACTTTGCTTTCCCTGATGGCTCTTTTCTTAACCAACTAAAGTGGAATATGTGGGATGCAATTCCAGTGTGCTGTTGAAAAGAGTAATTTGGTTCTGAGATTCAAATAATATTCCCTCCTTTCATTGAGCAAAATACGTTAATTTTTCAGAGTTATATCCAGTTTAAAAATTCCCCCAAAAGCAACATTTTAACTGACTACAATCCTATAGCCTTGATGCCACAGTGGCTATTAATACTTAAAATTGACAATCTTGATTGCTATCTCTTCATCATACTTACAAGTTTACTGAACTAATTAAAAATATATTAAAATTAATGAATCTTTGAAAGTGATTAAAGTGGCTCCACACCAGGAGAAAGACACTTTTGAAACATGAATTCTGCCTGTGTGTTCACATCTACCATGATTGAAAGTGTTTATAATTCAGTATTTTCATTAAGGAGCAACAATTCATTTTCTCCTTTTTAGAAATGCAACTCTTAAATTTACAGTACTTTCTTTTCTGTACTAATTGCAAATATAAATTTGGTTTAGATTTAAAAAAAAATACTATTTATCAAAGGACAAATCCAAACAGGAGCTCTTCCACTACCTTTAGAGGATTGAATTGCACCATAAGACACTAGCAGGTAGAAGTAAAGAAATAAAAGGCAAACTGTATTTTTCTCCTTTTAGCTAGCCCTAGTAAAGTGACATAAAAATAGTATTACAATATTCTAAGTACCTACTGTGACTCCTACTTTTACATTGTTTACAAATGTTATAATTGCCATAGAAATTATTCCATGCATGTAACAAATTTAGTTTGATTCTCTCCTTAAGCAATATGGAAATAGAATTTATTAAAAAGATAATTTAAGTGAGGAAATTCCTTTTACCATTACTGTCTAGTTACACTTGTCATTATCTTACATCATTACTTTCCAATGGAACTGATTTCTAAAGTAGTTACTTAGAGAAATATTTGCAATATCATCAGGGAAAGAAGTTTCCATAAGTAACATGTTTTACCTGACTTGCTCCAATCTAAATATTGGTTCTTTTTCATAGGTAGCAAATCCTCCTTTTTCATAAGAAACAAGACATTTCTGTATCAATACCAAAATTCTTCAAATGGAATTCTAAACTCATTATTGTACCACCTGCATTTTTATGTATAAATATTTTAAAAGTTTAATTTCTAGGAATTTTCCTCTTCTGTATCTAAGTCAGTGCCGTCATCATGCTGTATAGAATCACAGAATCATAGAATGATTTGGGTTAGAAGAGTCCTTAAAGACCATCTGCTTCCAAGCCCATGCCATGGACAGGGACACCTTTCACTATGCCAGGTTGCTCAGACCTCCAGCCAACCATCCATGTAACAAGGGGAAAGTTGGTAATAGAATATTATAGGAAAATAAAATTCAGACCAAAAGAGGAAACCCCCTTTTTACAAAGGCAGAATCACTTTCTTTAAATTCAAAGCAAGAATTAAACTCATAGATGTAGTAATCCCTGAGTGTGTTTGGAGAATCCTTGCTTAATTCAGTGTCAGCGTCAGGCAAGACTTTCAGAAGCAAAGAGGCAATTAGAGAGGGAGGACTGAGACACAGGACATGAGAGACTGACATGAATTACCTGACTGGTATCTAAAAAAGTGTCTTATGCATGTCTATTAATTATAATATAGTTTTTGCAACATACTGTATCTACTAAAGTGTTCTTTACTCTTTTTCTGCCAAGTGTATTGCTACCTGTATACCTTTACACAGAAATTAATGAAAAATTGTCCTTCATTGTAAATCATTAAGATCATCTTATTATAATATAATTTATTAGTAGTTTAATGGGAAAATATCCTACCTGTTGATTTAAGCATAAAGTTAAAGATAATAGTTATTAGTATTCATTAAATCTATTTAGTTCATCACAGAGACAATACACCAGGATAAGGAACAAAAATGCACGAAGCAGAAGGGAAATTTCTCAGGGATGTATATTACTAATACTAGCACATATTAAAAACTGAGAATGTTGTGTTGACAAATATTCAAGCTGACTCAAGAATCACAGCAGGAGAAAGTGTGCCTTCTTTCACCTTGCAGTTTTTGAATTGGCACAGGCTGGGCAATGAAAAGGATGGCTGAGGGGAGTATCGAAAATAGCTTCACAGTTTGCTTGGAGAGAAAGCCTCACTGGTAGAACCTGATTATATACTGTGATAATGGAGTCAAGCAAGTATTTACTAAATCACTTTATCTAGGCATTTGGCCACCATCAGTAAATAGATATGAAGAGCAACATTGGATGCTCAATTGGCATATGAAGAACCCTATTGGATAATGAAGAAAATAAGATCCTGAAAAGGAGAAAGGAGAGCAGATCATGCTTTTAAAAGAGTATAATAGTATAAAATAAATATATGTGGATTTGTTTTCTAGACTACTACAGGAAGCGTGTTTGAAATATCCCAGTATTACATTCAGAAAAATTAAACCTAAAAAAGACTTGGCATCAAATTTGAAAATCAAGTGAAAAAAGGAAATAAAAAGGGTCTGAGTTGACAATCAGATGTGGAAGATAAAATATTAGAAAATATTAGGCGGAGCATTTAGCTGGAGTCTCTAGTCATCTAAAAATAGGTGCTAACTAAGTTAAATTAGGTGTCCAAGGTCCCATATTCAGTGAAATGTATTCAGCTTTAAATCTGAGTCAGCTGCTGAAAAGTCTCTGAACTAAGATTGTGTATATTACTAGGTGTGTATTTGGAGAACTCCGAAATTAGATTGTCTATGTTACAAGATTTTTAGTGCAAGAACAAATACATAGGTTTATTTGTTGCTGAAATCACTCATATTAATCTTTCTGAGATGTTTCCAAAAAAGTCTTGTATACATTATAAGGTAGATATGAACTGGGAATAATCATGGTTCAACACATTGGTCCGGTGGAATGGTGAAACTTTTTTCACATGCTCAATCTGATCCAGCACTTCAAAAAACCCCTAATGCAGGTTTTATACACAAGAGTATCAGGCTTAGAAATATCTGCATGTGTTCGTGTATACATTTTGACAATCCTCTGAACCTGAGGAATATGTCAAATTTTATCCTTCAGGTTGGGTCATGTATATCAACTAAGCAAAAAAATTTGTACTGTTAAGGGATTCTGATGAACATGAGCTAAAACAGTATAGGCCCACAAATGTAAATGCTTGTGTCCTTTCATGAAAACTTTTAAGCTTTGAAGCATTGTTTTGAAAGCAGTGTTGTACCAGAAAATTATTTCAAATGTTTGTGAGAAAAATCCTCAGCTTGATAGTAAAAGTAGTATTCATAAATATGTTTTAAGTGTTTTTATCAGCAAAACAGAGCAATACTCAGATGTTTTTTCCATCTGGACTGTGAGGAGTTTTCACTTTTATCTGTAAAAGACAGGACAACCCAGCACTTTAAAAATAATCAAAGTGAGAATTGTGTTTGCTTTAAAAAGCATTTTATTTTATTTCATATGTAATAAATAAAGCACATCTCCTCACGGTTTCATAATCCCCCTTTTCCTTTATGCTTGTTACCATTTTTGCTACACATGACCTGCCCAACCTGGAAGTTAGATGGAAACTCTGACACCTTCAAACATGTAACCGTGTAGATATTTTTCACTGAAGACTGAGACTCAGACAGGAGCATTTGCACAAAGCAGGTGTATTCGGATTACAGTGAACCAACTGTTGGCATGCAGAAGCATATGTTCTCTGAATTTTTTATTATTTTAGTGTAGAATTTTGGAGATATGAGCTAGCTCCCCAAGAACATTAAATGCTTGTGATTGCAAGCACAAACATAACTTTAGATTACCTCCTTCTCTCTCATTACCCCTTAAAAAAACCTCCTTATCCAAAAGTACCCTTTACAACACAGACCCAAAGACTGTCTTTTGGGTCTTTTGTTAGGTCCCTCACATCCCACCACTATTTCCCTCCACACAGTTTACTCCTTCAAGCTACTCCTGAGATGTCCTGAGAGCAATTCAACTGAAACAGCTACAAGCAAGAAGTCCACGTACAGCAACACGATGGAGATCACTATCTACATCCACATCTAGTCCAAATGATTCTTGCCTAAGAGATGCCCTTTTGAAGGAGTTTTATATCACATCCCTACATCCCCCTGTACAGAAACACATACCTCATGCAGGTCTCAAGAGCTCAAGCATCCCCTGTGCCCCTCTTAATAAAGGAAGACAAAGAAGACCAAAGAAAGAGGCTGCCCCAAAAGAAGCCTCCCATGTTCAGCTTATTTAGATTTAGCAGAAGTGTTTGAACACCAGCAACTGTGCATATTTTGTTTGTTTGCTTGGTTCGTTTTTTGGTTGGTTTTTTTTGGTTTTTTTTTTTGTTTTTTGACTCAGAGTCCTGCTTGTTCTTCTCACGCTTTTTTAAAATGGCCCATCTGTTTAATCATGCAGAGGGATAGCTATCAGGACGGGCCACACCAACACAAGCTTCCATGGCAAAGAACAGTAGCCAATCATAATGATCTAGCCAGGACTTCCTTTCATTTTAGTTAAGTTATGGAAAAACAGTGCTTGCTACTATCCACAGTCATAGCAGCAACTCTGAGAAGTGTAAACAGTCCTTTGGAAGCATTTCATTAGTATTTCAAAGGAAGCTAAGGATTGGGATTTGTCAAGAGGTACTGTCCAGAAGCTGGACTCTTTTCCACACAAGGTCTTATGTAACTATCCCCAAGGTTGCCAGCAGCTAGGGCTCTCTCCTTCTCAAGCAATTCTACCACTCACTTTTGATCCATGCTCCTCCATGTGTCTACTGGTTCTCAATGAGCACCCTTTGTTTACAGGTGTTTGAATTTTGCCCATACACCTTCTTTCCCTAAGGGCCTGCCCAGCCTGTGGCACATAGAGAAAGCTCCGTTGGTACCATCCAGAAAGATTTAGAGAAAACCTAAGTGGTCCCTCTCAGGAAGAGGCAGCCTGTGTGTGAACTCTCTGGAGTAGGCCTGTGCCTGTGTCCTTGCTCTGGTGCATGCACATGAAAATATTTGGAATCTGATTAATATTCAACATCCACAATAAGGCAGCTTATTTACATGCAAATATTTATTCTCGGTTTCCAGTCTTCTAATTATGAAAACAATACCCTAAGATTAAATCTAGTAGGTGTTTGGAAGATTGAGAGAGACTATACCCCTTGAGGCAGACAGAAGCACAGCTGATTTGTGCCTTAATCTCCAGATACTACACCAGTGTTCCTTCAAATAGGAATTGGTCTTTCCTGTTTAATGACAGAGGCCAAACCTAGAAATTTCATAGAGCTGCTTGCTTGTTAGTGGAGTTAGAACAGTTTTCTGCAGGCCCTGAGGTGTGGTAACTTTATAATGTTTTCTGTGCCAGTATGAAAACAATCTCACCAGCAGCCCCAATGGTTTGCCCTGAAAGGATATTCAGTGGTTACTGAAGAAATTGAGAGCTGACAGAAGAGGTCTCCATCAGTATGAAGGACTGAGGCACCATGCTAATAGTTAATAATTTGCTGAGATGCAAATTATCTCCACCACTGAGGCGGCTGGGTGCCTTGCCACTGTGGAAGCTGATATTCTGTGGAGCAGTCAGGATGTTGCAACAGGGTGCACACACATACACAGACAGAGCACTGTGGCCATTGTGGATGCTCATCAGAGTAAATCAGCTGGACAGCACCTCACAGACCTTCACAATAAATGTATTGGTAGATTTGACATGACAGCTCCCCATGAGATTGCTGCGGCCAGTTTCCCAGAGCTGATGCATGCTCATTCTTGAGCTATTGTTGAGAATGGGAAATGGGAGCCTAGCTAAAATAATTGCCTGTCAAAAGTCACTTAGAGAAGCACAGCATCATCTATGTTAGGGGAGAAAAGGATTCATCAGAGATGTGTTATCCACTCATGGGGCCTCATTTGAAGTAGTCAGCATGGCTTCTTTAAGGTGCAAGAAGAGGGTTAAATGGGTAGCTGAAAATTATCTACTTGATGCAACTGGATTTCCAAGAGGCTTCTCAAAACTCTTTTATCAAAGAGAAAGAAAATAATCATGTGCAGAAAATAAAACTGCATACAAATATCAAAAGAGAAAATAGGATTAATGGTCATTTCATGGTGCAATCTCTAGTCAAATTTTCTATGGAATGGTGCTTAAACTTCTACTGTTTAAGAGCCTCAAATTTTATCACCTTGAGAAGAGGATGAGTGAGAAGGTAACAAAATTTGCAGATAATACGCAAATATCCAAGGCACTAAGAACAAGAACAACCATTATGGTTTTTTCTTACTTTAAGGGGCCAAATAACCGGACAATAAATTGATAGATTAAATTCAGTGTAGATAAATGTAAAGTGATGCACATGAAGAAAAACTGATCTTTGCTTCATACAAAAATTATGCGCTCTGCACTGACTATTACCACTTGGGAACAAGACCATAATTTTATGGTACATAGGGCCACAAAAAGCATCATTCTACTGTTCTATAGCTGTTGAAAGAGCAAAACAACAAATGTTTGGAATTATCAAAAAGATAATAGTGAAAAAATTAAAAGTCATCATGCTGTTATATAAATCCATGTTTTGTCCATGCCCGTATTGTGTTCGGTTCTGCTCTTCTCATCTGCAAAAGGACTTATATGGTTCATAGAAGACCCACAGGGATAAATAAAAGCACGAAAAGCTTGAGGAAGAGTCTGTAACTGTTTATTATGGAAAAGAGGCATCTTAGGTGTTTAGAGTAAAGGTGCAAGAAATTCTTAACTACATAAAGAAGGTGGGCAGAGACCAGTCACTTACTGTCACTTCCAACACCAGAACTAGGGACAAAAAAGCAAGATCTGGGTTCAAAATCAGAAAAAGGAACAAGTTATTCATGCAAGTGGATAGTACATGTGGAACTCCTTCCTACTGTGGCTATGAAAAAACATATATGGGTGTAAAAAGAAGCCAGACAAGTAATACATAAATAGGCAAATGCCAGACATGCTCTTCACAACATCACAACAAACTAGAAAAACTCAGAAAATAACCTATAGTGACCTGAGTAGTTGCAGCTATAAGAGGAAGTATCCTGTTCGCAGTCTGAACAATATAACATTTCTTTTGTTCTTATGCTCTGCCCTTAGCTCTCACAGAGAGCCACTTACAGCTGCCTTTCTAGCTTAAAATAAATGGTCTGTTGTTGATTATTCTGTGCTATGGGGGAGAAGAAAGTGGTACTAGTGATGCCCACATGCCAGAGACTGCATCCAACTCCATCCAGGGCACTGTGATTCCTGAGCTTGATCAGATGCTTAGAACCTCAGCATGAGCAGTTGCATCTCTATTTTTTGGCCTTCTCTGAAAACAGTTTAATTTTACAGTCCATATTTTCTGCACATACAAGTGTATGTTTGTATATTGGTTCATTAGTAAGTTAAATAAAGCACTATAAAAAGCCAACCACTGCTCATACCAGTTCTGTGAGAGAAGGTCATTGTTGCCTACTCTAAGCAAAAGGGGCAGCTGAAGTGCTTCAGGAATACCAACACAGTAGCATTTCTTTTGCCATGCAGTCACTGTATTTTTTTCTAGTCTACTGCTTCTGATCTTTCTTTTAAGCCCTTTGCTAGTGGATAGAGCCCTACTGGTGTATGAATGAGGCATCAACTTCCCTCTGTGATCTTGATGTTCTCTCGATTGTTTTGGACTCCTTACCTCTGCTTTCTGTATGCTAGATTTAATTGGCATTGGATCAGAATGAGAAAGATATAGGTTCAGTGTAGCAGATGGCAGCCCTGGATATGTCTCTGCTAGAATTGGACATGTTGCATCCCCAAAAAGGCTTTTCTAAGTATAGATAAGAGCTATATCTTCTCATTTTTAAGGCATTAAATATTGGCACTAAACCCAAAGAAATTTTGGTGGTTTGGGGTATCATCTATATCTACTATCACTCAAGGAGAATTATAAAAGAATGTCTGGGGAGCAGCACAGCAAGTGATTCATTTTTAGATCTATCTAATGCATCAAGTGGTATTAGTCCAGAAAGTGTGCCATGCAAGTTCTAGTCTCTGATTACTCACAGGCTAGATAGGAGAGAAAAAGCCCAGTGAGCAAGCATGTCATGTGCAATACACAGTACTGCCCATCTTGTATGCAATAATCGTTCTCTCCACACCAAAGAGTGGAGCGCATCCAGACCCACTTCTCAGCCACAAAATCCCAGTGTCCTGTGTGGAGGGTCTTGCATAAGGGGCTGGCATAATTCTGTGCAGTATATGAGCAGTAGCTCATGTATCAGCCTCCAGATGACATACGTTTAGTAGGAGCCTTTAGACTTGGCAAGCTTTGCCTGGAGATTTTGGAGCTTTTAGCTTCAGATTTAGCCCAACAGATTTACCACCAGGACTAAAAAACTGTTTTTACCTCCCAAATTCCAGTACAGCAGAGACCAGTATCTAAAGGAGTAGTTATTGCTATCAAAGCTTAGTTGTTTGCATCAGAAATACAATTTTATTCTCACCCCATTTCAACTGCTCTTTGGATATAGTTAATGCCTTTAAAAAGGAGCCAAAAGGGAGTCCTTTCTCCACTTGAACAAAAATCACTGCTTTTAGCTTGTGTTTTATTTCTGTTTTGTCTGCATTTCAGAAGTCCAACACTTTAAATAGCAATTTGGAATCAGTGTTTCCTGCTGTATTTCTCTTTCAGACAGGGCTGATGTATGTACATTCTGAAAGGACAATCCTTTTTTTTTGTCTCCATCTGAACATTAAACACTGACAGAGCAGCAGAGCACAGGGCCACTGGGAGGTGAGCAGAGACTGCCAGCTAGGAAATCTGGAGAAAGTGTGATGCAATCCTCTTCTCAGCTATACTGCCTGCTCATTGACAACTAGAAAATACTTCCATAAAGAAACTGTGGCATTCAGCCATGTATCATATATACCCTTCTGGAAAGTAATGGACAAATAACACAGTATAAAGATCCTTTTAAAATTATAAAAGTCCATCTCAGTCACTAAAAAAATATTGCCCTTTTCTATTCTGAATCTCTCCACTATTCAGAACAAATGCTTGATCACAGACCTATATTTCACCCATATGTTAGGTATTTCTTCTTTCCCCCATCTATATATATTCGTACAATATATAAATACAGGAAAACAGATACATATATACCTAAACCCACAAACATTTTGTAGACAACGTGTCATGTTTTGTTATGTATGTTTTGGAAAGACATTCCCAAGTTCTATACATACAAAAGCCAATGCCAACCAACAGTGTCCTTCCAGATATACACAGATATAAAACCAAAGTTGTAGCAACCCAATAATGGGATCCCAGCTCAGTCTTCCTGGTTCTAGTACAGGTCCTTCTCCTCAGTGCAAGCCTGGGTCCCTCACCTCTTGAATGATGAGGTAGCAGGCCTTGATTTTTTAATTTCCAGTGCATTATTACTGCTCTGTGTTTCAGCCTCTCCCATTCTTGAAAGCAGCATTTCTCACTGCTTTCCTTCCCCTGCAAATGGTTCATGGACATCACTGACACTGGAAAGGCTCTGCTTCCCTCCCCATAGAGCTCTCACCTTAATCTTTGTTGGTTCCAGTGGGATACTTTTTCATACTCGTGGCCAGATGTTTCTCTGCTTAGAGGCTCCTCTATGGATGCACATGGCCTTCCTGCTGCATGTTGAGTCGATTCAAGCAAGGCCTTTGAGTGGGAGCTGGTGAATCTGAGGATGCTGCAGCTGCTGTTTGAAGCATCAGCTGGTAAATGTTTTCACTCTGCAGGCACCATCCTCTGCTGCCAGCAGAGGTTGTTCCCCATCATGACTAAGTATTCAGTGCTGCACATACTTGGTATCAGGAGCTTTATGCACCTACTGCTCTGTGGAGATAGGAGGCATAGTGTTAGCAGTTGGAGCATTTTTCTGGGCATTTGAAGCCCAGACAGACTACACAAGAGTTTAATGCTCTCTATTATTGCCTTTCTTGCAACTGCAGTCTGGCCTTTGAGATTGGTATTAAATGAGAAAAGGTTTCACAGCTACTAATTTCAGGCATCTGATTCACACTCTGGCCCTGCCTCCCCTCCCTTCTCTCCACTGAGCTCAAGAAAAGCAGAGAGTATGAGGCAAGGAGGCCACATCCCATGCAGCTGCACCCACGGCACCCCCAAGTGTCGTGTACCCCCCAGGTACTCCCAGACATTCATCCTCATCCATCTCTGCCCAAAGATGTCCTATATTTGTTTAAACACAGGGAACCCAAACACTGTGGGGATGCCCTGCCTCTGTGTCCATGAAGTAATGGCAGCCTGTGAGTGCCACAGTATGGCCTGAGGACAGCTCCTGCCTGCACTGAGATATCCCTTCACTCCTGCAATAGAAAGGGCAGAGGACAGCGTCTCTGGAGTTAGGCTCCCCTAGGGATGTTTCTCCACATTACATCTATTGGTGAGTACTCTGCTAAGACCTGCCATGCAACTGGCAAAGGCTTCCGGACTCTGGGCACCTCATTCCTCATCCTTCTGGTAGAGTCTGCAGGCTCCAGGACGGCCAGGATTAAAGGATTCTTAATTAAACAATCCTTAGTAGCACCATAGAATTGTATATTTGTTCTGAATATTTTTCAGGCTTATTTCTTTTATGTTACTGTGTCATTGATATCTACAATCTATTATTCAGAGCCCACATTTTCTCCACACCAGGTTGGGCAAACAGTGAGCTGACTCAGTCATTCCTTCTGCATCCTCCATTTCTCTAGCTAAAATATAGATTCCCCTACACTTCAGTTGGTTCTTAGCAGCAACATAAATTAAGTAAAAATATTCCTTTAATTCCCCTTCTCTAAAATCTGTTGAACCTCCACCTCTTCAAGATGGCCACATGCTGTTCAGAATTGATCCCTAAATCAGGAACATCCTTCTTTCCCTCCCGCTCAAACACTTCTATGTTAATTTTTAACAGACTTTCTTCACACATTTTGGTCTTGAAGGAGCTGTATTTTCCACATTTCTGTTTTGCTTCCAAATTCTACCAAATTATGCTATTCCAAAAATTGTTGCCTTCTTATTTCATTTAGACTGACTATCAAATGTTAGAAAGAGTAAAACACAGGGCATCCTCTGAGAAAACAAATACTGGTAAAGGAGAGGAACTGGAAGAAAGAGCCATATAGAGACTCTTCCCAGGGCATGAGCCAGAGAGAATGACCTTTCTGTTTCTCTTTATTTGCGCAGTATTTTATATTTCTCTCTGACAGAGCCATCTAAAACCCTAAAATTGCAGTATCTCAACTCCAGGCAGTGTTTAACTCATTAAAAATTTTTCTCCTAAGCAGCTTGTGACCTATAGAGGTATCAAAATATGTCTAAATCAAATTCTTTAAACTCAACAAAACTGTAGACTGGCACAAACCAGGGCAAGCTATCCTTACATATACTACACCTTTGGCTCCTTAGTTGCTTCTTGAAGAAATGTGTTCTTTAATGTTTAACTATACACCCAGGAGATCACTATCCTTCTAGGTCTCTTAAATAAAAATAAGGATTGTTAAAGAAAGAAACACTCATATAGCTGGAACTTCATATTACCTTACTTTGTCACCCTAGCCAGACATTTGCTTTCCTAAGACCTCCAAACGTATTTTTCTCTCTGATATTACAGTATGCCATTGTCTTTAATGTCTTTAAATGTCTTTAAATACTTAAATAGTACTGGATTTTACTTCCCATAGAAAATTACTCTGGCTAATTAGATCATTAGAGCTCTTCCTGTAGATAACTAAGGTGTATAAAATACCAGAAAAAAGCCACAACTTTTTTTTCAGAGGAATAAAGCAGGATGGATAACTAGATATGCATTTGCATTGGATTTCAGTGTTTGCAGTAGAACGTTAATTTCTAATGAACAGCTTGCATATGGCAGTTCCCATAATCTGCTTTTCTCTACCCCATGCCCTGTTAAAGGGAGCCCTGTGACCCATGACACAGAGAGATATAACCACTAGAGTAGGGTTTTGGCCAGTGTGAAGAGTCTGTTCTGCCCCAAAGCACAATATTCCTTGACTTTCTACCTACAAAAATACACAAATAAAGAATATTTGGTATGAAAGCTCAGAGTTCATTGTGATAGAATCACTTTTTCATTGTTCTGTATTTGTTGAAAAAGCAAGTAGCAAGGCCATGGTTAAACAACTCAGGAAATGAGTTTATTTCATATTTTCTAGTCTGCTAGAAGAGTTGTCTCCTATGTTTACTTGCACATAACCTTAAGAAATATTCCCTGCTGCTATAGCCCTTTCCATGTCAGGAGCTCAGAGGAGCTTTTCAAACAAGAACATGCTGCCTATCACAAAACCTCTGTGGCTCTCAGCAGCCTAGGTATCCCTTGGAATGTAGGCATCAGGCAAACAATATGGCAACCTCAAGACTGCACAAGGAGCTCAGAGGGCCTTAGTCACAGTAACTTTTACTTCTGTTATCAAGTATCTTAAGAATTTATCCTGACAAAACTGATTTTTTAATAAAGAAAAGAATGGCAATTTTTCAAGGCATTAAAAACAAAATTACCACATTTTTTTGTTCCTCTCCTGCCCTTTTCAGAGACAAAAGGGAAATATGAAAGAAAGTGATGGAAAAAGGAAAAAGGAGTTTGCAGCACACAATCATAAAAGAAAGCCAGAGGAATCATACATTTTTCACCCAAGCTTTTAAACATGTAATAAATGTTACACCTACATTTTTACTTATTTAGTAAGAACTTCTGGCTAGGGTGTGACCAATTCACTTATTCAACTCAGAAGCATTATCAATAGTACATGAGTTTAATTCTGTTCCAGGTTTATGTGTTTTTGCAGAAGGAAGCTGGAATGTCCATGATTATTATGCTGATATTTAAAGTCTTCATTGCATGTTTTATTTTTACTGGAAAGTTTAAACTTTTCATATTTTCTGAACATTTCTTCAATTTTTCTTGGTTTTTTGTTTTTTTGGGGTTTTTTTTGCAAAAAGCAAATACATGAGGTTGGTGAAAAACACAACAGCTTGGGAGTGGGGGAAGATAAAAATCAAAAGGTAAAATTCTTGTTGCGACACATTTTTAAGATGCTTTCTCATACTCATATGATGGGAAGAATATAGGATGTGCAGAAGCCAGAGGGAGAATTTCTTAGTAATTATTCTGAGGACAGCTTAGAAATATTGTCTGCACAACTCTGGTGAAACTCTTTGCATTCCAGACTCATGAAGAAAACTAATGAAAAAGGTGAGTAGTTTCTCAATTCTGCTTTTATCTTCTTTCAAGAGAGAATGCCAATATAATGCTGATGTCGTTTCTTTTGATTCACATGGTGTCTATCACTGAGGTGGCTTGGTCCTGCGAAACAACAAAATGAAGAGTAAAGAAGTGCACTTGCTGAAGAGGCGGATGAGGAGACAAAAACTGGTCTGCCTCAGTTATTTATTTAGAGCTATAAAAACATTCAGAAGCACCTCTCTGCTCTGAATTCCATCTCATGAATTAAAATACCCAGTAATATGCAATACAGAAAGGACAGCTCATCACAATTCAGCACATAAATATTTATCATGAGAAAAAAATAAGTTGAAGGCTGTTCATCTCTCAACCCAGTCTTCCCTAAGAGCCTGAAGAAAAGACAAATTCTGAAGCTTAAAAAGGCAAAATAAAAATAAGAATTTCCTGAAGATGGTGGCTACAGCATTGAAGTCAGGGATATCACATAGAGTGAAGCTTTCAGAGGGCCTTGCTCAGCATGGCACTTGTATACAGGCTTAGCAGCAAATGCGAGAATGATCATATAGAATATTTGGAACTATTCATCCAAGCGCCTAAAGAGTTGCTCCTCCATGTATGCTTGGTCACAGTAAGGAATTGAATTTAAGGTATCTGCTTTCATCTTGGTCAGTGCAATGGAGAAAATAATTGCTAATGAGGATGAAACATAGATTTATATCCTGTGTGTTCTACAGTGTCTACAATGTCTTTGATAGAGCAGAAAGTGCCTAAAAATGCAATTGACAAGAATTTCCTACTCTGGAAACAATAGTTATCTTTAGATCCAACTCAGCATTAATGAGAAAAAAAAAAATTATAATTATATTGGTTCTTTCTGCAACCCACTGCAGTGGTAATTGTCACTAAAAAAACTGGAGTTATTCTAGTTTATCAACATAAATGTAACAGCTGCCAGTTTTGGTTAAACCAGATGATGATTTTTGTCTAGAACTGCTTGCTTCTAGGGGCCAAATGGGAGCATTATCCATTGGAAGGCAGTGCTGGGTTAGCCAGATGACTTTTTGAGGAGCCATCTCTGAGATCATCTATTTTAGATGCTGGCACAGAGGTCATCAGCATGGCTGTTAATTTTTTGGTTTGCCCATGTAGTTCTTGGTTTGAGTGCACACTTGGTTGGCTTCTCACTCAAATGAAGTCCAAGAAATTATTTCATATTGTCATTTTGCCAAATATCATGAAAAGTCACAGGTCTCTTCTCAACAGAAGGCAATTCAAACAGACCAGGACAAAAGCATTAAGTTAATTTGCATCTACTTTAACTATACCTGTTACCTTCAACTGCCTTTTTTACAAATATTATCGAAAGAGTGGAGAGGCATTTGTTTCAGAGCTAGCACAATCTAGAGGAATACCATGCTCTATAGTATCCTGTCTGACAAAGCTGCAGGAGGAGGTGTTGTCTACTGGTGAAGTCTGAGCCATGTGAACGCTGTCCTCATGGAGGAAAGGCAGTGGTACAACATTCCTTCATGGTTTTTCCTTGAAGATAAGACAGCTTTCTATCAACACCAGAATTTACTGCATTCAGGGCTTTAGGCAGAAGCTCCTGAAGGAGTGTAATAAAGCTAAGTTTACAGGGGTTGTGCCAGTACTAAAATGTCAACTTCTCAAACTCCATCAGATCCTTGCTCAAGCCTCAAGTGTTTGAAAGGTGATAACACCTCTTTACTAATACAAATTTACATGATCAGTTTCTGCTATAAGAAAACTAAAATAAATTCTATACTACCCCTAGATGGCATAATCCCAATGGTAAATTTGTCCCAGTCTCTTAAAGATTGTATTCCCTCCATTTAATTTCACTTTCACTCAGATATCTGTAGAAATTATTTCATCAATCCACTTTTATCTCTCATGATATTCAAGAAAATAAAGTAGGTCAGCGGTCAGATAAATTTCAGTGAAAAATGAGAAATATGATCTTTTTCTCCCCTCCTTTCTTTTTCAGTCTCATTTTGGAACTGAATGTTACCAGATCTTGGAAAGATGCCAAAATTCAATATTGTGCTGATGAGAACATGAATAATGTATAAAGAGACACTTCAATCAGTGTATAAAATCTGAGGCACAAAATGTCTAACAAGGCTAAACCAAAGGCTTTGTAAAAGTTACAGCAGAATCAATTGTTCAAGTAGTCTTAAGACTGTTCCATCGCATTCACCTAGAGATGTTAATAAGTGACAGATTTTTTTGCAAGAAACTTACTATGACCTCAGTAAATCAAAGAATGGTGTTTAACACTCTGAATTTAGACACCAAAAAAAAAAAAAATTGGGTTGGTTCCTGATTTTGTTTGGTTGGGCTTCATTTTTTTTGGTGGCTGTTGCTCAAAAATAAATCCATGGTTTTTTGTGAGTCCCAAAACCAAGGGGACCTAAAAGGACAGGAAAAACTCCTAAGTGAAACTAGTTATTTTCTACAAAGTTTTCCCCCTGCCCTTTTCATTTAATACATTGAGTACCAGATCTACACCCCACACTGTAGAAGAAGCAGAGACTCTTCCTTCTCTGTAGCTCCTTATTCCCACTGACAAACATGGCTAAATGATACTACCCCAGAGTTAAGGATGAATAGGTATATTTTGTATGTGAAGTCTTTCAAAATTATATGTTTGAATCTGTTCTGTTGTACATACGAATAGGTAATGGAGTATCCAGGTTTAAAATTTAGATTCTGGTTTAGAGAAATAAAAGGGGTATCACCCAAAATGCTTCTTTCTCTTTTCTTTTTTTTCTGGGTTTTGCTGTTTAGTTGGTTGTTTTTTTCAAGTAGAGGCTAAAACTGCTTCAAATACTAAAAATTATCTTGTAGGTGTTCTTCAGAAAAAAATTATAGGCTATGCAATAAAATTAATAACTATGTAATCCATGAAACACTTTGGTGACATTCACACTTGGCCCTTTGGACTAACATTCCAGGACTAGAGCTTTTCATCAGACTTCCTGAGACAAAATTGTGCATTGTTCCCTGTAAATTAGGCCAGGGTGTGAGATACTCAGAGGGGAGCACGGTGACTGTAGGTGTGAACTTGAACCTGCCTCCCCCAGACCTCACACTTACTTCCACAGGAGTGAATGAGAATGTGTAGAGCAGGAAAGAGAGTAATAAATTAAGAGGAAAAAAAGAAAAATAAAGGAGTGAGGGGTGACACACACCTCCAGAATCCCAGTAATCAATCTATTGTAGAGCACTGGTGCTTTTCCCACTCACCCTCACTCTGCATATGCACCACATGCACGCAGCACAGGGAAAATGATTTAAGGGTTGTCCAAACTCATTGCTACATTAGCTAATTGCAACTTACTATCCAGATAAAGAGAGAAAAAAAAAAATCTGTGCTTTATTGGAGGACTGTCTGAACATATGATTTCCTGGGGCTACCCTTGCTGTGGCACAACATATTGCAGCATCTCTGTCTGAAGGCTATGCCCAAAGGAAGAGTGTAGCCATATGAAGATAAATGCAAGTGATATTATGAATATTGTGGCCCTTCACAAGATATCACTCAGAGGAAACAGACAGAAATAAAACTCAGCACTCTAAAAATGTGAGTTACAGAACATGTTCTGATGATGGAGGATAGCAACAAATTAAGAACCTGCGTAGCAATAACTGTGAACAATCCTGGAATGATTGTCCCGTCATATTCACAGAGCTGTCATTGAGGGTCAGGAGCTGTTTCCTTTATGAACAGTGCCACTCACTATTTCACTATTCAGCTGTTTTCAGTCATTGTAGGCTGAAACTTGGCATTCACATAATCAGCTCAAATGCAAATCTGTCTCTAAAAATGACTTAAATGGGTTAGGCCATATTTAGTACTGGAGCAGTAAAAATAATAATTTAGGTATGGTTACATATTGTCTGAACAATAGAAATGTCATTCCTAACTAAATGAAAATTTAAAAGTTTTAAAATATATCTGCCAAAAAAGTGTAAAAAATTGATAAAACTGTCTGCATCTCAATGCATGTTAATAATAATCATTAAAAAAAAAAAAAAAGAGGTAGGCACAAGCTTTTTCTTTACCCATGCAGCAAAAAAAAAACAAAAAACAAAAAACAAAAAAATCCCAAAAAATCTACAAATTAAGTCAGAATTAACATCACACTCTGATGTTTTTCTCCTGGAATGGAATGTCAAAAATCCACAGGATTATGGTACAACTGAAGCCATAAGGGGCCTCAGGGTCCTGCCTCACTTTCAGCAGGGTCCACATTAAGTGCAGGCAAGGACCCCCCCCATCAGAGAATGCCTTACTTACAAATTCAGGTCTTATTCAATGTGAAAAAAGTGAACCTAGGGCAAGAGAACAAGTGAAGACCAGCCTTTGAGCATTCTTGCTTTGTGAGAAAGAGGTCAGCTCAAAAAGAAAAGGCTCTAAGCTCCTGGAGCTTTAGTATGTGGTTTTTGTAGCAACTTATTCTGCTGTTGGTTTCCAAAACATCCAAGTTTTGGGTCTAAGCCTTCTCTCATTTACACCAAGGTAAATTTATATTTGACCTAGTGCAGTGGTGAGTGCAACTAAACTGTGAGAGATCTAAATCAAATACAGTTGTTTCCTCTTCCTTACTTACTAACTACTTACTACTAAATACTTACTACCAGGTAAGTATTCTCTACACAGCAGCTTTCACCAATGTGCTTTGCAGAGGATGGCAAAAGAAAGTTACTGTCAAGACTTCATGTAAGCTGCAGACCTCTTTTTCAGTCCTGTTTTCAATCCCTTTCTGGCTGAAAATAACAAGCTCCTGAAAATATTTACCAAATTGGGAATAGCATTTGACTGAGATCTTCCAAAAAAGCTAAATGTTGGAACAATTATTTATAGTAAATCAAACACTTCTTTTAACTGCAAGTGCCCACTTCCATGGCTCTTTCTCACCACATTTTCAAACACTTCGTAACACCGCAGAGAGAAAAAAAAGAGTTAAGTTTGAGAATTTTTTGTCATTATTACAGTACATTCTGAAAGCACAGAGTTCATGACCTGCCTCACCTCATAGACATTGGATTCCCACTGTGCTTTACTACTTAAAAAAAAAAAAAAAGAGAAAGGTCAGCTGCATTGTCAAAAAATGTAAGTGGAAACAGCTAACATATATGAGCAAATTCTAGGCATCTCTGAATATGAAGAGTTGTTTCTCCAGAGTTTCAGAGCTGGTGACAAATGACCACCATGATTAATTACTCATATTCAGTCAAGCACAAAATTTGAGTTATAAATTGTTAGAAAGGAATAGTCCCGTGGAATACTTATTCAGCTGTGAAAAGGCTCCGTTTGTCATCACTTGAAACAGCCAAACAGAATAAAACAAATTGATTGAAAGGCAAATAGATTTTCAGACTGGCATATTGTCCTTTTACCAGTGTCCCCCACATACATCAGTAGGTGTCATATCTGATAAACTGATGGCAGGGTCATTGTTGTCATATGTTTATTAGTTTCCACAGGTAAAGTTCCATCTTATTAAAATGCCAGTGTCAGTAAAAGTTGTTCAGATTTAAAAAGCCTTGCCTTGAGAGATAACCTTTTATTCAAGGTCAGAACTTGAGTGTTCATGTCATGCATTATTTTTTCAAAAATTAAATTACATTTACGACAGCTCCAGGGTTCTTAATTTTGACTCACCCATACTTTTAAGAAATGGGTCCCACAATCATTTTCAGTAATATAATATATTAATTACTCTGTTGTGTTTAGGGCAAATAACCACAGCAAGGCACAAGCTGGAAGGATAATTTCAGAGCTGGGGCAATAATTACCTTTCCATCACCTTCTGAAGATGAATGAGTTTTGCCAGTTCTGTTGAAAGAACCACAGAAAGACAGAATTTATATAAGGTAAATATCAAGTTCCTAATTCTGAATGGTCTAAATTCAGTAATAAAATGTCACGTTGTTACAGCATCTTCAGTAGACTGCCATTTAGCCTAAAAGCTCTATGTTACCTCTTGAGTTTTTCTTTCCTCAAAATAAAAATCCTCTCCTTTAATAAGCAAACAGACTCTTCTTTGACTCCCTAGTTATATTGGAAAGCATGAAACAGATATTTGAAAAAAGGAAACTAGCACTTTTCCCTTCTTTCTGGACCATTTTCCAGTTGACATTAATCCTAAGGCTATATTGTATAGGCTTACATTCATTTCAGGATCACAATCTCAATATTTATTTAGCCTGTGTCCCTTGGCTTTGATTGTTCATTTTATGCTTCTTTGAGGCACATTCTATTTCTTCCGCTTGTCCCACAGAAACAAATATGAACAACACTCAGATAAATCCCCTTGACTTAAGTGGTTATGGATGCTTATGTTTAAGTTTGAGGCTGCAAATAAATGGTTTAGTTCATGGATTCATAAGAAGCTTGACTCATGTTTATCAGCAATGGAAAGAGCAGTCATATTTTCTTCAGAAAAGACCAACCTACAAGAGATACATGTCTTGGAGATACAAATTATGTTTTTTAAAAAATGTAAGCATTTGCTCAATATAGACTTTAGCTGCTTTCTAAACTGATCACTTTAATCCATTTTTAAATCTCAGATTTAAAGAGGAAAAGTATTATAAAACAACAGTCATGCTCTCTATTTTTTGAGACAGTGTTTTAAGAAAGTATTTTTACATTTCTTATGAAAGGTTAAACAAATTTTTCCCTTACATCTAGTTTGTCCTAGTTTACTAGAGCAAATCCAAGCTATTGTTTACTAGACAAATCCCAGAACATCTACACAGCAGCTTTATATTGGCATTATATCTCTGTTTATCAGTAGATTTTGTAGTTTGTCTTGTTGAAAAAGTACTGAAAATTAGGTTGCAATCCCAGCTTCTGCTTCATGTCTGTAGTTCTTTTCATGTGAAATACATATGAAGTGTTGGATATTTTTCTATGAGTGGGAGATAACAACACCACCTCTAGACAAGTGTGAGAGTGGGATTGGAAGTTGCCAGTTCTGTGATATCCTCATTATATCTATATATGAAATTCTTCATGCTGATGTACTGAAATGATTTGATTGTCTGTGAAGGAACAAACTCGAAACTCATCACTTCCTATGTCACAAACTGTCTGCAACTTCACTGACAGCATTTCAACAGAGCAGCACAGCCCATGTTAAAATAAACTTTACCTTCACACTACAGTGGCAGAAGATTTAGGATGACTGTAGTGTACCAGGACCATGCAACACTGTGGGTCTCATCACAGCAAGGATCCCCCTAGATTTTCTGCAGGTGGATGTGTCCTGCCAGTGTCAAGGGGTGGAAGGGCTTTATGCAATGCCCAGGAATGGTTAAATGAGAGATACAAATTCCACCTTCTAATTTATTCTAGAAATTCTGCTTCAAAGTTTCCACACATTTGGATAATTATAGCCCACACAGAGGTTAATTTTGTCTATTATTCATTAATATGCCAACAGTCCACTTAGAATAATCTCAGTTCAGTTTGGTTCATGTTTACATTTTGTTCATCCCAGGAAGGAGTTTAGTGTAGTTAGAGCCACATGTGACATTTTAAGCTGTTCTCCAGGTAAAATAAATTACAAAAGCAGATGCTATAATAAGTAAACTAAGAACATACAGATTTTGAGTTTCACTTGTCTGAAATAAAAAAGTCACTTTCTGTTACATCCGTTTCATCACTCATTGAGGTACTTTTGAAGATTTACACATATATGACTAGGAACAAAATCAATTCTCTAATTTTTCACATCAATTAGTGAAAACTTGATAAAAGAAATAGCTTATCTATTCCACTGGCTCCCCAGATTACCTGTCCATAAATGCGAAGCGTCACATTTATTTTATCACTAACTATAAAATATATATGCACAAGGCTCTGGAGGATAGAAGTACATTGTCTCCACAGACATAATGCTCTCTTCTGTGTTTTCCTTGCTCAGATAATATGTTTGCATCCCTTTCGTCTCAAACAACACACAGGAAAGACATTTTTCTTTAATTCCACTGATAAAGAACCCAAATCCACTTAATTTTCTTGCAACATAGCTATGTTTAATGAACTAGTACATCCCCATTTCCAGAATCCATCAGAAAGTCTACCCAAATTGGCCTTGCTCCATTACTCTGTATTTCAATTAAATTAATTGAAAAACTAGCTGTTTATGAGCTGTTAGGTATGACTCCACCTAGACTTCACAGGAGAGCATCGATCCCTTTCATGACCCTTCAATTTCCTCAGACAATTCCTCTGCATCTTTGCCTTAGTTACTCACAGGTCAATGTCTGAGATAGAGTAAATATGGGGCCTCATCAGCTGCATGAGCATTTTGAGGATGGGGGATAGTTATTCAGTTAATGCAATAAGCTACCAAAAACCCCCAAACTATTAACCAATACTTTGTTTTAAAATAAATATTTTTATTGAACAGGTTTAGACAAGCATATCCCTTTGACAATTTCAAAGTGATCTTTTATTGAAAATTTAAAGTTAATATAAGTTAATATCACAAAAAAGGAATTCATCTTATTTAAGACATTTTTTAGTTCACTTGTTTCATTATTATGATTCTTTACCTTTTTAGTAGTTTAAGAGGTAGGTGAAACACACAGCTGAACAGTTTTACTCTTTCTGGCTTTTATGAGAAAGACAACACTGAACTCAGAGGATCAGGTTTCTACTCAATCCCATTTGACATATCTCATATTCTTAGTAAGACTTTTCTCATATTCTTACTAAGAATATGAGATATGTCAAATGGGATTGAGTAGTGAGGAACTTTTTAAAAGTGCAAGTAGTAGTGAGGAACTTTTCAAAAAGCGAAAATGGAATTAAAAAACCCGAACAAGCCCCAACCACAAACCAAACCCAAAAAGTAAGCCTCTCCACTATGAGACATTTGAGACAGAGAAGCATCACCCAGAGAGGGAACAGAAAAGGAATCAAGGTCTTATCTTCATATTTGTAATGAGGAACAGCATGTTTTCTTGACATACTGGGACCAAATAATTTTATTTGCTGCAAGCCAATATTGCCTTCTGTGCTATGGGATACCTCTAGGGAGGATGCAGTCATGGGAGCCTTGGGAACCAGCCTGTCTCTAGGAGACAGGTGATGGTGCTCAGATGTAGATCCTGTCACAATGAAGTCCCAAGAGATGAGTTCTCCTTTAAACAAAATAATAGTTTCTTTGTTTTTCAAGATGCATTTACCAAAGTCGATATCATCTACCTTCATGGTGAAAAAAGTCTGGTATAGAATAATGTAAATGCTAAAATTTAAAGATAAAACAGTTAAGATCTAAGCTCCCATTCACCAGTCTTTGGGTTTAAACCCATTACTTGAAATTTAGTCACCCAGAGGTACTGTTCACTGCGTCATGCTCCCTTTTAGGTGAGGAGAATGTGACTTGTCTCATGCTTGATAAGTCCTAAAATACATTCTTCAGCTGGTCATGTCTAATCTTTTAGGATATTTTGTTTTCATTTTACTCCTCAGTTAGCTAATATACTGTAAACATTTAATAATCTCTGCATGTAATTGGGTTCCCAATATATTGCTTATACCACTGAAGAAAGAATAACACTGTCTGAACCTTTATTGCTAAAACAAACGTTATGCACAGCATGTGGCTAATGGTGTAAGGAGGACAAGTGGATGAGTAACCAGGATAATAGGAGGAATGCCAGAACTAGAGTGAATGTCCGTAGGCCACACCTAACATTTGGTACTCCTTCTAACTCAATTCAGAATAATCCCTGCTGGAAATTTCTCCATTAAAAGCTTCTAGGAACACATCCTTTTAAATGAGAATATGCTTGATCTTACACATATGCTTATCTACAATCTCTTCCATGACTTTCCCAACCTCAGGCATAGTGCCTACTGAGCAACAGTAAATAAGGACAGCAGAGTTTCAAGGGCAGCCAAACCACTTTTACCTGTAAGCAAAGCACCTCTCCTTCTGGGATCTGTGCTAAAAGACTCATAATACAACTTCAAGGACATGAGTTTCCATTCCCAAATGTTCTGCAACTCTTTCTTGTTATTTAAGTCACCTCTTACAATGTGATCCGCTCAGGAGTTACTTGCTGTTCTCAAATTGTTACCCAGTGAAATGAAACCATCTGCCATTCTCCTGAAATGTTTATCTTATCCATTCTTCTCCCTCAAAAAAATTTGTCTACACTTCAGCACACCCATCACTCAAATTTCTAATCAGAAGTAAATTAAATTTTTGAATAGAGAGAGAAAATATAGCCAAGCTGAAAGGCAAATGCGGAATTCCCTCAAGAATTCATAAGTAAAATAGAGATGCATGAAGTCACTGAGTGGTGTAAAGAACTAGATATTGGGACATCAAAGGCATTATGAGATGCAGAATAGAAATCTGTTGAATATGACCTTGAGATCTTTGCTTTGCTCAACTCTTATGTTATGCAAAAAGGCTTCAGCAGAAGTAATGTAAACAGTACAGATAAGCAGAGGGAAAAGTCAGAACTGTGAAAATCTGCAAGATCAAAACCTAAACTTTAAGTTGTTCTATCACCACTACAAAGGAAAAAGTATTTGCAGAAATCCACTCCCCTCAAACTGCCACTCCAACAGAAGACCAGATCTGTCATTACTCTGGTAGTGATGGAGGCATGTCACAGCCTTCCAAAGCTAGGTGAGATAAATTTCAGACGCTTGAGATAGAATATGTTATATTTTAGACAGGAACTGACACAGTCTTTTGTGGTAAGGACACCTAGGAAAATCAAAAGTAATGAAGAATGTAAGTGCTCTGACTGTGGTTGAGACATCATCAGAAGGTCTGATAGAGACAGTTAATTGTTTTGCCACGTACTGATTTATATCTGCAGGTGTTACTTGGAAGTACCTGTGCAATATTTTCTTCCACGCTGATCGGTTAGTTAAAAGCTAAATGAACAGTTCTTAATACATCTGTGATGCTCATTTCCTGGCTATGCATGAATAATAAGCATTCATCAAAAAAACCTTGCATAATAAATGGAGGTATTGAGGCTTTTTAACACACATGCATGACAAGCTTCATTTCACACACAAAATATTCAAACCAGCACAGAGAAAAAGAGTGTGAAAAGGCCCTTCCCACCCTTCTGTTCAAAAGCCAGGTGTAATCACAAATAAATTTCAGGAAAACTAAACATTATTTCAGGTTCTGTCTTTTTGAGTGTTTTAGAGCAAAATTGCCTAATCTACACGATTAATATCAATAAACAAAATTCAACCAAATAACTCAATAAAATAAGTAGATATACAGAAAAGACTGAAAATCAGCTATGTTCTGCATCACAAGATAAGACATACATTCTGCTTCTGCATGGAATGTCTGTGTTTTTCATGAACATTCAAGACTACAGAAGCTCTCTCAGGACTATAGAATGTTCCTTCTACCTTGCTACATCAGCAACACAGTTAGTGCTTGACAGCTGGGGCCAAAACCTTGTGTCTTTCATAATACATAATGCATAATTCTCCAGTATTTACAGGCTAGATTGTCCTTTCAGTATCTCTGCTGAAATTTCATGACAAATCAATTGTCTTTTCTTCAGATGTATAGATTAACTAGGTCATAATCTACCCCAGTGGGAGCATTGAAAACACCAGCACCAGCAACATTATTTTAGCCTGCACAATTGAAAGGTATCCCTGCTTTTTCCTTTTAAATTTAGGGAGAGTTATGTCATAATGAAAGCAAAAGTAACAGCAAGCACACATGATATTGCTAGTTCTTTTTCGTTTATTTTGTTTTACTTTTTCATGGTAATATTTCTTATATTAAAAAAAAAAATAAGATTTCTATAGGCTTTCTGCTATGAATATTCCCTTATTTGGGCAAAACCACAATATTTCCTGTAGATCTACATTTTGTAAATTCAGCTTGCTTGTATGAATACAGAAAAGTGTTACCAAGTTGTACTTTATTTGAATTAAAAAATTTGAAACCTTTAAAGTTACAAATCTCTTTGAGAACAATTACTGTCGTGCTGTTCATTTGACTAACATAACTGAATGTCGTAAGATTAACATTCAAAATAAAAGCAGAGGTATGATCTGTGTCATGTATACCAAAAGAATAATAATCAAGTCGTCCATGTAAAATGCTATGAATTATATTTAATAAGCAATGGCTTACAATCTCAGTCCCTAAGTGTTGTATAATTACAGAATTCAAGCTCTAGTTCTGAATAGGAGCTTTATTTCCTGTCTACTCTTAGGACTTAACACCTACTGATCACTGTTAAATCACCATTCTACAACTTTAGGGCAAAGTTCAGTGTTATTTATGAAAATATTCTTTGCTACTTTTGACAATTATAAAAATTCAAACCACAAGTGTAACTGAAGAGAAGATCTATCAGCATGCTGACCCAGGCCCTTGGGTCGAGAATAGAGGAGCTCAAAGAACTCTACTTTTGTGGTATATAGATATATACATTAACTAGGTCATAACCTACACCAGTGGGAGCATTGAAAAGACCAGCACCAGCAACATTATTTTAGCCTGCACAATTGAAAGGTGCTGCTTTTAGCCTGGGAAGGGTTTAGCTCCTATCACACACAAAAAACGCTCCCAGCTGTTCACACCTGTGCTGATCAGTAACAGTACCTTTTGCCTTTAAGAAGTGCTCTAAGAAATGCTATTGACTTTACACTAAAGACCCTTTTCTACACAGAAGCTGCAGAAGAGCTGGCAGAAACAATGTGGCTCTTCTTCTTGCAACACAAGGATTCCTACAACAGAGTCCTAAATATTTTTATTTTGTGTTTCTTCATGTTTCCATGTGCCATTAAACCTTGAATTTGACCTTGAGTTATGAGCAGATCTTGTATTACCCTGATCCTGATAGCAATGAATCTTAAAGGGGCAAACTGACCCTAAACATAGACCCTAACAACTATTTCTATTGGGTGAGTACTCCATGTTAACTTATTGTCTCTCCACAGTGATGATGAGAAGTCTAGTGCAGAGTAAAAGACTGCCTGCAGGTCATGGAGGAAGGGAAACAACAAAACAAAAAAACAGGTCAAAAATTTGGGTTAATCTCTCTTGACAGCATACAAAAAAAATTACTGTGATAGCTTCAATTTATTAAATGCTAAGTTAATCCTTTAATAATGTAGGGCAAAACACCTACCAAACTGCACAAGTATGTAAGTATGTGGGGAGTGCTGGTCTAAGAAAACTCTGCTTACAAAAGAAAGGATGCAATCAGTGTTTCATTCTCCTGACTGATAGACTGTGCTTTCATGCAGATTACTGAAAATCATTTTAATATTAATTCTAAATGTGGTTATGATTGCTTGCTTTGTTCCAGTGTCTCACCAGACTAGTCAGGAATTTCCCCAACTGACATTGGCATTGTGTATTCTGTATAATGAAAAGGCAGCCCTGCTTCCCAGCAGTCTGAGGAAATGCTGGGAAGCAGCAGGTGCATTCCCAGGAAACAGGGGAAAACATTGAGATAATTGAAATTGTATAATACCCGTAAAATAGTTGGAGTTGTGTGATGGTGGCTCCTTGTGATTGACTAACCCAGCTCATGGACTGGATGGACTAACTCTACTTCATGGATGTCCTGTCCCCATGTGGAGGAGGCAATCTGCTCACCTTTCCCCCTGGTTACCTCTTTGAGCTGTTTTCATATTTCCAGGACTCTCTGATTTTGGGACTTGCAATGGGCAATGCAGATAACAAGCAGAAGCATCTTACTCCTTGCTGAAAAACCTTTGCACAGAGTTGCAAAAATGCTGGTATCAAGTTTGTTTTTGAACAGATAAAATTTTAAATTACTAAAGCTAAAAACCTCTCTAATACTTGTCGTCCTAGCTGAAAAAATGACAGGAGGAGCCAGAGGTTATTGGTTCATTCTAATGTTCCCTTCCTACAAACAAGTGTTTTTGCATACATGTAGTGTACTATTAATCCAGTATATAACAAAATAAATTTTCAATCCCCTGTCCAGTATGCTTTGGCGTTATTTCTCATAGGCTAGTGCTCTTCCAGTGATTCCAAATACTGCTTTGAAGGGTAGAAGATAATATAAGCTATTTTATGAATTTGCCTTACAAAATACACACATAATTTGCTGTGGATTTTCAATTAAACAAGAAAAATGTTCAAAAAATAAGAAGATTCTAAGTATGAAACAGCTGTACATACATATCTCATTGGAGCTAGGGTCAAGCAGCTTTGGGATTGTCTCCATCTGAAAGAGCTTACATCGTACAGCAGCAAGAGAAGCAGAAGGAGAACACCTTGAAAAAAATAAGTTTAAAAAATAAGTAATTTCAGTTATTTGGGAGAAATACTGCATTGCTTTTCCCTTCCAGGCAAATCTTTTGGGAAATTTTCCTGATTAGCTTCTATGTGGCTTTTTCTACAAATAACATACACAATTTTTTGCAGTTACTTGCAGTTGTCTTGTATCAGCAAATCAAAACTGAAGGCAAATAACATGGCTGAATAGCTCCTGCTAGTTTTTAAACCATCTGAGAAGTCAAGCACAGAACATCTAAAAGAAAGTGACTGACATCTGCCCCTGAGCATGGTTCATAACCTCCGGGTGTGACCATCACAGGCTTCCTGCAATATGTCACAATTGACCCATGAGCAATTCACAGTCTGTCTCCTCTAGTTTCAAGTGTTTCACCTGATGTCAGTTAAAAATACACATATTTATAAAGTGGTTAGTGTAATTAATGCCTCAAAAATAAAAAAAAGTATTTTAATCAGGAATGACAGTAAGAACTGGAGTAAGATAAACTAGTAGTTCATTTCATTATTTTTTTTCCTTTTTTTGTGAAAAAGCTTGTTCATCTGAAAACATTCATTCCCCTTACCTTTAAATCACCAGATTTCATGGCTGTGTATTATTTTACCCAGGCAAATGTTCCCAGCAATGTGTATGTCTGCTATAATTAATTTTGAAAGAAGAGCAGACATGCAAATTGCCATTCACTCTCAGTGGATTATCTAGACCCAGACTTGCTACACAATGAAAAGCAAAGTTGCCTTTGATTGTACCAAATGTCAAATAAAGTGGATGACTCTAATACACAATGCAGATTCACTGTGTTTGATGTAGGTTTGTAAGGAATTAAAACATATATTTCCTCAGTGAGGATATTTTCTCATGGATCATTCTCAATGCTGCTCTTTTCCTCTGCATTTGTTATCAAATCATCATTAACTATACTAGAGTCTCCACCATTAATCAAATCAGAATTTCTACTGCCATAGGAAACAAGCAAATATATGAGGCTAAGATTAGGAAAAATAAAACAAAAACCAGCCACTCACCCCTCTGAGACCAGTGGCCAGACTTGGAGTGATGGTCTCACAACTTTCTCAGCTATTAAATAAGATGAAGCTATGAATTCCAATTTAAGCAATAAAGACTCAGAAAATCTTGGCATTTAGTATAATATACCGTGAAGCATATGTAGAAAATGCATCTCAGCTCTTGTTTTTATTAATGTAATAAATTAGCTAATTAAAAATAGTTAAATAAGCTATTATTTGTAGCTTAAAAATGGACTTTCAGGCTAGAGCTACTGTTTTGACTGGAACTTGTTCTGCTAGCAGGGTGTATGTAATTTAAGATAGCAATGACCATTCTGTTACTCTGTGCCTGAGAAATTGTAAAGGAAAGTTACTGGGGAAAACCTGAAACCTATGCAAAATGTCTCTTATATTTTTATACTAAGCTCAAAATCCTTTCCGTATTTATCCTTTGTATCTGCTGTTCAGATTGTGCTTATAAAAAGCAAGGGCCTTCTCTCTGATTTAGTTTTGTTGGATCTCTACACTGGGAACTGCAGGTCTGTGATTGGAACCCAGAGATGCTACAGTATTTCTGAGAAGTACACCAAGTACTTTAGGTTGTCTTTTGAATTGCTTTTGGATCTTGAGCCTGCTGAGGGCCGAGATATATTAACTTGGCCACACATCTCCTGGGTGCCCAGCCAGCCTGGGATGGAACATATTCAAGCGGATATACTAAAACTGATGGCAGTACTGATGTACCAAAGCATCCCCTGACAAGGATCAGATAAAGGTTATCATCTTATGTAAAAACACTTTACCAAACCAAGAGTATGCTTTAAAATTTTAGGAGGGGAGGGGAGGGCAGAGGAGGGGAGGGGAGAGGAGGGGAGAGAAGAGGGAGAGGGAGAAGGAAGAGAAGGAGGAGGAGGAGAAGGAGAAGGAGAAGGAGAAGGAGAAGGAGAAGGAGAAGGAGAAGGAGAAGGAGAAGGAGAAGGAGAAGGAGAAGGAGAAGGAGAAGGAGAAGGAGAAGGAGAAGGAGAAGGAGAAGGAGAAGGAGAAGGAGAAGGAAAAGGAAAAGGAAAAGGAAAAGGAAATAGAAAAGGAAAAGGAAAAGGAAAAGGAAAAGGAAAAGGAAATAGAAAAGGAGATGGGAAAGCTAGAAGGAGAATGGAGGAAAGAAAACTGAGAAATGAGAAGGGAAAAGGAGGAAAAGATTAAAAAAACACAGCTCAAATACACTCTTTGTAATTCCTAATAATTATTTACATTCCCCACAGTTTAATGATAAGTGCACAACATCATGTAGAAAGTTATACAAGTGAGGCGGGAGCAGAGCCTGCCAGCAGTGCTCAGTAGTCAATACAAACACGGAGTTACAAATTCATTTGGGCAGCCAGTAAACCAGACCATTAGGGAAGCTGCCTCTTGCAACCACTGCACTTCTGGGAACACAAAAATCCATATGACCTAAAAATAAAATAAATGCTTCATTAGAGCCCCAAAAGCTTTTTTTTTTTTTTTTTTTTCCAACAAGAGGAATCTGTAGAATAGGTAGGGATACATAACTTGGCAAAGTAGTTTGCTGTGCGAAATTCAGCCTGCCATCATACAACTGGTTTTTAACACATAGAGCAAATTAAGATTACATAGATAGCTGCCATGGAACACCTTCAGAAGCTCTTCATCCAAGAACATATTTCTTGTTTTCCAGGATTTGGCCTCACCTACAACACATTTTGCTAAGAGTTATTTGAAAACTGTGAATGTGATGATAGCCCAATCACTCAAAACTTTAGCAATGAAAATATGGCAAAAAAAGAGCTGTTGTATAAAGAAGATAGCTAAATAGAATGGTTTAGTTTGACAGAAATAGAAAATATGACTCAGATAGGGAAAATAGTTCTTTGCCCTTTAAAAAATCAGTCCTGTTCTTCCTCTGTCTCTTACACAGGAGTCTTTCACGAAGAATCTGGTGATGCTGCATTATTGATGTGATACAGGTCTCCAGTGGAAACAGATGTGATATGTTTGGTTTCCTCTGATAGCCTCGACTGAACACAAAGCAAATTACTGAGTGTCAGAAGTCTTGGGTTCAAAGCACATATTTAAAAGAAGTTCTTAAATAATAAATCTTAAATTTCAAGCCTGTTGCATAACCAAAAGTTATATATGTACTAAAAAAATGTGTCCCAAATGATTTTGCTGAGACAAACTGCAAATGACATTAAAATGCATATGTGCAGCATTAGGATTTGTTTGGTCTCAAACCAGGCACTGATGGTTGGAGTGAAAGATGCAAAATAGCATGGTCTGGGTGACCACAGAATTGCAGAATTGTTGAGGCTGGAATACATAAAATTTCATTGAATATGCATAACCTCTCTAACAGTTTTCCCAGTCTGTGTTAGAACCCTTATTTTTAAAAACATCATTTGACAAATATTTTCATTATTGCCCTTTGCTTTCTGCCAGGCTGTTTATCCACAGTCTTTCACACAAAAGGTCATGAAGAGGTAGAAGAAAGCTGGTTTGGCTCAGGCTAGGTAAAACTCCAGCCTCAAGAGAACTCTAAGGCTACTGTGTAAGACCCCAGGTTTTCAGCCTATTCACCCCAGCAAACACTCCTATGTACATTCAGGAGCAAGCCCCAAGCCACAGGATGAGTTTTCTGTATTTACTGAAAAACCTGCCTGAGATTTGCTTTTCTAGATCGTGGTGAATCTCTAATATGACTTGACTAAAGCAATCAGCAACAATCTCCTCCCAAGAGTAAATGCAGCAGTGTGACAGGACACGTTAGATTACGTCTCACTAAGGTGATAGCTTCAATTTAATCACTTTTCAGAAAGTAGCTCAAAAGAGAATATTGTTTCCCATTCTCTGCTGAAACTGAGAGATTCAGGCTGACACCATTGATGGATCTCAGTTGCCACTTTCTTCTTCAACCTCTTGCTTCATCTTTTCACCTGCTTCTTGACTTTCTCCCTAAGCATTCTGGCAAACTTAGGGGAGAAAAAGCCCCAAAAGCGAGGCGACTGAAGGTGAGGCTTCAGGATGGGAGTGGTGGAAAGAAGCCCGGGGGGTGTCGCGGCGATCGGGGCGGAGCCTGAGCGGGCTGGGCCGCCGTGGTGCGGGGCGAGGCGGCGGCGGGCGGGCGCAGGTGCGCAGGTGGCGGGGGCGGCGGCCGCCCTGCCGCAATTTCCCTGTGTCATGGCTCCCGTCGCTTGGCAACGGCGCCGGGTCCGGCCGGCAGCCGCGGAGCCGCGCTCCGCCCGCAGCGGCGGCACCGGCACAGGCGGCGGCGGCTCCGCCAGGAGGGCGGGCGCTGCTGCGGGGGGCGGCCCCGCGGCGGGGAGGATGCGGCGTGGCGAGAGGGCAGCGCTCCCGCGGAGCTGCCTGAGGAGGCGGCCGGCCGCGGAGGGGCCGAGGGGGCGCCCGGCGCTCGGCCCAGCCCCGCCGCCCGTCCGCCCGGGGCCGTGAGCGGCGGCGGGGCGGGGATGCTCGCTCGGGCTGGAAAGTTTCTTCCCCACGGCGGCTCGCCCGCTTCCCGCCCGGACTTCTCCCCGGCCCTCCTCGGTAAGTGACCGCGGCACCCCCGTCCTGAGCGGGGGCTCCGTCCGCCGGCGGCCCCCGACCGGCGCGCCCGGGCGGCCCCGGCGGAGCTCAGCGCTGTGCCGCGGCGGCGGGAGCGGCGCGGCCGGACCGCCGGAGCCAGAGGCGCCCCAGGGGCTGGTGCCGGGCGTCCCGCCGGCCGGAGCCCGGGAAAGGAGTTAAGCCGGTTCTCTTAGTAGTGTTAGAGCGCTCTTTGGGCTTTGCCGGGCGAGGTCGTGGTGCCTGCGGGTCCGGCTGCCGGGGGTGGCTCGGGGGGTCTCAGTCCGTTCGTGCGGGATGTAGCTCCAGCCCCCGCGGCTCCCGTCCGGCTGGTTTCCTGGCGCTGCGGCCAGGCGATGGCCGGCAGCCCGGCCGTGCCCTCCTTCGCCTGCCGAGCGCTGCTCTCGCCATCGCCGAAACTAAGTGCCAGGCGATGCCGGACAGGGAGCGTTCTTCGGAGCTGATGACCATCTGTTATCACCGTGGAGAGGAGACGGGCATCTGGCTAGTAGGGCAGGAGAGAATGAGATCAAAGAATCGGCAATTACAGCAAAGCATGCCCCGAAAATTACACTTTTGCATCAACAAAATACGCTCTTTTTTTTTTCCCCTGTTTTTAATAAATAGTTTAGCCATAGGAAAGCGAAATCTCTGCTCTTTGTTTTGAGAGTGCAGTACCACGGAGAGTAATTTAACAACGTCCTTGCTGACAGCACCCATCTCTTTTTTTTTTTTTTTTTTTTCTGGAGAAAATACAGAGTAAATGGGACACAATATTACTGCATATGTGGCAATTCTGGCATTAGAACAGAAAAGATATGAGATTTAAAGGCTGAACAGTCAAAGGGAAGCAAGGGGGATTTTTTTTAGGTGCTTACTTAATCGCCTTTCGGTGCAATTAATTGAACTTTGTGAGTCGTATTATATTCAGTGATGTCATCTTTTGCCCCGTCAAAGAAAAAATAATAGGATGCTCAGAAAGAGAAAAGAGGGGGGGGATCCTGCTTCTCGGTAGCTTGAAGAGATAGGTTGCAAAAAGAATTGCACAGTGCAGAAATGCTCCTACACACTGTGTTGTTTAGCTCAGATCACAGGAACAGAGAGATGATTTCTGATGGTCCAGTAAAACAAAAGCCACAAATGCTCAGAGTTTAGTCCTCTGCCAGTTTTCCTGCAAGCACTGGTTAGGGTTTCCCCAGGTGACTCATAGAGTTTCACTTCTCTAATGGGATTTGACCTTCCATTTCTTACCTGCCAGCCATCTCCCCTTTCTGAGGGCAGGAGGGAGGGGGTTGACTTTGTCAGTGTTACATAACAGTTACCTGGAACATCGCACATGTTCCCAAACTAGGGATGCCTCTGGACCGCAGGCGAGAGATGCATTTCTAATATTGCAGATCAAGTGCAAATGGCTAGGAAAAAACTTTCACAAGGCACCACTTTCCAGTGTTTAAATGTTTCCTTTGTGCATTTCACAGTAATTAGTTTCCCACTCATTTAAGAAAGACAAGTAATATGTTTAACCCTCCCTCAAGTAATGTATAAGTAATGAAACAAGTGGTATCTATAGATCAAATATAGTGCCTTCCTGTTTTTATTTCTCCCATCTCCTCAAATCCTGCATGACATCACTAACCACAGAACATATTAGGGAGTTGGGGCTTGGTGTTCTCTGAGCTCTGGTGCTTTGCATTCCTTCTGAAATGAATGAGATCTTTTTTTGTTCACTCTAGTGGATACTACTAGGTTTGTCATTTACCTGGAGTATAAAATAATTAATTAGCTGTTTGGAAGGCGTATAGTGGGCTGCTTTGATGCTGTTGGTCTGCCTGTTTCTTTCTCACACACAGGAGCTGTGTGGGCAACGGAGGTCTACCTGTTAGTGTCAACCTCCATCCCACTGGTTCAGAGTTTTAATTACCAGGACTTTGAAGGAGGAAAAGCAAGCAGAGACATCTCTTGTGCTGCAGGTCTGTCCTTGGTTCTCATCCTCTTCTCTTCTCTTCTCCCTTTCACTGCAGGAGCTGGAGTGGCCTTGGGGGGCAGTGCGCTGGTAGCCAGCCATGATTGCCACTGGAGGCCTCCTGAGGATCTCAGCCAGGAAACAGGACCCCCTGAAACCCCAGAGCCAACTCCCCAAACGCAAACGCAAGGCCAAAAAGAAGCGCAAGAATGATGTGGTGGTGGTGAAAGGCAAGCTCAAGCTGTGCTCCTTCTCGGGGTTTGTTGCCCTCTGTGGCATCCTGGTACTGCTGGTGGGCATTGCCTTGGCTGTGGTGGGCTACTGGCCAAAGCCCAGCCAGGTGTACAGAGAAAGCAGCTTTGGCAAGGGCCGGCACCCGGCACCGCAGAGTGGCACCCTCATGAACCGCTCCCAGAGCCAGGAAAGGGTGCAAGCAGGGATCCACCTGGAGTCATCCCCTGGAGCCAACACCTCCACCACTGCTACCACCGGTGGGTCCACCCCTACTTCGTCATCCCCCCAGGCCTCAGTGGGTTTCCTTTTTCGTCTTTTCTCAAGCTACTTGCATTCGGACAAGCTGAAGGTGCTGGGCCCTCTGATCATGGGTATCGGCATCTTCCTCTTCATCTGCGCCAATGCGGTGTTGCACGAAAACCGTGACAAGAAGACCAAGATCATCAACCTGCGTGACCTCTACTCCACTGTCATTGATGCCCACAGTCTGCGGGCCAAGGATGGAGGCACCCCGGCTTCAGCCCCTCTCAATGGCTTTGTCAACTACATGCAGTCCCGGGGCCTGGAGCTAAAGCCTGGTGGGGAAGGCCTGGGTGCTGCAGCCATGCTGGCCAAGAGCTCCTGGCCACCAGGACTGGGTGTCTCCCTTTCCCCACCGGATCTGGTGTCCTCACCGCGGCGTTCCTCCTTCTGCGGCCCACCACAGCCACCCAGCCTGGCTGAGGCTGTGTACAGCATCTGCCAGGAGCGTGCTGCCCTTGCTGGCCGCCCTGTCACCAGCCCGCCCTGCAGCCCACCCGGGAGCTGTGGGCGGTGCAGCACAGCCAGCTCCATCGTAGGCTCTTCACTGAGCACCTTCACCCTCCTGCCCTTGGGGCCGAGCAGTGGAGGGAGAGGCTGGCAGAGACCACCTGGTGAGCGGGGAGCCCAGGAGATCCCGCGGGGGGAGTTTGAACTGAGCCTAACCGACCTCAGCAGCAGCCACATCAAGGGAGGCTGTGGGACAAGGAGGCACAAGCTGGTTCTCAGGCGGCAGAGCACCAGCTGCTTGCCTGATGCCAGGCGTCCCCTTTCCCCTGAGCCACCTCGGTCACCAGCTGTCAGGAGGGTCCTGGAATCCAGCCTCTTGGTAAAGGCATCTCCTAGCTACTCCAAATCTGTAGACCTGGGGGAATCGCCGCTTTCAGCTCCTCCTGCCATCACCAGGACAGACTCCCAGAGCTCCCAGTCTGAGCCTTCCAGCAGCAATAAGGGCTACAGCCACTTGGAGGAGGCAGGCAACTCCTTGGAGTCAGTTGCCAACACCACAGCCAGTAAAATTCAGGACTGTGAGGAGGAACAGACAGACCCCCTCAAGGCTACCAGCAAAGAACAAACAGGGGAACAATCCCAGCAAACTCAAAGACAGTACACGAATAAAGAGAAACTCTTTATGATTTCTAGGTCACATGCTGCATTAGGGTTGGAGGATGGGGAACTGGAGAGTACGGGCACCTAAATAAAACAGACGGCAAGAGGACACCTTGCATCCCTCCACACCTTCCCCGCTTCTTCATCTCCTTGTGGACTAGGAAACCAATCAATATCCAAAGAGCTGCACTACGTTACCCTTGAAAATTGAATTCCATAGATCCTGTAGATGACTTCAGGAAGAAAAAAGAAAATCCTTTCTGTCTATTCGTGATTGTATGTTTCATGCAAGCCAAATTGTATTAAATATCTACAGTCCAGCAAGTTCTTTGGATCAGATTAATACAATTTTGGATGGTATAGCTGTGCACTTTACTGTTTTGATTTTTAAGTGCCCCTTCTTCTCCTCTGATTTCTTTCTTGCTGATTTGCCACTAACTGCTTGAAAGCTGCAGGCACATTTGTAAGCTCGAAAGCAATGTGGTCTTCAGAAAGAAAGCTGAGCTCTCTCTTTGTTTTGGTTCAATTACTAAAACGTTTGCAAGGCCTTAAGGATGAAGTACCTTGACAAAGAATGTTTATTTAAATTCTGGGAAAAAATGATGGTTTAGAAGAGACTGGAGCAGAACAGAGCTCTGACGATTTAGTTGAAACCATTACATTCCTGAATCCAAAATACATATTACTACATGATACTTTCTCAAAGTATTATTACACATGTATTGACTAATAGCATTAAAAGATTTTTTTAATAAAATATTTACAAACAAAACCTACCAAAAATTTCTTTATTTTGGTAAGTAATTACAGACATCACAAACTGTTTCGTTTTATACTGTGAAAGATTATAGAAATGCTATGAAGCCAAAGGCTTGCTTTATACTTTTAAGGAGGTAATTGATAATTTATGTGTAATTTTCAAATAAATACTGGTTCAGTTCTTGAGAAACCACACTGTAATTCAACTAGCCGATTCTGTCTCTATTTCTGACAGTACTCTGTGACCAGCCTAAGAAATGTGACATTTTGACATGCTAAGGGAAAAAAAAATTTAAACATTTGATCTTCTATTCAGATTAGGGTTTTTGTGTGATTAATCTTGAACTGCATCATCTTCTTTCTGGATTTTGCAGTTCCCTTATAACTGTTGCATTAAGCCTTTCTGCTGTTGCGGTTCCTATTCATGAATGCATGTGCATAAGCTTAATTTTAAAGCATAATGATAACCCTATCAATCTCGTAGCAGTTGGCTGTGCTGAAGTCAGCAGCACTTTATCACTGAGTTCAGCATGATGAGGATTTCTTCCTGCATGAGAAAAGCATCAGCTTTCCTGGAGCCTGGAGAATACCTTGTCTGTAGGCAGAGTTTTGGTAAATTGATGAGCTGTTTCATTTTTGTAGCTGCAACATGGCAGCCACTAGTGTTTTGTCAAAACAGCTTTATGAACTCAGTAGATTTTGTCAATACTTCTGATTTTAAATATGGATGTGACATTTCTCTACTATGGGAAGAGAAATCAACATTAAACAAACACAATGTGTAGGCAGACAGAGATCTTTGTTGCAATTAAAATTTTTCTTGTGATTCCATGTTTTAAAGTGCTTAGCTACATATTTACTTACATTACAGTACATTGCAACATGGACTATAACTATCATTAAATACATTTGCATTTAATAAGCCTGCAAAATTCTGTAATAAATAAGATTAATTTAGAAGAAAAGAAAGAATAATTTGCCATATAAGATTCTTGAAACTGGAGAAGCAGAAGGTGCTTGTGCTTGTTCTCTTGAGCAAGAGAGACATCCAGGTGTCAGTATCTTTCCTCCTGTCAGTGGTAACCAGTGCACTGACAGTATGAATATCAGTGTGGTGATTTTTGCTGTTGAACTGCTAGCACACAGCTGGCAAAAGTCCATATTAAAACTGCCTGGATTGGCATGGGGTTGGATTAGGCACCACAGGAAGTGGTGAGCAGGTGGCTCAGCTGGTGCTGGCATATGCTGGATCTTTCCTTTCAGTTCTCCATGGGCATGTGCTTCTGCTCCTTCTCCTGTGACTTCCAGCAAGATTTATGAGATACATGTGAGCAGAGTTATTGACGGAGATGAAGACATCCTGTTTGTTATTTTTCACACTAAAACCTTCCATGGAGGTGAAGGGAAAAGGCAAGTTGTGTGCTGCTTACCGAGGCATGGAATCCTCATGAAGATGTAATAGGAGTTTGTTGTTTTATTCCAAGAGGGGTAAACATGCTTTTTAAAATATTCTTCGTAAATATTTCTTCTGTCATCTGAAGTGTGCTCTGAAAAAAAAAAAAAAAAAAAAAAAAAAAGAAACCACAACAAAAAAAAAAATTCAGCTTTAACAAGCCTTTGGTTACTCCTTAGATTGATTTAAATCAAAGCAGGCCAGTAATTATTCTGATGATTAATTTACTGCAAAGTCTTTTGAATGACAAAATTATACCAGTTTGTGTTTAATAAGTAAAATTACAGCTTGTTCCTCTGTTGTCAAAAAAGATGTGAAACATGAACTTTCATCAGTTGAGCTGGATTTTTTAATAACAGCAGCAAGAAGTGATTTTCTAGCATATAAATTACTAAGCAGAAAAAGCTGCCTCTCTGTCTTTGCAACTCATTGTTTTTGCAGATTTATTACTTAAAACTATTGAGCAATTTGTGCAGGGATGGGGTTGGAGTCAGAAAGCTTTGTTTCAAATCAAGCTGGGCAAGGTAGTCCAATACCCCAGTGCTGGACAACGACTGAGAGATTCAACCCCGTGCACCGTCTGTGACTGATGTTAGCACGAGCAGCTGGTAAAGAGCTGAGCCTTTCCTGGTGTGACCCACAGGTGATGGGGATGATGGGGTTTGTGCTTTGACTTGCTCTTGAGTACCTCTGAGCTGGCCCTGACTGCTTCTCAGGACTGCCAGCTGCCTCTTGGCCATCATTTGCACATCCTGTCACAGGATGTTTGTGTATTTTCCTCCAGTCCAGTCTCTTCCTTCTAGCCTTCCTCTCTGGTGTCCTGCCACCTAGTGCTTCCTCCACAGTCCTTGACAAGCACCAGGAACTGCCTCTACTTGCCAATACACAGCTTCCTGCATGTTGCAGGAAGAGATAGGCTGTCACACATGTTTATTAAGAAGTATTTAATTAATTAAAATTAACTAATTTAGAAAAATTGTTAATGTTTATTGAGAAAGCATGATTAGTCCCTGTATTTGAGAATGGATATCCCTGAAGATATGTTCAGATAGCATACTTAGCCATACATTTTTACTATGGAAAATTCAGTTTTTGGTTTAAAAAGGTGTGCTGTGGTTTGGTTTGGGTTTTTCAGCATAGAAGTGCTATGGTATTTATAAAAAATTTCCAAAAAAAAGTTAATTTTTGCCTCAACCCTCAGAATACCCCCATACCTAGAAGGAAGGCTTTGTATGCTCATTAAAAGTGTAGATGCTGTTTAGACCAGTCTGAGGACAGAGAAATGCCCTAATTGTACTTCAGTCATGCTGCTGTTTGTTACAAAATCCTCAGGACTCTGGAGAAGCTGCTGACATGATCATACTGTAACCCAGTTCTGGCTCAGTTTTCACTGGCTAGCAAAGTATTTAGAATCCTTGCATTAACCTGGCTTGCTTGGCTGGACTGATTTACTGAAGTCCCAAACTGTTGACATATCAGCTGATCTGCAAAAAACTGCATCCCAGATTTATTAACCTTTATTGTTTAGATACATTTTTAAGAACCTTTTCAAGGACTGATGGTGTCCAACACTGAGCAATAGAGCACTTAGAAACATTGAATTAGGTAACTGTTGACATAGTTTTGGGTCTGCAGTCTGAAATACAGATCTTATGGATTGTGGCAATTTTCATAACAGCCAAAACAGTTTACACAGAAGTAGCAATATGACTTCAATTAAACAACAGTTTTTATTACAAGTAAAGGAGATGACAGAATGATAAATCTTATTGGATTCAGTTGGAAGAACAACCTTTGGTAATGCTTAACAGATTTTCTTTGTATAAAAAAACCTCCACAAAATACAATGCTTACTCCTAGCTGACTATTAAAACCTTAGTAGTGAATAAAAGCATTGATTTGGGGGGACACTTTTTAATTCTAGGGAACAAAATACTTCTTTATCACCACTCCAAGACTGCCAGTAGCAGCAATGTAATGCTTTAGCCAGGTCACTCATTTACTGCTCTTAAGTTTGGGTTTACAAAGAGCAAACAAGATGCACAGCATGAGCAGGCACAGTCTAAGAGGATAAACAGGTTATTACAGCAATAGGAAATAAGTCTTTCATGGAAGAATACACCATTCTTGTTTCATTTTAGAAGCCAGAATCTCTATATAACATTTCCAGAAGCTCCAAAACAGAAAAGTCTAAGTGAGCACACTAGAAATTATTTTCTACCATTCAGATTTCACTCTAAACGTGGAGTTAGAGGGAAACCCTGGAGATCTGACAAAAGCTCACACAATCAGGTAAAATAGCATTGAAGTTTGGAGGAGGAACTATGCTGCTATAAAGGATCTGATTAGATTTCAGGATAATTCAGGAAATAGAGAAAACACATGGCATGTGTTTCTCAACTAATTAGTCTTTTATCTACATTTTAGTTAGATAGAAGTAGTGAAGCCAAAATACTACTTTTAAAAAGAATAACCATTGTTATTCTTTTAAAATGACCTTGCAATAAGATAGGAAACTTATCGGGGGAGAGTATGAAAAGAGATGCAAACGAAACAAATGTCAAAAATCACTCTTAATAACTCAGTCTGTGAGGTTTCCTTTACCCTCCTCTGCACAAAGAAGTTTCAGTCTATGATTTCTGAGACTTATATTTTTTTCTTTTTTCCTTTTTTGTCTCCCACCATTTCTCCAGACTGGGATTACAAAAACACTTGTGTTCACTTTATTTATCAGTTTTGCTAAAACACAGTTCTATTATTTTTAGGTAATGGAGTTACCTGAGTATATGACAAGTTTGGTTCTACTGAGGACACATAGCTGATAGTCTCAGACTGGAAGATAATAATGGGTAGAGATGGTTTGATTTTAAATAAGCGGCCTGTTCCATGCTAATCTTCCTAGCTGAAGTAAAGAATGGCAAGTAAAAAGGGAACATTCAGCAATCAAGTTTTACCATCACATCAGATGATTTAATACCATCATACGGCCTCAGACTGCATTTTGTTCATCACTCATAAGATTTGGCATGATCCTGCCTGACCTGCTTGAGAGCAGGCTGAGATGATACCATACAGCTCCCATTTTGTTGCCAACAGCTAAATCAGTCTCTAAAGGAGCAGGAATTCAGAACATGACTGTCAGTTCTGGCAGGACTTGGAGCTGCTAAAGACTTTGCAGTATGGTGGTTTGGTATAGTGTGCAGTGCAGCTCCCTTCACACCTTGGAGCAGCACAGAAACCTGTGGCAGCATCTCACAAAAAGCTGCCTGCAAAGGCTTGTAAAAGTCATCAGAGTCAGCTCCATGAGGACAAATACCTAATGGGATAATATGATACTTTTGCAACACCATAGACTACCCTTCCTCCCTCATTCCTGGAGTATACTTTAGGTCTCTCTAAAGAGTACAGCAGGTTTTTAATTCACTGACTTTACAGCCAAAATTCATTTTAAAGAAAAGAACTTTAGTCTCAGAGCCTAATAGAAACTATTATTTAAAATGCTTATAGAGTTCCCATTAAATTAGTATCAGATGACCTTTTCATGTACTTCTCTCTCTCATGCCTTGGGTACAGAGCACGACTATCTTCCTCTGCGAAAACAAGACAGAGATACAGCCACAGACAAAGTGTGCAAACACCAGATTTTTATTTTCTTTATATGGAGAAGAATATAGGTACCAGAATGCAATGATGACAGCATACAAGTATCTTCCTCTGAGTGATGTTTCCAAACCATGCAAGTAGCCTGCTGTGGAACAGAGCCTTGAACACTTGTCCTCCAGCAGGAGATCCATCCTTCAGCTTAACAGAGCCTCTTTCTTTATGTGAGGCATTGAGGTGCTAATTTAGTTCACGGTCTTTCATACTCATCACATCCCATATTACACAAACTTAGCAAGACCTCCCTGCAGTATATTTAAGGACACAAGTGACACCAGACAGCCAATAACATTCTATTTCAAATGAGAAACTTAAAATGAGAACAGGAAAAGTCTGGCACTGCTTATTATCTTATTGTGGTAACACAGCATAAGATGATGATAGTAGCAGCTCCTTGGGTTTTGGAAACTAAATTATCTGCTGGCACTGCTAATGCAATTCACACTACAGGCTACCTCAAGGCTTGAAAATGCAAGCAGAACAGTTCCTGTCCTTGTGTCTGTCTTTGCAATGTGTACAGTGTCTGGAGTAGCAGCATTGAAGTGAAGATAGCTCTGAGGCTGCATCTCTCATCATCTCTTACCACAAGCAAGCTTTGGAAGGAAGTTGTTTCTTTTAGGCCATTAAGCCAGAGTTGGTGCAGTCACTTTAATAAAGCACTTGCACTCTTTAGAACACTGCTTGGGAACCAATATACAAAGGAAAGGTGAGGATGTCTTCCTAGTAATGTTTTCTGCAGGGATATACTGTCTCCCCTCTGGCACAGGGAGAGGAAAGCCTGAACAGAAGCTGTAGCGTGGTTCTGGGATCAGTGAGCTTCTAATGCTGCAGCAGTGTTGTGTCTCAGTAGCCATTTGGCTGCTACACGTGTGTCACTGACCATCTGGGAAGGGAGAAAAGGGCTACATGATGAGCTATGGAAGGTCAGCAGCTTTTAGCCATAGCCTGATTGTACATCAGCTGCCAGCACAGCACATAACGAGCCCCAGGAGTTACCTAAAGAGGAAAAGAAGAGAACAAAAGTGCAGGTTGCATCACCTCTGATGCCACCAAGAAGACACTATTGAAGATGGCAAGCAAAAAAATAAGTCACTGAGTTTCTATTGTACTTGTCCTTGCAGTTTTGGGTTGTCAAATGTGAGCAAAAAGAGCAACCACAAAATGTTGCCATTCTACCAGGACCGGTGAGTAGCTCTTGGCTGCTTCCACCTATGGCTGCCTCTGTTTTCACTCATGACACCCTCCATAAGAGCTCTCTGCATTTCACTGGCAAATGAAAATGCAGTCCTCTACTAAAATAAACATTTTAGGCTGCCTAATGAGTCACCAAAAGGTTGTATTCTCACATAGGCAAGAGATACCTCAACAGCAATGTTTTCTGGCAAAGAGATTATGTATATATCTGTCATGGTTCAACACCTGCCAGCAACTAAGTACCTCACAAAATGTTCTGCAGAATGTCTTGGCTTAGTTTAGATGTCTAGATAAATCTCACTTGCAATTTACGCAGATATACTCAGGTAACTCTGCCACTATAAAAATAATAGACATATGTGTTTCAGTAAAATTGATAAAATGAACACAAGTGTTTTGTTTAATCCCAGTCTGAGGAAATGGTGGGAGACACAAATCAGGTTTGGATCGACAGCAGATCCTTTATTTAGAATTGCCATCCTAAAATTCAGTTTCTTGTTAGAAATAAAATTTTCACACCATAAGTTCATATATTCCAAGATATTTCTGTAAATTCAAGATGTCAAAACATTAGAAAATTAAAGCATAAGTTATTCAAATTATTTTAAAATGAGTTGTGGTTTCCTTCGAGCAGTTGGAATGCTTATAGAGTGCAGGGAAAATAAAAATTCTTCCCTAAATATCTTTAGACGTTCACAAGACATTTCTTTTTTTTGTTTTAACATAAAAACAGAATACATGCGGCAATGTGGGGGATGGAGAAGTTTTTTGTTAGCAGAAGGTTCAAAGTGAGCAATATATTCACTTAAAACACATGTTGATAAACATTCCATACTATGATGCTGGATTGCTTAGACTCTTTTGTTTTCCTTCCAACCACATGAGATGATAGACTATTTGTATAACACATAGTAAATGGAAGAAATATCCAGTATGGAGCCTTCTCTTGAAAAATCTGTGTTTTATCAGCCTAGGAAGTGTGTAATTTTCATGACTTTGAAATAGTAAGTAATGCATTGGTTTTATGGTCTTAAAATACAGAAGCATTAGCAAGTCTCATTCTATGAAGAAGAGTCCTGAGAATTGTTCTGTTTCTCTGTCAAGGGCTAAAACTTAATCAGTTTTTGTTTAATTGAATAATTCTGTTATGGTAGAGAGTGTAAGCAATTGTTACACATGCTTGAATCTGCATCAACTGCAGCAACATGATGTAAATAAATCAGCATGGTTATGCTCATTGAAACGATATTACTTCTACATAGCCCAAAGAGCAGCCAAATGCTAAAACCTGAAGTTCTGGTGCAACACATGGGGTAACATATGCACTCAGAGTAAAACAGGTGTTGTAGATGGGGATGGCAATGAGTAAATGGCTGATTTCAGTGCAGCAGGATTTAAAATCGTAGACCTGGTAATCAGAGCTGCTTGAAATGGGAGGCTATATTGAACCTGCTACAAGTTGCCAAAAAAATTTTAAAAGGGAGAAAAAAGAAGAAAACCCAAGTAATAACTGAAGGCAATGCCAAGGAGCTCACCTGCAGCCCATGAAAGCTGCTCAAAAGGAGAGAGGAATTCTTCCCATCAGTACCGCATCACAAGTCAAACACATGGGAAAGGGCCCAGCTTAAGGCAGGGGTTATTGCCAGGAAGGACATCCTTGGTGGCAACTTGCTATTTCCAGGCCCCACACCACTGTGACTAGTGTGTCTGCAGTGGATGTTCTCCCTCCAGGGACTGGTGGAGCATTTCCTACAAGTGCAGGCTGCAGCACAGAGATGCTCCCTTAGTGAGTGAGGAGCAGGGACAGTGGTGACAGCAGCACCCTTAGCATGGCAGCTCACCATGCAAAGGTGCCCAGCACCCTCAGGAAGAGGAGCATGGAAGAACCATTTCATAAGAATATAATATTTTGAGTTAAGGGGTTAAATGATTTAAGGAAGGGACTTTCAAGAACATCCAGATTCAACCCTTTGCCATGGGCAGGGACACCTTCCGCTAGACCAGGTTGCTCAGGGCCCCACCCACCTTGGCACTAGACACGTTCAGGGATAGGGCACGGACAAGTGATGGCTGATACGCTTGCATGTCCAAGGCTGGAGCCAGCCTGACACAGGACAGCCCCTGACACTAAATCCTGCAATTTGCTGCTGCTTCTCTGAGTCATCTGAGTAAAGTGGAGACTACAGGGAGAACTTGTGCCCTTTCTGTCTGATCTTAAACAACCAGCATCTGCAAGAGAAAGTGTAAGTGCTGCTCTGTGAGACCCTGACATACACTTACTGCAATCCCATTTTGTGCTGGCCCCATTTTCTATTTACGGTAAATCAGCAGTACAATTCCTCAGTTATTCCAAGTAGGATTGCAGCAGCTCAGAGACTTCAGGATAGCTCAGTGCCCCATGGCAACAGGGGCTCTCGCAAACCAGAACAAAAGGGACCCACAAGCAGCAGACTAACAGCTGCCAAAGCGAGCTAGCCTAGAGCCCTTACCAGCTCAAAGGGGAGACATTGGGCATCCTGCTCTGCACCCATAGGCTGAACAAAATGTTCCAGCTGGGAAGTGCAGTCAAGTACAGAAGCATCATGGAAGACCATGCCTAACTGGATAGGAAGAAGAGTAAACTAAGAGTAGCATAGAAAATAAACAGTCACAGGAAAACCAGTGCTAAAAGGTGGTCTAGTGATGGGGGAGTGAATCATTTTATCAAATTCTACAAAACCATGCTCCCGACAATGGGAAAAGGAAGTGTACTTTAAGTTTTTGGGAGGCAGATTTAAATGTGTAAGTACTTCTACTGGCTAAAAAAGGGTGAGGCAGACCTGATTTTATGGATCACTTTCACTTGCGTTACTGCTTGCTTTCTAGGCACACAAATACTGATCAGTTAATCAAAGGTTCTGCTTTTCTGCTTTGAAAAACCAGAACAGTGTCACTGTAAATCCTGCAGCTGCTAAGATGGGTAACAGCACAGGAGTGGGGTGGTGCAGTCAAGAGATAAGGTGTGCAGATATGCCAAGGAATAGATACCTGGCTCTTGCCCTCAGTGGATAGCAAAACATGCAGAAGGAAATAAAAGTTAAACAAATACTGCCACAAGGGTGTCCATCTCTTTCCAGGTTAATATTTTTTTTTCCTCAAAGCTTAAGTTCCTGAAATTTGATGTTTAGATCACTTCTTACACATTTAAAGTTTTTCTTGTGCCAGCAACTTTAAGCAAAACTCAGGATTCATTTGGGTTTTGACTGATAATATATTAACATCATAATGTATGTATCATTCATTTTGTAAAGGGTTTCATAACAGTACCTAAATTATTTCAATTATCCAGGCTGAAATTATATTGCTTCAATATAATTTTATTTCAATTATGTTTTATTTGTTTCAATATAATTTGATTATTTCTGGAAACAATAATTTATGTGTGCTTTATGTGTGAAATTAGTATAGAGAATAATTTAAGCATCAGCCTCAGAGGCTAGTTAGTGGGTTTAAGGAAAGTAAGCTAAGACCAAAAAGGTATTTTTCACAAAGTTAAAGGTGAGAAATAAACTCTTTCTGTCAGCAGAGCTGTCAAGTCTTCCATATCCATCTCAGTCACCTTCTTGTCTGGCCAAGGTCTCTGTTCAGGCTGGATTTCCCACAGGTCACCTAACACAAGGAGACAGCATCCCTCTGGGATAAGATTTAAGAATCAGGTCCATAGATGTTATACAGATAAGAGAATTAATTATTCTTTGAAGCAGTGTGCTCACATCAGGATACTGCATTTGGAGGCAAAGCCTTAAAAAATATCTGATCAGGCAGAATAATTTCTGCATTTCTCCATTAAATTTATTTCAGCAGACAGAATTCCCAGCAACTCTCAATGACAGCCTTTATCATGCAGAAAATTGGGGATTTGATCTGGTCTCAGCAGCATTAGATAATATTCCAGTGTCACTGATGGCTCTGCCTCCACTTCAGTCTGAGCAGGATTTAACCTCAAGTCAACTTAATTCTGAAAAACAGCTATGAACCACAGAGCATCCTAAGCTTAGCCCTCTACCCGTAGGGAATTTATAAAAAAAAACCTTTAACAGATCTTTGACTCCAGTCCACTATTGACAACAGTTGAGCAGATTCTTTGTCTCAGAAAAAGACAAGTCTAACATCCCATAAACTTTACAAATGTATTAGAAGCTCAGAGTGATCACCTCTCTCCAACATATTTGTCAGTATTTAATGCTTATTCGGTATTATTTTTCTTCTTACTCAACAGCATGAAAGCTGAAGCAGGCACCCATCAGCAGATAATAAACATTGGATTTCTGGCAAAGAGGCATATAAACTATCTCATACAGGTGCTCATCTCTCTTTTTTACAATAAGAAACTGAAGGTTCAAAGGGCAGCAAGCAGCCAGACAGCAGTTTACCGGGTTTTTATTTTTCATTTCAAAGACAGAATTATCTAAATGCCATGGCCAGTTTAAAAACAGGATCTGTTTTTCTACCTCTGATCTAAGCACTGACACCCCATATCTTGCAACTTGGATAAAATAGCTTTAAATAATTTTTTTTGTTTTCAGCTGATCTTAAGCACCTTTCTTATTAGAAAATCAAGAGTCACAATGGAAAAAAAGCTCTGGGTGGGCATTCAATATTTTGAAAATTTTTTTTCATATTTGAAAATTCATATTTGAAAAATATGGCTTTGAGAATAAAATTGTAGAATACAGCTACATTTACTTGCTTAGGATTTATGGAACCCCAGATATGTCCTTCTGGTTCTAGCTCTGAATAGCCACTTCCGCAAAGAAAGTACTTACTAACATTTAAATATTCCCCAAGACATGTTTTTTTCAACAGGAATACTTATCAAACTTGTCTTTCATTCCAATAAACTACTTTTAGTTCCAAGACAATATGACAAGACAAGAATGGATGTTTTCCCAAGAGAGAAAAATCCATAGTTTTCTCTGATCTCCTGGTTAAACCTGGTTAAGCCTGCAGCTTTGCAGCTAGGGGTCATGGTGACATTGTAAGGAGTGTGGGCCTGTGCAAAACTCATCAAGTTTTTTGCCATGTAGAAGACTTGGGAAACGGTCTTTTTGCTTTTTTGTTGTTGGTGTTTATTTTCTCCATAAGCATTTATGAGGAACAACAGCAAGTGCTGCTAAAAGTTTTAAATTGAGAGATTATTCCTTCTACCTGCGTGCAAGGAAACAGTGTAGGACTTCTGCCTTGGTAATACATTACACCATAGAAACTGTGGGTAACAACAGCAGAAAAAAGCAATTGAAAATAAAATGCTTCAATAAGTTCAGTTTACTACTCACTCCCCTAAAACTTCCTGCTCCTAGTTAAAGGATGAGGCAGGATGATTGTAGGGCTCCTGCCTGAAGCTATCACCTTTCCACTGGCTCTGCAGTGCCAGGTGAAGAGGCTGGCACCTTCCTGACATGAAATGTAGGTAAAGGAGGTGTCTCTGCTTTCTTCTGCATATGTACAAAGTACAAGACTATGGAAGGGGAAAGCCAGCTGAACTAACCACCATAATTTCCATTTGCTTTAATACAGAGACATACAGCTCTTGTTTAGTTGTGTCTGACCTGCAAAATAAGTAACATCCAGGTAAAAAACTGGCCCATCTGATGTTTAGAGCCTAACAGAGACCATGGCATTCATGATGAGGTATTTACAGAATACTATTTCCATTGGCTTTGGCACCCTATTTATTAGAATAACTAGTTTAAAAACATCCAGTTAAAAGCAGATGAGACACAGGGACCCTCCTCCCAACTTGCTTGGAAAGTACTTCTCATTGCACTGCAATTCCTCATTGAATACTTACACAAAAAGTCACAGTGGGTAATATTTATTGCAAGTTCTCTCCAGCCCCAATGTTGTACCATTATTTCAATACCTCAAGTTACATTAAACTATATTCAATTACAATATAGTAGTAGATTGCATTTCTACATTAAATACTAGTGCTTATAAAGAAATTTACTCAAAGAGAAAAAAACAGGCAAGTTAGAGACCATAAAGAGAAAAAAAAATCATAGGAAAAGAGCAGCAAATGCAGGGATCATAAAGAGTGAATCTAACTGCCTTCTGGATCTGAATTTCACAGTGTAATTTCCATACAATAGTCATAAATATTAATCTTCTTCAGCAATATAAAGATTTTCTTTTCAGAAATTCTCTCCATCTTGTTTTACATCATAAGTGTCTAATAATCAAATATATTTCAATTAATTTGAATTAAAAAATACCAGGGAAGAAAAACTCTTGGCTAAAGCAAAACACCAACAAAATGTAAGGCTTATTTATTACTGCTTTTATGTTCTCCACCACAAAGCTGAAAATACGTTATTATTTGAACAGAATTACAGAAGCTTATTTTGGCTTGGTTGTTATTAGAGACTAAACAGATGAATTTGGTAGATATTTGGTTTCAAGCACTCTTCTGAATTGTCAAGATTAATCACAATGATACAACGCAAGTATTTATTTTTTTTTTTACTTAATGTCCCAAAACAAGTTATTCTACTCCCAAGATAACTGCAATTAATTACCCTACTATCATTATAACCCTAAAACAGAATTAAACTTAATTGGAGCCTGCACACACTAAACCCCCAAATGTTTACAAGTGCAGGTTCACCATGCATTTGCTACACTCCAGTGCCATCTGTCTATAAAAAGATAATTAACATTTTCAATAAGAAGAAACACAGCATGTTGTGAAGTGTATTTGGTCCTAGGCCATTGAATCCACTTCAGTTCTTACAATGAATGATGCTGCTAATCCTTCTCTGAATTAGGGAAAAAAAAAAACAACAAAAAAAACCAAAAAAAAACCACCTAAGAAACATTGTGTCCTCAGTGTATATTTGAAGCAAGATTTCCTGAACAAAACCAGAAATCATCCAGAATGCCTTGATATAGAGATGCTCCCTGAGGTGTCACTCTTAAAGTACCCCAAAATAAACTTGTAGGCTTCCTCTAACAATTTAGATGCCTTTTGAAGACCCCAGAAGAGCTGGGAATAGTTACTCCACAATTTGCATTTAGAAGACCATTTGGGGACAGCCTTTTCAAAGTCCACAACCTTCAGTGGAGGGACACAAAAATAAACGCTCTGCCAAGCACTGCAATACAAGGGATCTGAGAGACCCCAGTGTGAGTACAAAGCAGGTTCATTAAATGCAGAGCCTTTCCTTTCCTCCTGCACAGTGGCTGGCTGAGGAGGGTTGTTTTCCTCCACTCCCTGTGAAAGTTGTGCAGATACAGCCTTTTTTTTTTTTTTTTTTCCAAAAGTTTGGTAACAAGTTTTAAACCAGTCTGATGTTAATTTAACAGAGTTCATCCTGGTCATTCTGCCTAAACGTGTATGCACACACACCTCATAAGGAAGCAAAATACCGTATGCTTGATGCTACTACACTTTGCGTGTGTGGAAGTGAAGCTACTTCTTGAACACACACTTTTTGAACTGCACAATTTTCCCCAACAGAAAAAAAAAAAAAAAAAAAAGAGCTGTTGAAATGCAAAGTATCCCTTTTCAAAGGTTCAAAGGGCAAATTAGAGCTGATAAGGGAAGAAGGACGTTTTTACAGGCGCCCGACCGGCCGTGGCTGAGCGGGGCCGGGAAGCGGCCGGGCCGTTCCGGACCGCATCTGGCTCTGCAGCGGTGCCATCTGCTGGTGCCGCTGCTCCGCCGGGAACCATCCCCCGGGCCGGGCACAGCTCTGCTCGGGCTCGGCCAGCAAAGGGCAAAGCCAGGAAGCATCAGCCCCAGCCAAAACTTCGCTTTAGAAAAGCACTCTTGTATCCCACTCAGGGCATTTTATAAAGACAATTCGTTAGATAAAGAAAAGGAGAGGAAGAGGAAAACAAAAAGTATTTAGTGTTATACCTCATTTTCCTCCAAAAACGCTATTTCCTTAAGTCGGGCAAAATAGTTTTCTCATTAAGTAGCTACTAGGTCAAAGGAAAGCACATACTTCACAATAGTGTGTTAACAACTAACACCATCTACCTGTTACAGACATGCAATGAATGACCGTGTTGCAATCACGGCTTGGAGTCACAAATGAGAGCAGCTGTAGGGATTAAGCAAGAAGAGATGTCTTTAGGCAGGAATCAGAGAGGAGAAGGTAGGCAGGCAAAGGAGAAAAGCTGAGGGTGCAAGCCCAGGGCAGGGGGTGAAGCAGGGCAGAAGGAAGCTCAGCCAAGGTAGCAGTGTGCATTTGGGCACCGAAGGTGTCTGGCAGCAATGTTTGTGACTGGTGAAGAGTCTGATTCTCTAAGCCACAGCTCACTTGCTTTGCAGTAGACACACTGCACTGTATCATTGACACAGTGTGTGTCAATGCTCACACACACTGATGGTATAGGTTTTGAGCTAGGCATTTCACCATCACAATATTCAGTGGTGCTCCCCTCAGATTTTGCTCTACTTTTTTTCATCAATCTTTGAACAAAACCATTTCCTGACAAAAATGAATTCACTGTACCCATCCCTCTGACCTCAGCCCCACTGTACCTGTTTGCCTTCTTCACCCTCACCAAGTTCACCAAGGACTGCAACAACTTTATCCCAAACTTGTCTGACCAGGTTCAGCATATTCTGTTGCTTCAGTTTTTTTGCAAACTACCATCTGTTATCTTTGCTTTTTCTTGCTCCATTTCCAAGCTTTTCAACACATCTGAACTTGCTGGCAGCAGATCAAGTACTGCGCAGATATCTCCAGCTGTAGAAGTCCCATCTGCAGCTTCAGGCTGTCCCTTTGCCTCATTCATTTCTTTTTCTTTAATTGCAATTGAGGCCTCCTCAGCAGCATTTTCAGATGGTTTATCATCAGCTACTGCTGTTGAGGCAAGCTTACAGCTTGCAGAAGTTGCTCCTATTTCAGCCTTCACTACATTGTTTGGGAGGTCTTCACTGCTTGTTTCTCTCACATCTTCTGTCTGCATTTCTTGCTCTTTACTCTCTTCCTTACTACCGGAGCCCACATTGATTGAGCACTCACAGTAATAGTAACCAGATTCCTGCTTCTTCTTATGCATGGCACAGAGATCAATTTGATGGAAGACCTCTGTGCCAAAGTGGCTGTCTTCATATTCCTTATACAGAGCCGTACTAATTTTCCTGAAGCCCTATTTATTGAAAGAGCAATATGACATGAGTATAATATATGTGCACAAATACAGAGGCACTTTAAGAAGGTGTATCAAGTATTATTTTAACAAAAACCAGCAAAGAAAACACCCCCCCCCCCCCCCCGCCCACTTCACCCCTGATTAGGACAACAGCATCAACTTCATGGTAGTATTTAGGTTGAAACTGAGAAAAGCCAACCATTACAAATTAAAGTTATAGAAAGCTTGGCTTTTACCCAATCCTCCATCTACCCCACCCTCCTCAAGAATAAGAAACATGCCAAAGATACAAATTCAGATAAATTTAACCTACTGTTATTTAAATGCATCCACCTAATTTTAGATACTTCAGGCAAGTTCACAGCCACCATATATATAATTATTCTGAATTGCCTTTAGAAGGAATTGCTTGATTTCACTTAGAGTTTACCTTACTCAGGTCCATCTTAAAGCTGTCTTTACAGACTGAAAAGTTAACCCTTCTCCTTGGTGCTCACTTTCCACAACAGTAACTAAATTGTGTGCTAAAGACAGGTTAGAAATAAAGCTCATGCACCTTCATTCCTGTAAGCAAAGTAATGCTCAAAAGAAATTTAACTCTGTGACTAACTGGGAAAACAAGCTTATTTCAGCAAGCCAGAAAAGAAAAAGAAAACCTCAGCAGCTGTTAGATAGCTACCAAGCACTGTCAGTATCTCAATGGCTAAATGCTACAACAGTCACAGCACACAACTGAAAGGGTACACTCCTAGAGATGCATTTTTAAACACTGACACATTCTTTTCAGACTAAGAAAGGTTTCTTCTATTGCCATAACCAAAGCACATGCTTAGAAATCATTGCAATATGACTGTCAAGACCAAAAATCAGCAGCTCCTCAGAGATTTGTTTGCTCTTCTCCCCCTCAATAAGTTTGGGCATAGCAGCACTAGCTGCCCTGTACAGGTGTCACTGGGGATGGGTGACAAACCCAACAATTCCATGGTTCCCAGGCTTTTAATTCTGACAACAACAGGCTTCCAATTTATCCAAGGGGCTCCCACAAAGCATTTAGCCTATAGAAAACCACATATGCTAGAGGTACATATGGAGATGTAATGAAGGACAGATGAACCATTAAGCAACAGAGAATAGTCTCCACCTTCTCCTAACCTAATGAGTATGTGAGCTAACAAGGCTCCAAGAAGCTCCTTGCGGCACATTGCCTCAAAGAATTCTCAATCAGCTTGTTCAGCCCTGCTCCTAAACACCAGGGGAAGAAGAAAAACAAAGCATTTTTACAAGATTCCTTCCTCATAATGACAGACTTATTAGCAGGTGGATATGTACAGTTCACAGCATGGAGGTTGTGAGAGGACAGTCAGAGTCACCTGGATATAAATAGATATAAATAGCTTCACAACCAAATACATCAAACCATTAGGCACTTGAAAGTTTAAATAAACCAACAGCACACTTTCTGTGCCCCAGAGATACTTATGTGTCCGTCAGAGGGAGGCTGCTCAGGAGCTGGGAGCTACATGTCACCTAAATGCCATGAGGTTCAAGTTCTGCTGAAATGCAGAAACACACCGCGCATGGGCTGTTTTCTGGGTAATTCAGGAGGATAATGGAAACTTGAGTAAGGTCACATCATTGAAGATAACTTATCAAGCAGCCAGAAGAGGGCAGGATTAGGACTGCCCTTCCATTAAAAAGCACCAAATATTTTAATACAAGTATGTGACTTGTTAATTCCTGTTAAATAACAAGTATGCTCTCTCACAACCCAGGGTAGCTATTTTCACACCTGCTATTTTCACCAAGTGAATCTACTTAAAGCAGCATTAAAGGGAGCAAACAAACAATTTCCACTTTAGCACAGTGGCACTTGATCCACCACTTTGGTCCAGTAAAGGTGAGGTCAGGCAATGCCAGCACTAAAGGCTAACAGCCCACACTGCAAAGGTTCTCTGCCTGGAAAAGGCTCTTACTACAAAGCAATGAAGTAGATTCTCTTAAGAGGTGAACTGTTCCCTTTTGGCTCATTGGAAAGGCAGAGATCAAAACACCTGAAGAACCCATGTTTATTTATGCCAGGGTCACACTTCCTATTTTGAACCTGATTTCCAAGCAGCACATACTGCTCCTTTGGTAGCTATTCTGAATAAAAAGCACACAATCCAAGATTTCTCCAGCCTCTTGAGATATTTAGACACACAACCAAAGCCAAAGATGCACAACTTCTCAAGGTGAAAGTTTACAATTGTATCTGTTTTAAAGAGAACCAGCTCTTCTTTCCCCACAAATGAGAACCCACCAGTATCATCACACATCTCTCATTAACAAAGTAGGCTTGAGATAGAAAATATAAACTGCCTTAGCAATTACCTCTTAAGCTTCATATAAGAAGCACTTGAACTGTGTGAACAGCACCCTTTCTATGCGGAAACAGTTATTTATGGTATAAAGAAAGTAATTACAGCCAGTAGATGGCATCATAATAACTTAAGTGATATTTTGTCTTATTCATACTTTGGCATTTTCTAGTGTTTAGGAAGGCTGATTTCTCTTCTGCACTATTTAGGAATGGGATACTATAAAAGTAAGTTTTTTCCTCCTTTTTACTTGTACTATATTTTGAAAGAAATTCAGTAAGTGGACAGTGAATGGTCTTTGAGGTTATGTCTTATGTCTAGGGTTAAGCCTTACTAACCTCAGGGAGATTTGTACATGGACTTACAGAGCTCACATTCCCCTAATAATCAACTCAGCAAACGGCCCTTACTCCAGTTTCACAGTCCTGATCTGCAAAATAATATTTTAGGGGCAATAGTTTTATTGTGAAAACAAATTTGCACAGAAACAAGTAATGCTTGGTAAACAAGGGACGAGCAGAGACTATTGTCTAGCTGATTTCCAGGAAATTTTTTGACACCGTTTCCTGTGAGATCTGCATAGAGAAGGCTGATGAATTATTAGCTGGCTGAACAGTGAGGTGGATTGAAAATTGGCTGAACAGCCAGTTCCCTACGGCGGTGATTGGTGCCACAAAGTCTAGTTGGAGGCTGGTAACTAGAGATATACACATGGGGCCAGTACAGGGTCCAGAACTGTTTAGCATCTTCATTAATGATCTAGATATTGGGGCAGAGTGTACCCTCCGCAACCTCACTAATAACAAACTGAGAGAAATGCCTGATTCACTAGAGGGTACTGCCAACCAGAGGCATCTCAATAGAATGGGGAAATGGACTGATGGGAACTTCATCAGGCTGAACAAGATGCACAAAGGTCAGCCATAGGGGAGGAATGAACCCAGGCATGAGTACAGCCTGACAGCTGACTGTGGAGTTTTGCAGGAAAAGGACCTAGAGGTCCTGGTGGACACCAGGTTGACCATGAGCCAGTTGTGTGACTTGCAACAAAGGCAGTCAGTGGTATCCTGGGCTGCATTAGGAGGAATGTTGCCAGCAGACTGACAGAGATAATTCCCCTCGGTTCAGCACTGGTGAGGTCACACCAGGAATACTGCACCCACTTCTGGGCATACCACTTGATATTCTAACATTCAAAGATGTATACACTTGCATATTTATATATACGTACACAATGAGACGGCATACATAAATCATGTTATGCAAGATTAAGCTATATTTAGTGCTAGAGATCAAAAGAGGAGAGCATGCAGGAAATTACAATTTATTTTTTCATTTTAAATTTTATAGTAAGAGGAAGTGTGAAAATACTCCAGCCAAGAGTCAACAGTAATTCCTACATGCCTACTGTATAGTTTCTTTTGCATTAGACATTGCAGATGCCTCTGCTCATGAAAATCCCTACGGGCCATATAAAAGAAAGAGCCTCCAGCACAGAACTATCAGTCCTAGCCAACTTTGATTTTATCATGTATACAAAAGGCTAATATCAAGTCAATACAAAGTACTTGAACAAGGTCATTTTCTTCAGCTATTATAGCTTTTTCTGTTTTCCTTTCTGCACGCTCCTCTAGTGTTTCAGGTTTGCAATATATTGACCTCATAAATACAAGTATTATTCCTGGAAACAAGCTGGACAGTATTCCACTGGGAAAGGAGCAATCTAATCAGAGTTGGTTTTTACTTTAATTGTTCGTGATAAATCCCATACAATGCTGCAGTAAAGGTTAGGAAAGCACATCGCACATTTCTAGTATAAATCAAGGCACCAGCCTGACTTCCAACATGACATTAATCTTGTTCTGAGGTAAATATTAGTCAGAAGACAAATATTGCTCAGAAGCCATCCTGCCCTATGGAAACAGCTTGACATTGTTTTTGTGCAGATTTGACCAGCCATAATGGAAGGGAAGCAGTCTATACTCTACAAGGGAGCCATACAGAGTACTAACAACAGATCTCATTTCTTCCAGTCAGTTATGAACAAATACAACTGTGTTGACCAGCTATATACAAGCTTTGTTAAATAAGAGAAGTTATGTTGTTCTCTGGTTGCAATCCCAAGGATTTCATTGAAGGAAAATTAATCACTAGAACTGATTCCAGGAAAAATATTCTTTCACCCTGTTACTTACCCTTCTTCTCAACCTTGATGCTTTAGAGAGCTTCAGGAAAGTTAGATGTGGTTTGAAGTCCTTACTTCCTGAGATGTCTAGATTCATTTCAATAAAGCATTCTTCCACAGCTTCTAGAAAAAGATAATATAAGCAAGAAATGAGTAGTAGTGGGGAGGTAGGGAAAAATATTTACAGGGAGGTTAGACAAAAAGCCACTATCCCTGTCTTAAGCAAGACAGTTAAAACATACCCCAGGTAACCAGTTGTTACACTATCACAGGAACAGAAAAATTTGAGAAAAGTACTCAAAACCAAAGTTCTGCATGATATAAGGACATAAGTTGTAAACCTGAGACTGGATCCAAACTTCTGTGTTCGTGTTCGCAACGCAGTTCCTTCAGAATTCACAAATCCCCTATCAATGGTGAGCTCGAGAAAGCACATGCCCATGGCAGCCCTGCCAGGAACAAGATCCAGCCACCACCAGTGGCCATAGCTAGGGTCTGTGGCAGAAAATTTCTCCCCAGTTACTGCAAACAGCAATGCAAGAAGTGTATAGCAACGTAAGGTTTGCATAAGGCAAATCCCTACAAGTCAGGTAAAAATAGGTGTTTTGTTCAGCAGTTGTACTTAAACAGTGAGAAACCTGAGACTGGTAATTCCCGTGAGAAGTAATTCCAAAATTACAGTTAAAGCCTTGGCTAAGCCTGAAGTACTCCCCAGAATTTTTTCTCATTGACAGAGATATTTATATCTTGATTGTATAAAACAGATAAAATGGGGGGGGAGGGGGGGGGAGGGACGGAGGGAGGGGGTGAGAAGAGGGTTAAAAAAGAAAAATCAGCATTTTAAAATGGAAACCTGCAGATTTCATAGCTCTTTCAGTCAGATCCTCCCATCTTGAGGCCTATTTTTGTTACTGCTCAATTGCTTAAGCACTGAAAGAAGGAGGGTCAATGCTGAAACTGTGTAAAAAATAGCATATTACATACCAGATGAGTGCCTCTTTTGAAATCCCCCTACTTCCATTTTCTTTTTCCACCTATCAGGAAGTCTAACTACATGCGTGCTCACTAATTTGTATATGCATTTGTATCAAGGCCAGGTCTCTGGCTTGGAGTTTAGCTAATTAATAGTTTAAAATGTTTCTTCTCAGAGTATTTATGAAGGAACAGCAGCTGGGGCTGTCTGATCACTTTGCCAAGGCAACAGCTTTTTATATTTTCCATCTGGAATACACAGAGAATAGGATCCAGTTGTCCAAACAAGCATCTAATGTCCTTTGAGGTGCCTTACAGGATGTCCACCTGGCCTCCAGCTGCTGCTGCAGAAGTTACAGTCCGGCTGTAGGTCTGGTGTGAGTGCTCAAATACTTTAGGACATCTGAAAATTGTCCTAGGTGATTATGGTTAGGTATCAAACCACCCCTAAAATGCCCCTGGTACTTTGTCAAATAGAACACATTAACATGAAGAATTTCTGCATATTAAGTCTTTTTATTCCCATGTCAGTTGATCAAAGCACAGCAAGCCCCATAGAAAAAACACAGCAGAAGAGTGTCTAAGCTTCTTCTAGAAAAAGTAGCCCTTCCCCAGGCACTGTCCAGCATGCAACCTCCCCAAGCTGCATAAAAAGAAACCAGGTAGATATTAACCTAAGAAAGAAAATCTGAAATCAGCATCTCCTCTTGGTTACCATCCAGCCTCCAGAACAGCAGGAAGGGATCAGAACTTCATCAGAAAACCAGATGATGGAAGAAAGACCAAGGCCAGCAATCATCTTCAAGAATCAGTATAGGAACAAGGCTCCTGGATGGTGTGCACTGTCCATGCCAGGTTGGCTCTCAATTTTCCAGCCACTGTCTTCTCTAGCTCATATGAAAAATATCCTACACATGTTCCAAGACATCTTAAGCAGTATCTTTTCTCCAAAGTGGATGAGGTCACTAGCAGCAAGATAAACCCAGTAGCACCCAGAAATTTCCAATTAATTGCAGTCAATTGATCTAGAGATAGGTTAACTCCACTTTGAAAGTGAAGTCCATGATGTAGTATCAAAAGCAGATGGAGGGCCAGTCACCTGGACAATATCAGGAATACTTCAGAGGCTAAAAGACTTAATTAGAGCAGGCAGAATTCTTAAACTTGCTGACAAACCATCAATAAGGGCATGATGAGGCAGAGACAGCTGATAGGAGTATCTTGACCTTTGCCAGCCAAATAATTGGCCCATCATGCCGCTCAAAAAGACAACATTTAAACTTTGCACCTAGCTCATGACAACCAAAAAACATTGACTAAAAGGTAAGGAAAAAAATCCCTATTTATTGTATAATAATTAATTCAATTGCTTTACTGAGAGAAGGGGAGATAAAACCCATCTCTTTGGAGATGTCATTGAAAGGATAAGCTTTGATACACATTTGCATAATTCCCAGACTCATTAAGTTATAGAAATGGTCAGAAGTTATGCAGAATAGAACAACACTGGAAGCTACAACTCTCTGAATAGCAAAATCATTGTTAACAGCATTAACAGCTTGAAAACTGGCAGCTTGTCTCCCAGTCAAGGAATTATTTCAGGCAATCAGTGAACAATCATATTGCATTAAAAACACAAGTACTGGCAGAATATTCCCAGGGCTTGCAATCAAAATTTTTCTTCTCTATCTAATTAAGGGGTTCAGATCAAAAGCTAGATATTAGGTTCCCTAAACCCTGAAGATGCATGTTACCCAGGCAGAGAACATGAAGGATCTGCCACCCACTATTGCAATGGCTTTTAGAGCTAATGCAGGTCCAAGATGATATTTAAAGAGCATCATAGCACGCATTCTGCAGAACCAAAACTAAACACTTATGATGGTGATGAAACAGCATGATAAAGATCGACCTTGTATGGTATGACTCATTGGGAACAAAATTCTGAGTTAAGCAAGACAATGAGTCCAGGGAAAACCAGTTCCTTCCAGATGAGGAGTGAGGTACCCATTTCTGTATCTTTCAGGAGAGAGGAAAGAGCCAAGGCAGTGCTGTCAAAACAGTCAAATCAGGCATTAAAAGAATCAACCAACCCCTTATTTCAATGGCACAGAATTCTATATATATTGTAGACCAGCATGTACCAGATATGATCTTACAGGAAATTGCATCATCTGCCTTCTACTTTGTTAACTTCCAGTTAAAGCCTTGAGAAGAAGCAGTTTGTGCATGGGCAAGTTTGTTGAGGTTGTAATCCTAATATCTAGGGACAACCTCAGAAAAGCACAGTTGTTTTGAGTCAAAATTAGCTTTGGGATGGATGGAACAAGAAGAGAAGTGAAGGTCAGAGTCAAGCAAGAGGTAATGGTTAGTCAAGTGGCTAATTTTATATAGCTGAGGCAAAGAAGCAGTTCATAAAGGGCGTCCCCTGTCTTATTATAACTCTACTTAAGAGATAAACAGGAGAATAAGAGAGCAGAATTATAATATCAAATCTGAGAACTAGAGGAGATTGGAAACAGCATCAACAAAAAAAAATCTGACTGCTCTGAGAATAATAGTCTTTGAAGTGTACGGTGTCCTTGTATTGCATGACTCTTTGAGCAGCATTAGTTGAACTATGCTTCCTTTTTGCTTAGTATGAAAATAGCAAGGAAAAATAATGTATATTGATTATTTCTGTTCTGTTGGAACGGAAGCCCAGGACACAGATTAGGTTCTGCATTGCAGGCTAAAGCAGGTCCTAAAAGCAAAACTGGGTAGAAAGGAAGAAGAGAGTATCAAGCCCTTCTGAAACTGTACTCAGATGCAGGTAAGCAGATCAAAAATCTGGAACATCTCATAAACCCTTCAGTGACTTGGGAAATTGGAGCAGAGAACAAGCTATCTTTACACTTCTGTTTCATCTTCTACAGTGGAAGCAAAATACTGATTTGCTGGTGCTATACATGCAATGCAGACAAATACTAACTTTTGTCACCTTCCACCCCAGAGGTACTTATAATTTCATGCATATTCCAGTTTAAAGGAAGTTCTTTCATACTCAGAGGGAGCCAACACTTAATAGGCTTTCAGATAATAGAATGAGCACAGCCTCAGCTAGAGGTGCCACTTTGAACACTGTACACACCTCAGGCCTGTGAGATTCCAGCTGCAGAGCAGGTTAAGTTAGCCTATGTGATCTTCACATGAATGTCTGTGCATCTCACCTGTTCCATATTAGTACAGACAACATATTTCAGGCCTACTGCTTTGCAGGAACCCAGTTGATGGCTTCATATTTAACAATTAAGAAAGAGAGGAGGTGAGAGGAAAGGCAGCACATCACAGCTGTGCACAACAGTTTGGGCCAGTGCTTAGAGGAGCTGATGGACTCTACAAACTGGTTTATAAAAGTGACAGAGAATAAGGTATTGTACTTACCTGCAATTCTGTTAAGCATTTTCTGGTCTTCCTCCAACATTTTCACATATAGCACTTGGTTATTAAATTCTCCAATCCCATGGAATGTCAAATTAAGGTTTTTACCCTGCAAGATGTCTTCCACTTTAGTTTTGCTTTGCTTCAGTGCCAGAACAGCCCTTAAAAATAATAAATATATAAATGCTGAAAGTTATTATGTTTTTTACATGTGGAAATATTGTTTTATTTTAATACTAGCAAATTTACCTGATTCTGACCACTCTGCAACACTATGCAACGTATCACAGGCACACTGTATTTCATTGTTAATTCTTTTTTAACAGTTCGAAAACTGCAAATAAACTACATCTTTCACTTCAACCTTAGTTTATGTATTTAGACGTGAGTTTTGTTAGTGAACATTCAAAATATTAATCCAGAAAAGTTATGAATATATGCTACTGAAGAGTCAAAAGGCATAAAACTGAACTTCCATTTGTTTCATGCAGTTTAAAACTTTATCACTGTCATTTTCAACAGGCTAATTTTATTCTTAAACTAAAACAAATTCATTATCCTACATGGAGCTCAATTAGTATTTTTCTCCATTATATCCTCTTATTCCAGCCTAGGCAAAAAATTTCAAATTGATGGTTATGTTCTTAGCTCTGCATCCCATGTTAATAAAGTTTAGTTAGGCACCTTGCTGCACACCAAAATCTCAAAAATTGAATTATGCAAAGACACTAATACTTCATAATGAAACATTTTTCTTAAAGATATACAAAAAGTATAACGGTTAAATTTCTAATTGTAGACACCGAGAATTCCAGCTACTTAACACCTGCTGAAGTTTTACAAGTGCCCTTCTTTGCCCTGGTGTCTCAGGAAGGGGAACCCTGTCAGTCTTCAAAATTTGACCAGAAGCCTACTAAGGCTTCATACTCCTAACAAACTGCAGCATGACTAAGGACTGCAGGATACCATCCCATAGGTTTCTGGGCCTTCTGTAGCCACATTGCCTTTATCATTACATCTAGAACAAGTTGTGACTGCATTCATTCCACTCTTTACAAATATTGGACCTGTGTAACATACCAAAAGAAACCAGGCAGTAAAACCCACATAGCACAAACTAACGCCCTTTGAAAAGCCTCTTCAATGCATACAGAGGCCACTTCAGAGAACATTATGAACAGTCCTCACTACTACATTGGAGTTATTTCAGCTATAATAGCATAAGAGCAGCTTCTTTCCAAGACTTATGGGGACTCAACGACAAAAGTATAGCAAGGACAGGACTGAAGTTGGAAAGAGTGGATTCCTTGCAGAAGATTTTTATTTTCCCACCTTAACAAGTATGGCTAATCTAGCCCTTCACTTAAGTTCATAATGTTTAAGCAAAATTTAAATACTGCTAAGACAACTTCTCCCATCAAATGGTTTCTGTTGCAAGGGACCTTAAATATAATCGAGTCCAACCTTCCTGCCATGAGTAGGGACAACTTGGAGTAGACCAGGTTACTCAAAGCTACATCCAGACTGCTTGAATATGCCAGGGATGGGCCATCCACCACTTCTCTCTATTCGGGACCTCACTGTAGTAAAGAATTTCCTATCAGTATCTAATATAAACCTGCCTTTTTCCAGCTTGAAGCCACTCCCTCTTGTCCTATGTCAATGTAAAAAGTTCTGCTCCAGCTCCTGACCTGAGATTTGAGGGGCTGGGCCAGCTGTATCATCAGTGCTGCTAGCTTGAGAAGTGAGAAACATTTAAGCTCAAGGAAGTCTTTCATATGACAGCACAGAGCAGTAGCCACTGAACTACAGCCTCATTTAAAGGAGCTATGGAGGTAGGTAAAAGATGCAGGATAAAAAACATTTTGCAAGGCAGATCTGCTTTTCATTAGGTATGTGCATTATTTTTACATTACAGACACACATCCACTCTTAATTAACACCACTTAGCTCCACTCACCTCCCTAACCAATTGATTCTCATTTTGATTGCTGCTCTCAAATAGCTTCCTATTCTCTTGGACATCAGCCTGCCCAGTCAGCAGCACTGCCACAGGGTTTTATATACTGAATTACTGTACGTCTCCTTAACCCATATAACACTCCTTTTTTTCCCCTCCCTTCAGACACCCTAAAAAAAAAAAGTCTCTGGAATGAAAAAATAAAGCAGGTAATTTTAAAATAAGGCACATACAAGCCTGCCATATGCATCTTAATTATGCTTAACTAGTGCTGCCTGTATGAACAGAAGAGGTTTTTTCTAGTCATATTGGGGTTTTTGACACCTTTCCAGCTAGGCATTCTACTTTACACCCAAGCAGATCCCGTGTGACACTCATATGGTGTTGAGGCCTGTTTTTTCATTCCCATGCTGATATGTGCCAGGGTCTCTAGAGAAAGGACTGTTCTCATCAAGTTCCCACCTCTACCACATGATGCCTTCCCAGGCACATAAGGGCCTTTCCTTTCTACCTCCTTATGTCCAGGAGCTCCAGGTTTCCCAGTGTGGTACAGTAAGATAAGGCTTAAAGAAAAAAAAAACCAAACCTGCAGCAGACTGGCATTATTTTCTGGACCTTTCTATCAATTCTAGCCTTCCTGACCACAGGGCAGCTTTCCTTAGTCATCTGTCAATAGCTCCATCTTAATCCACAGGGTCCCAGTGGCAGACCACAGCTTCAATTCAACAGGAGAGCAGCTTGGGAAGCAACTAGGCAGATTTTTTTGTTGTTGTTGTTGTTTTCTTCTTAATGCAACATGTCTTAACAGCTAGCATTTTCCAGCTGATAAAAAAGCTGGTCTGAAAAGCTGTGGTTTCTCAAAAGACAGCAGCTCAGGGAAGCTTACATCTGTTGAGCTAATTTGTGGTAGTAACACAGTAAGAAAGCAGTAATACTATTTACAGCCACAGAGCTTTTTCTCTTCACCCCATGGCAGATAAGAAAATTTCCATCTCTGAAGCATCACAGTGAGCTTTTGTAAAGATCTTTCCCCACAGGTACTGAAAGCAAGCCAGAAAATCATCAAAAAGTTTAAGAGAAATTGTGTGCAGGCTCTAATAAAACAATGATTCACAATAGCGGCAGTAAGGCTACCACATTTACAGAAAAATTAGCTGCTCTTAAATTTGGCAGGATTCTTACTTTTTCACTTCTTCTTCTGTTCCCAGATGAGCTACTATTATAGTAAGGTGCATAGTCTGAACAGGAAGAAGAGCCCTTGACAGGTCAGGTTCTTTAGAGAATATGAGTTCTTGAACATCTTCAATTCTCTCCAAAATCTGCAGTGGAGTAAACAGGGGAAAGAAATAAATTTTCATTTTGAAATGCCCATACATTACTGGAAAAATTCAGAATACCAAAGCTTTATACAACCAAAAATGTGACTCTGTGTTTAAGCCAGGAACTCAAAGACACCTTCCTCCACTCCCCACCCAAGATTTATCATGTAGCAACTTTCAGTTTCATCCTTGATTTCTCAGGAATTGATTTATCTGTTTTCCTTTTTTAAAGCCTACAGGCTAAAGTCATAGCTCTCCTGTGAACCAGAAGCCCCAGATCTTAAAGTAGGTATTAATCTAACCCTAAGAATGTTATTAAAGCTCACAGCACTGTGTAAATATTAATGGGATCTTCATGCAGTTGTCAGTTGTTAATATACTGTGGAAATTAAATGGCATTTCCATAATTAATCTAATGCCATTTTCTGATTACAAGTTTGATCACAGATTAAACTGATATCTCTTCCCAAAAGGATAATGTAGCAGCAAACAAAGTAGATTGACTGGGTAAATATGCCGTTTTCTGATCTGGTGTTTCTCAGAACTGAGTGGCCAGTTTCTCACTCTTGTGGATCTATCTGTGCCTTTACACAATTGACTCCAAAGATTTTTCTTTTTTCAATATGTGCTGTCAAGGCTTATAAGCCAGTCATGGGAACATGCAAGAGAGAGAAGAATTAATTCACACAGGTACTAAGTATTTGGTGGAATCCCAAGTTACAAAGAAATAATTTATAGATTTTCAGATTATTTCAGTGAGAAAACTCTGCCTTACATGCCTAGGTGCTCATACATATTAGAGCACCCCTTTATTCTTAGATAGATCGAAACAGCTGGGTCAATATGCTTTTGTTCTGCAGTCTTTCTCCATAAAGCCTAGCAATCATTGTGCAGCCCAGTAAATAGTCCACAACCTGCACATTAGAAGAGATTAGCATAGCACATTCCCAATAAACATGAGGATAAAAGCCACACACAATTAAAATAACCTTTTGAAGACAAACTCCCTAAATTCACCAACCCTTATGAAACATTTATCACTGTAAAAAACACACCACTGACTCTACATTAAGTTAATTCCTACTACAACTGAAGCACAATTTATTGCAGCCTTTTATTTACAGCATATGCTTAGACTGTAAAAACATTGAGCAGGAATCAAGCAATCAGGCTGTCTGACCACACAAACTACAACCTTTTCTTCAACAGACTAAGCTCAGTATGAACAGTAATTCTACAAAAGAACCTCCTGCTGTTCTCCCTTACCCAATCTTTCCAAGAACATCCTTCAAAATAAGAAAGAAGATCCTTTTGCGTTTCAGTTTGAGGCTTAGACATCTGGGAAGCTGAGTTTGCGTGAAATTCTCTCATGTAGTTATTTAACTATTACAGAGCAGTGGTAATGTCTTCTCACCTCGTATCTTCACAACTTCCTGCTCCTACTCCCATGGGAACCATCTACCCTATCACTACACTTTTTTTGGGGTTCGTCAGTCTTTAGCATTTTTCTATAAATGCTGGGTGATTGATAGGATAGCTGGTGGTTTTTTGGGAAGTGAGGACCATGAAGGAAGCACTTAAAATGGAGTACTGAAAGCCTGAGACCATAATATTATTAGATTCAATCTAGTACAAGCCTGGCGTCCAGTCTCCTGGAGCTCTGCTTAGACACCAAAGAAAAAAGGGCTGTGCACCCACCAGGACTGGAACAGGACTTTTCCTTTGTCCTTTTGAAAGGGAGAAAAGTGTTGACAGCCCTAGGCCCTGCCACTTGGAGAGCTCTCTTAAATAATTAAAGCAAAATAATTATTCCTGAAACACTAACAGCATATTTAAAACCCTTCTGTAATCAGCAAGGTCTATAGAGCAGCAGACAACCAAATTGTATGGTCAGTGAGGTCAGAAACCTCTGCTTTAAAGGTCTAAAAACATCCAAAGTTACCAAAACACTATTATATGTGCATGTCCATATGTGTATATACACATACATTTGGCCAGCAGGTCAAGGGCAGTGATTCTACCCATCAATCCCATTCGGTGAGACTCCACCTGCAGTGCTGCATTGGAAAGGCATGGACTTGTTGGGATGAGTCCAGAGGAGACACACCATGATTATTAGAGGGATGGAGCACCTCTCCGGTGAGGCAAGGCTGAGACAATTCTGTTTGTTCAGCCTGAAAAGAAAGGGCTTCACAGTAACCTAATTGCTGCCTTTCAGGAGCTGAAGTGAGACTACAAGAAAGGTAGAGAAGGATTTCTTACAAGAGCATGGAGTGACAGGACAAGGAAAAGTAAATTCAAACTGGAAGAGAATAGGTTTAGATGAGACATTAGGAAAGAATTATTGATTGTGAGGGTGGTAAGGTACTGTAACAGGTTGTGGATGCCCCATTCCTGGAAGTATTCACAGCCAGGTTGAATGGACCTCTGAGTAACTTCGTCTACTGAAAGGTGTCTTTGCCTATGGCAGGAAGGTTGAAACTAGACGACCTTTAAGATCCCTTCCAACCAAACCATTCTATGACTTCTTTACATACATATGCCAGACTCACAGTACTGCACTCCTCAGTGCTTCTTTCAAGGCCTCACACAGGACAGTCTCAGGTCACTGACACTCTTCAGGGTAACACTTAAGAGAAAAACAAACTGGGAATACCTTGGGCAGAGCATCCAACCAGGATGTCAGAGCTGCCAGATTACCAGAGCTGGTGCAAACACAGGGAAACCTTTAAGAGCAGAATTGAGAGAGAAAAGGAAAGGAAAAAGAGGTGAAATACATTCTTTGGGCTGCACAGGATATGGTCCTAGGCCATATATTAAGACACTCAAATCTGATTAAAATAGCAGAATAAGTTAAGCATTCATGACCCTTCAAGCTGTTCCATGATCTCATTCTTCAGATAACAGCAAACTTTCCAGTTTCTAGCTTAGATTTATTCTTTGCCCACTTCATACCCATTTGTTCATCTGCCAACATTGTCTTCAGCTTACACAGTTACTTTCCCTTCCTGGCATTTATCTTCCTGATGTGCTCTGCACTTTTGTTCACCTCTCAAAAGCCAGTCATATGTAGGAATCACGAAAGTTATATGAGGCCATCCTCCAGATAACCTTCAAAGATCCATTCTCTGCCCAAGACAAAGCCAGAGCAAATAACTGCCTACCAAGAGGAAGGCACCTTTGACATCTTCCTCTAACACATGCATAAGTGTTTTTGCACTTAACTAGGTAAAAACAAAAACTCAGAAGCCTGCCAAAGAAAGCTACTGTACTGCAACTGCTTGACACATTGTAGAAAAAAAAAGGAAAAATTCTGTGCAACAGATACATCATTCTTACTTAATTACTGCCTTTCAGCAGCAAAAATAGTCATGCCAGATACTGCATGAAAGCTTAAGCTGGGGAAAAAAAGGAATCAAGTTATATATTGAAACAAACAATATCTATTTGGTTCATTGGAAAATACACCATAAACTACTAGCAGAAGCTGATAGTAGAATGTTGTATTTTTCACTCTGTTCATACAAGTTAATACTCAGGCTTTGTCTTTTACATTTTTAGTAGGAAAATATACCAAGATACATATATAATAAAAATATTAATAATTTACAGAATTTATATACTGTTTCGCCATTCTGCCCATGCTAGCTAGACACAGTAGTTTCTGATTCAAATTAAGATTTTCCCCTGCTGGTCTCTGTCAGGTGGAATAGTCTGCTCATTGTCTTGGCATTTCAAGGCTTTTCTTTCTCTTCATAATATATTTGAGTGCACAGTCATCTGCTGCCCTTACATAAAGGCGATGGGACATGTCCCACCTCACAGGGCTGCTGTTCCACAATGTTGGAACAGAATCCCATCCAACTTCCCTTGGAATAAAAGCAGATAGTAGGACAAAATGAGAACTCTGTCTGCTTTTTCTTACCTTCAGCAGCTGCAAAAAAAACCCCATTGCCATCACCAGGTAACAGTTGTCTGTGAAAGGTTAAAATAAAAAAATCTGTCCACTGCAGTGCTGCTTTGGAAATGAGATATTTCATAGTCTTCTTTCAGAAAGCTTTGAATTACCTTCAAAATAGCAGCAGAATGGGAATAAGTAGCTCAAAGTGAGCCAGTATCTTCCCACTTTCTTTACAAGTACAGAGTTGTGTAGAAGTTATGCAAGACTCATTTGAAGCCCCTAACTAGTAAATAAAGTGCGAAATCTGTCTCTCCAGCTATTGTACAATTTTTGGAATTTCCTTCCATGGATCATAAGACAGGGCCTGTAGCAGCCAAGCCCTGCAAGAATGTATGACATATTTCAGAAGCGGCATCTACTATGGTAACTGGAATGCTTTAGGTCCCCCACAAAGCCTCTAGAAGAGAATATGTCTATTTGTATTTCCAAATAGACATGTTTGCTGTACTTTGGTTTAATATTATAGAGGTAAAATGATCTGATGCTTTTTCCAATACTGCTTAAACATGGGAGCCACAGCACATCTTGAAGTATGAACACAGAGATTGCACACATGGATCCTTGAAATTAACAATATATCTAAGATCTCAGGGCCAATTTATTGGATAAAAGATGAAGAAAAAACAGATCAATTCTCTATAATCTTCCGCAGAAGAGAAGGAAATTCTTTTTCTCCATTGTGAACTTCAGTGGACAAGGAGATGAACAAACAAATCAATACCTTTGCACTAAATACAGCCCTAAGAAAATGTAGGATGGGACAACACAAGATGATGAAAGCCAGATCTTTTATTTGAAAAAAGATTACAGAATAGAAAATACTAATTATGAGAGACACCACCTAAGACCCTATAGAAAGGGCAGTGTCAATTGTGGAAGTGATTTTTTTTTTCCTAGCAGTAGCTGAAACATGGACGTGTATAAACACACATCTCTCTACAAAAATAAAGCACAGTACCTAAGGGTTGCTATGAGGAAGTTAACTCCATCCCAGACCCAACAAGCCACTTGGGGTAAGCAGGCAGAATTTGATCACTCTTGGCTTGGTAACAACCCTTGCAATCAAGACAGGAAATTAAGCCTAAGTTAGAAGTAAAGTTTTTTAATAAAACTACTTCAAAGTACCTGATCATCTGTTATTGGTATAGCAACAAAATAGTTTGGAGGCTCTCTTCGACGTTTCTTTGACAGTTCTTGTCCTAGGTCTTCCTTCTGGTCTTCTACAATCCCCCTGGGCCTTTCTTGGATATTACCTTGCTCCTGTATTATCTCTGTACTTCTTTTGTCTTCCTTTTGCAGAGGCAGGTCTGCTTTTAGCTGTTCCTGCTCTTGGCTCTGGTCCTGCAGCTGTTCCTCTGTCACAATCCCATTCACGTCTGCTTTGTCTCCAGCCTGCATGCCATGCAGCTCCACCACTTCTGCTCTTTCCTCTTGGCTCTGGTCCTGCTGGGCTTTTTCCACTTTTCCTCCTTGATCCTGTTTTTGGCTCAGAACCCCCTGTGGCACCAGCTCCACCACAGCAAGCTCTCTCTCACTTTCAGATCTTGTCATCATTTCCCCCTGATTTTTTTGGGGTGTCCACTGTCCTCCATTAACTAACACTCCCTCACCTTGGTTCTGGAGGCAGGTAACCTCTTCTGGGTCACGGCCCAACTGCAGCTGCACAGTGACCTTGATGCCAGCAGTGCCTTGTCCCTGCTCCTGGGGCTGTAGTTGTACAGTCACTTGTGGGAGAGATGGCCCTGGGCCCTGCTGCTGTAGCTGCACCTGCACAGTCACTGATGGGGCTTCCCATCCGGGGCTTGGCCTCTGAGGCTGCACCTGCACTGTCACCTCGGGGGAGCCCCACCCCTGGCTCATGTTCTGGGGCTGCACCTTGACAGTCACTTTTGGGAACTCCCACCCTGAGTCTGTTGGTTGTGGTCCCACATTTGGGGCCATGCCTCCCTGCACTGGCTGCCCCTGTGGGTGCACATGGATATCATTCCCTCCCTGCGGCCCTTGGGCAGAGGCCATTTGCTGTGCTGCTGAGGGATGGTCTCCTTGGTCCAGCTGTACTGGTGAGCAGATTTGCTGAGCTCCTTCTGGGCTTTCATCCACCTGAACGCGTTCCTGGACCACCTCTTGAGGCTGAGCTCCCTCTGGACTTCCATCTACCTGAACCACCTCTTGATGCCGACTCCTGCGCAGCTCCCGTTTTATCACATTCATCCTGTAACAAAGCTTTCTTCTTCTAGGCTGGAGGTTCTCCAAGATCCTCCTCTTTCTTTGGGGCTTGAAGTACTTTTTTAAAGGAACTGGGGGAAAAGAAAAAAGCCCAGCAGTTATTTTTTAAAAAGTACTTCTGTGTATTTTAAAGTATCTTAAAGTTCACTGTGGGTTCAGTTCTGCAATTGGACTCACTCTGGGGCAGCTGCAACCCAGTCAAACAGCCAACTCTAAAAACCTCTGGAGAGCCTGACTAAAGATTGAACTACTGCTTCTAATCACTATACCATGGTCCTGACTTCTGCTCTTGCCCTGATTAGGTCTCCCATGCTTTAAAGCATGAGTACACCATTTCACAGCATGCAGCACCACAGAGACAGAGGCCTTATCAAAGGACTGCAGGTGTGCTGCCTAGAGGTGGTACTCACAGAGATTAAGAATAGCCTGAGCCAGACTCAGAAGCTGAATACATACAGAAACAAGATTGCCTGTGAAGCTCTGGTCTCCTGTAACTGCAGCATGTTGCCATCTAATCAGACCTGCACACATGACTTTTTTCTTTCCTGTATATACCTTATAGTTTTTTATACAGCAAACTGCTGGCACATTCTCATTTGTCTTAATGCCTCCCATTCACCCTGTCTCATTCTCTTTTCCTCTTCTGTGAAGTTGCAGAGGGAGATGCTTTTCCCACCCATACTGTTTAGATACAAGTAGTGAAGGCACTGAAAGAGCAAATGGATTTTTCCTCCTCAATTCAGAGGTTAATTCCACAGAAGCCCAAAAAACCAAGAGTATTTCTTAATTAGTCAATGCAGCTCAATTGCACTCAACAGAAACATCACTTTTTAAAGAAGATGTCTAAGCAAATAAATTCTACAGACCAAACAGGATTCATCTGTATGAGAAAAATATTTCACACACCAGGTTATGACTGGCCTTGACTAAGTCCTTCCAAGTCATGGCAACACTGAAGGTTTTTTCCCCCTGAAAATATAAAAGGTAGGCAGATATTTTTTATAAATCTGCTCTCCAAGACAACCAAAACGTTCGTTCAAATTTTGCAGGAAAACTAGATCCCTTCCCACCCCCACAAAACCCACAACCATGAAAAAAAAAATCAAAACTAAATAAAGTGTAAAAAAATTGACATACAACCTACATGTTTTAATGTTGGGCAATCCAAGAGAGAAGTAGTACAGTTATCTCCTTATTAAAAAAAAAAATAAAATAAAAAAACTCAAAAAATTTATTTTTGTAGTGGGCTAAAGATGACAAGCTTAAGAAACTCATATTGAATTCATATGAAGGTTATTATATGTTCTTTCCAGAATTCAGATGTTGGCACTTTATTCCATAGAACAAACTAGTTTTTAAAAGGATGTTTGAATGCTTGCATATACTTCACATGTAATTTCACTCATCAAGTAGCTACATTACTTATATTTTATTATGCTTTAAGAATTTTGTTGACTGTACGTCAAATCTAAAGACTTAAAGAAACTACTAAAAATTTTAAGATGTGAGAGGCCAAGTGCTTATGAAAGTAGACCAATCTTATCTCTCTGGAGAGAAAGCATGTGGTCATAAACTAGCTATGAAATCGGCTATTACCCATGATATTTGGGGCTGGACTCCAAAACAAGCTTTTGTCCACTAGAAGAGTGTCTAATCAGGGATACGAAAAATCCCTGATCAGTTCAATGATCCTTAATAAAGACACAATCTAACATAGTACTTCATCCTGAAGCAGTACAAAACTTACTTTCAAACATCTCACTGACATCAGTTTTGACAAAAACAAGCTCTGCCCTTGTTTTCATGTCTTCAGTGTCCAAATGAGGAACTAGAAGAATAATATTGAAGTCTCCCAGAGAAGCCCTTTGAACCATGTAACTGCTGTAAAACACTTGTTCATTTTTTGAGTACTTAAAATGGCACAGCAGCTCCTGAGACACCATTACACTCCTCTGCCTTTTCTCACAGTCATGGTACTTGAGAAAGCAAGCCTTTTTTCCCTTTCAGAAGCCATTATGTAAATTAAGCCTCAAACCAGTGCAAGCCTTGGTAAGTACCTGTAACAATAGCTCAGTCAGCTTCAGATAATGAAGCATCTAAATTCTCTGTAAACAAGTATTTAGAAACATGTAGGCGAGTCAAAGCTTAATGCACCTACAGTGACAGGATTCATGCCACTGAAACATCATAAACAACACTGAAAACTTTGTTTTACTAGCAGTGTGCAGCTGAGGCATAACAGAAGTTTAAAAAGAACCCCTCTCTTGCACTCAGCCTAAGCTGCTCTGTGAAAAACCATTAAAACAGGTAACAACTTGTAACAAGCTGCCCTGGTGTTGGACATTTGTTGTCGGCTTTGTTAGGCTTCCTTTCCTTAAGTAACATGTAAAAACATGTTTTACATGTTACTTAATGTCTCTTGCACTTGTGCCTGCACAGAAACCTTCAGTAGGTATTTCACAGACCATCATCAACCTAGCAAAGACAATGCAACAGCTCAGGTTGAATATAGAAGAATCACACAGAAAGAAGCCTCGGTGTCCTTTACAAGATAATGGACTATTTTTATGGTTTTTCATACATAGCTTCAAGGTAGTCTAAGCAATATTGCACAGTTCTGTCCCTACACTACAGTTTTGCTCTTAAGCCTGCATTGCTTCATACATGCACATCTCCCACAAAACTTCCATTAGAAAATCCCACCAGTCTAAAAAGAGCTAGAGATGCAACTATTACCCAGCCATCCCTACACTGCTGCAAGTCCTTACAGCCATTGTGTGGCTGTCAACAAGCTGAGAATTATGGGCTCAGGTTTTTTATGCCTTGGCTTAGTACAACCTAAACTCATCAGAGGCTAATGAAGTGGCAGCATCTTGGTCCTTCAAACACTTCAGCACCTGTGTAAAATAAAACGTTGCTGGATATCCTGAGTGGTAGAAGCATCCCAGAGAGCCCCAGGCTTTCCCCAAGTCCCCCTTCTAACTTTTATTCAGAGCCCTGCCAAGCCATTTAGGCCAGGAGACAATGCCAAATACTTGTCCACACACAGCAAGGTCCAGTGCAATTTGGGCAGCCAAGATCTGAAGACTGCAGTCTATACAAATAGGAAAGGTTCCTGCTCCTGTAGCACAGAAATATGCCCTTAGGAGGTCCTGAAAAAGGCAGTAAGACCACCCACCTGCATCCAAAACATTTAAACCATGAAGAAAGCTCTTTCTTCAAATAAATAGTTTGCTCCATTTTCAGCCTTTTGACAGACAGAGCTCATGCAGACCCTTGTATCCCAGCCAGCAGCTCTGAAACAACAAACACACAAGCTCCAAAGGCAAGCTTCCCCTACCCTCAATCCCAAGCCAAAGGCTGAGGACAGATAGTAACTGTGCCTAACCGTTGATCAAAAGGGTTCAGGAATATCCAGAAGGAAAGCTGACCTGTCCCATGAAGATGCAGGCAGCATTTGCCCAAAGATGTGTCTTTGCTGCTTCAGACCTCAGTCTGATACTTCCCACCTCCTCAATCTCAGAAGAATCAAATGCCCAGTGTGGATGACAATAGAAAATTAAACTTTGCTGCCCTAAATTTGAACTGCAGTGCAAAGCAATTCCCCTCTGTCCAGCTGACTGCATTGCCAGTATTAAGAGACACTCTGGAAGCCAGGCAATATTCACTTCTACTCAGAAATAGATTTTGTGCTCCATAGAAGTGCTGGAAAACTGCTGACTGGCTAATATTGCCTCGGTGTCTCTAAAGGATGATGTTGAAGTCTGCTTACAGCCATTCCGATGCATGCAAAACAGTTTCACTGCACAGAAAAGCCATGCAAAGAGCTTTTACACAGTTCTGCTTCATCAGATAGGTCAGAAACTCCTCAGCTATGACAATGACACTGGTCTGGAAGCCCAGTTGTAGGAGAGCAGGATGCAGATGCAGTTCAGTAGCTGAGGGGCAGATTTGAATCTCAGGTTCTGAGGGAAGCTTAAAATGCTGGAGATGAAGGGAAGATTTACCAGGTCCTGGACAAGCATAGAGACACACCTACTATAATAATTCACATCTTGTGTTTTGCCCAGTATCTGAATGGCTTCCTGGGCTTTCAGTTCTCCCTCTGTTCCTCTTCCCGACAGAGCTAACAGTTTACTGAAGTAATCTGGCATACTTGAAGCAAAAGGCATTTGAATCGAACAACCTTTCCTGCAGCACCCGGGTCTTTTTCTCTAAGCAATACTGCCCTCTGGCAAGCCATGCCTAAAACATCCACCTCATCCTGCCATGCCAGAAGGCTGTAATGATACAAGTTGCTTTCCTCAATCTTATGATATAGTTGTATGGTGACCAGGCCTTATTTCTTCCTCTCCCATCCCCCCTCAGAATAATTGCATGCTTTACAGACTGGACATCTCAGATACCTGTTTTTTCTGCTAAGATGCCTTTTCAGCATTCAGCTATTGCAATGTTAGAGGAGAAGAGGAGGAAACAAGTCAAGGAACCTGCCACAAATACTCTTAGAAAGAACATTTTTATATGAATTTGCATCGTTTAAGTCATCACAGTATGCCACAATTTCTGTTCATTTTATTCCCTATCAATCAAAACTAAATTAAGTTAGATCAAGAGAAATCACATAGACATTTTTGGGCCTAAGATTCTCCTTCTTACCAGTTTATTGCACCTTCATAAGTTGAAATTTTGTTGCAGTTGATGAGAAATTGTAGCAAGAAGAGAGGAAGCAAGTTTAAGTACAATTAGAGATCATCCATAAAATATTATTTCAGCTAGAGAATTGTTTTCCTGAAATGTATTTGGCCCTGTCTCATCATACCTTTCGCTAGAGGTTCACTACAGGGCTAGGAGGTAGTGTGAAGGTGGGAGGGAACACAGAGTCACAGTTAATTAACCCATAATAGCAAATGAGTGTCAACAGTGTTCCATGGTCTGTATCTACATGTTTCTTCAGACTGGACCCAAGCCCTTTAGACTGAAGTAAATCCTTCAGCTGCCTTATTTGTATGTAACACTGTTAATCAAGAAGCACAGAAGTTCCAGAGTTTCTTGACATTTATTAGCTCCATTTTCTCAGTATAAAAGTGGTAAAATTGGGCAATTCACACCTCTCAAAATTGATACTGTATTTGGTGATGTCTATTTTTCTCTGATTAGTCACCAAAGTAACCAATGAGCATCCCAAAAGCAGAATTCCAAGCTGCTGTTTAGCAGTAGGCCACTAAGTCCTTACCAAGGCTAAATTTAAAAGGTTTGTTCACCTACAGAGAGGAAGCCAATAAAAATGGGTGGAGGGTGAAAATAGGAGAAATGGAAGCTCTGAAATGAACAATATTTATGTTTGGTGGAAAGACATTAGAGACAAAAACAGCACCCTTCATAGGAGCAACACATACTTTACAAAGCTGCTTTTTCCTTAGTGGCTCATTAGGATTCCACACTTTGTCAGACCACACTGAATTAATTGTTTCCAGAGTACAGATGAAAGATAAAAAAGGCTTGACTTATATTTAATGATCCACCATTACCCTATCTGTATGTGGATGGAGTTTCAGCATTTAGCATGCAGTATGCATATAATAGTGACTACAGTGTCTCAGAGACCACCACTGCCTGGTGGAGAAGGAAAGCTGACACCACCATGCCCCTGAAGATGAATGAAGTTATTAGCTTTCCAATGAAAGTGTGTAGCTTGCTTTATTAGCCATTGTTTAAAGCACCATAATTAGAAAAAGTGTTAGATATGCAAGATAAACCATCCTCCCTCAAATACTACATGCTCCCCTGCGAGTTATAATCATTATACATCGTGTTAAAGAGGTTTTGTAGAAGTTTCTTTACAGTGACTAGAACCATACAATCATTGTGCCACTTTCACATTGCAGCAGAAAAACCAATACATCCATAAAATGTATCCCATTGCCTTTCTTTATGAGGATCTCTGAGCAGCTATTAAACAGTAATTATCTTGGATGCTGTACTAATCTTTTAGGTGTAACAGAGGCAGATATTCTGCCCATTGTCAGCTGGTTCAGTTGTAATCCCTGCTGCCCCTCTTCCCCTTAGCTTCAAGTGAAGCAGAACTCAGTTAAGGTATAACTCATCTGGCCAAGTTAGTCTGCATTTCAAAGTGTATCTTCATACTCCCTAAAATGAAACAAGTGTGCTACCCAAGATAAACTTAAAATTATTTGCATAAGATAATCAGCACACACTTGAGATTACTTTGATTTTTGGTAGGCATATAATTTATGCAAGCAAACATTCTTTTAAAAGGTAAGATTCATCACTTCTGATACATGAGGAACTAAAATACTGAGACTGAAGTTATAATTAACAAGGATGATGTTACAAACAATTAGCTGCTCCCCAGCATACATGGCAGGGGTGTCCTGACTTCATTACTCCTTCACAAAGGCAGCACTAGAGCCCCCATTAAACTGACAGGTGGAAGGACTAAATTCAAGACCGATTTGAAAAAAACCTGTTATGGTAACCCCTCACTTGGTCAGAATCTTCAGGTCAAGTCCTCCACACTTGGACACCCTGAGACTGCCACCATTTCAGCCAAGCCTGGCACCCCCTTCACCCTTTGGCACCAGCACTTCTGAGGCACCCATGGGCCAAGTGAACACCACACAGGAGGGACATCTCTTGCACAAGGGCTTGTGTCTTTATTGGAAAGCAGTTTTTGTGTGCATAGGTGGGGCTTAACACCAGATTTATATTAATCTGAGGGAGTGATTAACATCAGATTTACAAAGCCTACAGCTGTGGCTTTGTGACAGCATAGTGCAGGTATTGCCCCCTTACTCTATCACAATGTCTCATTGCACTTACACAGATTCCATTATTTCAGCTATATTCCACAAGTCAGAATAGTTTAAGTGTCTACTTCCCAGCTATCAATCCAGGAGATAAGCTTTAATCCAAAATATAGTGCATTACATCACCTCAGCTTCTGCTTATGATGGTCTCCTGCAGCATCCAGCCAGAGTGACTGTCTGCCATCTAAAGGATTTACTCCATAAATTAATGGCTCTTCTTAAGTATCTCATATCCACTTAGAAAAGCAAATATGGATTATTTGTTCCTTTAAAAAATTTATTCTACAAGCACACAAGAAGTCTCCATCTTAAGTGACTGAGTATCTAGCCTTGGAGAGAGAGAATGCGGTATTTGAACAGCTAAGCCCTCACAAGTTTTAATTTATAGCCATGTTTCCGAACCCTGCCTCAGCATCCAAGCCACTCACTGTCAGATCCTTAGTTCACATCTCCCTGAAGCCTTGCTAATCAGACAGTTACACAAACAGTGCTCAGACAAAAAGAGTGAAAGGACTCAGACATTCTTTAGGATCAAAGGATACAGGCAGAAGCCTGGGTACCTGTCAGCTGTGCAGAAAGGGCTGCATGACAATACCTGACCACCACAGAGCATCCAGTCCTCCTTCACCCACAGAACCGGGCTGCAAGCAGGGCTAGGGGCAGGCACAGAGTTGCTAAAGGTCAGCACGTTCCTCTCCAGAGGAGCATACCTGAAGGACCAGAGCAAGTATCTCTCAAGACCATTAAAAAACAAAACAAAACACCTCAACTTTTTTCTTTTTATACTTGCTCGGAGACTGGAGGTCATTTTAGGGAAGCAAAATTGCAAATATCCTTTAAGAAACATCTGCCCTTTAAACAAAGAATAAGGAATTATTTCAATCTTGAATTCAGTTACTAGATCTGAAACTGCCCAAAGGAACTAGTAAGTCACTGGCTTTGACACAATACATATATATATACTATAAATAGGTTTGTACCTATCGTATAAACAGAAACATATCAGCTGGAAACTTATTTATTTCAGTTATGCAGGTTTCACATTGTGAAAATTACCTTTTTGGTATTTAAACAAGGGTTTTAAGTTGGTAGCTTATATAGTTAGTTTGCAAAGAAATATCTTTAACTTCTTTATTAAGTGTTTCAAACTGCACTTTCCACTCTTCTGTTCAAGGAACATAATATGTACCTAACTGCAAAACGGAATATTTTTCTATAAGAACCTGCACTACACGCACACCTCCTTAGGAATTTTTTAAGCATGTTAAATAAAAATGATCTTGTTTATTGGTATATGTAAACAGAATGAACCATTGAGTCACAACTGGGATGATTTTTTTCTGCCATGTAAACACACTTCTGCAGAGTCATGCTCCTCTTGCAGTTCACCCTGCACTGAGGGACTGCAGATCTAGTCAGACATGAAAAGGTAATGTGTTTTGGGTTTTTCTTTTCCCAGCCTCCCTACCTGTACACCCAAAGGCAAACTCAGGAAAATCAGTATATATGCACGGTCCAAGAAACTGCTTCTATTTCAATAAGTAGCTCACATTATGCATGCCTTCTGTCAGATGAACACAGATCCCTCTTCCAAAAATTATATAAAAGCATCTGAGCAGGGGGATGGAAACTGTGACGTAAGAGGCAGCCAGTGGAAAGACATATGGAGGCAGAGAAATCAGAAAGATATCAGCAGTTGGCAAATCTCCTCTTACATTTCACATTCATATGCTCACCACATTTAGATACAAAAACAGTATCTAATACTCTAGCACCAGAAGAGAGGCTGTTTCCAGCATTCTCCAAAGAAGCACATTTTATTGTAGACATAGCCCTGTGCAGCACAATAATCATACATTGCTCATCGGAATCCTGTATTTAAGCCAGACATACTGACAACACACTGGAACTGTAGCGAAATCATGCTACACATTACTATTATACCATCATATAAGTATGAATTGTCAGCTTGTATTTATACATTGCCTTTGTGTCCTGGGAAATCAGCAGAGTGATATTTGACTGTCATCAAGAAATTTTCTTCTCAAATCGAAAATTAATTGTTGAGTACAAAGAAAACTTATCCCTGAAGCATCTTACTGTATTCATTCTAGTCAGGTTATACTAATGAAGTTCCCAAAGTTTTTCCTGCTTTTTAATCTCTCCTGGTTTAGTGTTTGTTTTAGTGGTTTTGGACGGCTTTTTTGGTTGTTTGGGGGTTTGTTTCATTTTTTTTTAAGAGGGGTTAAGATTTTTCTCTTTTTCGTTTGTTTAAGGGTTTTTTGGTGGGGTGAGAAAGGTGTGTGTAGGGTAGTTTAACAGGGTATTTTCACCTGCGTTACTGCAATATGTCCAATGAAGACAGTCAAGAACTACTGCTTCTTATGCCACAAAACACATGCTTCTAGCAAACCCTCTTTGTGGTGCTTACGCCCTTTTGCCCAGAGGGCAAATAAAAGTAATTTCCTTCAATGGCAACAAAAGAGCTGAGAGCAACATACTCCCAGCTATCACTGTGAATGATGTTGTACTTACACTGGTAAGCGTCAAAAAAATAAAAAAGCAAACCTATTTTGTCCCGGTTTCTCTTTTAGCAGTATGTATTGGGCTGCAATGATCCCTCCTTGTATACCAGGAAGTGACTACCCCTAGCAAATGCTAGTTGCAACCAGTAGTGTTGGGATGGGTTAGAGAGCTTGCAGCAGGACAGGGCAGAATGTTACCTCTGACTGCTCCCCAACAAGCTGCCACAAAGAAATGAAAGTTTACTGCACAAATTTAATCTGGTACTGCACAAAGTTTTATTAAACTACACAATCTGCCCAGACTTACAAGTTATAGGATCAAATATTAGTTTGGACAGAGCTCAAGTCTGTACTTAATTATCCAACTTCATATGATCTGCTGCTGGTGAAGGTCAGTAAATGCAGAGCTTTTCTCCTTTCCATCCCTCAAGATTTTTTTTTTTTTGAAGCAACACATTAGGACATCCCAGGTAAGGAGCGTTTGACAATGAGTTCCCAAATGTGACACCAAAAAGCCAAACTCTCATGCAGCCTATTAACCCTATTAAGTAAAGTCATGGTTAATTATCAGCCATAAAATGTTGAGCTCTGTTTGAATACAGACAGAATTTCTTAAGCATCCATTAAGAAGCTATTAAGACACATGCAGGCACTTGAGTACAGCAGGAACAAATTAACTGCTTTGATATATTTTGTGATTGTTGTTGAGTCTTCAAAGAAATGGCAACCCTGAAAGATAACTTTTCCATCTTAATTTGTTAGGATCCTCTTGGGGAGGAACAACAGCTCTAGGTATGTATTATGCAAACATTACTTACATGCTGTGGCTTGTGCAGCATGTCAGAATTATTGTAAGTAATTGCTACCCTCATATTCAAACAAAATTAACGTGGCACAAACATCTTACAGCTATTGTCATTTTCCATGGCTGAAGTGCTCTTGTGCCATTTCAGGCACGTCAGGGATGCTCAAAGAAGAGGTGATTTTTTGCAGGTCAGTTATCTGCACTTCAAATGTGATGCCAACACACAAGAGAATAGCAGGAAAGGAAATGCAGAGCACTTACTAGATGAGATACTCCAGGGAACAAATAAATGGGGATTTTTGAAATTTCAAGCTTGTTTTTGTAGAAGTTCTAACAAGGCTATAACTCAGAAGCATTCACAGGAAAAGAAAATATTACCAAATGGTAAAAAATAAATAACTGCAATATATTTATGGAATACACCTTCAGCATATATATATAGGCTCACACCCTCTTTAGAAACTGCTTTGAGTTTTGTTCAGTCTCTGAAAAGAGAAACCATGCTTTACTTAATTAACTGCTCAAATGATCTATAAAGAAGGTATTTGCAGGAGTTATTTTGTCTTTATTATGGATTTTTAGGAAGCAGTAATTCACCTTTCTATATCAAGAAGGAGGCAGAAGAGGGAGTACAGAAAGCTATAAATACTATTAATTGCAGAGTAAGACACAATATCATTAAGAGTTATGGAAACTGTCCTATCTCCTTTATTCCTTTTGTATCTGACTATCAAGTTTAAGAGAAAGAGTAATTGAACCATTCTATCAAAACCCTGGTGTGGATTAAACCCTTGCCAAGAATAGCTAGCATTGATTACTTATAAGAGCTAGCAGTTTTAGAGCTGGTTTAGAGGCACAGAATAAGCCCAGAACCTCAGAAGTCTGGCCTTGAATGAGCAGACAGCTGTGCCACCAGCATGAAGGAGACAAAAGCATATGATCAGTAGCTTCAGAAGCAATTCAAATAGATCAAGAAGAGACATCAACTGTAGTTGATCTATTTAAATTCATGAGATCATATTTTGGAAACATGGAAGAGAGCTGCAGGAATAATACATCTCTTTGAATTAAGTCTTCCAGAAAATTTATCTTTTGATAGTCTGTCTTAACATCTCAAGGCAGACTGACATCATTAGATGCAACATCAATAAAAGGAATAAAGAACACAAAAGCTAATGATTAAAAGAGCTCTAAAAATGCTCTGGGTTGGAAGAGGGCTGTTTTTTTAGAATTAAACACTATGGCAACAAGAATCTTTAGTTACAGCTTGTATACATATATATACACACACTGTATGTGTGTATATATACATACATTTTTGTAACCTAAACATATATCTTAGACTGCTGATATGTCATCATAAGATTATAAAACAGATCACTCTCTACTTAAGTGTGAATAACCTTTACATTGCATACCCATAAATTCCTTTCAGCACTAAAAGGATCCCAAAAGCAAGGACACATTATCTAACAGAGAATAGCAAGGATTTATCCCTGTTAGTTTGCAGAAGACCTACAAATCCACTCTGCAGATCAGAGCAAGCAATTTTCCCCTCACAATATCACCCTTTTGGCTTCCCAGAGTAAGTTATCTCCCAAGGCCATGCTCTTATTAAAGCAGTTAAAAAGCCTAAAGAAAGTCACAGCAGACTTACTGCATAGCTAAGTGGAAGAGAGGCAAATTTGATTTAAGACAATTATTCCATAGGTGAAAAGGAACACCAGCCACAAACAGGCACTTCAGTCAGCAAAACAGAACAGGTAGCCAGTGGTCAGCAGGGGACAAGGGCAAAGCAATCACCCCTTTTCATTGCATCTTACCCAAGCAGAGCTCTCCAGACCCTCAACAGTGTTGTATAGAGCCAGAAGATATCAAGACATCCCTCCAGAGGTGATGGAATGCTCTCAGCTCAGGCTACCATCCTTCAGGCACCCTATTAAGTACTCCCAGAGCAAGGTAGACCTGCATTACCAGGGCTCATCTGCACTTCTTGGGCAAACAAAACAGAAGTTTTACATTTCAAAGCTACTAACCTGGCAGTGTTCCAATAAACACCAAGTTCCTATCCAAGCTGTTGTCAAAATCATATGCCAGACCCAAAGGACAAACTTAAAGCTGAGAGAAACTTTACTGTCCTGTTTCTCTGAAGAGCATCATAACAGCAAACATTAAAACATAAGCAAAAATAATATACACAAGTTATGAAGAAGTGGGACACTTCTGTCATTAACTATTCCCAGTGGTGGCAGCTGATTAGGCCTATAGACACCTGGTAACTACCTTAGATTTAGGTTATTCAAGTTGCATGTCTTTGAAGGCCTATTAAGGGCAATAACAGAATTGCTCAGAATTTGGTCTTCTTTAGCTTTCCAATCACTTTAGCATCACAAGTATACACAGCCAAAAAAATCTGAGAACAGATATTTAAAATAGGATGTCTATAAACAATTCATAACTCAAATTCATAGCAGACTGCTACCTCCTGCTACATAAGCCAGCACTAATGGACAGCACTACAATAATTTTATACCTCAAGGAGCACATTTCAAAGGGAGATCTCCTTAGAAGTAAAAACAGGGTCATAAGGTACAGTACAGAACGATCATAAAAAGCCACAAAACAAAAATGCTGAGCAATTAGATTTTTCTGCCTATAACAGTTTAATTTTTAACCCCATTAATATCAACTTAGCTCAGACCACACTATTTTTTCCTCTCTCCCAACCCACAAAGTCCTGTTGTCCTCTAACTTTTCAAGAACATCAGCAGAAGCCATAACTTGCCATTTTTCTGCACACAGCACATTTGCTTAACCAAATAAACCTCTTCAAATTACAGCACTATAACCACAAAAACAGTTATGAAGTTAAATATAGCCATCTATTAATTTACCAACCTGCTCAAAACAATACCAACAGCTTACATAGAAGTCCTTTAAAGTGCTTTGGTCAGCAACAATTATGACACTAGACATAAATCTTTTAACTAATGCTTTCACTACCTATAGACAGAAGGGAGACAGCACTGGGATGGGGTTTTATACCAAATCCAATTCACATGACTGAGGCTTTCTCACGAGTGTGACTCATCTGCACCTGTGATGAATAAAGTGCTTTAAGCTGAAGCTGAACTACTTGCTACAAGTTACTGCTTATGAAATAGACTTGGGAAAGCAGCAGAGAAAACATGGATAGAGAAGAAACACCTATTTCCTCAATAGATTTACTGGTTTGGCCTGTTTTCTTACACAAAACACCTGAGGATCTTGGACACTTTCAGGCAATTGTTAATGAATAAATGACTAGGATTGGTTGTGATCTAATTGTAAAAAGCTTCTCCTTTACTGTGTGTTCTTCCTTTTTTTATGGTTGCTCTGCATGTGCTTTGAAATTGGCTGAGACTACACTCTTGGTGGCATTTAGAGATGAAGTTAAGGTGTGTGTGGTAAAGCTTTGTAGGCAACGTGGCTACTTTAGCATGTTGCTTTTAAAGGAAAGGATCCAACTTATTTGAGCTGAGGCATTTCCAGCATTTTTTAAATTAATAAATTGACTACTATTAAATATGTGCCCCTAAGCAAGCAATATAATTAGATGAGCAGTGAGTGTTTAAATAAAAAGAATTCTTAGAATAGTCTGACCTTTGAGAAGGCAAGAAAGCTAAAGCAGCTATTGTACAACTTGTTGGTACTACCAAATGTACTTCTCTCAAATCATGCTTCAAAGGGAGAATGCAGATTACATTGCAGACACTACTGATGCTAGTACTAACTCTCTCCCAAGTATGTTAGGGCCTCTGCATTTTTTTAATCATAAAAAATTACATTGCATGTCATTGAATCACAATAACTGATGTCTTTACACAGTGCTGACAAGTATTTTATGGAAAACATTTCATTTAAGGTTAGCTATGGGTCAACTGAAAGATGGATTGACCAGTTAAACAGGAAGATCCTGAAATCTTTTTACACAATATATCCAGAAAATGAGGCTATTTTCTTTTCCTAAGGAAGTCCAGTTACTGACAGAATTTATCTGTAATTGTGGGCCCAGATGATTTATGCGGGCCACAGCTAGGTTGTTTTCTTGTCATCCTGATCCCTTCACTGGCTTTCCCTTTGGTTGTGGAGGAGTCTGCACAGCCATCCCTCAGCACCCTACTCCTTGTTAGAGACAAGGCATAAAGACTGGATGACCCACTTAGTGTTCAGCACAGGGACTGGTGGTATAAACCCTACATGGTGAAGTAAATCTTGTGGGAGTAGTTCCTCTTGGAAGAGAACTGGACCCTCATTGCTGGACCTGAGTTGATGCTCCTGCTGTTTGGAGTGTGGCTGGAATGACCTTATCCCTACCACTGTCCTAAGCCAGAGCATCCTCTCCTGCTTCCCTTTTGGGGCAGAGTGGGGGACCTTCACCTCTCTGGGCCATGTAGCTGTAATGTCTTACCGTGCAAGTGAGAAGCATCACTTCTTGTGAGTGCTATCAAGGATTATTAAGGTAGGTGTTTTCTTAAGTATTATTGCTTTGTGAAGTTTCACTATTATTTTTTATTGAATTTGTAGGCAAATGAATATTTGAACCAAGCAAAGTTCATATCTGCCCCTAGTTCAGTCACAGCCCTGCTAATTGGTCTACTGGAGCACACTAATGAAATTTGGTGCCTGCTGCATGGGCAGAAGGCACTCACTGTTTCAGGAGGCAAGAAGGGACAGCCTGGTGGGCAGTGAGAGGCAGTGATGTCCTGTGACAAATTTCTGTATCAGAAATAGCCAACAATTTTCAAACGTTCCCAAGAAAGAAAAACCACATTCCAAAGGCTTGTATTAATTGTTCTTTTTATTTTATTCTTATTCTTTTGTCCTATGACAAACATATTCTTAATTTTGGACTAAATCTGCAATAAAATATTTTTATGGTTATCTAAATGGGTTGCTTCAGATTTTAATTACTCACTGAAGACTCGTCCTTTCCCTGTTGTGAATGCTGCCACTTGAACAGCTGACTCAATTACATTTTCAGAGAGGTAGTTTTTAAAAAAGGAACAGTATTGGAATAAAGTGCTTCTATTTCTCTGTGGTTTAGTTTAAATTAACTATGCAGGGTATTCTCCAGAAAACTATAATAATTAGCTGTTTTGTTGTGCTGTGTTGAAAATATCAGAACAATCCTTGCCCGGGGAGACTGTTTTGACAGGAATCACTTGCTTTTGTGTGGAGATTGCATGACCTTTAAAGATTTGATACCCTTCTCTACCATTTACAGATGCTGTGGTGTACATTTAATCTCAGGGATGTTAACCTTACTAAATTTTGAAGTGTAAAAATCTTCTGTTTCTCTGTTCTGAGACTGGTTTCTCCTCAAAGGAAATCTTAAGGTTTTTGCTCATCTGGTGCCTGAGCTGGTATTTTTCTGTCCAAATCAGCCTCTGATGGGTTCTGGCTAGGATGATGTCAGCACTTTTGCTTAGGTGATCCCCAGCTACTCATCTCAGTCCTGACTCTGGGCCTGCAGAAGAGGTAATGGCAGATGGGCAGTTTGCTGTGACTCACCAGTGTCTCTTACTGCTCTGTACTGGGGACAGGCTTGATGGCTTCTCCACCAGCAGACACAGGGCAGGACATGCTTGGTAGTCTAAGCTTAGGGATTTCTGTGTGTAGAACATGTCTTTTTGGGCACAAACCTGGACTTTGGGCTGCCCCAGGTGCACAGCATGAACCAGCCATTGCCATGTGCCCTATGGAGCACATTGCAGGGATGGGGAAATTGATGCTGAATCTCCTACGTATTTTCCCACCAACCACTTGTGCAGAATGTGTAAAAGCATAATCAAATTAGATGTGTCCTACCCATAGCTGCTCTTAATTTAACATGTGTGCAAGGAAGGACAGAATTTTTTTATATTTTCTAACTTCTGGAAGTGGCAAAGGCCTACACAATGAAATACACTAGGGATATATACAAAGCTAATGTAATTGCCAAGAAACAGTTAGGAAAAATTTCCTAGCCCTCATTCCTTCACTCAAAAGCATGTTCATTTCTTAATTACACTCTTGTGAGATTATCCTTTAGGAAGCAGATGGATTGTAACTGCCAGCCAGTAATACCTGGTATCTTTTCCTTTCTACTGAGTCCATGCTCACAGTACTCTTAACAGCACTTTTCCTTGGAGCATATTTCTTTGTTTTTGCTAACTGGAGGGAAACCTTCATATATTCATAAATATATATATATATATATATATATGAAATATAGAAGATCCTTAAGTCTGCCATCTGGGTATAAAGAGCCAAAAATCACATAGGAGATCTAACAGTTAATTTTTCTTTAATGGTCTGTCTCTAGGAATATCATCCTCTGATTTTCTCCAGTTCCTAAAGAATAATTTGGCTGCATGTGCAAGCTCAATTTGAGTGTGATTCCACAGCTGCAGAAACCCATTGATGTGTGGTAGTGAGCAAATCACTGCATTTTTTTCAGGGCTCAGCTGTTTAAAATATACTGAATGCAAAATCACTGGTAAGTTACAATGTGTTTTAATTACCCTAATTAAAGCTTCTGTAGTATGGCACAGTCCATGATATTTCATTGCAAATTATAGCTCATGTACCTACCATGGCAAGCAGGCGTTTTCCCGCATCTCTTTATTCAAAAACTAGGAAGAATGGGAAGAAACAAACTTTTCAAGCTAAATTGCAGACTAACAAGTTGAAGTCTTTTGACACATTTTTAAGCACCTCTACAATAAGAAAAACATTTAAATTATGGGTCTGAAGAGCTTCATCTGATGGTAGGAGAATAAGACATCCTTCCTTAGGCTTTGGTCTGGTTCTATTTTTATCAGGTTGACTACACCATACAAAGGGGTGCACTTAATATTGCTCATCACACGGTGTACCATAACGTGCAGATTGCAAGTCTTTCTGCTTCAGACAGGAACTCATCACACTCATTAATGGCAAGTAGATGTCAAACTAGTTTGAGAAATAGTTATTTGGGGAATATGCATCAAGACAAAGATGGAGAATCTTAGAAAATGTTTTTCTGGCTTCATTGGATAGATGTTATGGATTTCCTGGAGTGCCCTTCCATGTTTCCCACTACAGCTTAAATTGCTTTTCCCGTCTTGGCATGGCCAAAGACAGGCCTTTGTAACTTTATGGTTTTTTTCAAAGAAGTTCCAAGTAAATGTCAACAGTAGTTTCCATCCAACCTGGTTACAGTCACCCAGACTGGGTATGGACCTCTGCACTACTGCTGGATTTGATCAAGTACAGCAACTGAGCAAAACTGAGTGCCTGAAAGAAACCTCAGAGCCCCAGGGGATACTGCCTTGAAAGGCAGAGAAACTTAAAAGAGCTGGTTGCCCTTCCTAAGGTGCCTTCTTAAAAGGTAAGGAAACTGTTTCTGTGCTCAGGAAAAATGAACATGTCAGGATGCCAGCTTGGCTGAGTGTGTAACTCCCAATGACCTCAAGCCACAAGAGTTGGAGGCAGGGACAGACGATCCATAGACAATGTGGAGTTACCACCCAAAATTATTTCAGGGAGAAAATTTGGAAAGCCAAGCACAACTGAATTTGACTCCACATAGATATGAAGAACCAGAAGGCAACCTTCTGTAAGTTCTTCGGCAGCAAAAGGAATACCAAGGCACTTCCTGCTGTCTAGGAGCAGACATACTAACGTCAAAGGGCATTGATGAGGGCTTGATTATCAAGGTCCTCTTCTCGTCACTCTTTATTAGCAAGGTTTGATCTCAGACCCCACAGTTTCTGCTCTTAGTAGCAGCACTTAGAAAATTGAGGGAGATGAAATAAACATACATGTCCCCACTGTGATAAGGGAGAATTTAATTCAAGGATGGAGCTGAAGGAGCTGGTCCATGTCATGCAAAATTGCTCTTGGTGTTCAGGAGAGTTTTCTCATTACTGTGAAAAGAGGAATCTTATTTTCATTAAAAAAAACAAAAAAACAAACAACCCCCCCCCCCAAAAAAAACAAACAAACAATCAAGAAACAACTACAGAGTGGCCAGCCTCACATCAGTAAGTAGGAACATTACAGAGCAAGTCCTCACAGAAATCCTGTCCAAGTACATGAGAAACTGAAAGTTTTGGAAACAACTAACACAGATTTATCATGAGCAAATGGAAACTGATTTACCTGATTGCATTCTACAGAAAAATGTGGGGCTCTGTCAATGAAGAGAGAACAGTGGATGTTGCATACCTTTACTTTGGCTTTTACTTTGACAGGTTCTTCCATAGTAAACTTGTCGGCAAACTGGGAAAACTGGGCAAACTGTGAGGATTCACTGTAAGGTAGACAAAAAATTGGCTGGTCTTTCTTGACTAACACAGTAATAGTGAGTCATTGAAAGGCTGGGCAGCCATGTACAAGTAGTATTTCTCAGGTATCACACAGTATCTCCATTGGTTATGATGCCATTTAGGTTTTGCTTTCTTTTCTTACATGTTCTCTGTATTCTTTCACATGTATTTGTGACTGTCACCTATTGTATTAGTAGCTAGTTTTCCCAGTACTTTCCCATGGCCTTTCTCTGAGCAGAAACACAAAACAAATTCCAGAGCTCCAAGCCCCAGGATGTACAAGGCCCCAGTGCTGTCTTGGTTCTTCCTGGGAGCCAAGGCTGAGAACAACTCTTGGAGATACATTGTCATGAGCAAAGTACAACCAGTGCTGAAGGGGAGATTCCAGAAAAGGGGCTAGACCTGCGGGGAATTGCATCACCACTGGTCCTCCTAAATGGGGCTTTTATCAATCATGCTAGTTTCCTAAAACCTATAAAAATGTACTCACCCCTAGGGGGTGGGCTTTTGTGAACACCTTTCCGTAACTGCCTCTGGAGGCCTTCAAATAAGGATCGCCTGTTATATTACCTCCTTACTAAAATTATCTCAAGTTTTATTTCCAGGTTAAGAAAAAGGCATCAGTTATCTTGAATGAAAGGATAAGTGTGCTTTTAGCAAATTGGTGGGTAATACAAAATTTGGGGTGGAGTAGCTGAAGGACTTAAAGGAGGACCTTCTGCAAGCTATAGCAGCGGACTGACAGCAACCTCATGATGCTCAATAAAAACAAGAATGGAGTCTTGTATGTTGCCTTTATGAGAGACAACGGCGACCTGGTTACAAGAAGACAGCACGGCAGCCCGGCCTCATCCGGGCTACTCGGACTAACGACACACGCTGACACCAATTTGGTGGACGGTCGAAAGCGTTTATTATCTTATCTCATGGGTTTAAATAGTCTTGGGAGACTTTGCTTCATCAGAGGGGGGCTGGGGGTGTCAGGGGATAGTGGGTAGTGGAATTTTACTTGGGCCGGTGTGGCTGCATTCCTCTGAGGTTTCTGGAGTTAATAGATAAGTGGGGAAGAGAGGCAGAGAGGGGGATGGGTCTATCTTTCCGTCACACCCCGAAATCTTCCGTTCGCCTGTCCCTTACCTACCACATCTCCCCCCTCCTTATCACATACAAAATGAGGTAGTCATAGGTAGAGGCACTGGAGTGAGGTACAAACTTGCAACTTGTTAAGGAAAGGGTGGTTTAGTAGATCTGGGTAGATTTTTTAAGGCAGGTGCTGAAGGCTTTAGCTACTGACTATGTTTGCAGTTTTTGGTTTACAGCATTTGTTGGTGGCCTATGAACAGAATGTTTGCCCTTTCCAGACGGGCCTGAACAAACGAGACTAGTTTGTTCAGCAGGCATGGTCCTATGGTAATAGCCAAAAGCAGTATTGCCAGTGGACCTACCAGGGCAGAAATTAAAGTGGTGAGCCAAGGTGATTGATTGAACCAGGATTCAAACCAGCTCTGCTGGGTCTCCCTGTCTCTCTTTCTCTGAGCCAGTCTGTCTCGGAGTTCTGCCATGGAGTCTTTAACGACTCCTGTATGATCTGCATAAAAGCAGCATTCCTCCTTCAACGCTGCACACAATCCTCCCTGCTGCATAAATAAAAGGTCCAGTCCTCGCCTATTTTGTAAAACTACTTCTGAAAGCGAAGAGACTGATTTCTCTAGGTAAGAGATGGATTTCTCGATCCTCTGCAGGTCTTCGTCGATGGTCATTTGCAGCTGGGAGAGTCCGTGTTGCTGGGTTGCGATGGCTGAGACGCCCGTGGCGGTGCCAGCTGCTCCCAAGCCGAGCAGCATCGCGATAGTTATACCTGTGATGATTTCCCTTTTGTGGAGTCTGTTAGGTTCCTCGAGAAGATGGTATATCTCTTCGTCTGAGTGGTACAAGACCCTGGGGACAATCAGAACTTGGACACAAAAATCAGTAGAGTCATTGAATTTGTCAAGGAACACACAAGGACTCACTCCGGACCTTTGGCAGACCCACATTCCAGACGCAGATGGGATCACCCACTTGCTAGTTTTTCTGTTAGGTTTGACAACTTTAGTGCAGAAGTTGCCTTTCTGCTTCGCCAAGGTTGCACTCCCAAAACATCTGCCCTGTCCTGTGATTTGACTCAGGGTGATTCCTCTGCGGGGAGTGTCCCATCTGCACTGGTGGGGGGCGCTGGCCGAGGAGTAACTGAAGGGGGTGTCTAAAGCAATGCCTTCATAAAAAGGGGGTTTGATATCATAGCAAAGCCAACAGGAGTTAGTTAGGTTCGGTTTGGTTTCGTTTAGGGTTAGGAAGGTAGCTTCTAGCATGCGAAAGATTGGGTTTGGGTCTGACTCAGCCATGCGGCCTATCTGGGGGGTATCTGCAAGGCTGGTCGGGGTGTCAGTGGCTTTTGGGGTCAGGGTTTTGAGGTGGGTTGTGTTTTTCCCTCTCAGCACATTCCTGATAATTTTGTTGGGTCCCACTGGTCGAGGCGTTGGCGGCTGGAGCCTGATAATTCTCACATTCACCCACCTCCTCGGTCCTTTGAGGACCACCGTCCATGTTCTACCTGTGGCCCAGCTAGGGTGATCTGGCTGTAGGACAGTCATGTTATAACTTACGCATGCCCGTTGTCTAGGCTGTGCAGTGTGGTCTCCGCAGCCAAAGGGTGCCCAGGTGAACTGTAAGAATTTGTCGGGCTCCTGTGGTTGCCACCCGTCTGCCCATGGTCTGGCATCTGTAACAATGGTTTCGCAGCCCCAATACCCACAATGTCCCCACCCCGGGTAGTCACAGTACCTTTTCCCTGGGTTGGACGCTGGGCACAAATAGGATATGTACATGAGTATGATGTGTGGGCTTGAGGGCCGTATTTTCGGTTGCCCTGGAAACAGATCGGCTATGTGGAATACGAAGGATGGAGCGTTTGCGGTGGTGACCTCTTTGAACACCTTGTCACTTGAGAGATGTTGCATGACCCATCTGAACGGCTGGTGAGGGTAGTGGCCTGGGTCGGCTTGCCCCCCGGCCACAAACCCCATCAGCAGGATTGCACAGAGACACTGTACATGTCTGGGTCTCACCGCCGTGGGACGCTCAGGTTCTGTCTGGTGGCTTGGTGGTCCGTCATGTCTCTCTGGAGCAGGGGTGTGCGTGTCATGGAGACGGTCTACAAGCATGTCCTGCAAACAGAACTTATAGCTTTTCATTAGTTTTGTTTTGAGGGTCAGGTTTGATCGGTAGCAGTGGTGTGCAGCAGTGGCTCTCATAGTTTCACTACGTGGGGGTTCTGACTGCCACAGAGGCAGCATGTCCCCTACATCCCCGGGGGCTTTCTCTCCACTTTCATGGCCAGGGCTACCCCGGGGTCTCGTATCGGGGCATTCCCTGCTGACTCTGCGGCACAGGCGCTGCTTGCGGTGGGAGGGGGCTGAGTTCGCCCGCGCGCTCCCCCCCCCCCCGCGCGCTCCCCCCCCCGCCCCTCGTGTGTCCGGGGCTGGGACCCGTATTCCTTGGCGAGACGCCCTTTTTTCTCGCAGTTCCAAGGGGTATTGTGACCGCTTTTCGGTGCGGCTTAGAACTCTATTCGGTTTTGTTTTAAACTGTGCTGGTTCTGTATCTTTTGCTTCGGAGTTCCGGCTGGCTCCCGCCGGCTCGGAGGAGCCGGCAGACCGGTCACCAGGCTCCGCGCCGGAAATGAAATGCCAGGGCACTTCCGGGGCTCCGCGCCGTTTTGTTCGGCCCCGGGCTCGCTCCACCCTGCGGGGGAGGGGCCGTTCCCGCCCCCCCGGCTCGCCGCGCCCCCCGCGGGGGGTGGTTTTTGCCTTATATGGTGGCGGCTCCCGGCACGGCCGCTGATTGGCTCTGTGTCCCGAGCCGCTCTCCGCCCCTTTCTCCCGCGCGCGCGCGCCCCTGAAATCGCGCGGTTTTTGAGTTTTCGCGCCGAGACTACCCGGGCCCCGCCCCCCTCCACGGCATTCGGCGCCATTTTCAAGGCGGCGGCGTGGCCACGCTGCCGTGCCTTCTCGGGCCGCGGCTTCTGCGTTTCGGGCTTCCCCCGCCAGCCCCCGCCAAAAGCGCTCCGCGCGCGGCTGCGCTTCTGGCAACGGATTTTCGATCGGTGGCGGCGGCGGGACGTATCGGCAAGCCGCGGTTTCTCGGGGCTTTTTTGCGGTGGGGGTTCCCCGGGGGTTTTCCGCGGCGGGGGTGTCTTGGGGGGCCGCCGCGGCGGGGTTCGGCGCTGCTCCGCTCGGCGCGCCGGCGGGGAAGCGGCGCGGAGCTGCGGGCGGGTCCGGGTTCTGGCGGGAGCGGAGCCGCGCCGCTCGGAGCGCGCCCCGGCGGGAGCGGGGCTGCGCTGTTCGGAACGCGCCGCTCCGGGGGCTGCGCTGCCTCTGCCGGGCTGGGCTGGGCTCAGCTCTGCGGCGGGGCCGGGCTGCGCTCTGATCCGGGGAAGGGGTTGTCGCGCTGAGCCCTCCCGGGTCTCCGCTCCCGGGTGGACCCTCCTCAGGGACGGTCTGCGCTTCCGCCCCCGTTCCAAGCCCGGGTTTAACTAATAAACACGTACGCGCTGTATTTTGCGTCTCTTGTTTTTCTATTGCCTTGCGCGGGGTTTCTTCTACCTTGCCCCGTGCCGTAACGCTTTCGCCTGAGGATTTTGCCTCTCCGGCTAGCGTGGCTGTACACTGTTCCCATATCCCCGGATGCATGGCATCCACTGAGCATTCGGTTGCTCCAAGTTCAGGCAGCCTTGCTATAGCAAGATAAAAGTCCCTGAGCTTAAACGCGATATTCCATTGCTTCATACTTACAACCCATGCGACGCTGCCTATGACGCTCGCGGGTCCGGGGACGTCTCCCCTCGCCAAGATACGGTTAGACCGTTCCGGCCGCTGCTTCTGTCCAGGTGTCTCCCGTCTGCCGGGCAAATTTTTCCCTTTTTTTTTTTCTTCTTTTGTCCCGGGTTTCGGCACCAGATATGTTGCCTTTATGAGAGACAACGGCGACCTGGTTACAAGAAGACAGCACGGCAGCCCGGCCTCACCCGGGCTACTCGGACTAACGACACACGCTGACACCAATTTGGTGGACGGTCGAAAGCGTTTATTATCTTATCTCATGGGTTTAAATAGTCTTGGGAGACTTTGCTTCGTCAGAGGGGGGCTGTGGGTGTCAGGGGATAGTGGGTAGTGGAATTTTACTTGGGCCGGTGTGGCTGCATTCCTCTGAGGTTTCTGGAGTTAATAGATAAGTGGGGAAGAGAGGCAGAGAGGGGGATGGGTCTATCTTTCCGTCACACCCCGAAATCTTCCGTTCGCCTGTCCCTTACCTACCACACTTGTATCTGGGATGTATCTAGGCTTATCCATCATGTGCATTGGGGCTGACTGGCTGTGGAGCAGCACTGCTGGATGGAACCTGGAAGTCCTGACAGACAAGCTCAATGTGAGTCAGCCACACATTATGGCAGTGGAAACCATCTACACACATGCATTGGGAGAGTATGTGCTTCTTCCTTTCCTCTTGGCACTTGTGAGACCTCAGCTGAAAAGCTGTGACCAGTTTCGGTCTCCCCAGTACAAAGAAATGGATGTGCTGGAGAATGTCACAAAGATGTCTGGGACAAAAGAATATGAGAGGAAAAAGAACTGGATTTTTCAATCCTAAAAAGGAAAGGGCAAAGAGATTAAATTGCTGTCTACAAGCACCCATGAGGGTGTTTACAGTGGAGATGGGGATAGATTTAGCAGTACCTAGTGACAGGGGAACATGATATGCTGCAGGCATTGTAAACCCCAGTGGTTAAACTCTGGAGCAAGTTGCCCAGGAGGTCTGAGCAGAAAATGCTAAACATCAGGGCTTATTCTTTCCTGTCATAGTCCTAAAAGTATGCAGAACATTTGCTGATGAACATCTATATAGCAAAACCTTTACATGCTAGTATAGTCTCTTTTTTGTCTTTCTCAGCTATGTCTAATCCTTCCTTCCTTTCAACGCCATGTGTTTTAAACTGTTTTTCCCTGGGTATCTTTTCTCTCCTTGGAATTCTGTCTGCACTTGGTAGCTTCGAGAACTGGACACTGAGCCCTAACTACTGATCCTAGGCAACACATGACATAAAAAAAAAGCCAAACCTGCTTCTTACAACTTAGGTATGATTTTTAGGTTACAGGATACAAAAAGTTAGTTTGCTTTTTGTTAAAGTAACATCACAACATTGGCATGTATGTAGTTAGGGATCAACTGTATGAGCTAGGTCAGATTCTGTAGTGTTGGTATTTGGCTGCATGGTTCATACTCTGTTTTTCTCATTTCCTCTCTCGCTCCCCTGCAGTTTGATGCATCAAAATTAATTTTGCAAATTTCAGACAGTTACCTCTTGTTTTCAAGGGTGTAGAGTTTGAGGTACCCTTTTCAGAGTGCCCCAAATTGGCTTCTGTTCCTTCTCTGAGATGGAATTTATTAACAGAAATATTGGATTGTGGCACTGTATTACCCACCACACCAAATTTGTAGCTAACATCATGTTCAGTTGCAATAACAGACCTCTTCAGCACTGAGAGTAAATAACCAACACCAAAAAAGCCCCAGCATTTCTTGACACTTTTAACTTGTTCTTCCTTAAAGTTAAGCTTTCTGGTTTGTTCCACAAATTTATTTTTCAGAGATGCATTCTGAAATTTTCCTGTTCTCAGACCTTCTTTGTCCTCAATGAATATTCAAAGAGAATTGTTCCAAGATTACTTTGGCTTATTTCCCTAGACTCCTTCCTGGAATTTCAACTATCCTGACAATTAAAATACTTTTAACTCTTTATGAGTATTATATATGTTCTTCTAGATTATGGCCTGTGTCTTAAGTCTTCTGCTTAAAATTGCATTAAATGTCTGGCCACAAATAGCCCTAATTGTAGGTGAGATACTGATCCAAAGTACACACTCATTTTCACTAAAAAATCCCTTTAAAAAATCCCAACATATAAGCCACTGGTTTTTCAGATAACCGTTTTTTATGTAAGCATTCACAACTGACTTGGTTCTCCTGGATCCTTCTTCTTACCTTTTTTCTCCATACAATCTTTATTAAGTGTGTAACTATTTTTTTTTTTACTGATCTTTACTTTTTCTGTTTTGCCTTAGAAATACTCTTCACTTCACATTGGTCAATATTTAATCTCCACATTGATATTCATTTCAAACTGGACACTTCAGTATTGTCACTTACTAAAGCCTTTTCCAGAAAGTAATCTGACATAATGAATGTTTCACAAGCTTCATGTGGGCTGACATTACTGAAGTTGTGCTGTATGCTGTTAAGGTAGAATTTATGTACTTGTTTTCAAAACAAAAGCTTGCTCTTAGTAGTGAATTTTTCAGGATAGAGATTTGGTCTAAATACTCATAACTGAGCCAGTTCTGCAAGAAAAGTGACAAAAAAAAAAATCACGTGCATCTTAAAGACTGAAATTACATATTTTTTAAATCAAACATTCTGATTTAATATTAAATATACAAAGGTTATAAATAGGTATTTTTGAGGAATGCATTACTTAAATGCAAATCTTCAGATGCTAGTATTTACATTACACTTCTTTCTATCCTCTGAACAGGTACTGCTTAACAGCTAAGGACAAAAAACTGGTAGAAGGGAAGTAGTCTCTCATTCATGGCTAGCTTAACATGAAGCAAAAGGAAATGGAGAAATAATCTTCATAGCTCTTATTGATCCCTTTATATTATTACAAGCTAGAAAGTCAAGCTATTTATTGACTGAACTTTGGATAGCCACCTCTGATTAGCTCAGCTTTCATGAGCAAACCTTACAGTTCAGTGAAAATGCTGCATGCTGTCAGAAAGTGTAGGAAGATGTGAGGTTACAAAACAGATGTCATTTTTCTTCTTTACCAAATAAATTCAAAAATATTCAAGGTTAACCTTATCACAGTTGATGATAAAACAGAAGGTGTTGACATGCTTCTGAACTTATAGTTTTCTCATTTTTATTGAAAAATGAGTTAAGATATTTGTCAAAGATTGACAAAATATAAACTCACAAGAAGGCATATACTCAAACTGTAAGAAGTTTTCTGGATGAAGTCCTGCTTGCTTACTGAAGTTCTCAGACCAAATGTAATGATGCCTCTACATCCATGTTGCCTTTAGCAAACATACTTCCAGAGTAATACCGCCTAAATTCCAGCCTGGCATCCTCTGGTCACAGAGGTTTCTCCTTGGAAAACTGAATTTGCAAGACTGGCAAGTTTGGATTCTTCACTGGCAAATCAAACAGGGCTGAGGGACCTGCCCTAGGGCACTGTCCTGGGCCATCTTTAGCACAGTCTTTAGGTTCAGACAGAGAGGACAATGTAGCTCTTGATGTCTTACATTCTATAACTTCTCAGCAGTCTATACCAAACTCAGCAAAAAAGCCTGCAAATACAGTTATGAGACCAAGAAAATCTAGAGTCATGTGTATTTCCAGACCTGTTCCACGAAATAAAACTTCTTACCGTCTGAAGACCTTTGGTCAGAAACAATTCTGTGCTCCATATTCTGTGAAAACAGATCTCTAACACCCCTTTAATGGTGGGTTTGGAGAAGGTATAAATTTTCTTCAGACTCCAGATCTAGAGGTGGGTGTAACCATGAACTTTTGAGCAAGACACATTAGCTAGGTGCCTAGTAACTTGGATTTTACTAGAAAAAAAGACATACTCTCATTTTCAACCTTCTTTCTAGAATAGAAAAACTTCAAAATATTAGAGCTCAATTCAACAGGAATGAGAATAGAGGAAAACTGAACTTACAAGTAAGTGGAGTAAACAAAAAAAAAGGTGGCATTAAGATTAAACAGACAAAGTATTCTCAGAAGACAAGGATCAAGTCTTCTTTTAAAATCCCATAATCAGACACTCATAATCTCATATACCCAATTTTAGGTGCACAGAATAGATCCCATTGCTAAAAGTTAAAGCCAGGTAATATGTATTAGCTCTCTTCATGACGCTTTTCCACAGACTATCTGAAATACCAAGCTGTAACTGCACTGGGTAACAAAAAAACCACCGTCGAATCTAAAATCTAACCTTAATGACCATTCATATTGATCCAATTGGATAAAAAATTAAGGCCTAGGAATTCGTTTCCTCCAGGGGATGCAAAGTACCCAGTTCCCTTCACTGGGATGATCAGCTCATGAGGGATCCAACACGGCAGAATCACTTTTTTCCCCCCTTCCTTTGGACCTGCAGTGAAAGAGTACTATTTCCAATGCAAGCCCTCTCTTCTGAAAGAAATTAATTTCCAACTTATATTGAATCAGTTGCAATGCTAGAAAGCACTGGTGGACTTTTGCTGGCATTTTCCTAAGCTTCTTAAATTCATCACGTCTTAAATCCAGAAGATAAATATTCACAGGATTTTCGGTTTAAAACTAGTCCTTTTGGGGTGCTTTGGAGCAAACTTATAAAAGTGCTGCCTGAAATGAAATGCAAAGTAACAGCATCTGGGATTAACAAACAGCCATTTTAAAAATAGCTGCTTTTAATTACTGAGCTCTAAATCAAAAAGTCAGTGCAACATCAAGGGGTGCTTTTCTCTATTGAATGTGAACACCATTTAAAAGTGAGATATCTTCTAACCCTTTAATTTACACCTTCTAGGGATGGTTCTGAGTCATAGTTTTAATTTATTCCTATTTTTCCCTCTATGGCTTGCAAAACACATTTCAAAGTCTTAAATAAGTGAAGAGACCTGATCCAAAATTCCTTGGCAAATCTCCCTCCTATTGTGAGGAATATTGGCTGCCAAGAGTCCAAGACTGAACTCTGTAAGGACAGTGTTTTCCCAACCCTCCTGGGTCACGTCAAATATCTTCTAAAAATCTGATCTTTGTATATTGGGTGGCTGAAGTGTTGCTATCTGTATTTTCCTACAGTAATATTCCTTTGTCCTTAACATTGGGATAAATGTTGACATTTATTTTTGTCATTTTGACATTTCAGAAAATTAGAAGAATGATTGATTTCTATGTGTCTCTTTTATCCAAAACAGAACCTCCATGTGCTCCAAACTCACATAGAGGAAAAGGAATGCATTAAATGTTGCCACCACTGAGCTCTGGTATTCCTCTCAAAAGCATAGTGGAAGACTATCATAATTATGTAAAACTTTTTACAAGGCTCATAGTGTTACTACCACAACACTTCTTCTGACATGAATGAGATGAGTTTCATTCACAAGAGAGACAAATTTCATTCAGGTATTTGTTACATCCTACTGATGACTGATGTGATTTTATCCTAGGTAATGGAAAAAACATTTCTTGACTATGATATTTTCTGAAACCAATGTACTAAAGAGGTGCAGAAGGCAAGCGGTGTGGTGGGTGATTACTAATGTTCTGACAGTACATGGTTTGGTATGGGGGAACATTAATTAAACAAACAATGTTAACCTGACCTAAGACTGAAGTTTGATCTCTAACAGGAAGACCTATCTAATGATTAAACCATGGAATTAGGCTGTTAGGACTATAGCTAATAAAAGCCTGGGGTGCTTATAACTGAGATGCTGCAATTCTTCATTCCAGACACATGCTGACCGCAATGAAATCCAAGGACCGAGGGAGATGATTTAAAGCCACTCACTGAGAAAAGAGCTGCTTCCAGCCAGCCCAAGGAAAGGATTAATACAGGACTGAAGGCGGGACTCTGACCTCTTTCAGGCCAGGTGCCTGAGGGAAGCATACCAGGTGATTCACAGCAGGGCAAGATTCACTGAACCAGAAGGGAGATCTTAAGGAAGCTGACTCCACTTTTCCTAGCTCTGTGGTAAGTAGCTGGGAACAGGTAAGTTTTGCCCTAGGCAAAACAGGCTGCTTTGCCCTAGGCAATTACAGAAGAGTTGGAATGACCCTGAGACCAGACAAGTGGGGATCTCCACCCAACAGGGATGTGATATAGAAAATGAGGTACTGTCCAGGAGAGTGGGCTCTGCTGGGAGATGAAGGAAAACGGAGGGTCACTTATTACCCCTTGACACAGCAGATTGATTTAGCTGAATGAATGGGAGTACAAAATGCTGCCACTCTTTCTCTTGCTTACCTGTAACACCAGCCTTTAAGTCTTAGAGAAGCTGTGCTCCTGCAGTGACCTGATAAGTTTCCCAAAAACACTTAGCCCAGGAGGAAGGACACACTGTTAGAGCACAGTATCTAATGTGTTCATTAATGTGTTCATCATTCTTTAATTTTTTTTTTTTCTGTAGCCAAATGTACAGCTTTTAACATGAGTTACAATAATTACTGTAAAGTCAAGGAGAAAGCTTTGGAGTTTAACAAAACCAGCTTTAAAATATGCAAATTTGGTGGGTTTTTTGCAGTGGGTTTAGAAACAGCTGTCAGAATGTCCTTACAATTTCTGGTGTGGTGTGGCATAATGAATTTCATGCCACCACCAAATTTTAGATATTGGTGCCTAGATAGATATTTGAAGAAATTTAGGTACTCAGTCCTATGAATGTAGAGGGAGCTTGGGATGAGAGTCAGCTGCCTAAGCTCAGATGGACGGAGTCCTTTCAGGTGCCTGATGGTACCCAAATAATCTGCATCGGGCAAGCAGACGTGACGTGGTCCTGACACAGAGGAATCCCATACTCTGTTGGAAAGGCCTCAGGAGGGCACCCTATGGGGAATCCAGTGAACTCTGAATATCCATGGCAAGGCACTTGAACCACTTGCTCAGTTTTTGGGGCAGTGTTTACTGCAGGACAAGAGATGCCCTATCTGCTCAGCCCTTGCTGGGGAGTTCCACACCCCACTGCATTTTGTGGGGGAAGACCAATACCATGGGTAGTATCCATGTCAAAATTCATCATTTTTCAAGAGAAGAATATTTTTTAATTCTAATCTGTGAAACCTAAGGGAAAATTGAATCCTAAAACTGCATTTTATTATGTATTGATAAAACACTTTAAAGATTTTCAATGCTTTATTAGAGGTTCTTAATATGCTTGATTGCATATATCCCAGCCAAAATCTTCTCCATCCTACATAGGTATTTATCTCAGCCAGCAGATTTTGTTTGCTCAGATCCAAATTAGAGAGTATTTAAAGCAGATAGCACATTTCTAAAAATATATTGAATTTACAATGAAGCTTTAACATTCTCTTGCTAAATTTCACACATCTGATTTGCTTTCTGAAAAGAAAAGGTAAACACAGAAAATTTCTTCTCTAGTTCTCATGCACTGCTTTCAACAATAAAAGAGGAATATTTCATATATTACTCCCATGTATTTTAAGTAGAGAAGAAATGCCCATTCCCTTTACAGGCAAGGAAGTCAAGTTTCCAACTGCAGTTAATGCCATGTTTTGTTCTATTTATTGGTAATATAAGGTCCTATGCAAATTGAATGGCTGCTGTTCAGACCCCAGATGAATACAACAGAGGAAGATGGAAGTAAATTACTTCTGTCTGTCTTAACAGGACTTTTTAATAAAACCTACTTTACACAGCCACAAATCTTGCCAGGTTAAATTCTCACTTTAGCCATGTTCGCATTCTTGTTAATTTATTTTAACTGCAGCACAGAAGGTTAGGGTAATGGGAAGAGCTGAAAGTGGAATGGTTACAGTGAAACCTACTGCCTGTATTTAGATAATTTTCCTTCCAAGTGACAGTCCATTAAACCACTAAAATCTTTTATTTGCTATTTAAAAAAAGTCTTTGATTCCCATGAACTAATGAAAGAAGCCTTAGAAGAAAATCAGCAGATTTTGTAAAAGTAGAACTAATATGATGTGCAGAGCCTTTACAATACTATAACTTTTGACTTTGTAGAAAATGAGATAGTGTATCACAAAAGATACTTTTTACAGAGATTACAAATGTTTCTTTCTCCCTTAACTTTAAAAAATAATACTTTCAAATTTCAGGTTTAACAAATTGTTCTAATCACTACTTTAAAAAATCAATTTCTATGTAAAATATAGGCGGTATCCTAGACAAATTCCATTATATTTTGCTACTGAAGAACAGAATATGAAAAGGGTTTCCATCTTAGTGTCATACAAGTCTTGATTTTTATCACAGAATTCAATATAAATAATGTTTTGAAATATTCAGTTATCCAAAACTTTTAAGAAATTCTGTAGTTTATATGGTACCATCTATTTTCTGCCCCTTTCTTCTCTTTACCTGATAGGGCCTGCTTCACTTCTTCTCCATCTCTTAGCTGGTCCAACCACTGCAAATACTCAAACTAATTGTGATTATAGTAGGAATCACTGCAACAATATTATACACAGCTCCTAAGTTATGTGCTTGTAACCAAATGTTACCATTATGCTTTTAAGTTTGAGTACATATTGAGTACATTATGCATTGTCTGCATTTTTCTGCATCTTTTTGGTGATGTCCCACTTGCTAAGAAATAGAACTTTTCCTACTTCTATGAACATTTACGTTTGGTGAGAGAGCCCAAGCTGTCCAAGTGTGTTCAGGTTTTCACATTTCACACACAACTCTGGCTTTTAAAAACTGCTGAGAACATACTCCTGGGTAAAAATGGACCCTGAGCTATCCAAAAGAAATATAAACCAATGAAGGAAGAAAAGACAACTGTGCAGCTTTATGTCTGTGCTTGGGAGTATGAGAGATTTCAGACAAGGAAAACAAAGGATGACAATGTGCAGCAGATTTAAAATTGAATTCTTAATTCATTGCAGGAAGAAACAATATTTAAAATACCTGTTCCAGGCTGCAGAAGAAATTTTAAGCCATTACATTAAAAAACAACAAAAACAAAAAGAACAAACAAACAAAAAAACCAACCAAAAAACCCTTCCTTTTTATGACAAAGTGAGAAACTTTTAGCTTTGTTTACAATTCCAGAAATATCTCAAAAAAATGTAAGAAGTCAGTAAAGTAGTTGTTAGAAAATACTATTATCTTCATATTTAACACAGGATTCAGTTTGATGCATGCACTGCTCATAGAACTCAATTTCTTTCCTAGAATGTGTGGTGTTTTCTACTATCCATCAAGGCAGGTCTTGTAGACGGTATGTACGGCCTTGGCTAGACACTGGCAAGGAATTTTTCAAGTAAAATACAAATATAACATTGTTAAATATATGTTTTATTTAATCTTCTGTCATGACACATGAAGCTATGGATGTTAATGAAACACCACAAATCAACAGAGTACATAGAAATTAAAGAATTAACTTTTGCCTTTCTTTCTTTCTTTCTTTTTTTAAATTTTCTATACAATATGAGTCAATTATAATATAACATATTATTATATTTTATATGAGTTATAATGACTGAAAGACAAAAATTTCCCTGTTTTTACACCCAAACTGAATGCTGGTCTGGGGTATGATTCTTATAACCGGCACTTCAGTAGTCACTGACTGAAATTTAATACAAAATTTTACCAATATGTAAAAATTTGCACAGGATTAAAAAACCAAAACTATTCTAGAAATTTTGGGTATGACCCTTGGAAGACTTGTGGTCTGACCTTCCTGCTCAAGCAAGGCTGCTCAGAGCCAGTTGCCCAGCACTATGTCCCTATGGCCTTAGAAACTCCACAAATGGTTGGAAAACTCACAACCCCCCTGGACAACCTGGGTCAGTGCTTGGTCACCCTCACAGTAGAAAAGTGTTCCCTGCTGTTTAGAGGGAACCTCCTGCATTTCACACTGTGCCCATTGCCTCTGGTCCTGCCACTGGGCATCACTGCAAAGAGCCCAGCACATCATCCCCTCAGGTGTTTATAGACATTGATGAGATTATTCAGAGTTGAGTCTTCTCTAGGCTGAGGAGCCCCAGCCCTCTCAGCTTTTCCTCAAAGGAGGGATGCTCCAGTCCCTTCAACTTTGTGCTATTTTGCTGGATTCTCCAGCTTGTTTATTTCTCTCTTATACTGGGGAGTCCAGAACTGGATCCAACACTCCTGCTGTGGCCTCACCAGTGCCGATCACCGTGGCACAGACTTTAACAGAAACCTTTGATAGGCACATACTTTAGGACAGTCTTTCTTCTTATCAAAAAGATCTCTTGCTGCTGTCACTTTGAGGATGAGTAATGCCCAAATACTTAGCCCAAAGGGTGGGAGGAAAAAACAAAGGGGCTGCAGATTTCAGCGTGGTTTTGTCAAAAACAAAATACTCATTGTTTCAGATGTACTTGGAATTTTTTTTTTACTATAGACTGAAGTCTATATCAATCTGACCAGCCTGGTCTTCAAGAGGTTGAATTCCTTGTAGGCTTACCATAGAGCTCTCTGAACTTTTGAGGGTTTTCTCTTTTCCTTTTAAGTATGAAGCAATCACTAGCTACTGCTGTGTGCCATTTTTCTAATCTATATAGACGTATAATTTGTATGCGATCCTTAATATCTTGCTATGTGAACCTATTTCATGAACCATGAAACCCAAGAGTCTGCAGATAGTCAAATCTACTTCCTCAGAGCAAAGCTCTGATACTCAAATACATCTTCAAATATGTTCCTGAATTTGGAAGGAACATTTGGGGCATGTTGTCCCCGAGTTAACCCCTCCCTGGAAAAATACAGGGTGGAATTAAGACAAGTTTCTACCAGCAGGATGACTATGTCCCACACTTATGAAACATTTTTCTTCTGAGTTTGGAGCATTTAATAGGAGCAACGTGATCAAGAGTGGTGCCCCACTACTCTTTCATGGTCTCCCATGAAAGGAGGACCTCCCCCACCACTCTGGTTTTGTACAAAAGTGGCCACTGTAAAGTTGTATTGGATGGACATCCTGTTCCCCCGAGAGGACACAGCTTTGGGGGAACCATCTAATGAGACCTGTAGCTGCTGAAAACAGAGGCTGCTGTGCACCTGATCCACCAGCCAGCTCATTCAGCTGGGCACACTGTTCAAAATGACAATGGTGTTTCATCAGCCTCTGCAGTTAGGCCCACAGATATGTTCAGGAATGTTGAGACCTTTTATTTCCCCCTAGGCACTGTATGGAAAATGGGTTCTGTAAATTATATGGCAAAATGACCTGACCAAATTGCTGCCTACACTTTCCTTTTATGTGGTACCAGACTGGATGCTACATTTGTTAGTGCCCCAGAGGACAGCCAGCCCTGTTAGGTGCTCTGCCTTCTGCTTTCACACAACACGAGAAGTGAAGTGGGCAATGCATTGTATTTGGGTAAAGAATATTATGCTGACAATGAAATCATCCTTTCATAGTTTTATTTTAATAGCAATTCCCCCCGCCCCAGGAAAAGATAATCAGACCATATAACTTTATTATTTGCAATGCAAGTAGAGTGGAGCCTTTCCTTTGTGAAAGCTGTACCATGGTCCCTACATATATCTTGGAATAAAAAAAAACTAATAGCAGTCCAGTAAACAGAATGGTATTTACCTCAGCAGTAACACCTTCTTTGTGACACACCATTTTCCTTTCCCCCTTGCAACTTCATAAGCTTTGGAAAACATGTTTTTGAAATACCTCTGTGTGTGAAGCTTATAAAATTAGTCTGTTCCATTCAGTATTAAAAAAAAAAAAAAAAAAAGTAGATTAAAACTCAAGTCATTTCATGGTCTGAAAAGAGTGTCAATAAAAGTGAAATAATATTTGTACAGTTTAGTAAGGTGGGTTAACCTTTCAAAAAACATAGCAAATGCTTTGTGGAAAAAGAAATTACATTCACATGTCCTCTTGGCTTCGCAGAGGTAGTTTTATAATGCATCATGAAAGAGCTACAAATACATGTATTGTATAGAAAGTATGCTGATAGTTGCCCTGTGGCAGGTTTAAGAAAGGTGACAGCCAGAGTACACAGCAGAACGGTTGCTGTGTCAGTTTTGACATCTGTTTTGGAAGAATTTTGTCTGTCTCTAAAGCAGTGTGAACCTCAGTGTACAGTCACTTTGGAAGTGTTAGCTAGTCCACGTTGTGCTGAGCACATTGATGCTTTGAAGTGTCAAAAGCTGCTCAAGATATTTTAGCAATATATAAGCCCATTTCCTTTGAGAGAAGATTCAAGACAAGGCTGTGGGAGAGTGAAATTTCTTCTGGAAGATTACACCCATTTCTATATTAAGTGGCAGAAAATCTTCCAGTCACTCTAGCCTTTGAAAATTATGATCTAAATTCTGAGTCTGCTTATATCCTTCCCCCAAGTGGGTGGCTGAAGCACAGGAATTGTCTCCACTAAAAACAAACTGATTGTGGATGCAGGTGAGGAAAGCTCTGGGCTGGAAAGAGCCTAGAAGAGTAACCAAAATGGGGAAGGCAGAGGAATGTGGTATGGCATGGAGAACTCTGCGCAGTTTAATCATTTTCCTGCACATGTTTCTTCTGTTCCCTGTAATAGCTTATTGTAATCTAAAATTCAGTTCATTATGAACTTTTTTTCCTATTCTGTTAATTTGAGAGACTTTTACAATTAGAATTCTTAAACCAAACTCATTTAATGTTCAAAAAGACAGAATTGTGGCTAATTAAAGATAACAGCAAATCAACCACATAAAACAATCACATGCTGTACTGAGTATGATTACAACAGCCACTGTATTGAGCATTGTGAGATATATCTTCTGTTGCTGATGGGGGAATATGCTGTGTCTTCTCTGATATTGCAATTTCCACCCCCTTTGCTCAGGTAGCATTTTTCCATTTTTTTAAATGCTGTCATCCTGCAGATTAGTTGCAGGCAACAAGGCTTTTCATAGTCTGGTTCTAATTCCCCATTATGATACAGCACTGTGCCTTAGGCATTGCACTGCAAGCAGTATCAAAGATTTACTTTCTACCAGTCAATGCTGCACAGGCACCAGAGCCAATTCTATCAACACTGCCTGCTTAAACAGCTATGGATGGTTCATCAACCCCCCATGTGCTAACAGAATAGCACACAATTCTCATCATTACTTTTCTTCACAATTTTCTTTATCCTTCAGTTTTGTTTTTCTTACTGAAGATTTTAGCAGGCCACAATAGAGCGTATGCGGTTAATACGCAAGGCATAAAATAAGTTTGGAAACATGTTAATCAATTTGAGAGGAATTTTTAGGTACTGAAATAACTGATTAGCATCCAAACTTGTGCATAGATGGAGACACACATTATCAGCATCAAATTAGATGTCAATTTAAACCTGCTAGCTGAACTCAAGCTCCCTTTCAAGAAAATCTTGGGATGTACAGACAGATACTCAAAAATAAAAAGCTTTGAACTCTGTTGTTGTAATAGGGATGACACTGAGAGTGTCTGGACTAAAATTATTCCACTCAATATTCCACCATTAACCTTAAAGCCTGAGATTAATTTCACTTTATATAAACTAAATGAAAATCTGGAGCGTCAGATATAAGTAGTTAAGAGGGTCTACTTTTGTCTCAAGAGTGACCCTCATTTATGAGGTTGTGGATATAGATTTGAACAGGCATATCACGAATAGTCACACTAAAGTGTGAAATTTTTGAGAGTCAGTGACCTTCATATTTCAGACCATTACTACTAGCACAGAAATAAAATAATGGAACAAAGATACAGCTCATCTCTTGGAGGACTTAGCAATGTTTTAGGATACTTTGTCTGCTGACGGATGCTAACTAAGCTAGAATAGTAAACATAACCTTCAAGTGCTCCTCTTTGTGGAGAGCGTTTATCTGCTCAGCTAAACCAATGCAAAAGCCACAGCTTTGCCTAAGACATATAAGGCTCCAGTGCAAAAAATATAGCTGTTCTCTTTTAAGAAGCAAAACTACCTTTATTCTCACTTATAATGGATTTGTTCTGAAATTATGGGAACATGAAAAAGAATTGCAGAATTCTCTTGCCAGTTTTGCTCACTTTCAGGGATTCTTGAGCTGTCAGAAGGGGACAGAAACTTACTGTTCATGAGAATCAAGCCCACTGTATTTAACTGCACAGAGAACTGTTCAAGAATGGATAAATCTAGTAAAAATAAAAGGTAATCATTAATTAGATTTGGAATATATCACACACATCCCGGAACAAGGACCTTTTAATTAAAAAGGAGTTTACAGACTTCAGTTTTCCCTGTATGAAAAAGTCATAGACTTTTATCTACTATTGTTCTTGGCAACCCATGCCAATCTGTAAATACTCTGGATTTTGTCCCAAAACCCTCCAGTAAATGACCTCATTAAAAATATAACAGTACAGAATAAATTGGCAGAACATGATTGCAGCTTCCAAAAGGTGTAATCTTTTAATGTGGACAATTACTTTAGTAACTGGGAGCCAAATGCAGATATAGGTGGAGGTCTCTGCTACTTAATAGTAAAAGAAATATTCATATTTAATATCTGTTTGTGTCTGGATTTAGTCTGGCTTATACTGTCAATTGACTTAATGAAGGTACTGCTAAGGCATTTTTTTCCAAAATGAATGTTTAAAATCTGTGAGGGTAATTTGGGAAAGCTTGTTATTTTGTAGACATAGCCGTCTTTTTGTATCTTCTTTTAATAATCAGGATATGTCTGGACATTTCTGAATTTCACAGATTAAGAAACATGTGAAATATTATTTGTACCAGAGGTCCTGGGTCACATCTCTTTACAGGAAAAGCAACAAAACCAGAGTTGATTTCATTCACATTTCTCAGCATGAGAACTTGGAAATAGAAATGTTACTATGAATAACAAGGAAAAAAGTAGATTTTTACTAAAGGACTACATTTCCTTAGAGCAGGATTACTATCATTCCAGTATTTCTGGTCTTCTGTTTCTCAAAGTACCAAGATATTACATATTCAGTGCAAACTGCTCAGAAATTAGGATGTTGGGACAGCTATTAAAAGTATTTCACATCAAGTCAAGTACTTTCTGATATTTTTATAGGTATAAAGGAAAGGATTTTTTTAAAAGACCATGATAAAAGCTTCATTTGGAAAATGTATGTTTACACCTTCAAACAGAAATACCTATAATTTTGATTATGTGAAGCCATTTTTTCTACAATATTTATTCAGCATTTGTGACAGTCACTTTGGCATCATCTCCTTCAGCATTCCCATTACAGCCAATTATTTTAGTACGTCAGAGTAATGCCGTGGAATCCCTTTGACATGGAAATCTCCCTGGGTTTGGGGACTGCTCTTGCTGCAAGGATCTGATTTCAGTAAGTAGGATGGACTAAGAGCTCAGTCCTGAAAACCCAATGCAGTCTTGCTGTTGCTTGCCATGGCAATCCCCAAGGAAAACCCCGGGGGGCCCAGATGCTAAAGTAGGAGCACCTGGTTTCCTGCCAGGGAGTGCATGGCTTCCTCCACACTCCAGCTTGGTGCTCTGGATTCACCCTGAAGGGGTTGAAGTTGACTGCCCATGTCCATGACTGCCTGCTTGCTCTGGCACCTTGTGTTGAAGGGACAACCTGGACAGTTCCATGCTTGTTACCCAACACTGATAATATGGCTTTGGGTAGTGCTGGTCTTGGCGTGCATGAATGCTGATCCCCTGGTCTCAAAGTGTGGTGGGTCAGCTTTGGCTGCAAAGCCGTGTTCTTCCTCTCCCTCCTCATCAGTGCAGAGGGGAATGGATTAGTGCAAGGTGTGATGAAGCCAGTGCAGCAGCAGGTTTCCTCTTCAGTTACATTTCTTTAATTTTCCCCTCAGACTCTTGTCACTCCTCTCACTTTATTAAAATTAAATCTGTTAAAAATGTTTTTACTGTTAGTTCAGCTGAAAACTGAGCTAGGGTCTCAGAGTGCTTTAGCTAGCTCATTCACAGTCTTTTTCTTTCTTCATTTTGTTTTTTTTTAATGGGGCTCTTGTGTAATACACTCACCGTTCCTCCACACAGAGCAATAATCCTCCATCACCAAGGTAAGAACTACCCCCATAGGTCTTCTTTTCTCCACATGAAATCTCACACAATATGGACATGTTATGGAAGTTTAAATGTCAGTATTCTTCCACAATGCCTGTTGATGATCAGGAATGGCAAGATGAGATCTTCATGAGTGCCAGACAGAAAGAGACAGCATATATTTGGTGTTTCTGGAAAGGGAGAATATAACTGCACCACTTAGGCTATCTGTCCTGTGATCATCTGCAGGCCTGCCTTCCTCCCTTATCTCCCCAATTTTTTTCATCCATGAGACAGGTGGAACAACAAGCTTTTAAGGCAGCAAAGGTAGGAAAGACAGAAGACTTGGAGGGTGGTGGGACTGGTGCTACCCCTTCAGAATCTGACTGCCAAAAGTAATGGCCCACAGAACATAGTCGCGTCCCTTAAGACTTGTTGGGGAAAAAACCCAATTTTTCCGCCTTGCTGAAGGAGGGTTTACCTTCACCTTCAGCACTGATGTGCTGGTCCATGCTGAGTGGAAGAGGGAGCCTTGGCTTAGAGACTCATGGTAGAGTGTAAACATTACAGGTGGAGGACAAGGGGTGGGGGCAGAGCAAGGGAGGGGTAGGCTGCCCCTATCCAAGCACACAGTTTTTAGGAAAAAAACATGCCTTGTATGTGTATTGACTTTTTCATGGCATGCCCCAAGGGAGATAGAGCTACAGCTGCCGTGCCTGGTGAGTGCCTGTCTGGATTGCATTTGCTCCACCACCTGTTGCAAGTGAGAAGTCATATTGTCTATTGTAGAACTAACGACAGACGTTAATTGCAAGCAAATAAGCAAGGGCATGGCTGCAGCTCTGCTGGCTCTATTTTGACCAGCTGCAGCTCCACGAAGAGAGTGCCCAGGGGAGAAGAGAGAACCTAAGTCCTGGTAAGAGACTTTTCAGTAAAAGCAGAAGAGAAAATTCACTGTTTCCCCATATAGATAAAGGATAAAGAAGTAAATAAATAAATAGAATAGCTCTCCTTTAATTAATTTCTTCTAGCAAGCAGCTATATCTGAATTCCTCTTTTAGTTCAGAGGATTGCAGTTTATTTTTAGACACTGAAATTTGTACAGAAACCAACAGGTTTTCCTGACTAAATAAAGCATGGGAGAAAAAGCTGTAAGCATACGGTAGCCTTAGAAATCTTATATGCATGTTGCAGTGAAGATGGGAGAAAAACAGCTACTCTTGCTGAACACGTCACTGAATAATCCACTCTGTTACCATGATAGCCACGCTGCTACCTTGAAAGAAATCAGGCTTGTTTTAATGTGGCATGATGGATGAAAAAAATAACCTCGGATCCACAAGGAGCTGGAGAAAGAACTAATCAATCATGTTCTGTTTCATTCTTTCTAAACAACTATTGTTGCTGATAACAGGTAAGTAAATAGAATTTATTATCCCAGTGGAGGAAAGCTGAATTAGTTGCCTGATGATAAGCTTCCACACCGTGAGCAAATTGCCTGTTTGCAGACACTCCAAGCTCGAGGGAATGTGTAAGGTCAGAGGTATTCTTTCTGCTGAAACAGTGCACTTGGTTTTAAAGGCTGTGCAGCTGGTGATCCTCACCCAGCAGGGATTCACAGGCTGCATTTTGGGGCCTCTCTCGCTTGAAAACTTGGCTTGGCAGCACCAGTGTTTTTTATGTGGCCAGGCATTCCCTGCCCAGGAGCCCAGGATAAGGCTTCACAAATGTATGATTCAAACCTTTCTGAGCAAATCTAATGCTGTATACACTGGAAAGAACCTTCTGCAAGCTGCCATATGGGGCATAAGTCCCTTTGGTCTGGACAAACGGGGCTTGGTTGCTCATGTGACTGATTGAGCAAGTGTGGGTGTGGGTGTGAATGTGGGCTGGGGGAGTCTGTCTCAGCTCACATACTCGCCACTGGCCAGATCTGATAGTGGGTCCAAAGTTATGCAATCTTCACATCCTGAAAATTGCATGAAAATGAACTATAGCACAGGTCCAAAGGCCATCTTAGTGCTTCCTCCAAGGGGAAGTTTGCTATGGAATTATACCCCTTATACAGGCATATACCAGACAAAGTAAATAATGACCGGGTTGCTCACTTAAAAAAAATAAAATAAAATAAAAAGACCACAAAACACAGTGAAGATGAGATAGTTCACAAATTCAGAAATCCCTGCAGGAACTGTCACTACAAGAATTTTATGAGTGATTAGTTGCTCATCAAGTTATTCCTCCCTTCTGCTTTTTCTCATATAGTTTCCCTGTTAACCTACTACTGCTCTATAAATACCTTTAATTACTGTGGAGCAAAATAAAATGTCTGCTACAGAAATGTGCTTTACAAGAGCAGCAAAAAATTTGAAGACTCAATTGGCCTCAGTGTGTGGGATCAGGCAAAGGTCATGTGGATGAAATATAACATGATCACCTAATAAAACACTCACAGGGAGTACACGCATGGAGAGTGTTCTGTCTGTTAACTCAGTATGGTTTTTTAAAATTTTGAGCGCTTTGCTCTGAAGTACTTTTTTTTTTTTTTCCCTTAATAAAAAGGCTCATTTGGAATTGTTCTGAAGGGCTTAATGATTTCTTCAAAGAACAGGCATGCATCATTTGAACTTTAGCAGTAGTATTGTTTATACTCACAAGTACAGCATTAATCTTGGCTTCCTGATCGCTTTTACTTGTGGAATAGTGGCTTGCTAGACTGCAAGCAAGCCGTTTGGAAATGAGGGAAGGTGAGATTCACACGTTATTATTAGATTTCTTAGATATCGAACGGCAGAAAGGGTGGATATGCTCCTGGGATCTCTACCTCACTTCCTAGAGGGCAGAATGCCCCAGCAGCTACAGAACATCTGCCTCCATGATCTCTCTTTACTTTGCTCTTACCCACATAATTTGGTCTTTTATCCGTCCATCTCTACCACATACTCCAGTGTCCCCATACTTATCCCATGTGCACTTGTTCAGCCTCTCCAGCCCTACTCTAGTCCTCTTTTCCCACAAATGGATCACAAATGGATCCTCAGATGCACTTCTTTAACACTCCTTCTTATTTTCAATCCCAGGCAGGAATTTCTGCCCCTCCAGCTGGCAGGAGATCCCACAGCAAGGTGCTGAGCTTCCTGCTTACAGGGTTTTGACTTGACCACTCCATATCTGGCTGTGGAGTAAGCTGGCTGCAGGCAGCATTTCAGAAGACAAGCTGCCTCCCCCAAAGCTGTGACATGGACATCTAAACTGAAATAATTCATTTGTCAAGTAAGTCAAAAGAACTTTTAATGATGAGACCAGTTCCCTGCCTACAGGAGAAAAAGAAGAGGATGATCATAATATTTCTTCAAATGAATAGGAAAGTAGATTCTTTCCTCATCCCATCCACCAAAGCTGTTCTGTTGTGAAAACTCTGGAAGGGGGAAAAGTCAGCTGGTAGAAGGTATTTTTTACATGGGTTGCTGCCCCACAGTTACTGTGCAAGGCAGTAAAAGTGGCTGTCAGGTGGAGACTGTCAGTCTGTGTCATGGTGGGGGTAGCTCTCCGTTCTGCCTGGTGTAGCAAACCTCTGCCAGCAAGGGGACAAATCTCTTGGATTTGCCAAGTAATGTCAAGCATTTACTCTGCTTCTCCCACAACCCTTTTGCAAAGAAAATGTTCTCTATTCAAATACCCAGTGTACCTTCTAAGACACCTAGATAGCCTCCCTTCCCTTCAAAGGGAGGTGTCCTGGCCATATTTGCAGATCAGTATTTGCAGAGGTAATGCCTTGTGTGGCTATCTCACTAGAGGAGATCCAAACTTGGCTGGAAGCAAGCCTTTTGTGATTCCCATCCTCACAGAGACACATAATAGAAGAGGACTGTGATCCAAAAGCTAAGCTTTCATTAATGCCAAAATAAAACTCATTTATAAATAGAATGTGAACCAGGTCATTCTTGCCAATCCAAGTTTGTAGACAGTCTGAAATAACAGCTCTGAGCAGTATATAAACTGTTCCCATTCTTCTCAATGTGGTGCTAACTAGGAAATCTAATTATCACAATTTAAATGTCAGCATCATTAAATGTTTTGCTACTGAATACTCTAACAGAAACATCCAGCTTATATGCACTTATTACATTCCCAAACCACCTCCCATATTTTTCACCGTGTGCCAGATGTACCACCTGTCCTCTGCCCAGTCACCAAAACCTCCAGATTCCTCCCTACAATTTTACTACAAAGTAATTTAGCAATTTTCAATCTGACAGCCTGGGATTCATCTTGAAAATCTGGAGAGAAGGTAAATAAAATTTGGTGTTGAAACGAAAGCAGCGAGAAATCCATTGCATGTAGCAATACTAATTTAATTGAATATAATACTGGTTTTAGTAATCTTTTTTACATTCTGTTTGACCCAGTAAGGTGTTCATGATTGCATTCATCTGGATCTGATGGCATTTCAGACAGTGTCATTCCAGTTTGTTGAGGAGCTGGTAACAAAGATGTTGGCTAGAAAGATGAGGCAATGCGTAAGGGTAAATATTTGTCAGAAGAGCAGTTGCTGCTGGTTCCTCAGTACAAGCACTTTTCACTGTTTTTTGCATATGCTGTGCCAGAGGCCATATTGAGCAAATGGCTGTTAAAAAGTTGCAAATAAACTCGTGATTTATTTCACTATTCACCCAAAGCTTTTTTTTTTTTTTCCTGCTGAAGATAAGAACCTTTGTTTGAAACTCTTAAATCAAATGGTTTTTTGAAATAAAAATTGAAATTTCAGACTCACTCATGACAGAATCATAGAATCATTAAGGTTGGAAAAGACCTTCAAGATCATTGAGTCCAATTGTTAAAAAAACATTGCCGAGCCCACCACTAAACCACATTCCCAAGTGCCATATCTACATACCTTTTAAACACCTCTAGGGAGGTTACTACCACTTCCCTGGGCAGCCTGTTCCAATGCCTGACAACCCTTTTCAGGAAGAAGTTTTACTACACCTCCCCTGGCACAACTTGAGGCCATTTCTTCTTTTTCTTTTGATTGGTGTTTTGGAGAAGAGGCTGACCACCACCTCATTACAACTTCCTTTCTGTTAGTTGTGGAGAAAAATGAGGTCTCTCATGAGGCTCCTTTTCTCCAGGCTAAATACCCCCAGCTCCCTCAGCTGCTCCTCACAGGACTAGTGCTCCAGACTCTTCACCAGCTCCATTGCCCTTCTCTGGACACATTCCAGCATCTCAATGTCCTTCCTGAACTGAGGGGGCCAAGAAGTGATGCAGGATTCGAAGTGTGGCCTCACCAGTGCTGAGTACAGAGGGGACAATCACTGCCCCGGTCTTGGTGACTGCACTATTGCTGATACTGGCCAGGATGCCACAGGCCTTCTTGACCTCCTGAGTGCACACTGGCTCATATGTTCAGCCACTGTTGACCACCTCCCAAAGAATCTTTTCCCCCAGGCAGCTTTCCAGCCATGCTGCCCCAGCCTCTAGTTCTGCAGGGAGTGCAGAACCTAGCACTTGGTCTTGATAGAAGGGCAGTGAAGCTGGTGAAGGTGTGAGCACCCATCCTCATCCATGGCAAGTCAGTTGCTCTGCAAGAATATTGTAGGAAACAGTATCAACAGCTTTACAAAACTCTAGGTAGACAATATCCACAGCCTTCCCCTCATCCACTAGGCAGGTCATCTTTTCACAGAAGGAGACTGGATTAGGCAATCAGCACCTTTGTTTCACAAGCCCCTGCTGGCTGATCTGCATGTGTCATGGCATTCAAGATGATCTTCTCCATGAGTTTCCACAGTACCCAAATCAGACTGACAGACTGACAGGCCTCTAGCACGCCTGTAATGACCTAGAATTTGTATGTGCAGTGCGTAGACAAAAATTATTTTACTGAAATGCACGTTCTATGTATGAAAAAATCAAGAGATGAAGAGATGGATTGATGTAAAACTGCCGTAGTATGTCTCTGAGCTGCTGAAGAGTTGGATTCCCTCAAAAACCCTGTTTTTGGCTGGAAGTGCACAATTCTGGCCTTTCTATCTGCTGCCACGCCCAAAGGGTGGCCATGCATGGCAGCCTGTGCGCCAAAGCAAGTCCTGTGGATGGAGTAGGCTGAGCTCTTACACAACTTCTGAACATGTTTGTAGCCAGTAGGTGAATGGTTCTGCCCATGACACAAGCCATGACATGTCTGTCCCAGGCAGATCTGATTCCAAATATAACATTGTTCAGTAGGAGAGACAGATCCAGAACCAGCAGCCAAGACTTCTTGAGGAAAGGCACAGGCACCTAGCTTTGGCTGCTGGCAAAGGAATGTGTCCAAAGTAAGAATTGCGACCTGAAAAACATGTGAACAGAGCACCCATCCTCATGGGTCCTCCACTGATCACCATAGGTATCTTACATTGCGACACATCACTTCTCTGAGTGGTTGCCATTGCTTCTCTGGGTCATGGCAACATCCTTAAAATAATAGAATATATTATAGAATTAATCTCTTGAGATAATGGGTTTGAGGTAAGACTATGAGCTAGAGTTGCAGTCCTGAATAGAAGGACTGTATCTGAATTCCTGATGGTAAAACATATTTAGTGTGGATTACACTGCATTGCAGAGATGGCAGCAGTTGATGACACTTTACACTGATTCTTTAGTGTCTCTTGTATCAATAGATGTATAAACAGCTGCCACAGGAACGGTACAAATGGAGCAAAATGAACAACCAGGCCTCTGAACTATAGCCTTCTTTCCAGATGTTCATGTGAGACATGGGTTACAAAAAAATGTCTCCCTGATGATGTAATCTTGGACAGGAAGATAAAAGAGAGCTTCTTTTGTCAAAGCACCTGTACTAATCACATGCTCTCTGTCCTTTAGATAATATCACTGCTGTCAAAATCAAATTTAATACTTCATAGTTTCAAATCAGGAAACATGAGTGTTCTCTCACAATAATCTCTAGGTGAGATTCAAATTGCAATTCCCATTAAAATGTAGGCCACTGAAGTCTGTGTAGTTGTTCCAAGGTTTTTCAACTCAACAATTTGCTCAAAAAAGGGAAGGCACAGTTTTCACTGGTACCCACTGTAGACTACAAATAGATGCTAATTGTGATTTTGGAAACAACTAATCAATGAGCACATTAGCATAGGGACTTTATCTCCCATATAACTGCCATATAATTTCAAAAATCCCCTTGTTTGGTACTCCGAAGAGGTCCTCTACTCACTTAAGCTGATCAGCTTAATAACTCCTTCTAAACTTGGTGTCTCAACCAAAAAGTGTAGTGTGGGCTACTGCTTGTTTTGGGTTACTTCCAAGAGCTAATTGATAGCTCTTTGGATGCAGCTTTGTCATCATTTTTGGAATGATACACCAATGAGGAAAAAAAAAAAAAAGTTTCATAGCCAGTCCACAGAGACCAAAAATCTCTTGTGAAGAATTTGGTGAGGAACCATAAGAGAACAATTCAGATGGAAACAGCATTGGATTTCTAAGGGTATTTTGTTCTTGTTACATCTTTTCATCTCTTTCCAGTCTGCTGATGCTCAGAGCAGAGAGTGTGTGGTCTCATTGCAGCCATCCAGAAGGAGAGAATTAGTGGTCTGCTCCATGACAAGATTAAAGAAGACAGACTTGTAAAATAAATAAAAGTTTAGTTGGATATGAGCATTGTCAGTGGGAATGAAAACCATCCCAAATTTTAAAGTACTATTTTAAAAGCTACCCATTAATAGAGAAAAAAATAAGAAAAATAACCAGATATTCAGTAGTGTGTCAGATCTTAAGCCTCTTTAGGGAAAAATAGTCTCCAGAGGTGAGGAACCGCTGCCGGAACATGTCTGCAGCAGGATCTGGAACTCATCTGTGAGTCTCAGGATGGTGCTGGCTGGAAGCGTAGTATTTCCAAGCAGGCAATGCTTTATTGTGTGCCATACTGCAAATACTTTTGCTGTTCTGATCTTACCAGACTGTGAACTATTTTCTTTCCTGCTCCTGGGGGATCTCACAAAGGAAAATTATAAACAAACAAAGCCTTTCTCTTTGTTCCCATGTCCTCTGACTGTTCAGTGAAGTTCTCCTATGAAGAAGAGGCCTGAACTGAAGCTGAATGGGCAAGCTGAGCTGAATAAATGCATTTTGATGAGCTGAGATCTCAGAAGTCCTCAGTGGTAAAAAGTGCATTGATACAGATCCATCAAAGCATTTAAAACCTATGTCCAAGGCTCTTAGTACTGGTGATATTTGACCTATAATGAAAGTAATTTACTTGGCATCATCCCTTCCAGAAAGAAAACACACTAATGGCTTGTTATTTGATAAGTGATTTCAGTGGAAACATTTCTCATTCTTGAATAAGGTTTTCATCCATAAAGAGAGTATCAAATCAATGGTAGAGGTCTTTGCTAAAGTGAAAAAATATTTGGAGACTCTTTGAAAAATCCTTTCCTTTGGCTCAGATAGTTTGCATAAAGCAACATGATGAGGTTTCCACTTTGAAAACTATTTTCCCTGAAAATAGGATAAGATTTTAAGCAAGAAAGTATCTTTTATGTGATATATCTTTTGCTCTAATAAATTATTTCTTCCTGCAAATGGTCTACTAATCAAAATAAAAAATGAATGTACTTTTTATTCTACCCATGTATGCTATTGTAATTCTACTTTATTCAGCTACTATAAAAAGAACTTCTTTTTTTCCTCAACTGTCTTTCTTTCCAATTGAACAAATATATAAACAAAATATGTAATACAAAACACATAGTGGAAAAAATGTAAAAATTAGAGGCACTAATATAGTTTCTGCATTATTTATTTTGCAAGGAGCAAAAAATGCTGGCCAGGAAGTAGCTGAGTCATATTAACCTCTGCCAGCCTGAAAGCTGGAGACACACAGAGATGATTGTAGGCAGCTCTAAGGCTACCCCAGGTAACTGCAATGCAGAACTGGATGAGGTCAACTTTCGTAAAAGGAAAAGCACATAATGTCTGGAGAGATGAGGGATTGCAATGGCTATTTGTTGGTCTTTGAACAAAAAATTTTTCCCAAAAACCTCATGTTTGTGTTTACCAGCAGTACCAAAATTCACTGGTGGAATTTTTTATGAAAACATAGTTCTTAAATAAGTACTGCAAATTCTTTAAAGAAGGCCATTTTGACAAAATTAACAGTAGCATTTTTAATAGCTGAGGAACAGAAATCTCTTAGGTACTTCACAGTATTCGCCTAAACTGCTAGTAAAATGATTCAGATGTATGTTCTTTATTTTATTTTATAATTCACTTTTCTTTCTTAACAAATACTATATTATTATCATTTTTACATGCTTGAATTAACCAAGACTAATGAGAATAGCCCTATTTCTATTCAGAAAAAAAAAAAAAAAGAAAATATAGGAACCAACCACAAGAGTCATCCTCAAACTGGTAAAAGTTATTCAGATGTGCAGTTTGCTTAATAAGAAGAGAAGATAAAGTTTTCTATTTTACTGGGAGCATGCATTGTGTTTGGAAACATTCTTTATCTCTCTATGTCCTAAATACAAATGTGGAAATTGAGAAATGCCCCCTCCTCTTACACCCATACGGGAGATGAGCTGCAGCCTGAAGGATGCATTTGGTTGTGCCAAGCAGTTCCTGCTATTCTTAAATCCTGAAGGATTATTGTTCAAAGGAAACTGGAAACATCCAAACCCATGTCTTACATCCTGGAGGTTTTAGAGTTTCCACGGGATTAATTATTTACTGGGACCTAGTTTGGGTCTGGATTACAGTGAGGGAAATTGCATTTGAGTCTGACAGCACAATATTCACCTCTCTCAAGTGTGAACTCAGCCATCGGTGTCTGCATCAGCCACATCAACCAGTCAGCAACCGGAATAAAATTTGAAATACTTTAGGAGAAGCTGCTGATGGTTTTCTGCCTAGAAGCAAGATAAAACAGATTATATCTGCAATTCTGAGGCACTCTCTTAATTCTGAAATGGTAATGTTTTCTAGACCAAAATACAGCTAAACTGAGGGACAGATAAAAATGGATAGTAAATTATCCTAGTTTATTGTATGTCTTTTGATAACATTTTCTAGACATATATTTGTGGGACTGAAGTTGTAAATCTATAAAGGTTTTAATTATAGAATTCTGAGGTTAAGAATATTGAGTCTATGCTGTCAAATCTTTAATTCTAAGATGTTTCTCCCTTGTTAATAAATTGAATGATTTTGCCAAGGAATGTAATTGATTTTTTTTTTTTTCATTTTGCATTTCATTCATGACCACTTTCATTTTTCAGAAAAAAACCCCATTTCTGCAACAACGAAATTTATTAGAGAGTTGAACTTCTACTTACTTTTACTGCAACATCCTTCTTACTTCATGGTAAGTTATTCCATAGGGTTTTCTCTCTGTGTAGTGACTTACTTTAAAAAGGATAATAGATGAAAAATCATGCAATTCTTACAAATCTCTGACATTGATGTGGAATGCTTTAATGCAATATAAATGGAAAGTTTCTGTGTAACACTTTGTAAAATTTATCCTGTTTAGGCTGCAACAGTCCATAGCATCACAAACTCATCTTCATTGTGTTGAAAAGTCTCTCACTTGCTTGAACTCTCAGATTTATCTTATATCACAGTAACCTTTGGCAGTCAGTACATATTAGCTTTTTTCCTTCTGTTTATTATAAATCTGAATTAAAATCTCAAATCCTGTTCCAATAACCTGCTTTATTAGCTTTATTGTAGGCATGAAATCTAGTCCATAATGTTCTAATAGAGGGGAGCACTTAATGGTTGTATATAAAAGTAATTTCATTCCTTTAGAAGCTGTACTGAGCAAGGTGCTTGAGGATTAAAATTGCCCATAATGTTATCAAAAGAATGTAAAACATATTGAAAAAGTTTCATAAACAACATAAAAATGCGCATGTCTCTATTATCAAGATAAAAAGTCATGGAGTAAATACAAACTGAAGAGTTTAATTCTACTATTAACTTTGAAGGCACAATACATCCTCTGAAGTGGCACAGTCACAGGCTTATCGGAGAAGAGGTGACACATAAACCACATGATTGATCTTCCTCCCAAACTGCTGATCACACTTTTCAGTGGCTTTCCAGTTTCCTGCACAGGTATCAGGCTCTGCTCCCTGCCAGGGCAGATCATGAACCCTCCACCAAAATCAGTCCCTCACACCCCTTTACACTACCCATGACTCTGGCATATGGCATGTATGGCATGGGGTGGCAGGTGTGGTTGCAAGCAGTTCGGAAAGATTTTTAGAATAAAAATTCATTTCTGAATAACAGGCTGAGAAAACCAACCTTAATCGCTGCAAGAAAGATAGCCTGCTAGATTACCTGTGTAAGGCTTAGTGTAGTGGGACTGAATAAATAAATCATAAAAAATGTTATGAATTTTGCTAAAATAATACATATATGGATATTTATATTCATTTTTATTCTTTAAGGATTTTATATATTCTCTAGTCAACATACCAGTAACACTCAGAAGTCAGAAAACATATGACCCTTCCTACATTCCTAATATCCCAGAATACTAGACTTCTGCTCTTTATATGCTCTTTTAAGCTGCCTCATTGGAGTGATGACCACAAGACCATCACAGGATTGATGACCACTATTCAGTTTCAACCATAAACCCCACACTATTTACAGGTAGGGTTTGGCTGTGTAATTAGAAATTTTTGATGCCTAGTCTCCACATTAATATCCATGCTAGAAGTCATAATTAAAGTTAATTACTGTATTCTGTTGGGCCAAGACCCCAAAGTGGACAAGCTGTATCCTTTGCTTACAGCTTCATTGTCTTCCTAGCAGCACTTGAAAAACACTTGAAAACATTGTTTTTTTCAACACTCAGTTATGAAAAGCTATTTTCCTCCACTCATATCATTAAGAATGATGCTACAGGTGTTAAAGAATTACTGAACTTAGGCATATCCATTCTGTTGCTTTTGCAGTTCTATGCATTTGATTTTAGTGTGTGGAGTTAATAAATTTTATAAAAGCAGATAAATATGTCAATATATTTGTAATTATTGAGTCTGATGCTATTCTGTATTTCTTAATGCATTATCTATTGTTTGCAGGATCTATTTCATCTTTCAGCTCATTTGAAGTCTTTTGTTTTTTAAGTAGGGCCCTCATGAATGTTAATCTTTTTTTTTTACTGTAATAAGTAAGAAGTCTATTTGAGGTCCTATTTTAATAATTAGTTTTGATCCTTTTAGTTGAAATTGAAAATGAGATTAAAACCAGATTTCATATTTATACTCACCCAAGACAAACGTTATCTCACTAAGGAATTACCATCTTCTCTCTTTCAGTCTCTACTGTGGAAGGGCTGAACTGATTTTCTGGATTTTTTAAATGATATATGTACCACTTGTCTTGTGATAACTTTTGCAGCTGTCAGGAAGTTTAACCCTTCCTCTCCAGAATTTGAAATCTGTGGTCTAGCGAGGGATAACAGTGTGGTCTGAAAACACACGTAAGTTCATTAGACAGTCCTGCTTCAAGCATTTTTTTTATTTTTGCATGTAACATTCCCTGCAGATTATGAATCTTAAGTTTGTACAATGATTCTTTTGAAATCAGTCCAAGATCCATGCTGTTAAATCACATACAATAATTTAAATGGTTTAAATAGTTACTGTCACAGTAACTGTAAGTGACATTGAGGAATGACATAATCATAATATAAAGGCTGTCAGGAAGCACCTTTACAAACTTTCTGATCCTCAGAATGTTTTCAGTTCACTTGTCATCTTTGTTTTTTCAACCATAAAAGCCAAAGCTTTAAAAGAAAATAGTGAAAAGGCAGCTACACCAGCATGCTCTGCTTAATGTCTTCTTAGGCTTCCTGGCAGCTCGCATCAAAACAAACCCAGCCTTACCTACAGCTGGACCTGGCTCTTCACATCCATCCTAGCCCACCTATGTCAGCAGATGCAGTGCCCATCTGGCTGGAGACTGACCTCTGAGGGCCACCCAGCGGGAGATGTGGCCAGGAGCTGTGAGAGAGAGAGCACAGGCTCAGCAGAGCAGGGCAAGCCCCACAAATCACAGCACCTACCTTGGAACTAGCTCTGATCCCCAGCTATAGCAAAGGGAAATTATAAGCCCCTACTACTGCATATTGTCAAGAAAAACAAAAAAGAAAGAAAGAAAAGCAAGAGAGAACAAAACAAACAAACAAAACCCAAGGGAATCTGCTGCTTGTAAATATTTGTATGATTTTGATCTGTAGGCTCATCCCAAACTGCTGAGGATCCGAATCCTTCTGCTTCTCCTTCCCTTTCCCTACATGTCAAAGCTTACCTCTCACTTCAAAGAGCTGTGTACCCTTCCCAGCTCAGCCCTTGGCACAAACCAGGTGCATGAGAAGACAAAAATGGGGAGCTGCCGTGCTGTGCTTTGGGTATGAGTCCTTAGCATTGCAGTAGGGTGGTAAGAGGCAGTGACCTATAGTGGATATGATAAAAAATATTCCAAATAAGTATACATCTGTCTTTAACTATGAGGCACCTGTTCATTCAGAGGATTAAGACATATGTTTGTATCCCCCTGCATTGCTAGACTTCTGTGAGTGTTGGCAGAGAAATGCAGGCTAGAATTTTCACCTTCAGATTCGAGCTATTTTTGTTGTATCAGTGAAAAAGCCCAAATTACAAACAGCCATCTAAGAGTACAGAAGCATAATTTCCACTGTCAAATTAAAAAAGGTTTAGTCAGACATGACAAAAAGCATTTTATGTGAGCTTCATGAACACGTTCAGAAGAAAAGATGGATTTTCAACAAAATGAAAAGGGACACATTAAAAGCAAATGTAACGAAGCTTTGCTGCTCTGGTACTGTATAGCATCCTGAAGGGATTTTTCATGTCACTGGGGTAGAGAGTAGTGCTTCTCTTGAAGCATTTCCCTGGACAGCCTCAGGAAATCAAGCTGTGTCACACATCTGGATAGCTCTGTACACAAATGGCATCGCATTTAGAGATGGAGTTGGCATGGAAAAAACCGTAGTCCATGCACCATTACACATTTCTGCAGATTCTCAATTCAACAAGAACCATAAGTAGACTGAACAGCTTTGTCAGCAAGTGAATATTTTTCTGTGCCACAGACCATCAGATATAAAACTTTACCTGGAGAACCATCTCAGGACAGTTGGCTAATATTTTACCATTTTGAAAAAGATATCAAATCACAAATCTTCAAAAAAGCAGAGTAGGAAATATGAAATATAGTAGCATGGCATGATCCACTGTTTGCACTAAAATAATAGGTGTGGAAGATTAACACATTCAGAAAAATCAGAACGCTTAAAAATTCATCACACTGGAAGTATTTAAGCAGCTGAAAGGGTTATTCATACAAATTAGATGTTGCTTTACTGTTTATCCCTAAAGGAAGAAAGGTTTCATAACTTTGTGGAAGAAGCTGTATTGCTCCAAGGCTGCAATACACATCTTTTTCAGTCTATTTTGTGAGAGGAGTTCTAATTGACAGCAGGATGGGACTCTAGCCTGCTTTATGGAAGACTGATTTAAGTGCTGTGGGTTATATGGTGTTGCAGTTAGATAAGGCTGCTCCTTGCAGGAAGCCAAAGTTCACAGAGTTCTAGGGCTGCTTCAAGTTGACATTGTTTTTACAAGTTGGAGAAAATCTGTTTGTTAAAATAGAAATATTTTTTCCACTGAAACACAGAAGGACAAGAGAGTTAGAAGCTGTCTTCCTGTTTGTGAGATCTTTTTCTGGGCTTTTCAGGGCTGGAAAGAAAAAAAAGTCATTTGTTCTTGGCTACCTTTCTGGGGCCACACACATTCTCTGCCTGTCTGGTTGCCTGCTTGGTTTGTGCTTCTTTCCACCCACAAGCTAATGCAAAGCTTCAACCAAATCAGTGCCCCGTTTCCTGGTTTTGTAACCAATTTCCAGTGAAATCCCTCTAGCCACATGGCTGAGCTTCCGATCCAGCCTTCCTATATTGTGTTGCACCTTGGGCGGTAGCTTGTCTTGTTTCAATTATGACTAAATAAATGAGACTTTAATTCTTCTTTCATTTCATCTAAAAGAAAGATGATCAGCATGCTCTTCCACTTCAGTGTGGTCTGGGATTGTCCAGACTTCACACTTGCAGGCAGCCACCAGTTCTGTCCAAAAACACAATATGCCTCCTGCATATTCACCTCAACCAGACCAAGGACAGATGTTTCTCTGGCTTTACTGCACATTTGGCCTGGACTGATGAGCCATTATAAGGAAGAATGGCCAGTCTGCAATACTGCCATCTCCTTTGCTTTGACATAGCTTTCCAATTGAAAACCATCTAATTTGTTTTAATTTGAAACACTAGAGTGTATGTGTTCCATCTCAAACTTTGAACAGAAGTATTTTCATTTCAAACTAAAGAATGTACATACTTGGCAGCGCTAACTGGGAGATCCATGTGGATTTATTTGATTTTTCAGATTAACTCAGAAATAAATTTGATGGCAATGGATGAAAAAATGCTCTTTATTTTACAAGCATAATATGGTTTTAATATGCTGGCATGTTGTTAATGATGCGTAACATATTTCCGTTCATCAAAGTCAGAAAATGGAATTGCAGTGGAGTCGTTTGTTGTTTTCTCATTGAGAAGTAGGAAGAATGTGCTCTGTGCAGTATCTGAATTACTCACAGAATCACAGAGTGGCTGAGCTTGCAAAGGACCTCTGGAGGTCACCTTGTCCAACCTCCTTGCTCAAGCAGGGACACCTACAGCAGATTGCCCAAGGCCCTGTCCAGATGGCTTTTAAATATTTTCAAGGAGGGAGACTCCACAACCTCTCTGGGCAACCTGTGCCAGTGTTTGACTGCCATTGCTGTAAAAAGTGTGGGGGGGGTTTGTGTTCAGATGGAATTTTGTGTGATTTCATTTGTGCCAGCTGCCTCTTGTCCTGGCACTGAGAATCACCAAAGAGAACCTGTCTGTCTCATCTTTGTTCCTTCCTATCAGGTATTGACATACATATGTCAGATGCTCTTTCTCTTCACCAGACTGAGCAGTCCCTGCTCCCTGAGCCTCTCTTCCCACCTCAGAAACTCAGATGCATTAATGACCGTTAGGGCCATTAGCTGGACCTCTGCAGTACGTCTGTATCTTTCCTGTCTGGGGAGCCCAGAGCCGGACCCAGCACTCCAGCTGTGGCCTCACCAGTGCTGACCAGAGGGGAAGGATCACTGCCTTTGACCTCTTGGCTACACACTTCATCATGCAGCCCAAGGTGCCACCAACCATCTTTGCAGCAAGAGCCAGTTGCTGCAATGAAGATCACATTGCTGGCTGGTGATCACCTGCTCATACATCAGAACCTCCAGGCCCATCATAACCTCCTGGCTGATCCAGCTGATCAACCCCCAGCCTGTACTGGTGCTTGAGGTTGATCCTCTCTACTTACACTTTGCAATTTCTTTTTATTGAAGTACATGAGATTCTTACCTGCCCATTTCTTCAGTCTGTTAAGGTCCCTCTAGATGGCCACACAACCTTCTGGTATCTGCCACTCCTCCTAATTTTGTCTCATCTTCAAAGTTGTATTCTGTCCCATCATCCCAATCATTAATGAAGAGGTTACAAGGTACTGATCCCCAACATTGAGCCCTTGTGTCCTACGGACTTGCCCTCAGCTGGACCTACTGCCATTTACAACACTCTGGATCTGTCATCCAGACAGTTTTCAGTCCACCTCACTGTCCTTTCACCTAACATATATATTGGCAGCTTATTTATCAGGGTCTTACAGGAAATAATGTCAAAGTCCTTTCTTGCTTTGAAAAGGTAAACAATGTCCACTGCTCTCCCTTCACCCACTGAGCAGGTCACCTCATTGCAGAAGCCTGTCAGTCCACTTAAAAAATACAAATAATGTATTTCTTGTTATTCTTTTTAGGGGTCAATTTATGGAGCCTTGAAAAAGCAGCATTTCATGACATTATGACAAGATCATAATTCACAATAGTTTATTTAAAGTCTTTTCTGTACAAGTCAATAGATATGTACTACAGATTGTTATTATTATAAAATTAATTGAAATTATTCACTAAATAATGAGACAATCAATAAATAAAAGCTCAGGAGACATAGAAATGGCTTTTTAATTTGCAATTTTAAACAAAAAAAATGACATTTTCTTATCAGCAGTGAAAAATTGCTCTCCTGACATGAGCAAAGAATGATGCTAAAGTAAATTCCTTTCACTTTCAGAATGAAAATATGGTGTGGGTTGAATTTAAAATTTTAAACAGCATAATGTGGGCATGCAATTATAGTCATAGCTAGCAATAAATGACCAGTTAGATCATCTGGTCAAGTCCCCTGCCAATGCTAAAATGAATTTTTTATGCAGTTTTTATTTTTTTAGGCAGTTGGGACACCTTCAGTAAATGTGATAAATACATTTTTAAATAAAAGTTATTTTGTGGTGTCTCAGAAGCCTGGAGAGAGAGAAAGAGAGAGAAAGAGAAGTATCACTTCAAACTACTCACTGTTGATACATCAGGTTAGTCTCATTTCAGTTTTGCAAGGAAAAGCTGACAAGCTTTAAAGGAGGCCTCACTGCACAAAGAAATCGATGGTAAAGTGCACATTGATTTCAATAAATCTCTTTCAGTCACCAAACCGTACATATTAGCTGGGGAAGAGATGCTGCCTTTTCCTGTCTTTTTGTCTTTAAACATCATGTGCACTGATGATGGTATAAAAATAAAACTGGGCACAGCTCTAATCTCAGGTAATAATGGTCTCCAGTTTGAAAGCAATTCTTAGGGACTGGTAAATTATAACAAACACTGCCCTGGTCCCTCTGACAAACCCCAATTTAAAATAACCAGTCAGGGACAAAGCTGCTTCTGAGGTGTAGAGTTTCCTTTACTGGAAACAGAGCATTTAAACAAACACTCTTGGATTTTGCTGTAAGCAGGTGAGCTGCCACACCGGGATACTTTTCAGGAACACGTTGCCATGGCACAGCAGTGAGGATTGGTGCCATGGTGGAAGGTCTGCAGGATGCCCCTGGGGCCAGAGGGCACCAATAGCCAGTGCTGCCAGCTGATGTGCCGGTGATGGTGGGGATGCAGAGACTTTTCAGGAAGGCCAATCTGCAAAGAAAACACCATCTGCATAGTATTTTGCTATAGTATTCATCACCACTTTTATGTGAACCTAAACTTAATTGCAAATCTGCACCTCCAGCGTCACCCTCAGAGCATAGATCTCAGGAAAATGTTGGACTCCTCCTTCAGAGTATGAAGTTCAGTTCCTGCCAGTCCTGCTCCCACCACTCGATCTCCTGGAAGTGTGTTAATAAGCAGTGGCAGATGAAACATTATTAATTGGGTTCATTTAAAGGAAAAAACCCACCGCTGCCACACAAATAATACAGAGGCCCCATAAAAGTTTGGATATATGAGGCCAGCCCACACTAGGAACTGCTGAAATGTGTGGAAATAATGATGCTCTCTTGTACAAATGGCTTTTTAGAATGATGCTGCAAATTCTTCCCTTCATTCATCACCCTGTGCTCACAGGCTCTGTGCTCTCCTGAGTCAGACCCCTGGGGTATCCCATATTCATATCATGGCCAGAGATGAACATCTTCTCTGTCACAAGGATTCAACTTTTTATCACCTATTACCACAAGTTGTCATGTTAGGTTACTGTAAATCAGATTAACATTCTTCTAATGCAGACTTCGCAGGGAATACTTGGCAGAGGAGTTTCAGAAAGGGGTGCTTAGGATAGTAATTTTAGTAAGGAGAGATTCCCATACAGTGTGCTAAAAGCACTAACCACAATAAAAGAAAAAAAAAAAACCTTAGATCTGTTACATCCTATTAAGTAACGATGTAACAAATGTATGTAAGCCACCTCCTGAAACGTGGCTTTGGAAATAGGAGTAGAAAGCACCAGCGGAGGGTCAGCGTGATTTATTTCTGTTTTACCTGCCCCAGAACACCCTCATTTCCTGATGAACACAATGGCTTGGCACAACTTGAAGCCCAGCAAGTCAGATTTCTCTCAGCAGACATCCTGATCACTCCAATAGATATTTTAGGAACTCGCCATTAGTTCCTTTAATTAATGCCTCTCCAACAGGGACTGGCGTGGCCTTTTCCCACATCAGCAGAAGAAGAAACACTTCAGCCATTTTGTCCCAGGGCTGGGTGATCGTTATGAGTTACCTGAAGCCAGCTCCCCGAAAGCCCCAGGTACCTGCTGCCACCCTGGCAAAGCACCGGCTTCCCGCAGGAGTCTTCCCAAACCTTGCACTCCCTTTGTAGCACTTGTTCTACACACGTGACTCCTTCCTAGAGCCCACCTTGACCTTAGCAGAGATAAGAAACCCCTTACAGGGTGCAGTGCACTGTCAGTCCACTCCACAATAGCCAGTGGAAACCTGTGGGGAATGGCAATGCCACTTTCCTGCTCACAGCTTCACTGCTTGCCTCACAGCCCTGCTCCTGCTGGGCACCCTGGCCTCACTGCTCCCAGCTGGAGCCATGTTTCCGCTGACATCACTGGATTCCTGCTGATGCATTGGCCAGGGTCGTGTCCCAACTCACTCACCTCGTCCTGTGCATCTCTTGCATATCAATTTGCAAAGCCGTAAAAGTCAATAGCTGTACATAGATCCACAGTAAAAAACAACAACAAAAAACAAACCACAAATGCAGGCACCCAGGAAAATTGCTTGTCACATAACTCCCTGCAATAGCAGGATGTTCTGTCTGAGCCGACCTAAGCATAACTTATCAGAGAAAATTATCTCATGTGCTGAACAAAACTTTCCCCATTGGAACTTCAACCTTTGCCACTGGCGGCTGGCACACCGTGCCCCGCCTCCCAAGGACTTCTCCCCCACGGTTATCCTTTGAACTCTTAAGACTATATATGATGGATCTCAGCAATTATTTGCACTGTGGGCAAACTTCAGGCTGAGGTGCCAGCAGGGGCTGCTGGCTGGAAGCCAAGGGATGCCACAGCCCTTCCTACCGCTGCCTTGCACTGTGGCCTTTGGGATACAGCCCTCCCTGCCCTGTCGCTTGCCTCCTCCGGGAAGGGAGACGGCCTTCCCTGCTGCCGAGCAGAGGGATTTGCTGGGCACTGCGTAGCCAGCAGGCTTTCTAAATGCAGCAATTCTGGCTGCCTCCCACGGGGGATAAATCAGCCTCGGCGTGATTTACAGACCTTGGCAGGGTCAGGCATAATCTTGGTGTTAATGACTTAGGCGTGACACCCAAAGCTCCTGGTCTGGGAACAGTCTTCTGCTTGTCTGGAGGGACATCTTACTACCATTTTGCCAAAGACAAGTCAGCTGAGAGTAGTTCTGGCTCTTCTTCTGTATGCTTTGGCCCAGGAAATTCTCACTACTGTATGGGTATTCCCATCACCTCCAAATGTGGCTGAACATTTCCCATCTTGAGACAGCTGTGTTCCCAGGAACTGCAACTTCACTTCCCCAGAATTTCAGGGTGGTTCCTCCCAAATCTAAGGGGGAATTTCCACTTCTTGGAAACTGCTTTTTCAAACTGCCATCAGTTCAGCTGCATTCTTGTTTCTGTCCCACAGCTCTCAAATGCTGTCGTTTTATGTGTCTAGAGTGCACTTGTGAAGGGGCTACCTATAATTTAAATAGAAAAACAGACTGAAAGTACGAGGTGCTCAGCTTTTTTGAGGGCAGCATTGCTTGGGAAGTCCTCGGGAAGTCCACCCGGCCGTATCCTCTAGCAGTTGCACAGAAGTTTGCGGTTTCCCTGGATCTGTCACGGACTACTCACCCTGTGACATCCTGCCTGAGCTGCCGCTGCCTCCTCGGGGCATTAAGTAACCACGTTCAGATGGTTCGGACCGGGCAGCAGCGCCTGCATCAAAGCCTCTCAGCGCCTGCTGCGGCAACGAGCTCCGCGTAAGCCTAACAGCACGAAACATCGGCATAAAGTAACCTCACGGACCCGCTTTCAGTACTTTCCTCCTTCTCCCAGAAAAGAAAAAATAAAAAGCACAAGCCAAACCAGGGAGGGTGGTGGGGTGGCAAGAGGAGCTGGTGCCTCGCACGACTCCTCACCTGTCCTGGCCGCCAGCCCCGCGGGCAGGAGGGTCCCGCAGCGCGCTGCCCACCGCCGCCCCCGCGGCGCTCCGGGCGGGCGGAGGCGGGGCGGCGGCGTCTCCAATGGGGAGGAGGGGGGCGGTACGAGCCGTGCGGTGCCGAGCCGAGCCGTGCTGTGCCGGCTGCCGGAGTCTGACGGGCGCTGCAGGTGGGAGCCCGGCTCCGCGACGGTGCGTAACTTCGCCGGGCCGGGGCTGTCCGGGCCAGCCTTCTTTGAGGAGAGAGGCGGGAGCCGCGTCCCTCCCGCAGCGGCGGCGGAGAGCACCTCCCGGGACAGGCTCAGGTGAGGAGCCCTCGCTCCCCTCGCTTCCCCGGCCGCCCTTGCTGCCGCCCTGGCCTGGCTCCGATCAGCGGGGCCCGCGGGTCGCGATGCGCAGCGGGACCGCCGAGCTGTCCTTGGCTTGAGGTCAGCGGGGAGGGCCGAGGGGCGTGCGCTGCCCCCGCGGGGCGCGCTGCCGCTGCGCATCGCTCCGCGCCGCTGCGCGGGGAGGGAGGGCTGGGGCGGCGGGGCTGCGGCGCGGGGGTGTCTCTTCACCTGTTTCCATTCCCTTCTCCGCGTTTCTCCTTTTGGCAGTCCCGTGCCCCCCTCGTCCCCGCCGTGAGTCGTTTCGGGGGTCACCGGGCAGGGTTTGCCCCCGCTTCGGTGGCGGGGCGGACTTGCTGCCCGCGGTGCGGAGCGGGATGCGCGGCGCCCGGCGGTGCGGTGCGGGAGTGCCGCAGGCGGGATATGGCTCCTGCCGGACCCTGTCCCTCAGCCGCCCTTCTCGCCTTTCTGCCCTCCGCGGAGCGCAGCATCTCCCGCGGAAGATCAGCCTGGGCGCTGATCGGCGTCCGCAAAGTTACGCGCGGTGCGCGGCGGGGGTGGGATGCGGGGGCGCGGAGGGGCCGCGCTGCGCAAGCCGGAGCGTGGCCGGGGGAGCATCCGCTGGTAAGCCCAGTCGGTGCTGATGAAGCACTGAAACCCCTTTTTGGGGCTTGGGGCCAGTCGTGATGAAGCCGCAAGATTTTGCAGGCGGGGGGGTCGGTGCTGCTTTAGCATTGAAAATGTCTAATAGTGGATTTTAATGAGGTGTTCCCCACCTCCGCTCCCCCCTTTTCCCTACCTTTTCGGATGTTTAAAAAAAAACCCCCGAACTACTCAGCTGGTGACATTTACATTTCTGTAGTAACAGCAATTCATTAGAAAAGTGATACTAGCAGGAAAATAAAAAGTAGTAGTAATGGAGCCCCGGGGTGGTTGCAGATAGCGCCGAGGGACCATAGTTCCCCCCCTCGCCCCTCCCCGGCAGTGGACAGCGGCGTGGGGGAGTCGGGGGCGTTTGCGAGCCTGTGGGAATGCGGGGGGCTGGGAGCGCAGGGTGCAATGCAGAACTGGAAGCGCCGAAACTCTGCATTTTGTGCATAGTTCAGTGCTGGGTGGCCATTTTTCTAATCTTTTTCCTGTCAGGCTGTTGGATCCCCAAAATACTCATTTGGGACTTGAAAAAACACTACCTCAGGCTCCCCTACCCTTTTGTTAGGGCTGTTTCGATGCCAAATACTTGTGGTTTTGTATTCCATAAGGGCGATCATTCATCAAGCTTTAATCCACGTCAAGATGTAGCTAAACATTTATGAGGAGGATCTTTCCCCCTTCTCTCTGGAGTTTGCATGTTTGTTCCTCTGTTTCTTCCAGGAAAGGATTTAGTCCCTAGTATGACGGCTGAAATGGTGGCACACAATTCAGTGTGCTGTCAGAGGCTTACCTTCTTTCAGAGTTTGGGATAGGCTCAGGCAGTATTAAAAGCTTGCTAAGAGGATGCTGTTATATGGTTTCCTCCATTTTTGGGATCTGTTAGAAGCAGTCTAAAAATACTGGATCATCATTCCTCACACTTGTAACTACAAGACTTTCAAAGAACTGTTCTTAGTTAGATATGCACCTTTTTTTCTTTCCCCTCCTTTTTTTAACCTTGCAAATTATCAGTCCTGGTACTTAATACTCTTGTATTCTTGTTCTGGCAACTTGAAGGCATTACTCTTGATGCTGAATTGAGCAGTTTTTAGCATCAAATCCTCATTATTACACAGGGTTGGGTATTTTAACTTGCTGAAGAGATACCCCCTAAAGTTCCTAGAAGCACTCAACCTTTGCCAAGTGCCACAAATGTGTGAAGTTTGTGCAAACTTGTCAAGAAAATGGCCTTTTATTATTTTGTTTTTTTAATTGGGAAACAGATTATCACTATCTCGGCACTACTTCTGTCCTTCCTGCTGCAGCATTTACTTCAGCATATGAAGTTTCTTGAAGTCCCTTGCTCAAATATTGGTTGCACATTACTGCCCAGAACTAGCTTAGGAAGGCACTTTACTATCTCATGCAACCTTATCTGCCATTCCACAACTTCATAACAAACCCATTGGAACATGAAATGACCTTGGAAAGGTATCTTTCAATCTGACACGAAGCATTCTCTTAACAGGGAACAGCACTGCTCCACAAAGAGCTGATGTTTTCAAATTGATACTTCTAAACTGATTTTACTGTTCGTTTTTTTTTTAAGAGGGAAGGGAGATGGGTGGAATATTGAATTGGAAAAGAAAATATTTTTTTAAAAACAAACCCACTCAGCTGAAGTTGAAGCACCACTCAGCTTTAGAAGGAGGTGTATTAAGAATGTACATATGATAGTGATACTTAAGTCTAGGGTGAAAACAAGTATTTAATTTTAATCAAAGAAAAACAGTTTCCTCTTCCAGTTCTGATTTGCTCATTCATAAGATCTTCAAAAGCCTAAATTATTAGTGGGATTAATTGAAAGCTAGCTGGGTGTGTCAAAGGGAGAAAAGAAGTGATGAAGGCTGAAGGAAGCTTTACATTTGGTTGTATTGTTCTTGATATCATAATGTGATGCTTCTATATGGAAAATATTCCAGGACCCTTTCAGTCCCCAAAATACTGCTCCTCTGGAAAGGCTGGAATAACACTTGAGAATCAGCAGCAGTCAAGGGGGAGCCTTGCAGCTGTTGGGGGAATTAATGGAGGGGGTGCCTGGCCAGTAAGCTAAATGGGATTTTGGCCCAGATGCTGGACTTTACACATCAGGCCTTGCAAAAGGGTGGCGGGTGCGTGCCCACGGTGCTTTCACCTCTCAGTGAGATGGTGCCTCCCGTAGAGCAGTGCAGAGTCCCGGCCCCGGGAGCTCAGGGTGTGAGTGCCACCTGCTGGGTGCTGAGACACTTTATATCAATTATACACCGTTTATACACATGCAGGATGCATTTGTGTTTATGTATGTACGCTATGTTTATGCATGTCTTTATTTGCATGCAGGTGTACAGCTTTTCCACAGACATGTTCTTGGGTGAAACTATGAAACCTTCCCAAGACAAACCCAAGTTCCTCACCTTCTGAGGACTTAGCACAGCTTGTGTTTGGTGACACTCAAATGGCACTTGGGCTTTGAATTTCAGGGGTAAAGGGGAAATTTTGATACTGCTGACGTTTAATGATGCCTTTTTTTTAGTGGAGGCAAGTGGGAATTTTCAGCTGCATAGCTCATGGCTCATGGTGTGGTAAACTTTCACAAGCACCTCAATGGTCAGATACCAGGCTGGGGAGGTAGAACTGAAATGGAGGCCTAACAAACCAAACTCAACTTTGTCATGTACCACTTAAATGTAAAATCTTCACAGCATTTCTGATTTCATATTTTTCTTCATCTTAACTCACGTATGTCCAAAAGATTTATGATCATCCCACCTGGATATGAAGTATCACTCCTCATTTAAATTAACTGCAGACCTATAGGACTTGCAGAACATTGATGGACTTTTTTTTTTTTCTCCATTTTAAAGAATACATTTTTCATATTCACTCTCTAACATTTGCATAGAAGAGCAAAATATAAAAGTTTGATTCTGACCTAGAATTGCTACTGAAGGTGACACAATAAATCCAAATCTGACATCATTCCCAGCAATGATTTTCCAATTTCCACTAGCTTCCATCTCTCCTAGCCTGCTGGGGCATTGGCTGGAATGATGTTTAAACACCAATTTGATACAGCTGAATACTGAGTGATATCAGTTGCAGCACCAAGGCTTGTAGTTGTTCTGTGTTGTACTGACAGTATTAGGGAAAGATGTGCAGCCCTGGGTATTGGGGCTTTGCTGGACAGCTAACTTCATTAAGGCTTTATTGCTTACTTATTTTGTGGTGTGCTGGTGCCAGATGAGTCTTTTACCCTGTCTGTGGATTAGGAGTGGGTCCAAGCTGAGCTATAAAAGTTTTCAGGAAACTTTTAAATGCTTTCAGCTGGAAAACCTATATTGATGTACTCTTGTGATAAATTGATAAAACGCTTCACATGGTTTTGAAAGCGTATTCCATGACTTGAGATCTGTACTTTCAAGAGTGCATAACAGTCAGGAATGAGTTGATGGAGCAAAAAGCAAGTAGTGTAATTGCAGAGTTTATCTTCAAGTGTGATTCTAGCAAAAATAAAAAAAGGCACCTGCCATATCAAGAGGGATTACAAGATAGATTTTTGAGGAAGGGGACCCAATAATAATGCATAACTCAAGTTCACTGTCCCCTAAAACGTTCACAGTTAATTTGATGCTTGACAAATTGTGATTTCAGTGTCTGGTGAAGAAGCAATTGACCCTAAAATTGCTGCCTGAAGCTGAACCAACGTTTTCAGTTTCATAACTAGTGTCATGCAAAAATAGTATGTGAAGAGGGACACGGGAAATGCAGAATGTCCCTGTGGTCTTGCTCTTGTGTATCTCTCCTCCCCCTGACCCAAGCAACTGGCATGTGGTGTAGGCAGTGGATGCTGCTGCAATTCTCAAGGCAATTTACATCTCATTCATTCATCCCTCCCATTATGGCATATTGTGACCTTTTTTCTCCCCTCAAACCTTCTGAGCTGATAATGGAACTCTGCCCCTTATAACGTGTCAAACTTCAACAACCACCTCTTGTTTTCTCTCAGAAGTGTATCTGCAGTATTGTCAATGAGCATGCTGCTCTCCTGTCCCCTCCCCATTCTAAATAAACCAGTTCAGCAGCTCTCCTGCATGAATTCTGCCAGCTCTGAGTCATCCATACATTTTTGTTTTGTTCCTTCCTCGTGTTTTTGCACACCATGTTTCCCGCCATTCCCACCTACTCAACATCTGCTTTCATGTGATCTCTCATATCCTGATAAATTTTTTAATTTTAAGCTTGCTCCATGCCACCATCAAAATCTCACTTTCCTTAATATGAAGTCCTGTGTCCAGTCAGGTGACTCAATGGCCTTTACAGTCCTTGGGAGTACCCTGGAGTCGTGTCTGCTCCAGTAAAAATGTTCTCCCAGTAATCTCAGCTTCCCTTGCAGAGGTAAAAGACAGGTAATATTTTGAGGGCAGTCTGTAACTACAGTCACACTGACAGTAATGGTGCAGCTCTGGGGAAGGACTGGGGTGCACAAGACTGACAAGAGAAATCAGAAATTAAGGCAAATCTTTTGCAATCTCTTTTCCCTTTACTCTCCACTATTCTTCACATGAAGGCCCTGGAATGTCTCCTACTGTAAAAGCACTCCTACAAAAACAGCAACAACAACAACAAAAAAAAGTTCTTTGCCAGCAAAGTGGTAAATACGTGAGCAATCATCTCCCTTTTTCTGCAGCATTTCGTGCTGTCTTATTAATGGGCCGTGAAGGCTGAGGAGGAGGTAACTCATCAGCCATTATCCATCGAAGTAGGGGGGGAGCTGCCAATTAGTTGCTTGTGCCAGTTTCATTTTCTTTTTTGACACTAAGAGATAAATTTGCCTTCATATGGCATAGTTTCTGCAGAGATCAAATAGAAACCACATCCCCGCCCTCCTGAGTTGCTTTGAGATTTATGGAGGTGAAAATGAAAGTCCCTTTACTGGGACCCAGCAAAAGAGCATTGAGTTGTGAGGATGTTCCTGAGAACAGTTGGTTTGGAGAATTTGTATGATTGAAACATGTGAACTGAGAAGGTATGTCCCAATCTGTTGGAAGGGACTTTGCAATGGCCTTTGGCCTTTTGACATCTTGTCAACCTTGGACTGGTGATCAATCTGATGGTCACAGAGCTGCTGGGAGATGACGACAGCATTTCCTTCACTGCTTCCTTTCCTTCCACCTCAGGCTTTAGCACTCTCCTCGCCTGCTCATCTGTGCTCAGGACCTTGTGCACTTCCTGAACTTGCACATGCATTTGATTTCTCTAGTCAAAAGAAGAGCATGCCTTTGTCTGCCCTTACATACACACGTGCAGTTTGTTTAAGTTAACCCATAGCAATTGGCATTTTGTAGCGATCTCTTTGAAGCATTTTGTCTCCAAAGGAATAATAATGAAAAAATCCCAACCAAACAGAAAAGCAAAAAAACCCCAAATGCTAAATTGGTCGAGTGTTTTGGAACAGTTGCCAGAAGAAATCAATGCTGAGCCTGGGAAAGCTGTAAAATTCTTTCTTGGGTTTTTATTAGTAGGAGAGAAGTGACACACACTGAGTTTGGTCACTCAGACACTGTTCAAAGTCCAAATTGAAAAAAAAAAAAGTTGTTTCAGCTTGGGTGTTCTTGATGATTTGCAGATGTGTAATAGTGCACAGATACTCAGCTGTGGGGTAGGCTGCAGGTTCCCTTAATTGCAAAGAATAAATTACCAATCCCCCATCCATGAATGAGGATTCTGAAACTGAGCAGTTCCTGTGGTGGCTTTGCCTTACTTCCTTGCCAAATGTTACATCTCCTCATCAAGGATTTTGAAATGTCAGCAGTATAAGAGAAAATAATATACCTTTTTCTATTTGTGATACTGCACACCTGTTACTGCCTGATGGGGGAGGTACAGTAGAAAGGTTTTTTTCTTAAAAAAGACATTTTTCTCCCCTCACAAAATGTTCCTTCTGAGGTCAGCCTTGACAGATCTTTATTAGACTGTAATTATTGTTCTTTATTAACACTGATATTGTGGGGGTCTTTTATTTCTTTCTAGAATAAATTAGAGAGTGGAGGGTTGTTTGTGTTCAGTCCATTTAATGAGTTACCTGAAACTGTCTTGTAATGCAGACTTAACAGGAAGCAGTAGTGTTGTGTTGTTCATTGAATCTCAAGAGGTTTGTTTTTTTTTTTTTCTTCTTTTTCTCTTCATTTTCCTGCTGATGGCTATGACTTGCTGAAACCATGGACTTCACAAACTGGATGAACGGCTGCCTCCTGGAATATGGATAATTATGGTGAGTGTGCAAAATGAGTTTCACTTACTTCTGCTTGCTTGGGAGAAAGAGAAAGAATGTTATGTATTGGAAGCTGTGCTTGATAAAAATTAAGGCTGTTTTGCAGTGTTGGTTTTGTCAATGCAACAGGCAAAGCTTACTAAATTTCAAATTATTTTTGATGAAGTGGCTTTTTTTTTTTCCTTATTCTGTTTTATCACTGGCACAGATGAAGGAATTAACATACTTTGGATTAATTTGAAATAGTGTCATGTTATGGGATTGAGTGTTATTGTCTTTGTAATAACTTTTAAATTACTTTTCTGTAAGACATGCTGTGAAGCAACAGCTTAGAACATTTTAATTTTTCTTTTCTGACTTATTCAGTTGTTTCTGCAAACAGTTCAGACAGAAGATTCATTGGATGGCTTTTTAGAAAAGCACTGTGTCATTGTCCTTACTGTTCCTAATACTGGTGTTGCCTGTGGTGTGAACTTTTAAGGGATGATGTGTTGATAATGTGTTTGTATTAAATATTGTAAAAGAATTTTCTACGAAAAGGTCTTCCATCCCAAGTAGTCTCTGGTGAGGTTTCTTTTTTTTAAATCAAAAAAAGCACAGGGCTCTGTCAGGGTCACACTCTTTCCTTGTGTGCAGACACCAGACCTGCAGAATATTCTTCTGGGGGTATCTGCTGTTGCTACCTGAGGAGGAGATTTTGGCCCTTTGGGCTTTCAATAATAAAGGTGGCTGGACAGCTTCAGGGAAAACATTTGCTTTGAATGTATCAACCTGGAGATCTGCTCCAGGAGCATGGTTGGAGGTGGTAGTATTTACCCAGTGTTGTCTGTAGGAGTAAAGAAGCTGCCTCTGAGCACTGAGGGGAGGTTGGCAGCTTAGCAGCCTTGGGATTTATCTCTGAGCTATTTAGACCTAGCAGAAGTGACTTGTTACTACTAATAGGTTTAATTAGGGAAAACAACTTGCTTCACCTCTCACTATGTGGTGACAACCTCGCTTATGCACAGCCTTATGTTTTGAGGGACAAGACAAATGTGATTTGGGAGTGGTGTTGGCTGCGTGTCCTATCCCAGAATGAGGTGAGTGTTCCTGGTGTGGTGATGGCCCTGTCCTGGGTAAAACGTGGGAGTGAGCGTAGGGCTGGCACTAGCTGCTTGCTGACAGATTGTGTCTGAGTTTAGCTGGTACACACCCCTTCTAGGGGGAGGGGGGAAGGTTGACATTGGCTCTCTCTGCCTCTCCTTCCTTTTCAGTCTCTTGAGTGTGCACAGTCTGCGTCACCTGCATTCTTGCACTGTTGCAAAGAGCCTAAGACTAAAAGATGGACATCAAACTTAAGAATTTCTTATCAGGGACTGATTTAGAGAAAATTTGAGATAAAGCCTGATAGTTTACTTTCAAGCATTTCTGAAGTATTGTTGCTTAATCCTTTTTATTGATCCACAGTTTATGCTGGGAAGCTCTTGTCTCAGGGCGATTTCCAGAGTCCTGGAGGAGGATAATGGCATTAACCACATATCACATGACCTTTTAGGCCGGATGAACATTTGTTGCACTACTCCATTTACCTTCACTCTTAGTTCTGGTTATGCCTTTTACTCTTCAGCTGCGTGTCTTAAGAGTGCAGTTAAGAAGCCTTCTGCATGACTGTACACGGTGATTTGGTGACTGAGTAGCAGTAAGGTCTGTAAGGCGACTGCTGCTTTGGGTTGCTGTCCTTTGATGTGCTAAGGAGCCTTGAGGAGCCTGAGAGAGCAATAGCTTCTGGGGCCAGGAAGCAATGCATGTTTCCTGTGATGGACACATTGCTCAAAACTCTTTGAGTCTGAAAACTAGCAGACTGCATTCCTCATAGCTTTGCTCCAGCATGTATCTTGCTTTTTTGGCCTATTTTGTAATCTGCATGAATAATTGGCTCTCATGTTGCACCTATATAAAGAGATGCTTCTTCGATGTCTGGAAATGCAGTACTGAGTGCTGAAGTGCTGCCATCACCATGGCACATCAGGGAAAGTTTGATGTGATCACATGGGTGAGTTTTCCACCCAAGTTTTATTCTTAGATTTGTTTTTCACTTTCACTCTGATTTGGTTATATTTGAATTTTGGCAAATGCTGTTAGCAAAGTTAAAATCTGAAACAGCAATCTAAATCACAGAGCAAAGTGCACTTTGCATAAACAGATAAATAGCAGAGCTAAAAGTATAAGGAGTGCTTTCTTTTCACTGGAAGAGTGACATCATTGCAAGCTCTTCTCAGTGGTGGAAGGCCAAGAGACAGTGGATACCAGCTGAAATGAGAGAAGTTCACACCGGTTACAAGGGTAAAGTGTTTTCACCAAGGACAGACAGCTGGATAAGGACACAGGTTGTCTGGTGAGGCTGTGCAGTCTCCAATTGGGAGTTTTCAGGACCTGACTGAACAAAGCCCTGAGCTGGATATCACAGCTGGCCCTACTTGAAGCAGAAGCCTGGACCTCATGAGTCTCCTCCTAGCCTGAATTAATTTGTGATCCATTAAAAAACACTTGAGTTTAGAGGGATCTATATGCTGGGAAAAAGAGTAAAACAGGAAGAGTTAAGTGGCAAGGTCATGGACAGTGTAGTAATGACAGCAAGTTGGTGGGGGCTGCTATAAGATGAAAAGGGATGTAGCATCTGGAGTGCTGTCTGGGGCTGTCTGTGAAGCTTTGTTGCTTTTGGTTTTTAATTGAGCAAAGCAATTAAAACTTAACACTTGCTGCTTCTGAAGAAGCCCTATGCTTTTTGTCTTATGCCAATGGTAGCTGTATAACTAATCTCTAAAATTTTGGAAATAATCAGTTGACTTTTATTTATATTGGTAGACATACCACTTACCTTGTGAGAAGAGATTTCAGAGGAAGTAAATTCTTCATGCAGAAGACTTCCAGTCTTTCAGGGATTTTTTTGTTTAGTCAGTTGTTTGGTTTCTTTTTTTTTTTTCTTTTTTTTTTTTTTCTTTTTTTTTTTTTGTAGATATTGATCTATGGCTATTTGCATTCCTTCAAAAATTGTGTGAGAGTACAAATAGGAATTGGATGAAAATCTGTGGGTTGATCAGACTGAACACGATCCAGCTCCCCAAAGTGATGTAGGTGCTTATAGGTGGTTATGTGAAGCCAAACAGTGCTTCTGTAGAGGGGGAGAAAAGTGGTCAAGGTACTGCTACAACCATGCAGGGTGAAATAGGTGAACCTATAAAGAGGAGTGTGGACATCTCAGAGATGACTGCAGCACCTTTGGAGGACCAAAGCACTGCTGACGGTTTACACAACCCTCCAAGTGTGTTTTCCTCTGTCTTTTCAGGAAGATGGATTGCAACATTGGAGTTAGTCTGGCAAACATTTGAAAGAAAACAGAAAATTTCTAATTTTGATTTCTCCTGGAAGGGCATTAGTTTAGATTGACTTTCCTCCATTGTGTTTGGAGGCAATACAGGTGAATGTGGAAAGCAACAGTTCATAAATCCAAATGGGATTTTAAAAGTTTTTGCTGATTTTTGCACTTCTTAAACCACTTTTCTATCTGCTTCCACCCACATAATTAGTGAACTGTCATTCTTGCCAGTCATGTCCCAGCTGTGATGGGATACAGTCAGTGGGTGAGCTACCAGCAAGGCCAGAGTTTCATCCCTTTCATGTTCTGAGACTGAAAGCCATCAGGAATATTGCTGTGAGAAACTGAAAGCTTTATATTTTAGGCTTAGCTTTACGTTGTGTGTAACCACTGTGCTCCGTGTGTCTGCACAGTGTTTCCAGAGTTACATTTGTGTGACTGTAGTGACTTTTTTCCCTACAGCATCAGATGCTACACTGAGTAATTTGCCTTTTCTTTTAATTTCTTTTATACATATGCAAAGACTTTGTATTTTTTCTTCTCTGTGTTTTTCCCATAGCTGGTTATTTTCAGCTGTTGCATGGATAATAGTGCTGATGAACAAGTCTTTAGTCTGACACATAAAAGCATAGCCATAAAGAAAATGAAGCAGGGAAAATTACAGTGGCAAAGGTTCCTAAATTATAGTTGTATAGGAAGATTTTGATAAGGAAGTAGTTAAACATTGTTATTTAGTCAAACCTATAACTGTGGCTGCTACTTCGATTGTCTCCTCCTTTTGCTGACATTTAATTTGTGTGGTTGGTGACATATTCTTCCTTCTAATAAAGTCCCTGTTTTATTGAACCGAAGCTTGTGGAAGTATATGGGCGTGTTCTTCCAGATGGTTTTAGGTGAGGAGTGAAACAATTGCTAATTATTTTCAGATTTACTTGTAAAGGAAATGTTAGGTGCTTGCTATTAAGTGCTTACCCACTGTTAAAAAAATAAATAAACAAAACCAAGACACAAATGAATCTTTCCATCTGGGAGCAGATATGTGCCCGGTTTAGATACACTGGAAGGCAAACATAATAGGACTGAACCAGGATATTCACAGACTGAAGCATCAATGTTTGAGCAGGCTGTGTGCTTGCTACAGCTGCAAAGCCCATTGCTTTTATGGCTGCAGTGTTTGCTCACAAGCCCTGACAAACAGATTGTGATCATCGTCCCATGCGTGCTCGTTGTGGGGTCGAGCGGTCACTTGTCAGCGTGATGGTGAGTACAAGCCACCATCTCCTAGCAGCAGGTCTCATGTTTGAAGAGCTTTGCTTGCTTTTAGAACATCCCAGCAGTAACCTCAAGACTCAAAGACCATCTTTCATCCACAAGGGTGTGGGACCAAGGAAATGTTCTATGTAGGCTTTTCACAGAAATAAGGAGTGAGTAAGGCCCTTCAGGGAAAAAGAAAACTTTCACTGATCATCACAGATACTGTATTTTCCCTTCTGGAAATAGTCATTAGGATCTGTGTTGGTGGTAGGTCAAAACTTCCCTTTGTCTCTCCTCCCAGCCAGTTCATAAAATACCCTAAGGCAAGCTGTGTTACTGTGGTTCATTTTGTTTGAACAGGATGGATCATTGTGAGCAAAAGGTAGCTTTCAGTGGTAAAGATAACTGCCTTTGTGCTTATCTTAACTTGATGAAGCTATTACCATAGGTTTGTTAGGAAAAGAATGAGGTGAAGGCAGTGGCCTGGACTGAGCAAAGGCTAAAGCAATCAGTGATAGCTCTGCTGTCAGCAGAATTCATTGCTGGGAATTGGGTCTGAGGCTTTGCACAACTTTGTCTTCTTGGCTTCCAGCTGCTCCTGCAAGCGTGTCCTTCAATAAGCTGAGGAAGGGCCAAGGGTTGTCTGCCTGCAATTTCTGCCTGCCCTTTGCATTGTGAGAGACCAATTCAGAGTGGGGCCAAAATACTGCAGAACTGGCAGTTTGTGGTAGAGCCTGAGATAAATGGGTTTACCCAGTATCCATGAGGCTGCTCAGTTTGGATCTTGGCAACTTGGCTCCTTTTTCTTCTTTTTCTTTCTCACCAGAATAGTTGTGCTGGGGTTTGGTGTTGTTGAGTCCTATTTTTAACACCAAAGCTCGCTTATCTCTCATTGAATGTGTGGTATGCTTCATTTGAGAGAGGAGGCATTTTATCAACTGTCACAAATGAGCCTTCTTGCTAGAGCTAATTTGAACCAACTGAAAAAGGATTCTTCCTATTTAGTTTTAATTTACATGTGCAAAATTTTCATGAAGTTGGAATCAGTACAGTTTATTGTCAAAATAAAGATATGCGAGACCCAGCCATAGTTCTTTCAACCCAGCATTATGTTTGTCATATGATATTACAAGAATTAATGTGCACCTAATTTATTTCAAATATTGTGGGTCTTTTACACCAAACTATTATATCTGCAGAGGAATAAAAATTCCTATGCAGTTGCCTAGTATTGACAACTGTCCCTTTATGCAGAGATATAATTGCTGGACAGTATATATTTTTGCATTAAAGACAGTTACTGCAGCTGTTTGAGTCCTGTCATGTTTATGCATGACCAGATATCCCAGTCGGCTGTAAAAGTTTGCTGCAAGGAGAGCTTTCATTTTTCAGTCTTGGGAAGTGGGCTCCATCTAGTGTTTAAATTAAAGATTAGACTCCAGTTCCTTTTCTTAAATGCCCTTGCTATGTGGAGAAAGGACACAGAGGAGGAATTGTGATAGGCATTGCATTCGCTGATGATTATCTAGAATGATTATCTAGATGATTATCTAGAATAATCTAGATGATTATCTAGAGAATCTAGATGATTATCTAGAATCTAGATACATTATCTAGAATGTATCTAGAATACAGTCAGTATTGGAATGGAACCTGAAACACTGCATCTCTTCTACATGTGCACCTGAAGCTAAAATAATTATTTTATGAAATAGCACATGGATAAAAAGAAATTAAACCAGCATGACAATGATGTGATCCTGGAATATTTTGTGGTTAGTTCCTCTCACAGTGTTTGATGTGGCATGTTGGAAACTAGCCTGGTCATCTATAAAATCAAAATTAGAAAACTAATTGTGGGGTTCTTTTATGATGTAATGAATTTTGAAATGTGTATTGGGTAATAATATCCAGTCAACAGAATATCTTTCAATTATAAAGAAGCATGTGGAATTCCAACCTTTATTTTTATCATTTTCTCAATATTTCAGTTTTTGTAATATTTAACCCTCTCTCAAATGCTATTTAATTCTTTTATTAAAAAAGGATATTGCATTGTGAACTATTTTTAACTAAAATAGAATAGTATTTGATAGTTAATCTATCATGTCTTCAGTGCCCTGTTAATAAATGCTATGAAACAGAGACAAGAAATAAGATTTTTTTCTTTGAAACTGGAACAACTTGAGAAAGTTTTTAAATACTTAAGACTGAATGCAGATTTACTTACTACACTCCATGCTGAAGAAGCAGGAACTCAGAATTTTAATCAAGAGGGCACAACCAAAACCTGCAGAGAGGAAAACGTGGGCTGTCTGAGGACTGTTTAGTTTTTAGTACAGCGGGGGTTTGTCCAGTTGTGATTTTTCCCCTCTCCTTAAAGGGACATTTGGGGCCACTTAAACAAGCTTTTGCCTTGAGCATTCTGGTGTGGGAATCCAGGGCTTCCCTCTGGCTGCCCTGGCAGGTCTGGGACCCTGGCAGGGGTCAGGAACCCCCCTGGACAGAGCCCCCAGAGACACTGTCTGTGATCTCTGACCATGGAGAGGAGTTTTCAATCTTACAGGATGAATTACAGGCTCTGAGTGTTTGATATCACTAATAATTAAGTGTGACACGAGTGCAAAAGTAAAATTTTAAGTTTCTAGATTAGGGGTTCAGAGGGGACAAGATGGAGGAAGTTGGGTGTGTCTTGTCCTTTTCCTCCTTCTTCATGCCCTCCATGTTTCACTGTAGTGTTCGCATTTTTCTGTTGGTTTAGGCTGGGGACACACTGTTTAACGTAGATGACAGATATTGGCACATTATTGTAAATATAGCACACGTAGTTTCTGGTATATAATGTTTGTACCATCCCACTGAGGGGCAGAGCCCCGCACGCTGCCCTGCAGGACAGACCTGCGGCAGGGCAGCAGAACATGTTATAGATAAGCAAGAATAAACAGCCTTGAAAACAGCACAGACGAATTATGGCTTCTTTGGCAACGGGGCAGAAAGACAGAGACTTTCTACAATCTCGGAATCACCAATACCCACAGATTCCGACAGTCTGGCACTTTGCAGCACTTTGAGACTGATGAGGAAAGATGCAGGTGGGCACCATGGCTGGGCTGAGTGTGACTGCACGCCTGAGCCAGCAGCCCTTCCCTCACTGCTTGCATGGGAGCGTTGCCAACCTCTGCCCATACTCAAAGGCACGGTCAGATTGTGAGTGTTGCCCTCGTGTTGCTCACACGCTGCCTGCCCTTGCGAGGTGGAGAAGATCCCCCACCCAAATCCCCAGGCAGCTCTTGGCTTATTTTCTGCCAGTTGCCTGAAAAGTGTGGAGCAGGGGCTGGGATCCAGGCCTGAGTCATTGGCAAAGAGCCTGTTGTTGTTTCATCTGTAAAATATTTGGGGTCTGGGCTTTCCAGCTGACACTTGTGAGCTGAGCGTGGACAAAGTTAATGGGAAACATCTGGTGCCAGGAGGGAGTGGCGAGATGGTACCTTGGCCACGTAAAAATGGGGAGCTGTTGTGGTGGGGTGCAGGGCTGCCCACGTGTCTGCAGTGCTGGGGAAAGGAGCTGAAGGGGACAGCCGTGGCAGTGGGATGTGGGTGATGAAACCCCCTGGGCATGGGGCACCACTGCCAAGCCCTGGAGCCTCCCTGTGTTGGGCTGTGCTGGTTTCATTTGGCTGAGGAAGACAGCCAGAAGTTGTGCGGGGGGCTAAAGTATGTATACATGTGGTTGTTGCTTATGTTGCTTTTTGTTTGTTTGTTTAGGCTTTTGAGACACTGGTGTACTTGGCAACCTCTAAACTTCCCCTACAGGTGTAAACTTGGTCTCTCAACCTCACAAGAGATGATTGCATTGGAATAGACGTCTGGATTTCTTGTACTATTAAATGCTGTCTTCTGTAGGAAAAGAAAAACCATTTCTTTATCTGTTGATTTTTTTTTTTAAATATAACATACCATATTGTTTAATTCATTTTCCATGTTACTTAATTTCACTTGTTTCTTTTTCTAGAAGTGAAGGACAATGAAAACAAACATGCTTGTGTCACTTGAGGCTTCTGGGTTTTTTGCAGTGATCTACAGGATTACCATATTTTGCGGATTTTGTGTTTATTAGTTACCTATGTAGAAGCTGTGGTTATATTTCAATTTCTAAACAAAAGTCAGAAATACCTGTGTTTTCCTTAAATCCTTTTGTCACTTTAAGCATAATGAAACTTGGGCCAGATCTAAACTGCTGCTGTACCTTAAAAATATATTTGTAAGACTGCAGACCAAAAAGGCAAGGCAGTATTTTTTTTGTTTTGGTCTGCCATCAACTCAAACACTGCACCATGCACAAATGCCCTTTGCATGGTAACCAACACTGCACTTTGAGCTGAGGCTAGAATTGACCACAAAGGTCCTACAGATGGCTTTTGTTGTCACCTGCAAGGTAACAGGATGGGAGTTTTCACTCATGTTGTTGCTTTTAATCTTCAAGAGGTGAGCTGTGAACCTCTGCTTGTCATGTCCAACACTGCTGGGATCACAGTGGTGGTGTATCATGGCCAAGGGAGATGGTTTGCTGCTGGCAGGGGAGAGAAGGTCCCAGAGTAGTTGTTCTTTTCCCCCAACATGGCCTCATGGCACAACTGCACCAGTACTTCATGGCTGGGTCCAGGACAGTATGTGGTAAAACTCTATGGAGGAGGGAAAAAGCTCAGGAAAGCTGGATTTAGCCATGAGGGTCAGCAGCAGGCAATGTGGTGGTGGCACCAGGGGAAGCTTGTGAGTCCTGTGGGGTTGCTGCATCCACTAGGTCCCTCTTCTGAGCATAGAAGAGACTAAAGGAACAAAGCGAATGCCAGATAGTTGCTCTGCACTGCAAAATGGGAAATCTGAGGGTAATGTAGAAGAGAAATGCTTTGCTGTACTTGGAGAACTGTTAAAGAGTCTGTGACAGGAATCGAAAAGGAAAGCAAAGCCTTAAGAGCATGAGGTTGGAAAGGTTGTTCTGGTACATGAAAAATGGATTTGGAGCTTTCTGATCATTCGTGTTGCACTGTTAGAGAAGTGAAATGCTAACACAGAGATGGAATGGAAAAGAGCAGAAATAATTAATGGTTTGAAATAGTGCAGGTCATGAAGATGATGTAATTATTCCTAACCTATTTAACCTGAAAGAAAAAGAAAGCTATAAATAAAAGGGTTGGGAGGAGGAGAAAGTGTTTGACCAATAAGACAACTTAACTATTTTAGACTTTGTATGTCCAAGTGAAATTATGGAATAAAATAATTTGTCATGTACCTGTTCTTTTTTAAGGTAGAGGTAACAAATATGTAATGCACCGTGGAAGTAAATAATAAGGGTAGACAGCTGGCATCAGCTAACTGATGTGTTGGGTAGTGTATCTTGAGAGAGAGAGAATGCACTAATACATCAATTAATTAGACTAAGAGTGCTAAGATTCTTAATTTAGACCAGAGGTATTTTTAAGGTGTGTAGATGTGGCACTTAAGGATGGGTTAAGCAGTGGATTTGGCAGTGGTAGGTTAACATTTAGACTTGATGGTCTGAAGGTCTTTTCCAACATAAACCATTTTGCAATAAGCATTTCAGACTGTGGTGTGATCAGGTCCTGGCTGTTAATGTTCCTCAGCATGATGGGCACAGCACCTGTGTCACAGTAGATGTATGGTCACCTCTCTTGCACTTTTGTCCCTTTTCCCCACACAAACTTGAGCCTGCTGGCCTGGGAGCTGGACCCAGCTAGCACCTACAGTTTTGCATTGGTTTTGGTTACCTGACTTGAACTCCTTTCTTGCTCTGCTGGAGATTGATGTCTTTGGTAGCTGCACAACCTCTTGAGTCTGTGCCATGGTAGCATGTGACATTGGAAATTTATGAGCCAGAAATAGGCTGCTAAAAGGACATTCTCTTGAACTGAAGGAAGAGAAATAGGGAAGGCAACTTTAATGTCCTGAGATTGAGAGGATTGGTTTCATGACCTAAACCATTGCTTTTATCATTAAATTCTCTTTTTAGTTGGGAAAGAGATGTTATCATCCTCCTTCTAAATCTGCCCGTAAGAAATAATAGCAAAAATCATTGTATTGTAGCTCTGTTCTTGTGAGTTTGATATTGTGAAGTGTCTTGCTTTTGGTTTCTTCTATGCTGAGAGAGACATAAATCATTCCTGAAAGAAAACTTGCTCTAATTTGTAGACATGAAACTGGTACAAATTTGCCTGTTATTGCTGACGTCATTTCTTCTTTGTCTGATCTCTTTCACTTGGCATTAAAATCGTATTACTGTATCTCATTTAAAAATTGCTACAGCTAATAGAGAAAACCTTTGCTTTAAGTGTTTTGTTGGCTTGATCTAATCCATGTCCTTAATGTCTGCTCTGGGACTGTATCCAGATCTTCAGTGCTGACAAGTGCCTTTTAACGTCATTTATTTATTATGGGGAAAACAATTTAAAAGCTTAGTTATTAAAGCCACTTTTTATAGGGGAAAGTAATGAAATTACCTGGTCTGAAGGTAGAAGTTACACAACTTAATATATAGTTTTAAATAGTATTATAAAACCCAAATACACACCATTAAAATCATTTGAGGTTTATTTGGTTACAAAACCCAGAGTTTCTACTAAAATGAGACTCTGTAATGCAATGGCCAAAAGTTGCTGCTCTGTCAGCAGTGCAGTTTGCAGGTTACAAGTAATCCAGGTTTTATTAGTTTGCTATGCCAGACTGCCTGCCCTTGCACTAAGGCCCTTTTGCTTGAAGCCCAAGCAGGTTTGCAGCTATTCTCCATTAAGAAATAGGCATGAGGTTAATTGGAGTTATCTGGGGGCTGATTGCTGTGTAAATAGCAATATAAAACTAGATTGAACTGGAATATGCAATAACATTTGTAATGGTTTTATCCTTCTCAAATTTCTGCTTTGCTCTGAAGTTATAAGGGTGCAACACATGCCTAAAAGCTTTTGATCCTAGAAAAATGGTATGTGATCTAAATTTGTCAATTAAAACATACATGTTCTTGTATACAAAAAAAAATTATAACTTTTTTTCTTTTTTTTTTTTTTGTTTTTAAGAATGCACAATACAATGTTGAATTAATGTAAGTTTGTTTTTCTGGATAATTTTGGTTAAGGGAAGAATTGACAGCTAGTCAACTGGTGTGTAAAAGAAAGCGTTGAATTAATGTTGTGAAAGAAGAAAAGTAGTTTCATTAATTCCAGGAGTGATTTTACTTTTTGTTTGATTTAATGGCTTTCACGCTTTGATTTTCATTAGCATGCAAATATTTCTTCCTTGCTGTGCTCAGTGTTGAAAAAGATAAAATAAAGCAAAATACAAAGAGAATCTATGAAGACAAATCTTTTTCTTCCAAAGGAAAATGTAAATGTTATCAGTACTAGGAGAAATAATAATAAAAAAGTATGCTTCTCAGAAAAGTGCAATAATCAGAGTTTGAATATTTCAAGAACAATTTTGTTGTTACATCAAAATAGCTCAATCAGAGCAGGAAAAAAATCAGTATTGATAAATGATGATGCCACCAAGTGAGATATTTCAGGCGGTATTGTCACCAAAGTGTATTTATAGAGCTCACAGGAGCTAATCAATTCTGGACTGCACAGGAGTGGTAACTTTCCTGGTTGGGCTTATTTTACCTGCTGTATTTCAATGTGTTTATTTTTTAATAGAAAAGAAACCATCACTTCTGGGATATTTGGAAATGAGAATTTTGACACCCAATATGAAATACACTACTATTTCTTTTTTCTGGAGGGAGGTGGGATAAAAAAAAGCCTCATTTTATTGTTGAGAGAAAATAGTCCTTTAACTTTTTTACAAAGGAAATGTGCCTTGAAAAATCTATGGCTGCACTACTTTTCAGATCCGCCTGTTTTATAACTTCATACATATGTTTCAGTAGGAATTTGATTGCTTCGCATTTAAAATTTACTGTTGCTGATGTTACACTGGTACTACTCTGTATATTAGTAAAATGGCTTGCTACAACATTTCCAACTTAAAAAAATATAGGTGGGAAAAGCCCTGTTGCTTGAAACCTGCTGGCAAGAAGTTAGGTGAGAGAAGGGTGTGTGCATTAAGAGGAGTTGCAGTCTGAAAGGGAAGCAGAAGATGCAGAGGCCATCAAGCAAATAAATTAGGCAGTGTTCATGTACATACTCCACATTTGCTTAAGACAGAGTGTTTGAGGGGTATCAATGTCAAAAGGCTCTCTTATATGGTTAAGTGACTTTATAATTGTTGGATTATAAGGGAAAAATTCTTTACTGTGAAAATGTTGAAGCACTGGAAGAGGTTGCTCAGAGAAGCCATCAATAGCCCATCCCTGGAAGTGTTCAGGGCCAGATGGGATAAAATTTTGAGCAACCTGGTCTAGTAAAAGGTGTCCCTTCCCATGGCAGGCAGGGATGATCTTTAAGGTCCCTTCCACCCCAAATCATTCTATGATTCTCTTTGTCCCAAGCTGTCTTGGAAAAATATTGCTGCTGATAAATTCTTATTGATTGAAAAAGGAAAGAAAAATTTTAAACCACCTGTTCTACCATTAGAAAAAGGAAATAATGAGACAGAAATTGGGAACCTTTTTTTGACAAAAGCAGTCCCTCCTCCCAAAGCACACCTGTAACTCCTTGTTGGGGTTTCCCCTTGAAGTCTTACTATGGTTTTGTCTGACCTGTTTTTTTGTTACAAGACTCAGATGTGCTTTTTCCTCCCCACTGCATACAGATGTCTCCTTTGGATCTCCCCTTGCTTCATGATTTAGTGCTACTGACCTCCACTTGCTGATGTCCTTGGTGCCTCCCCAATGTGTCCAGCCCTTGCTGTCCTTCCATGCCCTCCTGTCATACTATGGGAAGCCCAGGTGCCCCTCACCAAGTTCTGCTGGCTCTGGCAGGGCTCTGCCCATCATCTCAGCCCTGTGTCACTTGGATGCCACCTCACTGCCAACCTCATCCATTGTACCACACCTTTGCTGGCCTGGCCAGCTGCATGGGATGCTGTGCTGCCAAGGCTGGTGACTCTCTTTGCACAGACTCACAAGTGGCTGGATGGTTTCCCATTCTTCCCTTGTATCCCACTTTTCCTAATTTAAATGCTATGTTCGCATTTACCAGCTCTTTTCATTTCCCTCCTGCTCTGGTTTTTGTGGCTCTCGTAAAGCCTGAAGCAAAATGCTGCAGACCCACTGAAACTTTCTCACTGCAATCAGAATGGGAACACAAGGCCCAGGACCCCAGGAGCAGCATTGGAACGCTTGTTTCTGTTTGGATCACTTACCAGGACAAATCTTTTGAACTGCTTTAAAGTTTTGAAAAATGAGTTTCCCTCTAAAAGCCCTGCATTTTCTTATGGTTATAGGCTGAGAACTGATTTGGAAGTGTCCCAGAAGTGGAGCTATTTGGCTTGCTGTTGCTACCTAGAGTGGTCACCAAAGACAGCTTTTGTTTTTTAACCTCTACAGAATGTACCCTGCCCGTAACTGATGATTGATGCCAACCTTAGATATATATATGATGTCTCACAGGGAGAAGAAGATCATTGCAATAAAATTAACATTTTAGTTAATTATGTGTATTTTCCAGATGTTCATATTTACTGGAAGAAACTTCAGTTATTTCACTTTAATGCAGTTAGATTTGTTCTTATGTCAGGCACAAATGAATCAGTACTTTTCTGGCTCATAATATTTATTCTGTAATATTTTTTTATTATATCAAATCTTCTGAACTTTTGAATAGGAATACACATTTCCAGTAGCTTAAGTATTTTTATATTCAATTTTGGACATACAGCATGTTAAATAAACACATCTTTTATAAATCATGAGGTACTATGTTTTGAACTAGGAATTGTGTTTTGGCCAGCAACATAAAGTTCTACTTGTGGAGTGAATGAATGTGTATCACTACTGCTGGTGAAAACATCCTTCCCTTTCAATGCCCCAGGATGTGCTCCCTACACTCCTTCTGGAGATTTTCTTTCTAACCATGGTTAAATGGCAGCCTGGAGATAGCCCAGGTTTTGATGTCACCACTGAGTGGAATAACACAAATGTCCTGCAGTGTGTGTGGCAGATAGTGCCCAACCACTTTGACTCTTCAGGATAAATTAACTCTCTCCTCCTCTGGTATCATGGTTTTAGCCTGGAACTCTGCCAGTCCAGCAGGAGAGCATCCTTCTCTCAACTCTTTCCTACCATCACTGTCTCATATTCATGGTCCAGCTCCTTTTCTCCCTCTCCCTGCAGTACCTCAGCTTTCACTTGGAGTTTCTTCCAGATTGACAATTGATAAAATGCAGAGTAACCTTCTTATCTTCTATGTTTTAGTCTTCTTTTTACATACTAAACAATTTTTCTTACCTGCTGCCTTCCTCTAGGTTCTCCTTTACCCCTGGTTCCTGTACAAAATGTAGCCAGAAAAGGACTTTTATTGGCTCTCAAGTTTTCAGACCAGTACCTCAAATTCATAAATGGCTCTTGTGAGCTTTTTATCTTTCTTAAGACTCCATTTTGTGGTGACACTAAGAGAAAAGCAGTGATTGCTAATTACAGGCCTGCTGGGTGTCCATGGGCTTCTCCTGCCTGCCCTGCTGTGTCCCAGGAACCAGCTCTGGCTCCAGTCCTATGCCTCAGTTGCAATAACTGCCTTGAAGCAGCATTTGGGAGGGATGCAACTGCTGTTCCTTTTTACAGCGACATGCCTCCTCCTGATAATGAAAGTAATATACCATTAACAGGCTCTTGTAAAGGAGAGAAAAGCATTTTGCAGTTATTAATCAAATCCAAACATCTTTACTTCCACCAGCAGGAGACTGGGCTTTTATATGGAGAGATCTATTATCCTTTCTTCTATATGGCAGAGAGAGACTTTTTCTGCACAGACTTTGCAGCTTCTTCCATATGCCTTCTCCAGCTGGGATGGTGTTCTTCGAGTCCAGTGATGATAATAACTATTATTTTATTATTATTATTATTTATTTTTGCTAGAGTTTTGTGAAAGGTAAATTTCTCTCGCTTTGGGGTAAGTTCTACCTGATATGGAGCTGAGAGATATCCTGTCTTCTTTTGTGGGTCTCAGAAAGTAACAATTCAACACAACACATTGGTCAGAGCAACAGCAGTTGATAGATAAATACTATTCCAGCACAAATCATTAAAAACAAACCCCCAAACCAAGAAATCCCCCAAAATGTACTGTTGGTTTTATAAGTATCCCATCCTCAGAGATCCACAGGATCCTGGGTGATGTCTGTGACCTCTTGCCCACCAGAGAATTTTTTTTCTTAATGACAATTGTCTGGGAGGACCACTGGAAGAGATTCCCCCTAGTTGTCTTCCTTCAGCATCTTCCTTGCCTTTTTCTGAGCTGAATATGGAACCAAAAGCAGCTGTATAAGCTTTTTTTCTTTTTTTAATATTATATGTGAGATGTTACTTCTGCCAAATAAACTGCATTATACCTGTTGAAGCCATTTTGGTTTGTTCTTTTGTCCTTCAACTTCATGTGGTGTACTAGAGTTAAGTAACTTCTATCAAGCTGGTTTGGAAGTTTCCATGTAAATCTGTGTATACGAAATAATCAAGTTTGATAGGAGTAGTTCTTCATTATGCTATTTAAGAAATAATACCTTTAGATTCATATGTTTGAAAACTATTAAAGCACAATGCAAAAATAAGTCATTTTCTGATATATCAATTTGTTCACTTACAAGCAGTTTCTATAAGTCTATGTTGAAATGTGTTTTCCCACCTAGCCTACATTGTATCAAGACATATGTTATCAGTTACTAAGAAGAAATGTAAACAAAACATCAGTTCCCAGAGTAAAAGTCCACTGATATTTTGATTATTAAAGTGTTCCTTCTTTCTTTTTTCCAGAAGTTTTTAAAAGACAATGCATGGCAGAGATCAGTGTATCTTATTTGCTCATGAATCCATCCCCCTGCCCCAAATTTATAACACATGTGCACAGAGTTCACCAGACACTTTGGCAATTGCATTAGCAGAGGTGCTGCTCAGGTTTCTGCATTGCATTTGGCAGTGTCACCCATGGTGGCTGCAGAGGAGAGGGTGAATAGGGTGGCTGGTGGTCAGTGGCCCTGGATATCATTGCTAAGGGATGGAGGGAGGAATGCTTTAGGAATGCCAAGTGAGTCCCAGGCATTGGTGGCTTTGCAGGGGAAGGAAACTGCTTTTATTCAACTCTGCAAACACTGCAGAAAGTCCTCGAAGTCTCTGAAGCTCAGTAAGTTGTTCTAAAACTATTTAACTCTTGAGTGTGAATATTTGATGTAAACATAGCTTTTCAGCTGAAAAAAAAAAAGGCTTTTTTTTTCTGTGTGCATTTTGTTCCTGAATTAGTTTTCCCATGATCAAGGGGTTTGTGCTCTTTCCTCATTTAGAAGTATTCCCCTACCCTCTTTGCAAGTGTAAATTGCTCTCCTGTAATGAGATCAATGGACCTTCACTGATTTACAGTAGTAGAGAATAATTTGGCTCGTTATGCATTTGATGAAATACGATCTGTGGTTATCTTGGCATGGAGAGATAGTAAAACGTTAAGAACTAATAAAACATGTCATATTCTCCAATACTGTGCTCCGTGCATACAAGTGGGGGAAAAGTATCCATGTGTCAGCCCAGATGGAGACTTTTCTCTACTTCCTACTTCTGTTGTGAAACTTTGTTCTGTCAGTCAGGGTGGGTAGAGGCTCTGGTTCAGTCTTGGGTTCAGAATGTGTCCTGGCAAAATGCAGCCCCTCTTTGCACAGGCAAAATTTGAGGGTTTGATTGCCCTTTTTTGTCTAATGGAAACACAAATCCTAATGAAGTCTCTTACACTGATACCAGGATGATGTTAAGGGAGATTGTTTTGAGTGACAATCAGGATTTAAAATCAAACAAATCACCTCAAAATTGTTTTTTCCTGTAATTTGGCTGAGTAAGTAACCCATAGCTTTTTGACAGCCAGCAGGCTACAGGAGAGGCTCTCACATTCCTGCAGGTTTGGTGAAGATCCTCAAAAACCTCTACCCCTGTGACAGCTCTGGTGATCAGTTTTTGCTGCTTGGCACTCTTGATCCTTTGGGAAGAAATTAAATATGCTTTCTTAATTTTACTTTTTCTCCAAAGAAAGTGTGTTGCAGTGGTATTTTCTGTAATATTGATACATGTTCCATCGCTGGTATTGAGAGTTTTGGAAAGGGAATTGAGAGTATAAGATAAAATTGATTGTGAGATGTGAGGAATGTATTTTAAAAGTACTAATGTGAATTATGCGCGGGTGTTTGTTTTAAGAGGTGAATAATTTTTGTTTGTCAAGTTTGTGTCTCTCATATTCGCAATGTAGGAATGGGAATATTGCTGAAAACCTAAAGTAAGTTTGAAACAGCTCTGCTGCTGGCCAGCTGGTTACTTCAAGTTCCTGCGAGTACTTTGTAAAAATACATTGTTTCCTTATATGCAAATGTTTTTACCCTGTATATAACACTATAATGACTTAGGTAAAGATCTGGTTTATTTGTGTCTTGCATGTAGAATTCTCTGTACTGACTTTTTGCCCTATACAATACACGTGGCATTTTTACTAAACACACTAAGAGGAGTGGGAATAAAATGTCTAAAGGGATCACCTTGAGCTTATAACCTTTATCCTTATAGTGAAAAAATTCAGAGAGCTTTGAGTTTTTCACAAAAAAAAACTCACCAGTGCCACTGGTGAGTAGGGTTGAGTTATCTCTGTTTTCAGTAATGGCAGAGCTTTTTAGTAGGTTCGATTTAGTAGGTTGGTTTGATTTTACAAATCAATCAACAAATTGATTTGTTTTGGGTTTTTTGGTGTTTTTTTTTTGGTAGGGTGGAGGAAGGTGTGGGATATGGTTTTGTTTTTGATAGAGAACTCTGTGGTGTTTATAAGACTAGAATATTTTACATGCTTAGTGGGTTAGGAAGCACTCAGGAGGACAAAGATGATTTTAGCAAGGTGAAATAATTCTCCAGCCTCCTGGAGAATTGTACCCTGCTCAGGAGGCTTGGATTAAATTTCTATGCTATGCTACTTTAAAATTACTCTTTTCCTCCTCTCACTTAGTGCTGATGACCTGAAGGGAGTGTTTTGGCTGCTCAGTGAGGCCTCCCTGCTGTGAATCAGAGACATTCTCTGGTGGCAGGAACCACAGATGAAATATCTGTGAGGACATGGCAGCCCTTGGGGCTGCATGCTGTGGATGCTTTGCTTTGTTTACTCAGAAGCTGCTGTAGAATGGGGCATAGCAGTGCTGGGGTCTGTGCAGAGAGCTGGTGCCTGGGCTGTGGCTGTACAAACCGCCAGTGCTCCAAATCCAACAGTGACACCTCTGTAAATCACAAACGTTAGCTTCCTTAAATACTCTGGATTTTCATGATTTCCATGAAGCCATGGATTCCATGGCTTCATCTCATGCCTCTTGTCTGCTGTCAGCAAAACATTCCTCTGGTGTTCAGCTACGATACTTGTGAGAAACACACGTTTGTAAAAATGGAAGAGGTCCTTGTTTGATGAGGTCAAACCAAGCTGAATTCAAATCCAGGTGTGGGTTGTTTCCAGAGCATCCTGAAGTAGGTGGGAGCCTCATGTGCTAGCTGGCCCTTGCAGAGATTTTGCTGCACTTTGTACCAATTTCAAACTAGAGCGGAAAAATAAGGTTTAGGGGTTCCCGCTGCTCCAATCCCTCCCCAAGGAGTGACAGCAAAGGTTTTCAGACTTGGTTTTCATTTTTATTGTTATTTTTTATTCTACCTAGATGCCTCATTCTGCTGCTAGTGGTAGCAATGGGAGGAATAAATGCAGATCAACCAGGACAAATAAGCCCTTGGCAGATTTTTGAGATTTGGTTTGGCTTTTTTTAAGAGATGCTTTGTCAAAGACCACCCTAGGTTGCGGGGTGGCTTTGTGTGGTGGAAAAGCTTCTCCTCCAACCCATGCTTCCAAAGAAAGGCTCAGCAGTCTCTTGTTGTTCGGTCTCATGGTTGTTTATTGCAAGTTATCTAAAAGATTTTCTTCTTGGGCTGCTGTGGTTTGCTCAGCAGCTCAGGCAGAGGCACAGACACCCCTGACACCCTCTCTGTCTCCCGTCATCTTCTCCTCTCCCCCCGCCCAGGGCTGCTGCTATCTTTCATATGATATATTATGTGTTACATGTTTACAGTTTTTCCCCAATACCTACTACCTATATTGAATTGTGCTTTTCTACTCTAAACCAATCTGTAAGTGCCAACGTCACCAAAAACATGGAGGTAAGGAAGAAAGAGGGATGACAGGACAGGCCCAGATCCCTCCATCTTAAAACCTCTGACCCCCATGTACAAAACAGAAACCCCCCTGTACAGGTGTTAAAACCCCCCTGTACAGCACTAAAAAATTCTTCCCTCTACTTTGTAACTACTTCTACTATAATATCTAAACTTTTGTGACTTCTTGTTCTTCCTGCAAGGTTGGTAAATCATTCCATGGCTCAAATTCAAAATCACAGCTGTTTCCAGCTGCCTGCCAGGGTCTCAAATGCTTCTGACCTGGGCCTGGAACCTCCAAAAATGTCTGAGGGACATTTTGAGTTTCCATAATGGTTCACCTCAACACTGATTTCATTCACTTGTGTTGCAGGTTCAGGAATGGGAAACCTTGTCTCAAGTTCTGTAGGATATTTGTAACTAATGTGAGCCAGCATCCAGGTACAGCCCCTGTGTCTTTGGCACTGTACTCCAGTAGTGCCCATAGCAATGCCAGCAGTCTGAAGCAGGAAGGATTTGGGGTGCTGAAGGGATTTTGTGTGGCATGTTCTCTGAGTGGTCTTCACAAGGATGGAGCTTCAGTTCCTTCTCTGATGTCACATATGATTGTGCTGGCATAGAGCTCTTGGATAAGGTTCCCTAAGCATAGTGCTTTTGAAACCCGAGCCTGCTTCTTTGAATTAATCTCTGAAGCCACCCAATAGCGAATGCAAATCTTTTTAATCTTTGGTAATAAGCAATGTGATCCAAAATATCAAGTGTTAATTCAGTGTCTGCATTTCTTCTTGTTCCTGAAAACTTCCCAAGCCAAGGCTGTGCTCAGAGCATGGTCTTGAGGTTCATCAACCATTTTGAGTACCTACAGCTTAAAGCTGTCATGGGGCTGCTCTTCTCAAGTACGGCAGAAAACGAAACCTGATCATATATGAGAATATGCAGAATGAAATTAGGAAGTGGATAAACTACATTAATTTTTTTAATAACTTTTGTAGGACCACAGTCTTTATGATGCCTAAAGCTGTTATTTTCAAAATCTTTTATTGGAATCTGTTTTTTTTAAATTTTATTTTCCATGTCTATCATTTCATGCTGTTTAAGATTTCACAAGTGAATATGCTCTGCTTCTGTGGAAAAAGTTAATAAGCTCCAGATGTGATTTCATTCTCTCCAGAGGTAAATTTAAACCTAGTAATTCCTTACAGGGTTTGAATCATTCTTCTTTTCCTTAATACCTAGCTGATGAATTATAAAAGTAATTCAAACTTTGTTTTCCAGTTCTTTTTCTTTTCTGCTGGCAACTAGCAATTCTTTTGCTGTGATGCATATCAAATCACAGCTCACTGAGGCTCCTCACAAACAGGAGTGCAAAGCTCTCACATTGCCATTCTCCTTGGGGTTTACACTGTTGGGTTGAGAATATGAAGTCATTGAGGACTCTTGATCTGAGAAGCCTTAGAAAATATTGGTTATGCTATTTAAAAAAAATGAATTCCCACCACCCCTGGCTGTTGCTTAGAAAGTCATTATTATGTTGCTGCTCTTTATGACACTTGCACAACCTTTCAGAAAAATTTGCTTTAGAAAATTGTGCAGTGAAACAGTCTTGACAAAATCAGATTGAAGGTTCAAATAACAAAGGCTGAAATTGTAATGTTCCTACTACAGCCAATGAAGTGTAATTTACCAAGTCACTTCAATAATTTGCCTCTAAACTTCAGAGTAAGTTTTTATCCTGTGACTGTCAAATTTAAGATACCCCAAACCTCACAGATAAAGCAAAGGCCATGTTTATACCCATTTACACTGGGAGCCAGACTGCCAATGTGGAGCTGTGCCAGCATGGGACAGATGAGAAACTGCCTCCCTACAGAGAGCATCAGGTCTGTGCTTTTCACATCTAGTTTTTGACCCTGACATCCAATCCAGTAACCACAAGTGGAGCTGAACTGCTAAAAAACAGCAACTTTTCCTTTTATTTTTGTTCCACAGTAGAAACAAGTGTCAAGTACAAATAGTGGAGTTCATCTGCTGTTGTAGCCCTCCTCACAGCATTCTAGCAGAGAGTGAGATACCAAATGCAATCACACCAAAAACCCCCTAGGAATGTAGCACATGGGGCTTTAGTAGTTTGGAAAGGGCAGAGGATGATGAGGAAGCAAAGCTGGCTACTGCAGAGACACTGTTAAAGTATTTTGTCAGACAAGCAGCAAAACAGCAATGCCATTGGTATGGGAGGTTATTACACCCTGGCTGAGATCATCATCAGCTGTTTGGTGTGGGGCCATACACTAGACCTCGGGAGAAGCCAGTCACATCACTTACTGGGCCAATTAAATATTGTAGAAACACAGCATCCTATCTACATTGCTGCAGTGGCCATGGTTGGATTTACCTTCCATGAACTTTATGCTTGAGAAAAAATTTGTTCTCCATTGTGGGCAAAGTGTAATTAAACAAGAATCTCAGAGGGATGAATTAGCTAAATCTATTCCTTTCTCCAGCTTCCTGCTTTTTCTTCAACTTTTTTGTCTAATATTAATTTGATTCTTTCAGAGACAGACATTTTAGTGGATTAAGTATACCCTAGAGGTTGATAATATGTTGCCAATGTTTTTAACAATATGTTCCTTAAAAAAAAAAATCATCTATCAGCTTCATGCTTTCCTCAGAGAGGCAAAAAAGAAACCTGTCAATTCTATATCCTTCCTATTGTTCCCCAAAAGATAGATCATTTTGTCTTGTTACACATCTGGTTTAGTACTTCAGAGTTGTGTTGATTTTTTTTGTCTGCCTTCAGATGAGGATAGTTAATATTTCCAGAAGTGATGATGGAAGAAACATACCCTGTTCCTTCCGTGGGAGGTGATTTGGAGGACCTTCTCTAATGAAGGCTTCAAGAACTTGCAGAATTTGCCCTGCATTAATGGGGCTGCCTTTGAGAGCAAGCAGGAGTGTCTCAATCCTAGGCTTGGACACAAGCTGTTAAGAGGTGTGCTGGGATCCAGGTCTGGGTGGGCAGTCCTGCCAGGTGACTTTATGCTCCAATGACTTTTCCCTTGGTGAGTGTCAGTGATTCCTGTTCACAGTTACAGTGCCACGCAAAGGACTGAAGTCTTTAGGAGTTAGAAAGAGCCACAAAAATCTGCACTAGTGGACCGAGAGGGAGCCCTGTGAAGCTCAGCAAAGAAAAAATGCAGATAACTGCACACAGGAGGGAATAAGCACTGGCTTGGGGGATGGCTGCCTCGGTAAAAGGACTGCAGGAAAGGACCTACAAGTCCTTTTGGTGGACAAGCTAAACACAAGTCAGCAGTGAAAGGCAACGACAGAATCACAGGCCATTAAATAATTTAGGTTAGAAAAGACCCCTTAGATCATTGAGTCCAGCCATAAAAATAACACTGCCATGTCTTCCACTAAACCATGTCCATGGTTAAAAAAGAGCACAGATGGAATGTCAAGAGAAGTCCCCACTAGTCAGCAAAAAGCAGGTTATATCTGGAGTCCTGTACCCAGTTTGTTCCCATGGAAGAACGGCTTTCATTTTCAGAATGAAGGTTATCTAGATAGCAAGGAGGCTGAAAATAAAAATAAAATGAAGGACCAGTTTCAACTTTACACCAGAGAGGTGGAAAGTGTGACTTTATATATCCCAGAGAAGAAATTAATCAAAGGGGAATCTTACGGAATTGTTTATAAATAAGGTGGATCAGCTTCATCTGGGAAGTGTATGGCAGCAGAAGGATGTCCTGCTAGGTGTAAAAAAACAAATTTAATAGTAAAGAGGATCAAATATCAGCACATGTTGCCCAGGGAGTATTCAGTCTTCATCCTTGAAGATACTCAGAACTTGACAGAACAAATGCCTGAGCAGTCTTACCTAACTTTGAAGTTAACCTTGCTTTCAGCAAGGAGGTAGGACTTAATGATTTTGAGACCTCTTTCAATCATAGTTGTTCGATGATTCAATTAAAATCCTATACTTTTTTAACTCTTTTGATTTTTATCAGACTGCTAGTCAGGTGTTTCTCATGGAAAGTGTTTTTCAACCCATAATTACTCCTGATTTGAAATACTTCAGCTAATTCTTATCCGAAAGGGGTATATGCCTCATCTGGAAGGGAAGAGAAGGGATTTGGGCTTTTTACCAAGCCAAAATGATCTTAACCTTGTTTGCAGGAATGAAAGGATAATATATTGTTTTACCTACATTAGGATTTTTTTTCTGTTCTTTCTCAAAAGTTCTGTTGTTCTTGTGCTTTCAGGCAAAGCCTAATAGCTTGGCAGGCTGCATGGCTTTTTGGCAAGGCCTTACTGAGTGAAGTGCTGCACAAAATGTTTATGTTCAATGAGGATTTGAGTTCAAGTTCGTAACACTAGGTGTGGATGAAGGGAAGCCTCAGAGTAGAGAGTGTGAGTGTGATGAAGATCAGAAAGTGGGGAATAGAAGGAAGCAGGAAAGAAACAAGTCAGGAGAGGGGACTAGAGAGTGATATCTTTGCTCTGTCCTAGGTGGGACTTGTTTAGTGGTGTGCTCAGAAGCTGCCAGCCTCCTGTTGATATTTTGCAGAAGGGCTGTGATAATAGGGCAAGGCCATGGCAGTGATGAGGTAGCAGGCTGGACTGGACTGATCCATTCAGTCCTGTCCTCTACACTGAAGTTCCCTAGTGAGGCTATGCCAATCATCTGAATTTTCCCTCTTCTGAAGTTTGAGCTGTGATTTGAGAATTTCAGTACAAAAATGATGAGCTGCAGCTGAAAAGTATTGGGATTGTGCTAGAAGATAACGTGTGGTGTAAATGATCTTGCCTGGGTAGCACCAGTTGGGCATCCCAAACTGATGGATGCTTTTGGCATTCATGTGTGTGGCTCAGTCCCCTGTGTAGAAAATGTGGCTGGAAAGGTGGCAATTATCAGTATTGATGGCTATTCTTGCAGTGCTCGTTTATCAGTGTTAAGCACCACAGGAAAGCAAGTGAGGAAATTGATAACACTATCCTCATGACTCAGTTCCTTAAATACTCTTTACCTTTTCCACTGGATAAGGCAGCAGTTCCCTCCTGGCCAAAAAAAAAAAAAAAAAAAAGGATGAAAGTGGAAGGTTGAACATAGTGCAAGTAGAAGGCAACTTAACTCTGCCATTTCTAAGTATTGACTTGTATAATGCAAATGTATTCTGGTAGGTAATTTTACCTATAAAACTGTGTTCCTATTAGATTTGTCAATATTTTTGTTGTAAGCATTGGCCCTAATGATTCCTCTGAAGCTTTTCATTCTGCTTGCATTACTCAGCATTATTGATGTAAAAGGAGAAGTCCAAGTTGTCCTGTCCAGTTCACTTAAAGAAAAGGTAAAATTATTTTTCAGAAGCTGAGTGGACTGTTGTGCTGCATGGGTTTCCAACAGTTCTTTAACCTCACTGAAAGTGAATACATATTTCTTCTGAATTTTTGCTCCTGCTTGTGATACTGTTGAAGTCTTTATTTTTAGAGTTGCTATCTTTTCTCCTGCTGCCATATCTGTCTGCTGAGTGTTGCACTCCTGCCAAGTTTCACTTGCTCTAGACACAACATAAACATAATTACATGTAAGAAATGTGAAAATGCTGGGATTCACTGTGAAAAGGGGGTTCAGTTTCAAAATAATTTCACTTTAGTGCTGTTTCTATTCTTAATCCTGGCTGTCTAAAGCAAGGGCTACCTGTTATTGATGTGTAAAGGTTATAGTGTGCTTTAGCTCCTTTCACTGCCTGGAGTTCTGAGATGCTACCAGAGAAGGGTTATTAAATTGAATTGGCTTTATGTGTATTAATGGGAAAAGAAATTGTTGTTTTTATACTGACATCTGAAAGGGATCACTAAAACTGTAAAATAAACTGTGTGTGAGGGGGGAAAAAAAAAGAAAATACAGGAGAAAAATATTTTATCTTTCTTAAAAAGAAGGTGGCCCTAGTAGTAGAAGGGACTAAGGACAGAAAAGATTTTATTCATCATCCTCTGAGGTCTGTCTTCACCCCAAGCTCATTAGCTTTCTGATTATTAAGTGTATCATGTAAACCACAGTGAAAATTTGGCCATGTTTTGAGAAAATAAAATATTTGTGCTTGAAGATGCATTACTTTGATGCTAAGAAAAGAAAAAAGGAAAAAAATCCAGCAAAACAACAACCATACACAGCTTACTTGCATCAGTTCAGAAAACGCCTGTTTTTAGTTAGCTCTGATGAGTAAAACTTTGAGGTTGAACTTGTGTAACGTGCATTACTTGAACATTGCTTTGATGACTTTTTTTAAAAACTTGTGGCAGAGTCACAGAAACAGAACTGAATTGGTAATTTAGATGAGTCCTGGCATCTGATCCAGTGCTGGTGCAGAAGGATGTAGCTGCACATCACAACTATTATGGCAACAGAGACCCACTGAAAACAAATTATTTTAGGATCTGGGGTGGATGTTATGCAAACACATATTGAGAAACACAAGAATAGTTGACTATAAAATGTTAATTTCGTTCCTGATGCTCTTCTGTATGATGTAGGTTTGTCTGATATCTGGTGAGACTAAAAAGGGTTTGATTCTCCCTTATCTAGATAATTTTCTGCAGCTGGGAAATAAAAGTGGTGCCACAAGCAATGATGAGGGGAAGGAATTGCACCAAGTAATTGCAAAACAAGGCATGGATGAGCCCTAGTACAGAAGACAAGGATCTTGGGAAGGCTGCACAGTTCATGGGTGATGTTCTTCTCTAGGACTCTTTAGATTGAAATAAGCTCTAGACAATAGGCCCGAAACTACTCCCATCTGAGCTGTGAGCCCAAGAAAATATTTTACTACCCTTGACCACACATGGAGCAGTGTCTTGCAATGATTTAAAGCAAGGGAAAAAAAAAATATTCTGTGGTCATTTGTTTGAATCTGTGACTATTGGCAAAGGTTCTGCTGGCCTGAATAACTTTCAGGCTAATTTCTGAAGTTCCTGGCAGAGCAGCCCTGGAGTTGTGGGGGCTGTGCCCTACTCCTCCCCTCCTCTTCACTCAGAGGCTGATGGCAGCTCATGCCCTGCCTGTGCTCAGCCTGACATTGTGCAGAAAGGATGCTCTGTGTGCCTTTTTTCTCTGGTGAGGGACAAAAAGTCAGCTTGGGAAAGAGAGGGATAGTCCAGACCATGTGTTTTGAGAGTTCTCCTCAACAGGGATGGATTGGTGTGGTAGGATTGGTAAAAACCCATCTCTTCTGTGTCCGCTCACATGCCGAGATAAGATAAAGTTGTGAAATGGAGCAACCTATTTAAAAATATTATTCATTGTTAGAGAAAAACAGGGGTATGAAAGAGGGAAAGATGGGGTTGTGATGTGGGCTGGTCATGCTCTCGTAGCACCCATTTAAATTCTCATTTATAGTTTCCTAATACACACACTCATCTCCTTTTTGCCTCAGAGCTATTTTAATTGAATTTGTTTGTTCTGCCTGCCATTTAGCTGTGAGCTGCCCTGACTAAAACCAGTTCCAATGCAATAACAAACCAAGCTGTTTCACTAAATTTCCGGCATTAAAAGCAGCTGACCTTCATGTGCTGTGGGAGGATTGGGGGGGTCTAGTGGGTCTGAGGCTGCAAGATGCACACAGAATCCACTGCACACATCACTTGGATGAGAAATTATTGTAATTGCACTAACTCTCCATATTAAACACAGTTGCTGTCTTTTTATGTGCAAGTGTGTTTGTGTAATTTTCAAATATTGTCTGCATTTGAATCAAATTATCAAATGGGCTGAAATAGTAAGCTAGAATTCTTTTGGGATGAGTGTGTATTTTGTAATAATTAGTTCATTGCTGAGCATAATTTAGCTGTTTCTCTTGAATGTACTCTTTTCATTTATTTAGAAAAAAATATTAAATTGAATTTGCTTTATGTGTATTAATGGGAAAAGAAATTGTTGTTTTCATACTGACATCTGAAAGGGATCACTAAAAAATTCTCCACAAACACAGCATTGCTACTCTTGGATAAAATGTAAATAATGTAATTGAGTCAAAAGTGTACAGCTATTAAAATTGTCTAATTTGCAAAACAGATCAGTCAATGCATTGTTTCTCTCTGACACTGTATTTCTGTTGGTTTTGTTTTTCTTGGCCACCCTGCACAGGGCAGGGACACCCTTTCATCATTAAACTGTTGGGTTTTCCCATCCTTTTCAATGGTGAGGGCTTCACCTACTGAACTTTGTTTCAGGGAGGAGTATCATGTTTGCTTATCTAAAGCTACTGTGGCAGACAGTATGGATAGAACAGACTTTATGTTTTTTTTCCACCTGTGCTGTACTCCTGATAGTCTGTTTAAGGCTCTTGTTGAGTGAGTGATACAATTTTCAAACAGGTTTGGAAAGTCTCTGTTGTTTCTCAGTGGCTTGGTTGGAAAAGAACGTGTTGAGATATGGCCTGTCAGTATCACTGATGGGTAACCCGTGTGCAAACAAGCAGAGAGGCAGCTTATTTGTGTGGTTTGTAATGCTGCTGTAATTCCTACTTTTATAAACAACCCAACTGTTCAGACAGAGAAGCCCTCTTGTGAAATCTGATATAATTATTGGCTGCTTCCAGAGTGCAGAGTGTGCATTAGGAAATGGTATGGAGGAAGCAGGGCTGCTTCTGTCTGACCTTTCAAATCAGATTTGAAACCTGTTTGTTTAAGCAAAATGCTTGCTCTGATTCTGGTCTTGAAAATCATAGAGTCATTAAGATTGTAAAATACCTCTAAGACTGTTGGGTCCAACCAATAACCCAGCTCTGCCCAATCCACCACAAAACCATGTCCATAAGTCCCCCATCTACATGTTTTGGTTTTTTTTAACACTTACAGGGATGGAGATTCCACAACTTCACTGGACAGCCTGTTCCAGTGCTTGTTATCTTTTTCAGTTAAGAAATTTTTTTCCTAATATCCTCCTATTGCTTAGAATAACTTGAGGATGCCACTTCATAAAATAACTTACTAGAGAACATAATAGGTGTTAGAACAGGGTGATGCATTCTCAGTGTAATAGTGAACACCTGGACAAAATGTCTTGATATTTTTTTTTCCTCCTTCTCATAGCCATGATTAGTTTGAATTTCTTCTATGCTAGAAAGCAAACTTTATCAGAGTACAATGAAGACTATAAAAAGTAAGGAAAATTATAGTCTACAGAGGTATAACAAGCCTGGATAAGAGAAGATCCAAATATTGTCTGTCCACTAAGAAGTCTGAGATATAGAATGATGTTATTAAGTAAAAATTTTTTAAAACTTATCTTTGTTGGGATTTAAGAAATGTCACATGACTCAGCATGGTTCATATCACCTTTCCTTCCCATGTTTAATTTTCTCATTTGAGTAGCTGTTACAACACTCAGTTTCCCTTCCATGAGTTACTTTACTACTCATTGGAATATAAGGTTTAAGCAAAGCGGAGATGTAGAGATGTAGGTGGGAGGAAGAAGAGAGAACTGAAATTATCAGAGACCTGGTATATTTTTATTTCCCCAAATATATGTGTATAAAGAGAACCTAGTGTAAAAACAAATATAGGAACATTGGAAATTTGTGAAACAGAATATACAATACAGTTGAAAATTGCATTATTGCTACATTGTAATGCTTTCCAAATACTTTCTCTGGTAAAAATTTAAGGCTAGTTTTAGTCTGCTCCACTTGTTAGTATTTTCATCTCCTCTATTCCACAGAACCTAGATTTCTCAGGTCAGATTCATTGTTGGCCCTTCATAACAAACCAGGTTGATCACATCCCGGTAATTAAGTGTAGTCTTCCTGCAATGTGATCATGGTATCCTCTGGAGTCATGCTCAGGCATGTATTTGTTCAGCTACCCAGGATGCCAGCTGTATTCTCCACCCCTTCAACCTCCTTAAGCTTGAGTGCAGGAGTTGTGGAAGTGAGTTCCCACCACAGGTCTCCAGAAGGTGGAGGTGCTCTTTGGGCTTGTGCCAAGTCAGCACTTGCTGCATGGTTACAAGCAGCTGTTGTTTCTCTGTCTCGCTCCGCTTCAAATGTGACAACTCTGTGCATGGTTGTTCCCCATCTGTGAAGCTCTCAAATATTTGTGGATGCCTAAGTGTAGCTATAACTGCTTTCTGTGGGCTAAGTAAATTGTACCCAAAATATTCCTTATTCTTTAACTTAGTAATACTATAGGCATTTCAAAAATGTCTCTATTTTTCATTGCTTTATTTTTCACTTGTAATTAAGCAAAAATAACTAATTTTTCCTTATACAGGGAAAGTGTTTTATAGGTTTCAGGCACTGAAAGAGGTAACAAGAAGTGGTTAAGAGCAGTTGCTGTACTCGTGGTAGAGAAGTTAGGGGTATTAAGGACTTCAAAGATAAGAAATTAAGATGTAACTTGCTACATTATCTTACCATAATAGCTCAGTTTGCATGTACATAAGGCAGTGTAACTGCTGTTTTATGGCAAGTTTTTCAGATGCTGTAATTGCCTGGTGAACATTGCTTTCCTACGTTCATTGACTGATGAATTCTATACAAACTTTAGACACATCACATAATGGGATGTCTGGAAAGTTGCAAAGTGAAAATTTTATTTGATTATCTGAAATGCAATTGATAAATAATAGGGAATATAATTTTAGCTTTAAAAAGGCTTTGAAGAGGGTAAATGAATAAAATATCCACATTGATGATGCAGCTTTTGCAACAGACCTTGTAATTCACATGCATTTCAAGATCACAGTCAATTTCAGAAAAACAAAACTTTTCTTTGCTTTACTTTGTAAATTCATCATTGGTAAGTTTGACTTCAGAAGTCCTTACTTTTATCATCATAGTGGGCATATGTCAGAGTATTTGATTTCATGGGTGTTGTGGAGTATAGAAAATTTATTTCTCTCAAAGGCTAGACCTTTTGTCATGTTATTCCAAGAACTGTTCATTAAAAGTTAGGGTTTAAAATTATTATTATTATCATTATTATTTGCTGCTCATTAAAAATAGGGGAATGGAAACCGAAAACCTACCAGTGAGGAATTCACTGATGACATGAGAACACTTTCTTTGAAGTAGTTTCAGAGTACTATACAAAAATGATCTTGCTCTCTGAAGGGGTTTGGCACTCTTGCACCCCAAGAAATGCGTCACCACAATTGTGGTGGATACTCAAGGCTGAGTTCTCCCAGAATAAGTCACTCCATCTCCTGCCTTTTTGTCTGAGTGGAACATGAGAACAAGAGCTCATGTTTCATCATTCCTCTGTATAATCACTTTCAGGTTCCTTCAAAGCGTGGCAGAATCCCCCACAAAGGAAAATAAAGCAAGACTTTGTGTTGCCTAATGCAAAGCAGAGGGTGGCTGGCGCAGGGAGAGCCATGGAGACTCTGCACCACCAGACACTGCCACTGCATCTGTGATGCTAAGCATTCAAATCCATCCTGTAGTGGTATGACAAATAGAGACGAGCAGTGCTGGCGGTGTAGCCATGGTGGTCCAGGATGGACAGTCTAGAGGAGCAAAGCTTTCCTCTCTCTCTAGGGGACAGTTTGTTTTGGCATGAGCTGGGCCCTGTGTGGCCCTAGCAGGCAGGTATCCTGTTAGATGAATCGCAGCGTTTGTTGTGATGGACGATCAGCAGTGCTGCCTGTCAGCTCACACACTGCCAGGGTGTATGCTCCTTCCTGCCTGGCAGAAAGATCCAGAGGACTACTCAGAGCACTGAGATTGCTGGGGTACCCATGGAGTGGAGAGGACTAGGAGCAGTAATAAAACCTTATGAACACGACCTTTCCCATATTTCATTTTCATCTTTTCAATTTTTCTCCCCAAAATATGAAAGGAAGATAGGAGAGAAACTCATTGAAGTCATCTGACCCCTCTGAAGGCTGTTTTATGAGTTCATTTATCTGGCTTGCTTGTTTTTCTTTGTAACTTCTTTCTTCTGCTGTTCTTCTGTTATTTTCTTCTATAAAAATAACTCTTAGACTATAGATTAGCTGCTGTATGAAGAGCAGTAAAATGGCCCAAACCTCCAGGAATGGACTTAATAAAAAAGTCAGAATTGGAGGACTTTGGGACATTTTATTCCAAACTAATTGAATTATAGAATTTTCTTGCAGTTGTAAAGGCAACAACTGTGCACTGCATACTGTGTAAATGTAATGCTTTGTATCAATGCCAGTGTGTATATTTCTCAACCTGAAAATTTGTTCAGATTTTAGTTTAGAATCCTTAGAATCTTCAGCACACAATTTCCTTTTTTTTTTTCTTTCTTTTTTCTTGAATGTGATGACAGGAATTACTGCATTTACTTTTCTACCAAAACCAAATTGTGTGCCCAAAAATTAATTTTCTGGGAAAGCAGCAGAGCATCTCTATTTCTAAATGCAGGATCCTTATGTAAGCTTGTACATTCCTATCAGCCTATTTTTCCGAGCAACTTTTTTAGAGCAGGCGAGCTGGCCTGATGCTTAAGGCATCGAGGATGTTGCTTGGCAACTTTGGGCTGTGCATGCGTTTCTCTGGGAGCAGCTGGACAGATGTTTGCACACAGGCTGACTGGGAGCAGCGCCTGGTGGTGACCAAGTAAACCCAGTCGTAAAATGATTGTTTCAAGGGATCTGTGATAAATTAAACATTTACACTGTGAGAGGCTGTTCATGATGCTTGTTATTTGAAAAGTGTAAAAAGCTTTACAAAGGTGAGAGGCTGAGATGCCTTTCTGGCTATTTTTCAGTGCCTAGGGGACAAGATATACCATTTGTCATTTGGATGAGTGAAATTTGCTTCGTTTAAAGCTCTGAGTTGAGGTTGATTGTTTATGGTGTTGCCTTTCCTCTCAACTGTACCAGTGTCATTTTCATGCTATTAAGAGGATTTACCCTTCAGAGATCCCAAGGCAAATATCACAGGGTTGTTTGGCAGGTCTGTGTCCAGTTAGCAATTGACCACATTTCAGTTAGAAAGAAGACAGCAGAGTGTGACCCTCTCCTACCTCCTCTCCTGATATACAATTTGCTGGGGGCACACGAGGCATCTAACTTTAAGGTATGCCACTATATTTGCCAAGGAAAAAAACATAGAAAACCTGGATAAGTAAGTAACTTCTGATTTTTCCCCGTGAGTAGTGATAGTGAATTGCAGAGGGAGTAAGCTGTTGAAGCAGAAGGAAGGGATGAATGTCTCTTCACTACCTTCATTTTAACTGGCAGTATCCCAGTTGAGTTGAATGTGAGACTTAAACTGTAATCTGGATCAGATCATGTTTTAAGGCATTTTGAAAGCGTCTGAGCAGCTATGAACGTCGGGTGGAGGAGCTCCTGGCTATGTGCAGAGGCTGTTTGCCGGTGCCAGGCTGGTGCCGTGAACCACACTCAGGTCAGGGCTGAAGGATAGGTGTATAATTTTGATCAGTTGCTCCATAAATAAAGGCTGATGCCCAACATTATCTTCTGATGCCAGCACAAGCTGGCATAGCCCCTGATAGAGGCAATGGTGTGATATTGCTGCCATTCTCACAGCTCATGTCACACCACACCACCCACTCCTCAGTCTCGTACTGATGAGATCTCACAGGGAATCATAGTGAGGAATTGATCAGATTTATTGTTTCTCCTCTATTTTCACTTCTAACTTGAAAGGGTTTGCCTGCTTCTTCCCACAGACTTAATAAATATTTGTAGTGGCTTAGTGAAAGGGGCAGGAGATGGAGGTGGGAAGGATCAACTGAGAAATTGTGGGATTGATAAAGAGATTTCTCCTGTTGGTATTACAGATGTTTAACTGGGAGAATGTGACAAACTGGGCCAGAGACAGGCTGTGAGGAACAAGGATGACATCTGGCTTGGTGGGCTTGGAGCCAACAGGTTCAGCCCCAGGTCCTTGTTTTGTGAAGAGCAGCCACTTCTGCTGTAAAGTTTTGTGTAAGGAAAGACAGAAGAGCAAGGTGAGGCAGCATACTGGGAACAACTTTGCACTTTTCTAACAAGAGACAGAGAAATTACAGTGCATAAATTGAGGTTTGGCTTTGTTGTTGTTTTCTTCAAAAAGTATATTTGATAGATTAAAAACACCAGCCCTTCCCCTTTCTGAGAGTTTACTTGTTGTTGTCCAATCTGGGTTCTTCTACTCTTTTGTCACTCTGAGAGAATAAAACTGGAGAGGGGCAGCTTGACAGGAAAGATAGCAAACCTAAGGTTCTTGTTTAGACATGCCAGGTCAGAAATGTTTCAATTGTAAGGAATCCTTGAGCCTAAAGGAATCCTTCAAACATTGAAGAAAGCAACCTGGGACATCATAGCGTATGAGACAACACAGATACAGGATAAATGTGTTCTGTTTTGAGCAGGCCTTCTTCTCTTTTCCCAATAACATTTTAGTATGATGCTAAAAATTCATTGTATTTTAAACAAGAACCTACTACTGCTTCCCTTAATTGCTATTGACTTTCATTAAGATGAGAGTTGAACTGTGTTGGGTGCTATGCAAACATTCCTTAAAGTGCCTTCCTTCTCTGGTAAATCTTGCAGCTAACAAAGACAAATGATATGAAAGCAGTTGGGGACTATGCCTATTAACCTGGCCACTGCAAGCCATTTTATTATAGGTGTCATAAGGAAGAGGCATCTTCCTCATGGGATTTGTAGAAGATGGTTATGATTCAGGGTGGCATTTCTATTTCTGATAGTAGTCCATAAATATGAACATTGATTCTTCTTTGCCTCTGTGAGACTCTAGCTTATGCTTAGGTAAACTTCAGCTTAAATCCTTTCCTGAGTTAGATGAAAAGGTATAGAAGAGCTAAAAATAGTTTATAACTAAAGTGCAAGACTAGGTGTAATTGTATGGAAAAGAATGAAGGAAGCAACCTAGTAAATGAAAATAGTCTGTGTTGACCTCTGTAGAGATGGTTCCCATCTGGGAAGTTTGTGGTCCTAGAGTTGCTACTGGAAAGTGAAAGTTGTCCTTGCCTCCCTTATTGCTGGGCTGTTCAGAAACACTAATGAAATGAAAATAAATTTGTACTGACTGCATATTGTGTTGTTGGTTTCCTGTAGTCAGTGTATATTGAATCAAACTACAGTTAAACCTTATTAACGACTATGAATAAACAAAATAAATAAAAAATTAAAACCTTAACTGTGATTCAAAGCTTCGGTTTATTATTCTCTCTGAAAGATAACTCTTGTGTGTTTTGGTCACAGCCTCAGGTACATCCCAAAGCATCATGTATCCATAAAATGTGGCTACCTTTGGTTCATAATGGGGGCTGGAGAACTGCTGCAGGAGGTAATCCTTGATAATCCTGTTCATGCTTTCAGTCAGAAAGTAGCCACAGATATGAAAGTGGCAAAGTGGAAGTGCTGAATTAATTGCAGTAAATCTTCTATGGGCAGGATTTCAGTTGCACAGCACTGGGGCCAAAATTACTTATTGTTCCTTCAGTAGTCTTAAAATGGGGTGGATTTGGCAGTGACTGGCAGAGTGAGAGTTACAGGCAACAGACCAAATAAATCTCTTCTCTGAGGTCAGTAAACCAGTGTCAAGAATGAATCTAACCTGCTGTGTCACTGAGTTCTGCTTAAGGATAGCTCTTCTAAAGGTTTACTACTGACATATTTTAAGGCAATTAGTGGGCATTATGTTTGTAGTGAGTGAAGACAAAAATAGAAAATTTGGGTTGATTTCTAAATCTTACCTTCATCTCTTCACAGTGATCATTCTTTATTATGAGAATTTTGTTTCATTGCCATGCAGAAAGTTAAGCTGTGTGAGTCATGGACAGAATGGTTTGCTTTTAATAAATGGAAGTGAATACGGTAACAATAAAAAAAAAGAAAAAAAATCAGTTAGACTCCAAACCCATCTGCCCGTCTAGACAGATAGTGCCAAGCTCCTGTCTGCTAAGAAGTATCTTCTTAATAATGCTGTATTAATGCTAGTACTTTTATAGTGCTTGCCATTTTTCAAAGTGCTATGCCCAGCTAATTCATCGTTGGCTGGACTTAAGACGGCTTTTTGCTGAGTTTGATAGCATTTTTGTGTTTTGCTTTTCTGTTATGTGCTATTTTGAATGCCATGTCCAATCAATTAGGGAATCACAAGAATGTTTTAGGCATCAGTTCCCAGAGCTGGGCAATAATCCTTGTCCCTGTTCTTCCAGGGTTGCCTATTCATCTTTTCCTGGCAGAGACCATGTGTCTCCCCATTCCTCTCCCTTATAAAAAAAAGTCCTTGTAGTGGCCAAATGCTTTGCACAGGCCTCTTTTCCTTACAACTGTTTTCCTCTGAGTGGAACCCCATGGGGAAGGGGTGTGTGTGGGTGTGGGGGTGTCTGTGTGTTGGCACCTTTTCCTTCCCCACCTCTAATTTACCTACTTCATGTCAGAGGCTGTGTTTGCTATTATCCTTCCGTGGCTTTTTCTTCCTCTCTTTGAAGGGCTTTCCCAAGCAAGTTGTAAGTGTTCACCAAAGGTGAGAAACTGAAACAGCAAAAGGGGTGGATGGATAGAGAAGAGAATGGAAGACAGAACTTTCCACCTGTTTTACCCCTTTTATCAGCTATGTGTCTTTCTCCCGAGTGACACTGACTCTTGCTCATGTAGTTGGGTCCTGCCATCTCAATACAAAAAATGGAGAAAATACAGGGAAGGCATATGGTACGAGGGGAAGGAAACTGCTTTGGAGGGAAGATGAAGAGATGCCTCTTGTAAGGGCTGAGGAGGAATAGATGGTTGGGAAATCCCTGGCAAATAGGTATGGTGCTGTATGGTGCTAGAGAGGTGGGAGAATGGGCCAGACTGGATATGAGAAGAGGAAAGGGGATGGTGTAACAGGAGCAGGCTGGGAGAGGTGTTCTGCAGGCACTGAAATGGAGAGGAGAAGGTGTGTGGGTAGTGGCACGCAGGGAGCTCATGTCTAGAGCAGCAGGGTGTGGGGGGTCCAAGGGCTGTGCATTCAGAGTGACTGCCAGTGTGTGGCATCCTGCATCCCACCCAAGCTGTGCTGTTTTTAAATAAGCAGAATGTAGGAGTTAAAGGCTCCTCCATGGCAGGCAGCAAGGGCTGCATGACTTGCTGCCAGCAGGGCCTTATGTGGAGATGAGAAGGGACTGCCTTGGGCTGCACCAAGCCTGATGTGTTGGGAGTTAAGATGAATGGAATTCAAATGGAACTATTTGCTCCTGACATCTCAGTCTGAAGCACAACTTCCAGAAAGAAAAGAAAATAGCAAAAATAAAATTATTGTCCTATAGCGAAGCAGGAGACTGGTCTCTTCTCGTGCTACCTGGATTCGTCATCTGGTGTCTTCCTTTTGTGTAAATGGACACTGCTTTAATTCCAGTGAAGTGCAGGGGGATTATTCACATTTTCCACCCGTGTAAGAAGAGTGTGGATTCAGGCTTGTGATAAATTACTGAAAAAACATTAAAAAAAATTAAAATGCTTATTCATGGAAACCTAAACTTCCTTGGAGCTTCCTTCTGACAAAAGTCATAACAAGTTGGGCAACAAACCCACTTTGGAATTAGAAATTAACATTTGAAAATTAAAAAAGAAGAATACTGTGAGTGTTGACAGTACTGAAACTTTGGCCCCTATTGGTAGCCCAGAGGTACCAGCTGCCTTTAATCTGTTGCAAAGATTTCTTGTTTGTAGGAGCAGCCTGTTAATACCACTTGATGCTTTGAGGTTAAATCAATGTGCTGGAAGCCTTCTAGAGCCTCAGATGAAAGATGCCATTATGTATGCAGAATATCTACAAAAGGGATCACAGAGAATAGTGTAACTGTGGGGTAAATCTGCCTGCAGTACTGCTCAAGGATGACATGGATGGCTGGGGAGCACTAATATTCCTGTGATGTGTCTGCATAAAAGTGATGTCAACGCCTTCCTCTGTAATGGGCAGTGCAAGAGCTGCCAGAGATTGAGCTGGTAAATTCTTGATTTTTTTTTCACAAACATTTCTTGAGTCTCCTAGTTTGTTTTGAGACTCAATTTGATTCAGAGCAAGTCAGTCCTTTTCTTACTTTCCTCTTGTTTTGGTTTTTTTTCTTTTTCAAATCAAATCTTTTTAACTCTAATGTGTGTCTTAACTGTCAAGTCCATTCCCTTGTGATTTGTGATGGCTTCCAGAGCTCCTGGTGGAAAAGAGTATATAAGTCTTGTTATTTCAACTGTGTGACCAAAGGTAAGCCCTCTCTTAGCTGATGGCCTGCTTTTTCCTTTTGAACTTTCTTTCCTTCTCAGGCACATTACGGTGTGCCAGATCTGCTCAACAGCACTCTTGCATAGCAGGTGAAGAGGGCGGTGTGTGTCTGGCTACGATTCCATGTGAAATACAGAACAGCACAGTTTTGCAGGTCTGAGAAATGGTGTGCTTCTGCCTACTGTCAAAATCTCCTCTTCTTAAATCCCCCAGAGATGCTGCTAATTAAAAGAGCTATTCCCTGTCCTTCCCTCTCCCCTTGATTCATGTCAAAGCCCTGAGTATGATTTGGATCTCATAAGTTTTGGGAGCTTTTTAAGTGCCCTATCTAAAGGGAAAATAACAAGCCTCATTTCTTGTTACTCGCTGTACCAGGATTGAAGGTGCAGCATCAGAGTGTGTTGATCTGTCACTCCTCTGCAGCCAAGCCATCACTGCCTTTCCTGTGGTCAATTCCTCCTACACAAAAGAGCATATTCAGCTGCTTCTGGTCCCCCAGAGAAGCAAATGAGCAGTGCCTCTGAGCATGGTGATGCAGCAGTCTCAAACCCAACAGCCGCTCCTATGCGTTCAGAGGGGAGAAGTTTTGTGCTCTAAGAGGAGCTATGCATTTACCACACTGGAATGGTGCAAGTAGGATTAATCCCCTCCCAAAATGCTTTTTGTATGCACTACAAATTTTTTATGTTTTCTGACATGTGGCATGTTGTGGTCTGTACTGGAGTACAAACTTCAAAGTCCTCTTCAGTTTCACATTATCCCTTTTGGATCAGGATCTGATGTGCAACAGGACTTTTAATTTTTTTTTACATTTTGGCAATCTTTTTGAGTGAAATAGGGTTCATATTTTCAGAACATGTAGTTTGTCACTGAAAATTAAAATTGAAAAGGTTGGTAACATGCCCCCCATCAAAACCCCCACATGTAATTCAAAGCCAGACCTTGCCAGCTCACAGCTTGCTGCTTTTAAGTTGACAGGGAGCTTCTCAATCGCAGGGGTTTGCCTGAAACTGCTGAAGCTATACTCATCTCCCTAAATACACGGATTCATTTAGCTGAGCCAAAAACCGGCCGAATCCCTCCAGACACAGGTGGGGATCCCTGTGCTGGCGGGGTGGCTTTATGCAGTGCCCGGGGAGCAGCCTTCGGTGGCTCAGGGAGTAAGGCAGGCGGGAAGGCTGCCTCCACAAACCTGCTGGCATCCAGCTTTTGCCGCTCTCCCCTGCGTACAGTTCTTTTTTTTTTTTTTTTTTTTTTTTTCCTTCCCCCTTTTCCCTCCCTCTCTCCGGAGGAGCCTCGGCAGCCCTGATTTGCTGGGGAGCGGCGGAGGCTCGCTCTGGGCAGAGCCGGGCTGCGCTGCCGCTGCTGACGCGTGGCCGCCGCCGCGCCGGGAGCAGCCCCGCGCCCGCCGCCCCCGCTGCGCTCCGCGGCCGAGGAACCTCCGCGCCGCTGCGGCCCCGCTGCCTGCGGTGCCCTCCCCGCGGCGGGGAGCTGAGGGTATGCCCGGGGGGGGGCGGGGGGAGATTGCATCTCCCCCCTCTTATAATATATGCGTATTTTTGTATATGTGTCTGTGTATATATAGACATATATATATAAATATATGTCTATATATATTTACATCATTCTTAGGAGCCATTTTTAAGCTGGGGGGGCGGCGTGTGTGTGCGGCCAGGCTGCCTGGGGGAGCCGGGCGGGCAGCGAGCGGTGCGCCCCGCAGAGCGGGGAGAGCGGCGGGGGCTCTGCGGGGACACACACAGCCTCGGCTGCTCCGCCGCAGCTCTGCCGGGGCGCGGAGGGTGGGAGGGCGACTGCAATTTTAATTTTTTTAGGACGGTACGCATTTCTGTGGGAAACTTCTGTAGGCGGCAGAGGCACGGCGGAGGGGGGCGGGCGAGGTGTGTGGCGTGGTGGGGCGCACCCCGAGCCCCCCTAGGGCCGTGCCCGCTCACCTGGGGGACACGACACCTGGGCGGTGCAGGGGCCCGGCCGGGGCTGCGCTACTCGCGATGGGGGGGTTATCCCCTACCCCCCCCAACCCCCCCCCGCCCCGGGCCGTGGCTTCTGCAATGCGGTGGGTGTGGTTATGCACGGAGCACATCGCAGCCCCGGACCGCTGCAGTGGCAGCACCGCGCCGGCCCCTCCCGGCCGGCAGCGAGGGGCCCCGCCGGGCCGGGCTGCCCCGCTCCGCCCCGCGCTGGAGGGATCGCGCGTCCCTGCCTGCCTGACCCGGCGCGGGCTCCCAGGTGCTCGGCAGCGCGGCCCGGACGCTGGAACCTCTCACTCTTCCCCATCCCTACTCCTGGCCCCGCGGAGCGCGGCGTGGAAGTGTCGGTCTCGGCCAGGTCTGTGGGGAAAGGGGAATAGAGAAGCCGCGGGTGCGACCACCGTGAGGGCTGAGCGGGTCCGTCTCTTCTCCCGCATCCTGGGTGCGGCCCCGCGCCCTTGGGCTGCCAGAGGGACCGGGGCGGGTCGGTGGAAAGGGATTTGGTCTTTTTCGGTTGTCCCATTTTTCATTCAAAGGCGAAACTTCACATATAGCAAGAAGCTTAAAAACTTGCACTCCTGTGAAAATCGCAATGGCAAATCATCCCTGTCTGGCCTTGTGCTGTCTTGATTTAATTTCTCTTGGGGCTGTACTGGAAGAGGAAAGCGCTGGGTCAAGGCGGTTGTTACTCTCACTACTGTTCTCCGGCGTGTGCCCCTGTTTGAGGCAGAGATGGAAACTATTTCCTCCATTGAACATGTACGTTGCTTCGAAGCTGAAGGGAAACTACTTACAATGTTAGAGGTCTTGTCTGTCAAAATGATTGCAAGTCAGAGGCCCGCTTGCCAAAAAAAAAAAAAAAAAAAAAAGAAAAAAGCTCTAGGTTAGGTGTGTCCCATGCGCATCTGTTCTTTTACAGCCTGGTGAGCTGAGTGATACCTTTTTGTTTTACTTTTGGTGTTGTCAGCAATTGTCTCTGTCCATAGAAAGCTGAAAGGTTTGTGTAAATAAAGCAAGTATTATTAAATCCCATTAAAAATGAGAATATATGCAAACTACATAAGGCTTGGACCAGTAAAGGTCAGATGCAGTTGAATGTATGCTTTTTCTCTAATTCTATGGAGAAGAGTCCTTTCACAGAGTATTAAAAGGTCAAGATCATCATGCTGCATCACTGATATTGTTAAATTCACTGGTCTTGCTGCACCTCTGAGTATGTACATGCATAATAGACTATAGGCAAATAGTGCTATGCTGGTCTGCTTGGGTTGGAAAGTTTCAGCTCTAGTGTGAGGATGAGATCTGCATGGCAATCAGGGGAGGAGAGGAGAGCCTGAGAGCACTGCATTGGGGTAAGAGCTGCTGGAAGTTTATTCCTTATGGCACTGCATGAACGAGAAGGCTCCTTAAGCTGCTGGCATGCTGTAGACCTGCTTGCTGCAGCAGGGAACATGAAACACATCGGGAAACATTAAAAATACACTGGTTCTGTTTTATCAGACCAGTACAGCCCCGGCCTCTTCCCTCACTAATTGCCTGCAGTCACATCCCTCTGTTAGTGGTGCAGCTGATGGCCTTTTCTCCCCAAAGGCTTCCCCATAGGACGAGGATCTGGTCGGATGCGCATCAGGAGCTCATCCCATGGGAGCCCGCTGCTGCGGTGGGCAGGTTTAGCCTTGAGGAGGAGCAGCGGGGGAGGGGGGGCGCAGGGTGTGGCACCCATCCCCAGCCTCCCCCTGCGCCTCAGCCTCGGCAGCTCCTCGCTGGCTAGGGCTGTGTCTATCTGCTGGAGAGCTGCACCAAAACTGCTGGAGAGGGCTGCTTTTGGGTTGGGGTTTTGTTCTCTCTTCCGAGAAGGAGCAAGTGAAGGTGAAGTTACAACTTACGTAATTTTTCATTTAATCAGGATGAAATCTTTTATTGTCTGTAGTGGAAACCTGCTGAATATTTAGTCTTTAATGATAAATAATTGTTATTCACAGATTTTTCTGTGAAATCCAGGAAGGGGTAGGTAATAGTAGATTTGTCCCACAGCAACATGGTCGCACCTATGTTTGTTATGTTTGCTGTTTGATGCGTGGTTGTGAGTTCCGTGGGGGTTATGCATGGTTGTTTTCTTAAAATATGAAAAATGTCACTTTTTTGCATTTCAGACATGATTTTGAATTAACAGAAAGTTCTTGAAATGTGTTAAATGTGTTATTCACGGTGGGTGACATTCAGACTTGTTTCATGGAAATCTCATGTACCAGTAAATGACTGCTTGTTGTCTGAGGGAAAACGTCAAACCATTTATAAGTGGTTATAAAAGGCTTCTTGTCTCACATGAGTTGAACCATCAGCTTAATTTCTTGGGCTATGGCATTTTCAACACAAAAGTGTGAAACTATGTGACTTTGTCACATCAAAATACATCCTTGGCTGAGAATGTGTGTGTAGTCAGTGCATGTTTAATGTAAGTTGGGCTTTGAAAACAAAGGGTCAGTCTATGCAGGGAGGGCTGTTGTGAGTCTGCAGGATTGTGTTTTTTCAGTCTGTATAGCATGGCCCTAGGATTTTGTGGTTTAGCATCTTATTTATCACATTTTTACAGGAAATATGTCTGCAGGGTTTGAATGTTCAAAGTGTTTTGTTCAAACAAAATTTCTCTCTAATCAAGTGAGTATAAATGGATGCATATAACTGAAAAATATGATTGCTGTCAACTAAGCTGAAAATTAGACTGAAAAAGTGTTTATTCTGGATGATGAATTGTTTCTATTTTGTACAAAAGTTGTACATCATAAGAGTGTTACCCAGAACTAGACTTAAATAAGCATCGCTAAGCAGTTTGAGTCAGTAGCATAAAGGAAGTCTTTAAAAGAGATGATCCACTCATGAAGAAGAATGATAGATTAGCTAGCTTTTATAACATGTTCCTCTAAATTTTCAATCTTGAGTGTTAGCCGTTTATAATGGCTGGGTCCATTATAAATGGTCCAAGTCTAAATGAGTATATGGACACATAGCACTGGCACTCTCAATAGCTGGCTTGAAACACCCAAAGAAAAAGGCTTGTTTTCTTTGGGAAGATCTCTGTTTCTTAAAGGGAACAGCCCAGGTAGTAGAAGAGGACCATGAGCACTTTCTGTGACTTCAGTAAGAAAAAACCTACGTGCCCTTTGCTCCCTCCCCTGTCATTCTCAATCATTTTCACCATCACCATCAGTGCAGAGGAAGCTTGAGAGGATTGCTGAGGACTGAGTACCTCTGGAAAAGCAGAAATGGGTCAGTATTTGGGACAACTGAGTTAATCTGAGACAGTGTGCTGTATAGACAATAAAATCAATATCTCCTGTACCCTTCCTGAGTATTTGATATAATACAATTTGAGTAATTGTCAGCTTTTTGTCTCTGGAGGAAAATGAAACCTTTACATTTTACTTCATCTTTGTGTCAGCAGAGCTGGCTGTTCTTGTATAAAGCGGGTAAAAGCAAAAAGAAAATGATGATGTATTAAATCCTGAACCTATTTGCATCCTATGGGATGCAGTACATGAAAGAATATTACATAAATGAAAGTTTTAAAAGTACACAGAACAAAAAAATAAAATGGAGAAGGCAGCTTTTCTACGTAGACCTCATCAGTTTTTATCCTTTCCTTTATAGATTTTGGAAATACTTTGTATGCCACAGATAGAGACTCTTTTCCAATGGCTTCACTATCTATCAAAACTGATCTGTTGGCAAGATGAGAAACAAAAGAAGTACAGAAATCTGCATGAGGATCACCCACCAGATGTTTGATCCCATTGAGAAAAGTCTTTCAGTTTAAAGGGTTAAAGAAGAATGTGGAAGCTGGGGACTCGGAGCATGTGTTAGGGATAAAGGGCTAGAATAAATGGAAAACACATGTGAATATTAAAAAAAAAAAAAAATCAGGAAGGGTAAGGGAATGTGAAGAGAAAAAAGCAGGATACAATTTTGAATACCTGCTCATGTGCGAGTATTTGTATGAAACAGATGTTTATTGGCAAATGGGACAGGAGGAAGCAGTCACAGCATTGCTCTATTAGGTGAGACTTGGAAGAAGAAAGCTCCTGTGTGGAATAGATAGTGGCTGATGATTCTAGTTTAGGGCTATGTTAAAATTGGGACTACCAAAGTGTAGCATGTGTCCGTTGTCTGGCTTTTACGACAGCCTTTTTCCCAAAACAGGAGTTTTTTTGGTTTTTTTTTTTTTGTTCCCAGATGGGCTGCAGGTACCAAGTGAGTGAATAATTTGAGGTGGCAACAGCTGACCCTGGTGGGCTTTTATTTGGAGCCCTGTTGATGAACGGTGGGATGTTCATGGGAGAGAGGCAGGGAAAACACCTGCAAGGCAAGACTAGGGCAAGCTGCACACAGGTTTTCTTCTGCTCTGTAGTTGTGTCCTGCTCCTCTAGTCAGGGTCTTGCCTATCACTCCCCCTGCATGTCCCCTTTCCCTGTCTGCAATCACTGGCTGGGTTCCCCTGACTTTGGGTTCCTTGGTGGAATGCCTGCTGGAACCCGATCCTTTGGCACTCTCCATTTTTCCCATCACCCAAGAAAGTGGCCAAGTACCTGTGCTGCTTCTCCTCCTCCTTATTTGGGATTTTTCCTTCATATTCCTCATCCTCAGAGCTTCATCCCTTGCAGCAGCTCAGTCACAGCACTCTGCACCTCCCTGGAAGAGGTGAGTAAATCCTGGGAGACAGTCACATGCTGGGGTGCACCAGCAACCCTTTCCCTGCTTGCAGGAGGTGATACCACTCATGGCATCCAGGGAACTTGACACTGCTGGTAGCAATGGAGCAGGAGGACTCCCTGGTGGTAGAGGTTGCTTTGTTTAGTCTTTATGAATCTGAGGGCAATTATGTGTAACACCTCCAGTTCCCTAGGAGGTACTGGCTGCAAATAAAATCTAGTTTAATAAGCCAGGAAATGTAAACAGGCTGTGAAGAACAGAAGAAGAAACAAACAAAAAAAAAAAAAAGAAAAAAAATACACCAGCTCTTCCAGACCTAGGAAACATATGTTTATACTAACTGAGAGACCTGTTCTTGCACCCTGATTCATGTCGGGGAGTATCTTGGTCCTCTAGTCTTCCCATGGAAATCGGTAAGCCTGGCTGTGAAGCAAGGCTCAGTTTGGTTTAGGTGGAGGTATGAAGATCTGACCTAGCCAAATCGTAGCTTAGGTCAGGAAGCTGAAACCTTTCTAAGGACACTAGAAATGACTACTTCACCAGGTGCTCTGTATTTATCACTGTTTTCTTTTTATTAAATTACTGCTGTTGCAAAGCAACTGTTGCTCCCAGCATGGTGTGATTGCTGAAGGTTCCTGACAGATGCACTGGAGTCCATACATGGACATATGCATATATACAAAGAGAAACATCACTGTTTTCCTGTGAGAATTATTTGTGGCAAAAAATCTGATACCTCTGCTTTGTTTCTAGTAGTGGTTCCTAACCTTGCATATCAGCAAATACGAGGTTTGACAAAGACAGTGGGTGATGTATAAAAGTGTGTGCTTAGGAAATCAAAGTCTTTTAGTTTGGCAAGATAGTCTTGATAGTCCAGGCACTGGTTGCACAGAGCCCTTTGTGTGCAGCATCTGCACTGGCATTGGCTGGGGAGGTTGGGGAATGATGGGCAGCTGCCTTTTTGGAGGTCAGCAGGTCTCTTTGTCTTGAAGCAGGCACAAAACACAGGTCTCACTTCCACTTGAGGGGCTGGCCCAAGGCACAGTGGCTTCTTGTAAGCAGGTTTCTTAATTTATCATTTTTTTATGATCGTGCAGTTTGCTGACACCACCAAGCGGTTTGGTGTGGCTGACATGCTGGAGGGAGGGGATGGCGTCAGGGGGACCTTGACAGGCTTGAGAGGTGGGCCCATGTGAATCTCTTGAAGTTCAGAAAGGTCAAGTGCAAGGCCCTGCACAGGACAAACCACAGGACAAGCTCAAATACAGGCTGAGAGATGGATTGACAGCCGGCCTGAGGAGAAATACTTGGAGGTGTTTGTGTTAGAGAAGTTCAACATGACATCAAAGCATGATTGCAGCTCAGAAAGCCAACAGTATCCTGGGCTCTGTCAAAAGCAGTGTGGCCAGCCAGCTGAGGGATGTGGTTCTCTCTACTCTGCTCTCATGAGACCTTACCTGGAATATTGCTTCCACCTGTGGGTCCCCAGCACAGGAAAAGTTTAGACCTGTTGGAACAGATACAGAGGAGGGCCATGAATGTCATCAGAGGGCTGGAGCACCTCTGCTAAAAAGAAAGACTAAGAGTTGGAGTTGTTGAGACTGGAGCAGAGGAGGCTCTGGGGAGACTACACTTGGACATTTCAGTTTCAGGGGGCTTACAGAAAAGATGGAGAGACTTTTTACACAAGCACGTAGTGTTAGGATAGGTAGAATAGCCAGGTTTTCTAGAGAAGCTGTGGATGCCCCATCCCTGAAAGTCATAGAATCATAGAGTTGGAAGGCCCCATCAAGGAACATAAAATCCAACTCCAACTTGGGGTGTCCAGAACATGCCAAGATTCACACCATGTACCTGAAAGCATTGCCAAATTCCAGGTGTTCAAGGCCAGACTGGATGGGGCCTTAAGCAACCTGGTCTAGTGGAAGGTGTCCCTGTCCTTGGCAGGGGGGTTTGAACTTGGTGAGTTTCAAGGTTCCTTCCAACCTAAATTATTCTAGAATAATGGCACTATGTGGCTACTTTAACCATGTGTCTCACTAGGCAAGGGCTGTTGTAAAATCTCAAGAACAACACTGGAAGGAAGAGCCCAGCTGTAGGATTGAAAGGTGAAGTGAGATGACAAGGGTTTTTTTTTTTAGCCTTGGAATTTAATTTGTCTTTTCCATTTCTTCTATCTTTCTCATTTAGATCACTCCAGAAGACTAAGGTTTTGGTCAATTATATGTGCTTAAAGAGAAACACTGTAATGTAGTTTTCACTGTACTGGAGCATTATTCTTGTACAGCTGGAGCTGGCAGCCTTTCATTCCCTTACCACCTCCTTTTTTCTCCTAAAAATAGCAGCACACTACAGCAGTATTACAGGAGAGGCAGGAGAACGTTTCCTGAGCAACAATTTTTGCTGGATAGTGGTTGAGGTAGCATCAAGAGCAGATTTGGGGGAAGTTGGAGGAAGATATAAATAGGAGCAGAACAAAATGGGACAAAGATAAAATTGGTACAGAGAGGATGAGGCTGGTCAGTGAAAAGCCTATGGATGGTGATGTTCATTGGGCTGTGTAACAGTCTGCCTGGGGAACTGGGAGAAACCCCAGCACTTGAATCATTTAGGAGTTGTCGAGACAGAGCACTCAGCAGCACTGTATGGGTAACAGACTCATGGTGCAGATAGGAGGCGTGGGTGACATGACCTAATTTTCATCTCTGATTTCTATGATTTATTAAAGAGTTTTGCAGACTTTCTCTTAGCAGGCTTAGAGCTGGAATTTGAAGCATGGCAATTAGGAGGTTCCTTTAATACTGTGCCAGCACTGTCGGGGTTTCATCAGTTATTTGCAGGGGTAGTGTGCTAAGTGCAGAAAACAGAAGTTGGGGACAGGCTCTATGCCAGCTTGGATCTGGTATTGACAGTGGTTTGCTTTCTGTGTTCAGTTCTGCCCTCAGTGCCACTACTAGTATTTGTGGATTATAATCATCTATTCATGGGCTATAGTAGATACTTTGGGGAAAAAAAAATAAAAACCAACACCAAAAAACAAACCAACACCCACAGCCACTTCTCATGCCACCCTATTTAATGACACTCTCAAGAAATAGAGAATAGTTGATTTGTCTTGCTATCTTGATCTTGGGAATCCCTTTGTGCCTGGGTTGAAGAAGCAGAGCTAGTGGACAATGCTTCTGCCCTCACCGGTTTTCCAACATAGGGAGAAAAGACAGCACCTACTTCCTTCGTCAGTATATTTAAATATATTCAACCAGGCTTTCTGTCTGCATAAACAAGCTAAGTATGCCACACAGTTATTGTGATGGTGAAATGCTAATATACTTGAAAGTATATATGAAAGAAATGCTGAAATTACTTGAAAGCTAAACGAAACAAACTTGAAAAGCCGATCTTATGCTTCTAAGTGTTGGTGCTAAGGTTGGTATTTCTGATCTGTTACCTGTTGACCACAGCTCTTGTGAACCTCAACCACACAGAATTTCATACTTCAGGTTTGAAAGTATTCTATCCTCACTTGCTACTTCTTTGACTTAAATTTCTTGACTTATTGTTCATTGTGTGAACCTGAAGTTTTTCTTACACTTGCATCATATATAAACTAGGAATATTTTTCTCTGTAGCTTCTCTGCCAGCATGATAACGCAGAGCAGTAAAGCCAGTCTTTTTCTCAGCCCTAGGGGACAGTGATTGAATTAAGGATGCAGAGCTGAAGAATAAAAAAAGTTCCTTCCTTTTAAATTATTACCAACTTTCCATTGCTGTGCTGTAGAAACAGACATAAAATGTCTCTTGTCAGTACAGGGCAAACTACTTGGTCTTGGGGTTACCCATGGGGGCAAAATGGTTACATTGACCATTTTACAATGGTTACAGGATAGCAGCAGCTTCTGTAACAGTAATGTCTGTATTAAAGCAAACTCTTTACCTGGCTTTGGACTTCCTCCCTCTCAAGCTCCAATGTTGTTTTAACCTATCTGCTTTGTAGACACGATCGCTGTATTTTCCCCATTCTTTATTGTTCTGAATCACCTTCCTTCCCCCCAGTAGAGGATTGATTATTGCAATTTATTTTTCTGTTTCCCTGTGTCCTGCATTTTACATCATCTAAAGCGCTCCTTTCTAGCTCTAGCCAGTGTTTCTTCTAACTAAAAGTAAAATAGCTGGTATGAAAAAAGATGCCCTCCATGACCTTCTGATCCCATGATGTTGCTTTGAAAAACACCGTTGGTATAGTTATGCTTCTTTCTTTAAACCAGTCTGTGGAAATCGATATGAGTGTTTGATATTTCCATAGATTCATAAGAAATCTTGCTGTGCTTTTTTCCCCTAAGTGAAAAAGTGCTGGCATGCACTAGAAGATGTGGCAACAAAGCATCATATAAAAAACTTTCTAATTGCATAAGAAGATACCCATCACCATCTGGCTTCAGAGCAGTTATAAAGGGATAAAACAGATACATTAACTACATGCTGCATTGTGTGCTTCACTGAAAATGCTTTGCCACCTTTCTTTAAAGGCACGCCAAGGTTATCATTGTTCCTAACCTGCATAACTGTGAGTGTGCTTCCTTGATAGTGTCCTCTGTGCCTGGAATGTTGTTCTAAGAAGAAAAAGCTCTGCAGGACAGTATTTGGCAAACAGATCAAGGTCTCAGCCAAGGAAATACATTGTCTGTTCATTTTCTAAACAAAAGTAGCTCAGCTGAAAGCATGTGTTTTGTATCTGGTTTCCACTGGCTGTATTTTGATTTTGTAAAGTAGATGTGATATGCAATTATTTCTGCAAACGTGACGTTGTTTAAAAAACACTAGTTGTTAAATATTTCTTAATTAAATGTTGGCTGCTGAGCCTGAAAGAAATTGTCCAGAAATGCAGAAGGGATAGCACAAACATTAACAAGAGTCTGAATAAGAGTTTACATAATGAATGGAATTATTTCCTACTTAAAAACATACTGGAGATGTGGGCTGAGCAGAATTCACTCTTTGACAAATTTCATGTTTAAGCCCAACATTTCTACATTTCCAGGCAAGGAATCCTGCTTTCTCCTGGCATTTAGTCTTCATTTTAATACTTTGGATAGCCTACTCTTAACATACTATTCTGAAGTTGTGTTGTATGGAAACCCCATTTTATTATTAACACTGTGTAAATTTTTAGAACTTTATTTCTTTCTCCATTCTGGTGGAACACGCAATGAAGAAACTATTGATCACTAATACTAGAGAGGCACAAAATTGGGACATAAGAGTAGTGTATAGAATTGCTTAAGATAACAGTTCTGAAAAATGCATGATATCTTCCAGAACTGGGGTGACAAGGCACAATGACAAGTGCATTCCATTAGAAAAAGTCAATTCCTTGAAAACTTAGTGTGAACTTGGAGTATTTCACAGACTCCCCAGATAGGCGGAATTGGAAGGGACTTTCAAAGATCTTCAAGTGCAATTCCTGGCCCAATCATCACACCATGTGCCTGAGAGTATTGTCCAAACCCTCAAACTCTGCCAGTCTTACTGCTGTGACCACTTCCCTGGTGGGCCTATTCCAGTGCCCAAGCACCCTCTGGGTGAACCTTTTTCTAATATCTAACTGAAACCTCCCCTGACAAAACTTCAGGCCATTCCCTCAGGTCCCATCCCTGGAAAATGAAGTAGTGACTAGCAAGAGATAAAGTTTTCATTCAGTTTCAAATAAAAACCTGCTCAGACTCCTTAGTCCTCCCTGTCTGAGCCACAAGTACAGAACGCACAGCTCTTTCCGGGTGCAGATAAAGGCCTCTACTTCATTTCTGTCACCTTCCTTGCAAACCACAGCATTTCTTATCGGTGGACCTGTCCAGGGTCCTCCCTGCTTTGGAAAACAAAAGGTAGGAGGTAGCAGTGGGGACAAGGACGAGGTCCTGGGTCCTCCTGGCTGTTGTCCTTGCAAGGAGCAGGACTTCACCCTGAGGTGCTGCAAGACATGGCTTCTCCTTCTCAGGGATGTTCTGTAGCAGCTCCTGGGGCTGGTGGCTGACTGACTGCTCTGCTTGGTCTTTTGTCGTAGGCGCCGCCAAGATGAATAATTCAGTTTGTCAGGTGAAAATTTAAATTGCATCAGTCACACCTCTTCTAGAGTTATCCTGTGATTAAAAATGACAAACGGGTTTCAGTGAAACACTGTTTTCATATTATCCTAACCTTTCAACACATACATATTTTAAGCTTAAAGAGTGTCACACTCTTTGAAATCCATCTTTAAAATTATATGTTTAATGTAAGAAGGGAGAAAAGTTTCACCAGTAGTTTAGAGAGAACTGAAAGTGTATCCATTTTCACCTAAAATATTGACCTCTCTTGCCTTGCTGCTAGGAACAAAGCCATAGCTGTTCAGGCTTTGAATTTCTACACCTGTCTGGCATGATCTCTTTGCTGAGAAGTGATGCTTTTAGACTTGACAAAACCTGAATTATTAATCTGGTAGCCTACCAAAATAGTCTTACAGTAGTTGATAAATCCTGCACAGTTAGGGAAATCCATTAAAACCTTAATGTTGAATTGTTGATCTCAAGCAGGAGTATAACATGGAAAACCAATGCACTCCTTTCCTGAAGGGGCCCTACTTTGTTTAAAGAGGTGGTAGCTTTCAGCAAGGTTGCAGCCTCATCCTCTATGAAACCAGCCTGCTGTTTCATAAACATGAAGGCTGTATCTTGGCACTCAATTTTCCTCTGCCACATGAGGCAAAAGGCAAAACCAAAGCATGCTGTCACTCCTGAACATGTTGAAGGAGACACTGAGGTGGCTGATCCTGAACATCCCCGAGTCTTCATCAGCAGGCTACAGGCTGTGGGCTGTCAGGTCTGCCAGCTGGCACTTGCCAATCCTACTATGAATGGAGCCTGCTGGCTGTTTTCAGTGATGGTGCTTCAGCAGTCAAGCAGATGTTGCCTTCCTCTATAACAGATAGTATTTGGAAATACAGGCTCCTGGGTTTTGGTGTGCAGAGTTGCAGAGCTCTGGGAATGAGGATGATGTGTGCGTCTCTCCAGCCTGCAGGTTTGGGTTGGGGAAACCTTTTGGGCTCAAAGGCTCAGCAGGTGTCCCAGACATTTAGGGCTTGCAAAAATAACAGCATTTTTTGGCTGTTTAGGAGGGGGTTTTCTTGTAATGGATCTGAAGGGCTTGTGGATGATGAGTCTTTGAACCCCACACTGTGTCCACTGGGTGTTACACTGCTTTCACTGCCTTTGTTTAGCTTCCTCGGAGTCTTGTTGTGTCACACTACCAAAAAATACAACATTAGCTTCAGACTTCTTCTCCCTTTTTCAACTGTGAAGCCAGTAATTTTCTTATAAAATATCAAGTCCTCTTGAGCACTGCAAGAATATTTCCAGACGGAAATGTTGTCAACCAGCTCTTCTATTCAAATAATCTCTTACATGAATATGAAAAACACATTTTCAAGATTGAAGTGCTAACCCAAATTTACTGTTGAAATAGAAAGTAAGATATCAGGTCTTTCATTATTTTAATTTAGGCTCCTGTTTAAACTTTGGGCTTGAACCAAACAGCTTTGTAAATGCTGTGGTTATAGAGCTATTTCTAGTATATTTTCCATATGAAATGTGTAAGCACTTGCAGTGTTTATGCATCAGTTTTCAAGCTCTTTGCATTCCAGCTATTGGCACTATAAAAATGCATTAGTTTGATCATTAAGATAATACTAGTTGGCCATTTAATTTCCCTGGTAAAAGATGCGACAGTTTGTAAGTGAATGGAAGGTTTTTAGCCAAAAACTTGTAAGGGTAAGAGGCTTTGATTCTAGTACATGGTCTTGGAAATTGGAAAAAGAGCTTTTTAAGGACTACTTAGAAATAAATGATGGATATTGGTGCCATCTCTTAGTGTGGCAGCTGGAAAGTTTAATTATAGGCTGGGAAGTCAGTTAGGGATTAAGGAAAATGTTAGCAGAAGGGGTGAATGTTAATGACAGCTGTTTGCTGTAGGCTTCAGTGAGGCAAAAAACATATAGAACATAAGCAAAGGGACAAACATATGCTGGCTTTGAATATTCAGAAACACCAGGCCTTTGTGCTTTGGCATGTGACACCAGTTTGAGTGAATTCTTTTTACCATCTCGCAGTTGTGGAGGGGGGAGAAATTCTTTCTTTCAGTTTCAGAGTCCTCAGCACAGGGGAGCTTGTGTTCACAGTTGGAAAACAGCACCTGGGCCAGGGATAAATATAGACCAGTAGAGAAGCATGTACTCGTATCCTCATTAGGAGAGTGGAGTTGACCTGATGGAAGGGGATCCATACAATGAAATGTTTGGGCTGAGGCCTTGACATGCCCATGCCTTGCGCTGGCTTTGCTCTTGTCCCAGACAACACACTGCCTGTGCCTGCAAAAGCCTGTGAACTAAAACAAGTTAGAAAATTCATGGCATTGAGTGTAGGGGCTGTAAGCACATCATACCTGCTATTGCAGACCCACACATGCAGTTGGTGGGAAACTCCAAATCCTTTTGCTTTTGAAAGAGACACATTGGGAAATAGTTCTGCATCTTCTCAGGGTACCCATAAATCCTGTTGTGCAGGTCAGGCATCACTGCTGAGGTTAAAAACAGTGCAAAGGGCAAGGATGGTTACAGCCAACACAGTGTTAAGGCTGTAGTCTTCCTGTTCTGTTATTTTCCTAGGTACTCAGTTTAGGTTTTTCATTCAAGTACATTCAGTCTGTTCTGAGAATAACTAAATTGCTTTTTTTTTTTTCTTCTATGGCACAGGTTTTTCACTATATAAATTTTGTTTGAATGAAGAGGAGTTGGAAGGGATGTGTGCCAGACTTAAGCTTGCTAGGTGCATACATGACTTAACAAGTCTGCTTTCTAACAAAAAACTGCTTTCTGCAGTAACCAGATGTCATCCTCTGAGAGGACAGAGAATGATAACATAAGCCATCTTTTGAGAAAAACAAAAACTTCCCAAAAAATTATCAAAACCCCCACCCTCCAAACCCAAGAAACAAACTCCCAAAGGTAACCCAAAAAGTCCAACCAGCCCACAAAACCCAAACCAAAATTTTTGTTGTGAAGTGTTTGAAAAGGATATGCAATCATGGCTTGTTGTAGTTTCTACTCTTAGAGAAGTTTGGATTTATCCTTCTTGTATGTGGGTTTTAAAATTGCTGTTTATTCAGCCTTATTCAGTGCTTTACCGTAGAGACTGCTATGGCCACAGTATTAGAGGAATAAACTCAAAGAATCATCTTCTCCATTAAAATTGATCTAAGTTGAACATGTGCTTTATTTATAATACATTTCATAGATTTATAGCTGTGCATGATCTTCCTTGACAATTAAAACTTGCAGTGCACAAAAATATATCTCATTTAATAAGCTGCAAAACTGTCTCCTGTGAGACTTCTGGGTCTTACAATATTGAGGTTTTTGCAAAAATAATTCAGCCTGTCTGCACTTACTTGCATGTGACCAACCATAATGATTGTATGGCTGTGGTGTATAGGGTGGTACAGTCAAGTGTTTGAAAAATGACAAAATAATATTAATAAAAAAAAAACCAAACGGGAGTTTTGGGTGCTTGCCAGTTTTGGTTACAGCTGGAGCTGGGTGGTTGAGTATAGGCACTGATGGTATCTTCTGTCCTTGCTGGCTTCAGTGGGTGCTGGGTGGGTGCAGTGGCACATAGGGGCTGTGGGCTCCCTCTCTGGCCCAGCTGTTTCCCACTCACTGAGGTATTTATACCTCTTTTTCTAGGAGAGCTTACAGTTTAAGGGAAGCTTTCTGGCATTGGACAGAAAGCACTTCATCCGCTATTTAAAATGCTGGACTAGAATTCACAGCAGGCATTTCCTGTCATCTGAAGTGTGAGCAGAGGAAGAGGAAAAAGGAAAAAAAACCAAATAAAATGCATCTCACTTTAGGGATGGTGAAGCTGCATACTTGAACCTGTGTTACTTAAGGTTATGTCAGTGCAGGTCAAGTGCTGAACTCCAGATGAAATAATAAGGAATAAAAAGAATCCTTGTATTTTTGAAGGCAACACACTTTTACAAGACTGTAAAAGATTATAAATGAGGTAAAACAGGGAAGAACCTCAAATGTGAGTGTATTTTGGAAATTGTGCCCTTGATTGTGTGCTTGCATGTGAGCAAGAGAAGAAATCTCTTACTTGCTCAGTCTGCAGGCTGCTGTGATTTTCTGGGTAGTTTCAGTTTTGGTGGTGGTTTTTTTTTTTTCCGTCCAGTTGATTTTTCTCCCCGCCTCCCCCTGCCCTTCCAAGTCCCCCTTGGAGAACTCATTAATTGCATCTGTAATTCTGAGGCTTAGATGCAGTTCTGGGCACACGTGACCCTGCCACGTTCCGGTCTTATTTACTACTAATGGATTAGACAAAAAAGAAAGTCTCAGAGCCCCACCCTGAAATATTGCAAGCTGCTTTTCTTCTTAAGAACTCTTAAATATCCAAGCCCACACTTGCATCCACTTAAGCCAGCTTGAACTAGCTTCTCTGCAAGTTTTCAGTTGTCTGAATGCCAGCCATTGTCTACCACTTGGTTGGAATGAAGCAGTATCCTATATTGGCCTGTCAACCCTTTCTTGGCTTCATGTCCCCAAGACACGTTTCCTCTCAGTACCAAAGGTAGGAAGAGAAGGTCTCCTTGGTAGTGTAATGTAGGCTGGGGTTTTTTGTTCCCTCTTGAGAAACCAGTATTGAAATTATTCTTAAAATACGTATTTATGATTATTCCATTTTTTTCATTGGTAAAGCAGAGCAGGTAGTTCATTTCATGAGCGTATTATGATGCCCAGAATTAACCTGAAATTGCTGTCTTTCCTCACCATTTAACTTTTGGTTCAGTAAGGGTTGAGGCAAACATTTGCCAAAACACTGAGAGGAACCTGACACTTCTATTGTAAATAACTTTTCCCCAAAAGCACTGCTTGCCTTGGAACAGTTTGGGCTCTGGCTTGCAGCCATGGGTTCACCTAAGCATGTTACACGAAGTGACAGGTAGACAGAGGAAATACATATTTTAATGTGCTTGACTCAGCTAGAGACCATAAAATGAGGTAGACTAGACTTTGCCTTTCCTAGCAGATGTGAGCTTGCTCTCAATTTATTAATAAGTTGCGACACTGCCAGCAATGCCACTCAGGTCAGCTTAATGGCCCTGTGGCTTTTGAAAGTGGACAAAAATATTGAGTTCCTGCCTTGTTTGGAAGGTGTTCTCAGCTCCTGTGAAACCATTACAGCAAACATGCTGGGGGGCAGCCTGGCCAAGTTTCTAATGCCCCCAAGACCTGTCAAGGAACTGGAGTGAGTATGTCAGGAGTGAGTTGAAGCTATAGGTTAAAGTGGAAATGTTTCCAATTGGTGCTCCCTAATATTTGAATAAATATTAGAGTATCATGGCATGAATGTACTTTGGATGCAGGGAGCTGCAGTTGTTCTAACATAAATCATGTGCACTCTTGTCACTGAAACTAGATCTTGTATGGTAATAAATGCTTTAATTTTTTGAATGATACCCAACAAAAGAGAAGGGACTTTGTAAGTACAATATTTTTTAAAAAAATGAAATAATATCTAGCCAGTAAGTAGGGCTTTTCCCTCACTTTTTGTTGAATAAAATGTAGCTAAGTTAGTTTTTATCCACTATGGAGATCATTTGGCAGCAGTGTGGAGAAAACAGTGTGGGATTCTGAATGGATCAAAGGTTAAAACTAAGTTGATAATTGTCATAATATAGTGAAAATATTAACTCTTTGCTAGCTGGACGTACGAAGAGAAGTATTGTTTTTAGACATAAAGGTGTCCTTGCAAGGTTCAGCATCAGTAAGGATAGTTGATCTTCAGCTGAAATTAGGATTTGGATGCTGTTGCTCTGGAAAGAGGTGAACTGATAGTAAAGAAAACAGAAGAGAGAAGGAAGAGCCTGAGAGGGGACTAAAAATAGGACTGCCAGAAGAGGCAGAGGCGAGAGTGGTCTGAGGGGCAAACAGCAGCTGTCTGCAAGCTGCAGAGCCAGGCTATACAGCCACTATTGTCAGAGTGAGGAGAACTCAGTACACTTCAAGTGGGAGGAACTAGGTCAGACATTTGGGAAAATTTTCCCAAACAGCGAGAATTGGGAGCCGTTGCAATAAATGGCCTATGGGGAACATGTAAACTTCATCATTGTGGGATTTTAGTAACAGGTGACATAAATATATGTCAGGTAGAGTTTAGGCAGTATGTATCTGATGTGCTTGTTTTGTGGTGGTACATTTGGCATGTTTGCATGTCTGTATCTCTCTCAAAAAAAATGTGGTGGCTTCTGCTGTAGGGATCGTTAATGGAGCTGGGGGAAGGGTTGGTTGGTTTCTAGCTTCTTTGCAAACCCAGCTGTAGTAAAACACATGCATATAGTGAAGGTGACAGAGAGCAGAATGGGTTGGAGACCAGCTGCAGGGTACCAGTTCCCTGGAGCATTCATGACATCCAGGGAGGTAGTGGATTACCTCATTCATTTTTTAGCTTAGATGTAATGACCCTGTGAATATTGGCATAGAGTTGTTCCCCACAGAAAACAGACTACAGAGAGAGCAGAAGAGTGGAAGGAGAGGTGAAATGTGACTCTGTTGTTAATCTAGCATCAGACATAGCTCTAGGAGAAGCTTGTGGTTGTTGAGTCACCATTTATGACGTTCTAGGGAGTAACTGTATTTCCCACATGTTTATTAGCTCCTGAGAAGGTTGAATTGTGCACTAAGGTATCAAAGTTGTTTGATATGTTAAGCTTTGAAATTATAAATGCCTTTTTGAGCAAATTTTCCAGTAAGAAGTGAGACAATTACCCAGTTACTTTTTTTTTTGTTATTTTTTCCACCCAAATTAGCATACAGTGTGGAATGTAAATGAATTTTACATGCTGTGACCTGGAGGGTACTGAAAAAAATGGATTGGCATAAAATAATCATTAATTACATGCACAGCAATCCACTGTCACTTGGCCAGAGACTCTTGTATAGGATCCTGCATAACATCAGGAGGAAAGATGGCAAAAATCACTTTTTCATGGACTTAGTTCGCTGATTTGGGCACTTACCTCGTTAGCACACGCAACAAGTTTGAAACTCAGCACATTAAATAGGGTCTGATATCAAAGTTTCTCCCTTTATTTCTGAACTGTAGCATTCTCCCTTAAATTAAGGTAGATTGTAGTGACAGAATTAGTGGCCTTCTGTAGTGGACAGAATTTGTAGCCTTAAAAACACATTATCAAACATCTAGCAAAGGTATGTTTAAAGAAAAGTATGTGGGGAAGGAAAGAATTTAGGTTTTAAAGTAATTTATTACAGAGTTTGGGAATTGCAGCATCTAGCTTAATTACCTTCACTTCTCCTCTCAAATTATGAAACCCTAGTGATTTAAAAGCTGCAAAGAGCTTTTCTTCTTCCTTCTGCTGCAAGAGTTTGTCCATTCCCTCTTCTGCTTTTTTTTTTTTTTTTTTTTTTTAATTAGGCTGCATTACTGCAACTTTCTGCTTTCTTGTTTTCCCCTCCTCCCTCATTTTTTTTTTTTTTTCTGACCGCTGTCTTGTGGAGACACTTTAGGACACCTGTCTGTCCCAATTGCCTCAACCCCTTCTGTCCTCTCTGAGCTGCTGTCGTTTCTATGTGTCTGAACTCCAGGAAGGTCATACACATTGTAGAGGAATTGCCAGATCTGGTGACATCCATCTTCAGAGACAGCATAATCCAGTATAACACTGGGTCAGGAGTATATAGTGTAATTACTATGGAGCTGTATGTGGAGCATTTCAGGGTTTAAGAGGTAAAAAGGGTTAGAGCCTCTTTAAAGAAAGCTGTTTTCTTTGTCAGGCTGTATTGGATGCTGGTCTGCAAATCCTTGTAGTATGGTGTAGCTGCACAGATGGTGAAAGATTTTGGCTTTACTGGGATGTTATGTGAAGACACTGAAAGCTTGCTGTTAATTCCTTACAGAGCTGATCATGCAAAGGACCCTCAGGACTGAACTAGTGCATTGGGAAGTGTAAAGAAGCCTCCCATGCTTCGGAACTGAAAAGGTTCTAAAACATCTAATCAAAATGTCACTGGCTCTGGAAGAGAGTCCCACTTTCTGGATGATTTTAAGTGAGATCATGCTACAGATGCCTGGACCCACCATAAATATGCTTGCTGTTTATGTGTTTCCACTGACCAATTTGTTCCTAGAAGTCCCTGCTCCCAAAGCATCCTCAGATCTTGGTTTGCATCCAGCCCATGATTTTACAGCTGGTGTCTATGAGGCATTAGAGCTGACTGCTGGTATGTGCATTTGAGTTTTGGGAGCAGCGGGGAGGGAAATATTGGACTGCATTTTCAGAGGATTCTAGGAGATTGTTTTTGCAGTGACAGTGTAACCTGGAGCACAAGTGCTATGGGCTAGCTGCTGGTGCCAATTGAACAGTATTTTTGTAATCTCTAGCAGGTAATTAAAGCTCTGGGGAATGTGGAGATCCCGGAAGAGTTAGGTATGAAAACCTAGCTGTCTGATGTCATGGGTTTGGTTGTTTAGGTGCACAAGATTTTAATTAGTTTGGGGAGCCAGTGGTTTCCTGATGCAGTGCTCCACAGTGGAAAGTCTTTTACTTGATATTGCAGGATGTGTTTTATATTTAAAACTGACATGAATGCCCAGGAGATGAAAATCTAAATATGAAATGAATAATACATTTCTGAAAAACAAAAGCTATTACGACTAAAACCGCTTTGATGCCTCACCATCAAGTAGTCTTGCTGCATCAGACCCATTTAGTGCATTCAAAAGTTAAAACACGGGGTTTAAAATTAGTGTTAGTATAGGAAGGAACAAAAGGAAAAGAGGAAGATGAAGTAGGAGCACTTCTGTCCCCAGGCCTTAGCATGATGGCTTTCGTCACACAGTGCTGCCTGCCTTTAACTAGGACCCAGCACGAATTCAGGGTGGTTCTTCTGCATTTTTTTCACTGCCTGTGACTTCTTCCTTCCTTTTGTATCTGCCTGAATTTTTGAAGTTTTCTCAATTATTTCAATCCAGCATTGAGGAATCCACCTGGAGCTCCTAGAGGTGGAGAGCAAGCGCTGCTCTGGGATATTGTGGGGGAAACCATTACTCAAGCGTTCTCTGCTTTGCATGACCCAGGTCAGACATCTGCCTCTGAGAAGAAGTGATTCATGACCCCCTTGAAAAACTGATTTTAAAATGCTCAGTTCTGGAAAGTTGTATGGAAAACCTGCTGGAGCTAAGCATGCTGCAAGGCAGCAGTGCCTGTGAGCCTGTGCCAGAGCTGGGAGCAAAGCTCACAGCCGCAGTGCTGATTTGTGTCGTGCTGGGAAGGAGCAGTGGTGGACACTGAAGATGGCTGTGGCCAGCTGAAAGAGGCATCAGGCAACTGGCTACAAAATGTCCATCTTCCTTTCTTCCATCCCTGAGCCACACTGGATTGGAAAAAAGGCTACAAAAATGTAACAGTGAATTCCCTCCAAACCATAAAAACGGGGGAAAAGTATCCAGTCACTGAAAAAAAATCCAAAATCAAACAAAAAATATTATACTGCTACATTGCTTTTGGAAGCAATCAGCTAGGGAGGGTTTAATTTATCAGCGAGCAGTCCTTTGTGACTTTTTCAAGCATTATTCGTAAAATAAAGCAAAAAACCAAGTTGTTTCACTACTGGATTCTAATTAATAAGATAAATTAGTAAAGCTGAGGTGATATTTTATAATTACAATTCAAATTTTCTTTTACTTCATAGATTCTTCCATCACCTCAGCTGGAATGATAAATGTCTAATCAGAGGGAGTGAGAAGCCCTTGGAGGAGATTGGCTTGATGCTCTGATTTGTACCTTGTCTGATTCTCTTGTTTCTGTGAGGTTAGGCAGGTCACCGGCTTGGGAGCACTGGAGCACAGTCTATTTAGGTACTGCATGAAACAAAAAATATTGTTCACAGGTGTTACAGTATTTTGGCCTGAGGGTAGTGTGATAATGTAGCACACCTGCCATGTGTCAGCAACCCCGTGCAACTCTTTTTTTTTTTTTTTTTTTTTTAAGTTTGAATTGGTTCTATTTTCTGCTCAATATAAGAGACTATGAACTTTAATGATGTGATGCCTGAAGCACACTCAGCTTCTGTGACATTAAATACAACTTTTAAATAGTGAATGGTGCACAGGGAGCCCCATTTGTGAACATTTGGCTCCAGAGTAATTTAGAAAGGTCAGAACCTCATGTAAATGTAACCCAAGTCATCAAAGTCACTTGTTTGCAGAAAATCATCCTGTGCCATTGAGGGCTGTTTCTTGCCTTTTTAGTTTCTGAATGAAGTATTTATCAATTGGTTGTAAACTACAACGAGTTTTGCTGTGGGTTTGGTGTTTTTTTTTGGCCAAGATTTTTTCAGTGAAATGTGGAAATGAGGGGTGGAGTTAGGTGTGTTTCTATGCAATTCTCTCATGATCAACATCTGTGGGATGTTGCTGCATTCTCCATTATGGGTTTCCTCATTTCCTTCTCCTCCTCCTCACATCTGCCTCCTTCCTGTAATTCCCTGTTTTTTCTCACTATACAAACTTATTAATTTATTTGTGTGCTGTTTCTGGTTCCCTTTCCCTTCCTGAAATGCAGTATTTGAGCAGATTAAAGCTTTTTTGTGAGGAGATGGTTTGCTGAAGTCTGTTACAAGCAGCAGTTCATTGTGTTTCTTGGAAGTTCTGCCTTCACCTTTTGAGGTTTCTTTTAATGAATAAAGCAGCTGTCAGGTTTGGGTTAAGTAGTGCATTTCTATAGTTACACTCAGCACTCTCAGAGAAGTGTGTGCTTGCCAGCTTGTGTACGTGAGCTCTTCCAGACAGGAGCCATCTGCAGGAACTGGTGTGAGTGGTGAGCAGTGGCTGTAATCAACGCTGCTTTTGGATCAATCCTGGCAATCAGTCCTGGGGGATGAGGGGAGCAGAGCCAGCCCTCACTCTGGATGCCAGGAAGGGTGCAGGAGCAACTGAACACCATGCCTGGAGACCTCAGCAGAGAAATTAATGTGAAATGCAGTTCCCTTCTTCCACTGGAAAATCCATGTTTGCCCCTGGGGAAAACTGCTTGATCAGCAGGACAGGAAAAAGTGATCCAAAACGTGTTGTGATGGCCTGATTTTTCTTCTCCTCTTCAGAATTTAGGGTAGCCTTGGGGTGCTCGAGGTGTTATGACCTCCAGAAGGTGATCTGGTGTTCGCAGGGAACCTGGTCAGTCAGACTCTTCATAAACCTTGTGTGCAAGTGGGGCAGCAGAAATAGCAGTGATCCTGGGCTTTATTGCCCTCCATTCAGAGAGCAAAACAGACCCAGGTAATTTCATTGACTCATAGAAATTAAAGGCGAACAGGAGACAAAAATGTCACCCTGTGCGTCCAGGTGCTCTGAAACCAAAGCAAATATATGCATTTTATGAATTTAGGGTTGTCAACCCAGGTGGAAGGGGTAGCAAAATAGAAGAAATCTTAGTATCTTATGCTTTACAAAGTTGCAAACAGAGAATTTTGTTGCTGGTTTTTTATCAGTATCTAAGTGTCCCATGATGACTCCACACAGCTAAAGATAACCTCTTCTTGACTGTCATTATAGTTGATATGCTGTCTACCCTAAATCCCACTTGATGCCAGTCAAGCTCTTGCTCCACTGTTAGCAAATGCTTGATTACTTTCTGTCTGCAAGAAGCTTGAATGTATTGCAGGGCTCTTATCAGCCCCTCTTTCTATTCCCTTTCCCAGAGTTAACAAATCCAGCTCCTTAAATGTTTTTCCCCTGGTCGCATTTTCTGAAGCTGCTGTTGTTCTTCCTACTCCCTTCTTGACACTCTTCAATGCATATTTTTCAAAAAAATATGAATCCAAATCTTTAATATAATATGCTGTATACACCTACCTGGTGCTGCAGAAGGCAGAACACCTCCAGCATTATGTCCCTCAGAAGTTCATCAGACCCTCATGCCGCTTCATTCCTGCTGCCTAACCCACATCTTCTTCACCACTTTTTCACTTCTGAGGTCCCCACTGCCACTGCCATTACTCTTACAGGAATGTAGTCAGATTCAGCATATATATGGTTTTCTTTCAGACTGTTCTGCTCTTCTTTAAGTCAGGAGAGGATGCCAGTGGTGAATCCCAACCTCATCAGTGTGATACTTAGCACAGATCAGACACTCTCCCATCTTCCACTGATCCCCAAATAGCTGTGATTCCTGAAATGAATGAGTTTTTGCAGGTTGTCATCATGGTGCTGATAACTTTGTAGGCTAGGATTTGGGTTCTTTTAATCACTTGTACACCTTTCCGCCCCCCACCCTTCCTTTTTCTTTTTGTGATAACATAAGCTATTTCTGTAGTTCACTCATGAAAAAGTCATGTGGAGCTGTTTTAAAAGCCTTTCTAAATATAGGCTCTGTCATCTGTACTACTCTACTTCCTTTTTATCAGCTGGGACAGATGCCCTGTCAGAGAGAGTGAGAGAGGCATTACTCTAGTTTGACATGACTTTTTGATACATTAATGTTAGCCATTTGTTTTGTTTGGTTCCTAATCTCATTATTTTTACATTATTCCTAATCTCATTATTTTTACAGCATTAGAAATCCTTCTGCAGTGTGCTCCAGTAACTTGGCTATTAGAAGGATTCTGGCTTTTCTGCTCCTACTTTGCTTTGTAAGTCTGGGTGCTGTGTTTGGTCTTTTCATTTCTTTTAGACCTTACCTGGCCTCTCTGGCATCTGCATAGCACTGGTTAATGGTTTAAATATGATTGATGGTGTTTCCCCAGGCACTGTAGGGACATTTTCAGTGCTCCTGCTGACTTGAAACCACTTGGCTGACTGATGTGTTTGCTCTGTTCTTCCCTTACTCCATCCAACCTGAACTTGCACATCCTGTGAGTCAAGTGAAATATGCCCCCATTATCTGGTCCCAGCTAGCTGCTGTGAAATGAGGCACTGGAGAATTCAGCCTTTCTCATGTTTTGTAACAGGTCTGGTTTTCCTTCTAATGTATTTATAGAGACTCCCTTCTTATTGTTTGTCACATCTCTTGGTTAATTCTAAGTCACTTGGCATCCTAGTCTTCATTTCTCCTTTTATGTTTATCCCTGAGTCATGTGTCTCTGGTTCTGCTTTGGTGTACAATCCCTTTTTGATATATTTCTCCCCTTCCCAGGTCCTTTCAAAGCTTCTGACAGTTTCTGTCCCCAGGCTTGCTAGGCTAAGTTTCTCCAAGAATACTTGGCTCCATTTCCATTTTGTGGTGGTGCTGCAAAGGGGTGTTTGTTTACCTGGGATGGGGGAGTTTTGGGTCCTGACAGGTAACTCATGTCTGCAGTTCCCTTTTTGTCCCCTTTGAAGGGTGTGTCTGGTGGTTTTAAGGTGCCTTCTCCATCTCCTCCAGATACCATTGCTCCTTCCTTAGACATTGCCTCTGGTTTTCCTTTCATCTTCATCAAGAAACTTTAAAGAAATCTGTATCATATGCCTTCCTAGAAGGCCAAACAAATATTTTAAGTAATTCTATATCTTGAAACACCTCCAACGCTTTTTTTATAATTGCTGATTAACACCTCCCTTCCCTCCCTGCAGTCTCCCTCCTGCATCTGTGCATGGGCCCATGTCCTCTGCCACCACATCTCTTAAGTCATTTAGCTGGGAGCACTCTCTGCTGGCACGACAGCAGCTCATCTGGATGCTTATCACCTTTTGCCATTGGTTTTCCTCTTGCGTCTTTTCATATTACTTTTTTGACTTTATTTTCATGTATTTTTTTTTTAATGTGTTGACTCTGATGGGTTTTTGCTTGTATTGGTATAATTTAAGATGCAATAGTGAAGTCTCCTCACAGCCGGTGTGTTTGTGCATTGAAGCATAAGGGTCACATTTGCTGGGCTGGAGCCCCACAGCCATCTCAGACAGATTGGTACCCATCAGTGCCGAAAGGGAGGGCTGGTGCTTCCCCCTCCCCATCCTGGAGAGTTCCAGCCCTCCCAGCTGAACCACCAGGCCCCCAAAGTCACACTGGTGCCAGCATGAGAAAAGTGACAGGAATGGTTGGGAGGGGGCATCCAGTGGCCCATTTTGAGGTTGTTCCCGCCCATGTCCATTCAGGACACATCTCTACTTTGGCTTGTTGATGTCCACTGAAGTTACTGTAAGGCCAGGGAAGCCTCTGCAAGGCTTCATGTTCCTGCGGGCACTGGTGATGGGTCAAGAAAGAGCTGGTTTTAACTCTTGGGGACCCTGTGCCAGGCATTTGTGGCTTGGGTGCCTCCTGCTTGTGAGGGTGAAACTCATCCACATTAAAGAGGATCAACAGAAAATTATCATTTTCCTAAAAAGGAACCCAACTGGAATGAAGTGAGTTGAAGTTCAGGCAGTTTGATGAAAACAATTTATATTTCAAGCCTAGAAGTCAGCGTTCTGGTGTGTATTCTTTTCTTGAAACATATATTGGCATTTCTGTCACTGCTCATTGCAGCAATATTGTTCTCCATATGCTCTTCTCATCAGCATCTCATCATTATTGGATAAATATGTCTCTCATTATGCAGAAAATTATTTTTGAAGTATAGAATCATTATTTTGTTACATAATTTCCAAATTTGAACCCTTGCAAAGATTTATAACAATCTTCAAGAATTACTATAATTAAAGGAGAACTTTCTACAAAGAGAATTAATCAGATCAAAGAAGCATTTAAATGTAAATCATTAATCCGTGCATTACAGGAAATAGTTAGTGGCTATGTATAGTTCATTTAATTATACTTGGTTCAATTTTGTTTTCTCATTACATCATCATTTATTTAGCATTAATTTGCAATTTCTTGTCTAATGTGACTTCTGTTTGCTTAATATAGCGGATATTTTCACTAGCATGTATTTATATATAAATAAAGGTTTATTAATGACTGCAGTGTTAATTAAACTGTGGGCTCTGCTGTCAATTAGCTGTGAATTTTGTTGCTCTGTGGATGCAGCACAGAAGCTCTGTGCTCTGAAAACAAGAGGTAGAGTGTCAAGTTTTTGAATTTATGAATTTAAACAGTAGATTGGGGCTGTCACTTGCTGCAGTGGACCAGGTGACACGGAGGACAGCATGGTTTTGGTTCTCCTTATGGAAAAAAGTAAATTATGTTCTCTAAGTCCATAGTGAGTAACTGGTAATGGAAATGGGAATCTCCCAGGCTGCAGTAGGTAGGTAGCTGAAGGAAAGAAGGTCTAGGTGTTGTGTCAGGATTTAGGATGTAGGGTTTTTTTTGCATTAGTGGTTTGCAGGTTTTGTAATCCTTATGTAATGCCTTTGTGTAGTGTGATTTGGTTACATTATAGATAAAATGCCATGTTGATTTTTTGAAGTTGTGTTTTAATACTTTGCTAGTATGTTATCTGTACTCCCTTACCTGTTGTCAGCAGCACTAAAACATGGACATTTTAATATTTTACTGATAGTTTTATTTTGCACTGCTGACAGTACATACATTTTAGTATGTAAAATTTTAGTTGTAAATTAAAAAATGCTAGTTTTGGGTTTCCACCCTCCCCTCCACCCCCTCTTTAATCAAAAGACTTAATTTTCATACTGATTTTCATTCTGCAGCCAAATGTACTTTTGCCTCGGACTATCTGAGGCAGCATCTGTGTTAAGTTTGGACTCAGCTAATCTTTTGGAATCTTTGAATACTGGGTTGTAAGCCAGAGTGTAGCTATCCAAGAGCACATCTGGCTTGCATAATATTACCTCATTTGTATAAGGTAGTGATCCCAGTTTCTCTTCATTGCTTTGTTTTCTGCTTGCTGGAAAGGGGAATTTGATACAGAGGCTGTGCTGGCAACAGAAAAAGTTTAAGCAACTTGAGTGTTTTCTTTCTTCCTGTGCTGAAATTCACATTAGAAGTCATAGCTTCAGTACATAGCCAGTTATAGTAAATAATCAAAGAAGAATAAGAAATTCTCAGCCAGCTGAGTGCTTGATAAATGTTTAGTCACTACCAGTTATTCTGTCAGGTTTGCTGCATATAAACAAAGGTAAAGTAATATTTATGTTGGTAAATTTCTTAAGATTACTGTTATTTCTTTCAATAAATGAAATTACCTCTTCCTAGGAGGGTTGTTGTGCTATTTATAACAAATAAATGCTGTCAGAGTTCATGCGGATAAGCAGCTGTTTGCTGAGGAAGGCAAAACAACTTACTGGCTTGCACTGAGAGAGGAATGTTCTTTCCTGCCTTGTAATTTAGGTATTTTCCACCTGCTCTAGATGGAAGTAAATAAATCTTAACAGTATTCTCATCTGAGGAGTTTGTAAGAAATGGGATTTGCGATGGGATTTGTGATGTATTTGCTTTGCTTCTATTTACACCTGTAAGAGAACAGTGTGGGAAGAACAGTATTTTGTTCTCAGTATTTGTTATTAAATGTGCTGCATGCATGGGGAAATAAAGACATTTGGAAATGGGCAACACTAGGTTTATTAAATCCATCTGTTGTCTGACTAATGATAGTAATATTGTATCCAGGAAATCTCTTACGCTGAAAGATTTGATAAAGCACATGAAGTTTTCTAATAAAGCAAGAAGTCTGGAGCAAGAACTGGAGAGAAAAGCAGTAACTTCTAGAGAATAACTCAGTATTGTAAGGCAATACTTCATGCAGAAATGTCCCGGAAGAGTATAAGAACCTAGTTTGTTGTTCCCTGAGATTCAAAATGATAACTGGCAGGAACAGTAAAACTTGTTTGCATCTCATCCTACATGAAGCTGTTTTTTGTGGGGCTATTTTAAATGTCTGTTTCCATGCTCGCAGACAGTATACAAATGTTTATTAGGAAAGAAACTACACAGGCTGCAAAAATGAGCTTTCAGAGGCATGGTAATGTCAGCTGAAGGAAGACAGACCTTTGGTTAGTATTGGCTGGGAATCTGATCCTATAGAGAGTAATACCTCTTTCTAAAGAGAAGTATATATCATACAGCAAGTTTTTATTTACACTGTTCTAAATAATATCAAGAGGGCGTAAAAAATATTGCATCTTACTTCATGCATTACTCTTTGTATTGGTCATAGGTGCTGTTTTGTTATTGTTTGAGCAATGATTTTTGTAGCTGTAAGTTAGGTTTTGGTAACTTCCTAATTCATAGTTTCTGGAAAAGTAAACTGAACACACAGTTTGAGTTTACTGAATTAATTGTTTGATTAATTTGCATTTCATGTCCTCAAGCGCTTGGACAAAACAGGGTGGGGGGTGGGCAGGGGAAAACTTGAGACATTTGTGGAGACCTAGGTGCTTTTAAAGCAAGGCAAATATAATAAGTGTCAGATGAAGAATAGTTTATTCCACGTTGATTTGACAGATGCATAAAGCAAAATTCTGAGAGATTAACATTGTTGTTCAATTTAATGTTTAAAGCATACAAAAAAGAATGGCTTAGGATAATTGAACATGGAAGATGGGTTTGAGTGATCTACATTGGAGATACTTGTTTAGGCTTCCTTCGCAGCAAATTGGAGTCGCTCTAGTATGTGATTTATCACAGCTTAAAGCAGGAATTTAAAATAGGTCAGATGAATCCCTCTCTGAAACGTCTGCTTTTCTGCTCTGCATTTAAAGTGACCATCTTAGATATGGACAGCTGGAGTTTGATTAAATGAACACCTTTCTCACTGTCAAATTTTAAGACCCAAGTTAATTACTGCTTTTTGTAGATGCTAAGAACAATTTGTTAAATAACATATTTCAAAAAGTATTTTTTTTATACAGTTGTGCAAGTCTGAGTGTAGAAATTTACGATGTGTTTCTAAACACGTGTATCACATGTTAGTACCTTAAAAATGTGGCCTGAAGCATAAATCTGCCATGTATGCTTTCTAGCTCTGGTTCTCCCTCATGCTGTTTTGGCTGGCAGGGAGTGGGAACATGCACCCCCCACTCCTCACACACGGAGCAGGAGCTGAGCACAGGCTGAATGCTGTGACTTCCTTTGCACTGCAGAGACGTGTATTCACTGGAGAGATTAGCCTTGAAAGTGCAGAATACACAAGTGTGTTTGAAAATAGTAATTGGCCTCGTTTAAAACATTTTCTGTCAAACAATTTAGCTTATCAAGCATTTAAATGAAGAAAAGAGAAAGGTTTGTACATTCCTTATGTTCTACAATAAACTTGCTTCTACTAGTAACATTGTAGTGTATGCTAGGAGTTCATAGGGACTTGCTAGGGTGAATTAGCAGATGCATGTTTTGTGGAATCACCTATAATTCCACAGTAGCCATAGTTACCAGGTTAAAGAAATCACATCCTGATGACTAACAGAAATAGATTACAGCAGACTGGTTTGCCTTCAAGTTGCTTAGTAGCAAGCTATTCAAGAATAAGTTTGTGAGGTCTGAGAACATATGAATAACAAACATCAAAGCACACTGCCTTTGCTGAACTGACACAGTCTGCTTTTTCAAATCCCTGTTTTGATAAAAAATCACAGTATTTTTTTAAAAGCTTGGTTTTGCGTGTGTTTTGTTTGAGAATTGGGTGCCAACCACATATTTGCACCAAAACTATTTAATTAAAGTAGCTAAAATTTTGAATGAGTATTGCTAATATTTTCATTTTTATTTAGTACTGGACAAAATTAAATAGAAAAATAGACTTTTCACATTCAATGGAAGTTGTATTCCTTTCATTTGAAATCTAACACTTAGAATGACTTAATGGAAGTCTTTATGTTTTCTTTTAAATGCTGTAGCACTTAGAAAGAAATGACAGAAATGTAGATGAATTCAAGTGGGAAGGACAGAACTAGGTTTAAGGGCAAATGTATGTTTGCACTGTATATATGCACAGGGCATACAGAAACATTTCAGATGTTTCTAGTATATATAGAATCATAAAATTGTTTAGGTTGGAAAAGACCTCTAAGATCATCTAGTTCAACTATTAATATATTGCTTGGAAGCATCAAAAGTACTTGAGTACATTTCCAAAAGGGAGATGTTGAGGAGCTCAAGTCCTGTTGATTTCAATGTAAAGGACAAAAGATTTAAGTTTTCAAGTTTCCACATGGTTTAGAAGCCCAAACTCCACTGGGTTTTGTTAGATTTAAGGCCCAATGTGTTACGCGCCCTCTATGAATTATGAGCTGTGTATTCTGTATTTAACTTGCACGTAAGTCCTATAGCGTCTGTGTATTACTGTGTAGAATAAGATTTTTGGCAATATTTTTTTCTCTACACTATGGATGCATTTAGACCTGGTCTTTTGCACCAGGGAAGCTTTCCTAGGGATCCTGATTGGGCCAGCGTGATAGGCACTTAAGTTTTGAGGATATTGAGACTAAAACTATCGGATCTTTCTTTTTATATGCCTAGCTTACAAATTCACAGCCATGAGATTGTGTTCAGTAGCTCTGCTCACCGTGTGTTGCAGAATAACCAACCATGACTACCGAATCAGGATCAGACTCCGAGTCCAAGGATAAAGAGCAGGATCAGGAGGAGAGCCCTGCGCAGGAAGGGACGGCAGAGAGCCAGCCGCAGGAGCAGCAGCCTCAGCAGCCGAGTGAGGAACACCAGACTGCGCTGGAGCAGTTCTCGGCTGTGGCAGCGCACAGCACGCCCGTGAGAAAGGAGCAGGTAAGGCAGCCCACGGACACGCGCCCGCTGCACGCAACTGGCTGAGCACCCACCTTCTGCTGCCAGGAAATAGCCAGCCTGGCACGTGTGCAGTGCAAATATATATTCAGATACGCGGGGAAGGGTGTTTGATGGGATGCTGTAGATCTGGGCTGGTTCGTGTCTCGTGTTTAAAGGAAAATAGTTCTAATGCAGTATATTTTTAAATTCACGGCAAGTGTTTCTGCCCCCAGTGCTTAAACAGGAGGGCAGTCTCATTAACTAGGTAGGAAACATCTTCGACCTTGCTTTGCATTAGATAGCAAATAGTGTCAGTTTTTATGAAGCTGAAAATGTTTTCAGATTTCATTTCTTTTGACACCTGCTGAACACTGATTTCATGCTTGCTTGTCTGATGTGTGAGCCATGAAGAATGTGTGGTCCCTTAAGTTTCTTGTGGGTCTGAAATGACTGCATTATAATTACTTGAGCTATTCATGTAATAGGTTTCAGAAGAGCTATTGCGTGCTTTTCCATTTAGTTCATTGTTGCACTTATTAAATTTCCAGAAGCTGCTTTTTTCTTTCCGTTAATAATTTCCAGACAATAGGATTAACAGGCATTTTTCTTCATGGGTAAGTGACACACAATTAATGGGATACCTGAAAATCTCTTCCTTTAGCTTTGTAAGGTTATGACCCTCATCTGATTACATTTACCTTTGGAGAGTGGAATAAGCCAGTCTAGCTCCTCCTCTTCTCTTTCCTTTTAAAAATTCTGGCTGGTTGAAGTGGGTCCTGTTCTTTTACTTGGTTGAGGTAGACAGTTCTGGCAAAGCAATTTTGATCTGTCAAATAGATCAGAAGTTTCCTGGAATTAGTTTAGGGAAAAGAAGCAAAGGTTTTTCAAGAGAGATAGGTGTTGAATGAATTGGTTATTGATTAAAAGTGTAATTCTGTCAGTCTTAGGCATTAGTATTATTATCTATATAGATGTTTTTCCAGACATCTTCAATAATCTTTTCACTTCAAGTTTCTTTTCACATTAAAAACGTAAAACAAATAAACAGCAGCAACAAAAAACCCCAAACAGCAAAATAAGCCCAACTCCAAAATAACCACACACACACAAAAACCTAAACTAATTTAGGCACCAAGCCTGTCCACGTGTGTTTAGAAGTATGGGGTGCTCTCATGTGCTGCATGATCCCTTTCTTTCCCAAAGATCACCAGTTAACTGGTTTCTGTAGAAGGCAAGATAAAAGAACTGGGTTAATGAAGGGGATATGTGACACCTTCCTGCTGAGATTACCAGACTGAATCCAAATGTCCATGCTGTTAGCAGACTGCCAAATCCAACTGCACTGATAGGCTCAGTGTCTTTCATAGTGCCTTAAGTGTCTGTCTCAGGAAAGGAATGTTTAAATGCAGCACTAAGAGACAAAGATGTTTGCAATAGTGTCATTAAAAAGCCAGAAACTGAAAGATCTTATTCTCCCTCTTGCTGTCCATATTTGCAGTGAGGGAGTAAATCTTTGCTCTTACTTCTATAAGAGAACATTGGGAAGGAAGATTTAAGTTACCAATCCATGAGAGTAACTTTTCTTTGTCTTCCTGTGCACATAATCCCCCCCAAAAAATTTAATGTAGGTGAATAGCCTTTTCATATTGAGATTAACAGGTATTAGAGAAATGAGTCCTTCCTATCAGGTGTAATAATGCAACTTCGCTTTCTGCCTGCCTTCCTGTCTCTTTGAAAAAGAGAAGGTGGCATCACACAAGGTCAGGCACCAAAGTTTCTGAGTGCACCATAAGTAGATGGGATTAATGTGTTTTGCAAGTGTGGCAACATCACTTCATACCCCAGTGAGAAGCTGCAAAGCATCCAAGATCTTTGTTGCTGAATCCCATGACTCCAGAGGCATCCTTTGAGAAAAGATCTAGTTTTAGAAGGGCTTGAACATACAGCATCATACATGAGAGAGATTATGCTCAAAAATGCAAACCTGAAGCAACTTGTGCTGCATTAGTATTTAGTCCATAGCGCTTTAAAAATACTGCAAAAACAGAGCACAGAAACTACAAAAAACCAGTGCAGAAATACCTTGGACAAAAATTTAGGAAAAAATGAATCTGTGCTTGCAGAGTAAAAAGTAATTCACTGTGTACATGGGTCTTTCACTGGCCATTTTTTTTTTTTTCTGGATTCCAGGATGTCAGGTTTCTTTAGGAAGAAGAGACTTAATACAGTCTGAAAGTACCTCAATGCCTGAACATGTCAGCATAGTTTGGGGGAATCTTCTCTAATAGTTCTTGGCATGTTTTGTTCTCCAGAAAAATGAGAGGAAAACCTTTTGTATGATTTTAACCTAGACACATTTCCCTGATCTTAATGTAGATGGGAACCTTAACAAACAAAATAACCTCAGTAATATTTTTTAAGATTTATAAATAAGCAAAACTCTGCAGTAGTCTTGATATACTGACTATCTTTATGAAGGAAAATAATGATCAATCCATTGTGATTCACATAAATTGCTTACAGGCTGAGTATGGTTTTGAGGTTTAAATGGATGAGGGGTGTTCTTGTTGTGGAAGTTTCTTCTCAAACAGCTTTTCTGTTTTCTTGAAAGAGATTAGTTCCATGCTGGGATATTTTTGTTGGAGCACAGTGCTAACTCTCACATGAGAAATGTAATGAGCCACTGGATAAGACAGTGTATTTTTTCCCCATCACTGGAATTATTTTTTTTACCCGCATATATGCATGTGCACCTTTCCTGGCAGATTTCTTTTGACAAAACATACATAAATCATTACAGCCCCTCTGCCCACCAGCAGCAGTGCAGTTCTGCACAGAGGCCCAAGCAGGAGGCATCTTCAGGGATGTTTATTTCTCATTGCACAAGGCTAAACCGCTTGCCAGCTGGCTGCAGATGTGGTAGAAGGCTAGCTGGCCTCAAGCCTTGCTGTGAGCCCAGGAGGTCTCTCCCTCTTCATCACAGCTGCTGTGATTGTTAAATGCTCAGCAAACAGCTGATCCACTTACATATACTGAGCCTTCATCTCCCACCAGTTTTCAAAGTATGTGAGGACCTTGACGTCCGGGCACAGCGCTGGTGTCCAACTGCTGGAGGAAGAATTTCTTTTATGCTGGAGCTAGATGGCGGAAGAGATGGCTGGTACTAGGCTGCTCCTGAGGAAGAACATTCATGGCCCAGGAGATGCAATAGATTTTGAAAGCAGCTCTTTTTGCCTTTTTATCTTTTAAGCCCCAGTCTTTTCCAGTTTCCCCATCCAAGAATGTCCAGGAAGGCCATTGCTGTGTCCGCCTTTCAGGTAAAGGAAGACTGTGAGGTCTTGCCATACCTCTTTGTAATTTGCTGGGCTTTGGTGAGAGCTAACACTGTAGGGATCAAAACCAGCTCCAAATTGTCCTTTGCCCCATTGTCAGAAGGCAGAGGAGAAACTTAAAACTTGTTTTTATTAAATCATTCAGGGACAGTACCCTGTGATTTAGAAGTACAGTATTGTTTCAGGTTATATGATGCAACATTGTTCTGGTCTCAAAGCAGCTTAGAGCCTTTGGATGGATTTGCTCCATTCTTATGAAGGTTTATTATATATAATGAATGGAAACAGACTTGCAGGATTAATATACAATATATTTCCATTAATGCTTGTTGGTTATTACACTGAAATAATTCAGAGCCAGAGTAGGCTGGGTTGTTTTTGCCTTGTAGTGAGATAACAGAAAGATGTTTTTATTTAACTTAAGTTCTAGCTGAGGTATTACTGCACTCCTGTTGAGGTTTTGTTTGGAGTCTATCAAGGATATAACTGATGAGAAGGGTAATGACTGCAGCACAGAGCTGTTGCTAGGAAGGGTGAAATGTGTAGAGTTGTCTGGCTTTCATCTAGTGCTGTGGAGAGGACTGTGGGCTCTGCTGCATCACGGTAAATTCAAATGGTCTGACCCTCAGATAAACCCAAGCAAAAGCAACCATGGTCATCTACTTCTTGCCCCTCTTCCCTGCCCTATATTTATCTTCCAAATAGCACCTACTTCTCTCCAGCTTGAGAGACTTACTGGGCATCAGCAGAGACCAAAATTCATCCTCTCATCCTTGGGGAGCCTTTAACTTTCCCAGGGACATCAGCATCCCCTTATGAATTTACACTGTTCATTCAGGGTCTGTTTTTCCATTGACAGCAAAATCAGTGCAAACTTGATGGTGTTTTTCTATTCTGTATGACACCACGGAAACATCATATTATTTAACAGGTGCAGGACTTCAGAGTAATATCAAGAAGGTGTAGGAGTATCTGTTCATCAACAAAATTAACTGATTACTCAGTATTTCCAAAATGCAAAAAAAAAACCAAGTACAGGGAGCACAAGTGGGATTTTGTACCTGTGGAAAAAGTAGAAGCCTTAAAATATTTTCATGAATGCCCCTCCTTCATAGGTATTCTGTACATTTTGGAGGGAGAATGTAGGGTTGGAAGGAATATGGGACGTCTTTAAATAAGGACTCTGTCCTGCATCAGGGGTTTTCTTGTCCAAGCCCCAAAAAAGGCTCACTTAAATGCTTGGGTGCAGCATGTAAAGTGAATTGCAGGGCATGATTGGTTTATCTTATTTCAAAAAGTATCTTCCTTTTCTCTTTTTAGGCCACAGAGAAAGAACAGGAGTTTGCTGCTGCAAGTGCAAAACAGCTGGAATACCAGCAGCTAGAGGACGACAAGCTCTCTCAAAAATCTTCATCTAGCAAACTTTCCAAGTCTCCTCTAAAGATCGTCAAGAAACCGAAAAATATGCAATGCAAAGTGACGCTCCTGGATGGATCGGAATATGCATGTGAAGTAGAGGTAAATAGCTTTTTGTCATCTTTTTATTTTTTTTTTTATCCTGTCAGGAGATAAATGGTGAAAATTGTGTTTCTAATTTAAGAAAAAGGATGAATGGCATGATATTTCACCAGTGTCAAGCACAGAGGTACTTTCATTGTTTTCTCTGGAGGTTGTTGAGGATGGTGCACAGATTTGAGCTAGGTGAGGGATTCTGAGCACTCCCTGAAACACTTGCTACAGCAGAATGCAGAAAGCAAAATATGGGCAACAAAGCCCATAACAAACAAGGATTTTGATCTCACTGGGCTTTTCTTTTCCTTGGTACATTACTGAGTTGAGTCTTCCATTGAGTCATTGTCCATACAGAAATTCTGACTATTGTGAGATTACTGCGGGCATGGGAGACACCCTGGGCAAGCGGGGAAAATGTCAAGCACAAATAGCAGTGAGAATGGAGAGTTTTGTATGCTTTTCCATGATGTCTGTGAATCATAACTGTGTTTGAATGTTCTGGCAAAAAGATATTGTGATTTTTCTGTAAGGAAGATTTCTTTCCCTGATGGGACTCTGATAGGAACCTACTTTTGGGAGAGATGATCTTCATTGTTACTTAAAGCCAGTCTGTACCTATGGGCAGACCTATGCTAAGAGGATGCCTTCAACTCCAGAAGGCCTCAGAAAAGCAAAAATTGAGCACATTTAGCACCTCAGAGTAAGCGTGGAAAATTCAGCATCTCACGGTGGACCCTTTCTCCATTCCGTCATTGTCATCAAGGTGACTTTTGGGCAGTGGACCAGCCTGTCCTGTTTTAGGTCAGAAGGTCATGCACACAAGACAAGGCTGAGCCTGACCAAACAGTGTCTGCAGAGGAAGGATGAGTCTTGGAGGGCCTGGCTAAGCCAACAGTCCTTTGGGTAGCTGGAATTCCATGAAGAAAAGCCACTGGGGAGAACAGGAGAGTATGAAGGCAGAGATGAAATAGTCTGCAGGCTTGAAAGGGAAATCCACAGGAACATGGAGAAGGAGAAAGGGCAGAGAAAAGGAGTATGTGACTGGCAGCCAAATCATGGCATCTTTACAATCATGTTACACTCAGCCCTCCTGTCCTTCAGCTGCTCTCATTTTAGGTGCATTGGAGAGTGGCAGGTGAGGCAAAACCTCACCTTAGTTAACCCTGGCGTTACAGTTTGGGTCAAATGTTGTGATGCTAGGAGTGAGCTGCAAACAGAAGCTGGTATTTTACTACTCTTACAGCAAATTAGCTGTCCATGTGGCTGAGTATCTTTTAATTTCACTGGCCAAGTCCTGTGTTGCTTCCTTCAGCCTAGGACTAGCTATCTAGGGCAAGTCACATCCTTTGTGACTACCAAGTGGTCATTTCTTGACCTGCTGTCTCAGTTTTGTCACTCAGGGATAGTGGGGGAGCCATTAAACGGAGGAATGACTCATACTGACTTTGATGGGAAGAGTCTACTCATTTCAGCTTTTGCTTCTAAAATATGAGTCACTTTTTGGAATACAATCAAGCAAATCTTAACAAATAAGATTTCTATGGAAATATTGTCTAGCAGGCTGAGCTTTTTCGGAATCTAAGATGGAGCAGAAAGGGAGATTTGTTACGTTAGATTTCCACTTATGCAAAAAAATGCTGTTAATAATGCTTTTTATAGGAAGTTTCTTTCACTAAACTTGAGTTCTCTTGAAGCATAAAAATGTTGGCATATGGAAGCCATCATATTTTACTGGTTGTCAGATTTCTCTGCTTTGCAAGTTCTGAATAGCTCTTGAATAATGTCCAGTATAAGTTTTGTATAAATTTTTCCTACTTACATTGCTGAAATATTTTCAAGTTGTATTGACTGTCATCAGTAATCATTTTACCTACTTCTAAGATGATCAGGCTTCCCAGGCAGAATGTAATATTGATGAGAATAGAGCTAAAAGGATGACTTTTCAAATGACTGTAAGGCTATAATGGTGAGTAGACTATGGGGCACATTGAAACAAAGTTAGTTAGGAGGAACAAATATTTCAGGGAACGAGTGCAGCTGGAGTGGTGATACACCTTACATACCTTAAACAGTGTGATTCAGACTTTGCATCCTTCCTAGGTAGTTTTATCAATATGTTGTATGTATTGATGGTACAACTGCAGGTGCTTCTGTGGCACAGCCTACTCTAGCCCGTGGGAATTCTTGGTAGATCCAAAGGACGTTCACTTCCTACATGCATAAAGTTTAGCTACAGCAAAAGGATGCTGAGTCCAGCCAAGACAAATTATGTGACTTTCACTGTGTTTTTTCTCCAGAGGAGTAAAAAAGTATTCACAAAGGGAGTTAGTAGGGCAGGAAAACTGAGGGTCTGTCTCAGGAGACATGGCGGGAAATTGTGTAGGAGGCTGAAGGTGAAGTTCTACAGAATTTTTGGGTAATAAAGTTCTGTGTCAGAACTTTGGTTGCACAGAAACTCAATGCTGCAGTGTGAGAAACAATCTATCTTATTTCAGAAAAATGCTATCATATTTTAAGGATCACCTTCATGTGAACTCACTAGATCAGTTTAAATGGGAGGGAACTGTATATATGCACAAGCATACATACATATATATATATATATATATGTATATATTCGTCTCTGTTAGTAGCACACAAAGCCATGAAGTTTTTACAGAACCACAGAAACCAAAAGGATCATTAATTCCAACTCTTAAGTGACTGGCCATTATAGGGATTGAGCCCACCCCCTTGGTGTTATTATCACCATGCTGTAAGCAAGTGAGCTAATCTCAGTTATTCCTTTATATATATATATATATATATATATATATAATATAAAGTATGCTAAGGTGCCCCAAAAATTATAGAGGTCAGTAAATTCCCCAAGACTAATTCTTTAAAAGAAAAGGGAGAGGGAGAGATAACATGGCAATCGGATATTTAATACTTCCATTCCTTGTGTTCAACCCACATATCTGCATCTTTCAGAGTGAACAGTGACCCAAGGTAGGGATGTGACAATTTTTAGATGTGAGTCAGAAATGTCATCCTGTGTTGTCAGTTCCTTTCTTTCTGCTCCATGTGTATCATGTTTCTACCTACTGAAGGCTACAAAACAATGTAATCTGGAAGGACCAGAAACTTAGAAACCTAATTTTGAGCTAGAATAATAGCTCTGTCAGTGAATCTTGATTTGGATGCAGGCCAGGTGTTTATCTCTCCAGACTTGCACTCCCTAGTCTGGGAGTTGAGGATCATTATAGAATCCATCAGTTACTCTATAAAGTGCTTTGCAAATGACAAATGCTTTTTATGTATGTTAAATATTAATGCAATTTAAAGGAGCTTATTGCTCTCCTGTAGAGCGCAACCTGCAGCTTATCAATTATGTGTTCATCCCACTAATGACCTAGCAGCCAAAGTGGCATGTACTCACAGATTGAAACACTTCTGAGGCAAGTTTGGTTAATCCATTGTGCCCTTGCTGTCCTTTGTTTCAGAAGCCCCTCTTTCTTACTCCATATTTAATGCTTAGCATTTTCACTGTCTGCTGCTCTACCTTTCAATTCCTCTCACATTCAGTGCTTTGCATTTGTGACACTGAGGGTCTTTTCATGTTGTATGAGATGTATGAGGGAAAGTGTAGCGGAGCTAACTTCAAAGCTGAGGTTAACAGGGGGTCATCTAATGTAGTCTCCATTCAGTGAAAGGATCTTAAGCAAATACCAGGTAAAAGCTTTCCCTTGTGGCCCTGCAGTGGTACTGCCTGTGTACTCTATCTGTCCTGACCCAGAAAGTCTTTCATGCAGTAACTCATTACAAGCCAAAACAAGGTTAAGGAGGTTACTCAACCTGTTCATTCTTCCTCCTCCAAAACCATAAACCACCAGCGTTACCATCTGTACCCCCGATGCTGCTCTTGTCCAGAAGCCTGCAGATGGTAGTGGCAGCCTTATTTCAGAGCAGGGTTTCCTTTCCAAGGCGGGATGGCCACCTAATGGTGCTTCCCCTCCTCAGGGAAAGCTGCTGGCTTTTGGAGAAGAGGTATTTGTGCACTGACATTGTCTCCTGTCTGCCAAAACAAACAGCCTCAGGGCAGCTGGCTGTTTCTCCCATGTCATGAAGAGCCTGGAGATTTCTGAGGGGTGTTGGATCACAAGAGTCGATGCAGTCCATTCAGAGGGACAAAGCGTGGTGGTTTCCACCCAGATGTTCGCCCCTGCTGGCAGTGGTACTCCTTGGGTTGCTCATTGTGCTCTCCCAGCCAGCATCATGTTCAGAAATGTTGATTGTCAAAGTGTACAAGGCCAGAGCTGTGGCCAAAACTGCACTTCAAATTGTCTCTTTTGAGCAAGTGAGACCTATGCTTTACATTTATTGGTTTTAAAAGCTAAGGAGAAAGCAAGATCCAAGACTGAAAATTAATTTCAGGTAACCTAAAAAAGGTAATGAACATGCTAGTTCAAGTTTTTCCTAAGATTCAAGAAAATAATCAAAAATAACTTCTGGGTTTCTTCAGCTTTAAGTAGGAGTCTTCAAGTGCTGTAATACAATTACATTTTTTCTAGGATTTGTTTCCCTTGTTGTCCGCATCTGCCCCATCTCAATTTTCTGTTATATAGACCACTGCATTTTAATTAAAAGATGCAAGTAGAACAAGCTGTCATGCTCTCCATTACACATAGCCTAATTTAAAGTGTCTTTTTAAAACAAGTTGGAATTTGTCTTTGTTTCTGCTCTAAATATATGCATGCTGTCACTCACAATGTGAGGGCAGAAAGCTGTAACATAATCTGTCTAAATAAATGGTAAAATAATTAGATTTAATTTTGAAAGGCTCAGCTGTCTGAGGCCATTGGTAATTTATACTCTTTCGTCATTCCTGTACCACTCAGACTTTCTTATCATGCAGGCCACCAGTGAATGAAAACAAATGTTTCCATGGCAGCCTGTCTGTGGCATCTCTGCAGCCCTACATCAGACAGCAAGTTGACGTAGGATCCAGATAAGCTGCACAGCACATGGAGAAACAACATCTCACAAAGCATTAATGTTAACCCCACTTCTGTCAGAGGGGGGTGGTCAGCTGAGGTAGAAAGGGACTGGTAAAAATACACTGTATATGGGTGTTTTTAGCTCCAGTTTTCTCAGTCATGCTGCCACTGCAACCTGGGCAGTGGTTCAGTGTCCCATACTGTAGCCACTTTTACACCTTTGTAATGAACTTCTGGTGACTTCCTCCCTGGTGGAGACCCCACTTCCTTAATAGATTTCCCCACATCCTCAGGTGACATCTGAGTAGCATGCTTGAGTTCAAATAGCAAGAATTTTTCATTTCATACATTTGAAACCAGGATTTGTAACATGAACCAAAGCAGACTGGAGTGAACTGGTCCCTTTCTGCCCTACACAAGTATGGTTGATAATCCTTTTTGAAGACAAAATGGACATGAAATAAATGGATTCTCTAATAGTTGAAGTATTGCTTTCTGCATTAATTTCTCATTTTCCTGTTAAAAAGTGAGAATACATGATGCTTCCTTAAAAAATAAGTAATTGAAGATTGTCTTAGGACACGCTTGAAGGGTTGAGAACAAGCAGAATTATTTCTGCACTGCCACCTCTGCCAGAAATGAAAGAGAGAAGTGGCTGCCTGTGCTGCCTTTCCTGACCTGCAAGACTCCCTCTGAAGGAAAAATCCTCCTGTGTTTCTGTATGATAGAGGGGGAATGCATGGCCCCCTGGTCCCCCTCCGTATGCAGTCCCAGCTAACCCTTCCCTGGGAGTTTCTGTGTGTGGACCTGCAAACCGTTTTTGCATGGGGAGTTTAATAACATCAAATTTCTCCTCGGTTTTGAGGTAGATTTTAAGGTCAGGAAGGAAACCTTCCTGCAGTCTGCATTGTGAAGGATACAGTTTCAGTTACCCCCTGCACATTTTAATTACTTAATAAATTCCACACAGCCTCTTGCAAATGGCTTTACATGTGAAACTGATTACTGAATGCAAGAGGACTTTTTTAAATAAGTATTTTCCTTTTGACCTACTCATTGCTTACACTTCGCTTAATTTAATATGAAGACCTTTGTTTTGGTTTTTGTTTCTTCCCCAGGATATATTTCAGTAAAAGTGACTGGGTTGAGAGGCATCATCACTGTTACATGGCATGTTTTTTGTCCCCAGACCCTCTAATTGGGGCTGACTTGGATTAGCCAGGGGATTCACTTAAGATCTATGTTACCTGACACATGTCAGTAGGAGTCTGAGTATTGCCTGAATATGTTTCAGCTGAATAAAGTTTAAACAGTTCTTCTGACTTGCTTTTTCCAAATACCCTAGGCCTCTTTTTATGAGTTCAAATAGTTGTCAGTTCAAGAAGCATAATGATCTGGGAATCAGCACCAATGTCATGATGATTTCATAATGATCAACCACGAGGCTGAGGAGAGAAAGGTTTTTTTCTCTTCAGTTTGGTAATTAAAACAGAAGCAAAAGTGTTCGGGCTCCCTTTTAGTGATTATGGTTATTATTCTTATTTCACTGAAGCTGAAGAAATTTAAATCAAAACAAGTCAGTTGAACTAAGCCTTTTGGAAATGCCACAAGGCTGAGGGAGTGGGGCTGGAGCATTTCTGCCTTGCCAGGGGAGGCTCAGTCCCCCACAGCTTCTTGTGGCTGGGAACGTCTGGGTTGTGTGGTATTCAAGGAGAACATCTCTTACAACCTTGTTAGGGAAACACTTAAACAATTAGACAGATATTATCTCCAGCTAATATGCAAGTATTTTAGAGACAGAATGAAGAACCAAGAATTAAAACTAAGTCACTCCTTTAGATGTACCAAGTGAGCAGCAGGTGGGGCCTTAAATTTTGGCACAGCAGAGGACAAGGTCACAATCAAATGCCAGAAGCTTAAAAAAAAAATTTATACATTTTCTCTACATCTACATTTTCTACATCTAATCCTTTTAACTAGTGCCTTTTGTTAATAGTTTCACTGCATAAAAATTATTTGTGCAGTGAAATGTTGCATTTATCAGGCAAAAATACTCATTTTGATACCTTAGAGGTGCCAGCCATTTTTCATAACATTGAAAACTATTGTGAGCAGTCCACCTATATTGACAAATACTTTCAGCTGCTCTGAAACTGCATATATTCTAGGGATAAATGGCTACATGAAAACTTTCTACTGGATAAGTTCCTCTGGTTCCCTCTCTTTGGGGAACCAGTTGGACACTAGCCAGGCAACAGGAGCTTGTTCTCCATCTGGAAAGTTTTTAAAAACTAGGTTTGATCATGCACACTCAAACTGAGGTACTGCAAGGTTCATTGCTGGTTAATCTGTTTGCAAGAGCCCAGGAGAGGATGATCTTCCACCTGCCTTTCACTCCACATTCAGAGATGTCTGTTAGCTCCAGGAGTCCTGTTCTTGTCACCATTTTTGCTGATGGCCTCACCAGGGTAAGACTGCGTTAGTCCCTTCATGTTTGTCTTCTCCAGGCTTATTGCCTGGGGTGGTCTTGGGCCCAGAGAGCCCCCAGCTTTCTACTGGAGTGCCTTGTGCAGCCAGCACCCAAACTCTATATGTATTTTTTAATGACTGCTGGAATATAAATTAAAAAGAATGGATGACAGGCTTTGTCTTTTCCCTTTTCCAAATGGACACGCAAAGCCTTCTGCTGTTTTTGTACAATGTGTACATTCCTCTACCTCATGCCCAATCGACACAGAAGTTGCTGATTTTCATGTCACTGCCCAGTCACGCTTCTGCCAAGCCTTCCTGCATTTTGTCATGTTTCCTGCTCTGTTTCTGTCTCAATGAAGTGCCTGCTGCTTGTTCCAGTCCCAACAGAGCTGTCTAAATTCATCAACTCTGTTTCTAGTTGCTCCAATTTATAGGTGCTGTCCCCATGTTTACACTTAGAGTTGCCATTTCCAGACCCAAACTATGTAAATCTTTACTTTTATTATCATCCTCTAAATATATTAGCATGTAAAAAAAAAATCTTAATGCCTCATATGGTGATTTTTTTTTTCCAGTTGAGCCCCATGCAGCACTGGGCTGCTTTTATGTTTTCTCATCCTTGTCTGTTGATACAGTGAACAGAATATCATAGACAGGACTGGGTGGTGAAATATCTGCTTGCAAAGCAAAGTGTTGATAGGCAGCAAGGTATGTCTCTCATGGTTTATCTCATTCTGGCAGAAATGGTTTTGATCTGAAGTGGATAAAGCTTGGATGTAGCTTAATAACAGGATATGTTAGTTTTCATGAAAACCTCAGTATTGATGGTTCAATACCATCTAAAGTACCCCAAATCTAAAAGCCTAATCATCCTGCTCCCTCTTCTGCCTCAAGAGCATCTTTCTCTGCAGTATAGTTTGTTTTTTTTCCACTCCAGGCTGGCAATGTAGGTCAGAGAGAGCTCTGTGGCTTTTAAATTCATATGGCAAGATTACTCTGTAAATCGGACTATGTTGACAGTAGAGCATTTTCAGCTGAAAATAAACAAACTGTTTATGGGGGGTTTTTGTTGATATATGCCAAGGACTATTTATATCTCAGGTAATGATTGATTCCCCTTGCTATGCTGATACTAGGCTTGTGCACAGTTAGTTAGCACGTGAAATGAGGAGAGATGAGTGTTTGCTGAGTTTGTCCAAGCATAGGTAGAATAAGGAAAATATTTCTAGCCGCCACTGGAAAGCTGCAGCTGCTGTAGTGAATCCCAAGAGACCCACCTGAGTTACTGCAGAGTGTCTTACAGGAGGTGGTAGGGCAATCAGGAGGCATGGATAAGCTGCATGTCCGGCTAAAATCCAAGCCCAAACAATCTGGGCTCCCAAGAAAGCTGAGTGAGGGGGTTACTTTCTCTGCTGAGAAGCCTTCATAAATGGAATACTGCTTATTATTTTATGTCATGATTTAGCAAATGTTTAAAGCTAATAAATGTGCTGAGAACAGAACTTCTAATTGAGAAATTGTGTGCACTGTTTTTATATTCATTTATCACAGAGTAGTGCTTGAAAGCTGGTAGCAGACCTCAGTTTATATGGTATTCATTCTTTTGATGCACTTGGGATGCATTTGATAATCATCACATTTGACAGGTATTTCTGTAGCCATTGTGCACGTGCAGACATGGCTCTCACATTTCCACATAGAAAAACATGCTCCAGAGTGTTTATTCTTCTTTGAGTGCCCCCAGTGAGGTTGCATTGTCATGAATGCTCACTATTTTCTACCAAGGATGCAAGCTGTGCAGAGCACCCATCAGGACGCTTAGAGCTTGTGTGGTGCCAGTGCTGGTGTGATCTCTGCTGCTGATGTAGAAGGCAAAAACCCTAATTTGGTTTGATGCCAGAATCGGGACTAGGTCACCAATCTTCTTACTGGGATTTAGCAGTCCTCTGGGTTTTTTTAGATTAGTGCTGGCTGTTTAGGATTGCCAGCTCAAATGGCATTAAAGAAGGTTGCCCCTGATAAAAACTATGTCATATTATACAATGTCATTGACATTTGCTGCAGGTATCTAACTGTAGCATAGGCAGTGCTACATATTTATCTATTGATCTAAATGCTTGGTTCGTGGTTGACAGAAAAGGTTATTTTCAGGAATGGTAATACCTTTCAATATGGTGTGTTACAATAAATATCAGCAAGATGCTGTATTATAGTACTACCATCATGGGGGAAAAAAATAAAGTGGTCAGTCATCACTGTATGTTAAAAATACCTTCTCATCTACTCTGTTTCCTTACGTGGCATCACTTATATGTGCAAAGCAGTATAAAATAGTGTTCTAAATTAAAAGGCAGAGACAGAGATGCAAAATAATATTGCAGGTTTTATTTCAAACTATTACTCTATATCAGTCACCTACTGGGATATTTTATGAAGGTTCACACATAAAAAAGTTAATAAATACATAGAACAGTTGGAAAGCTTATATTGATATGCAGCTTTCAGGAAAAGCATTTCTGTACATGAAGTAGCTTCATAACAAAAAAAGGTCTTTTTAATATAGCTTTTATTCAGGAAAATCTATTTGAAATTGTCTAATTCTTACTTCTTCCTACTTTTGGCTAAATATTTTATTAAGTAGATATTTTCTGGAGTTTTGACTTGGGACATTTCCAAATACAGTTTACCACTGAAGTATGGAAAACTTTTGAGAACCTAAAAATGAATGTATTTTGCTTTGAATGTTTTATTTTCTTGGAGTGTGGTTTTGTTTTTTTTTTTTTCCTTTGCATCCTGAAAAGCTGGCAAAAATACCATGTTCAATATCTCCTACACTTGCTGGCCAATGGATACAAACTGGATGACAGCGTTCTGTCCATCCGGGGGATACATTTATGAACATTTATTATTAATGATTATGTGTTATATTTGAACATTTATGTCTCCTCCTCATCCAGGGGAGGGCGACAAAGATTCTCAGAGGGCTGGAGCACCTCTCCTTTAAAGACAGGACTGAGAGGGTCGGGATTGTTCCACCTGGAAAGGAATCCAGGGAAGCCTTATTGTGGCCTTCCAGGAGTTAAAGGGGGCTTACAGAAAATAGGGAACGAGACATTTTACATAGACAGATAGTGATAGGACAAAGGGGAACTGTTTTTAACTAGAAGTGGGAATATTTAGATTGGATGTTGGGAGGAAATTCATTACTGTGAGGGTGCTGAGACACTGGTTGTCCAGAGTAGTTGTGGATGCCCCATCCCTGAAAGTGTTCAAGGCCAGGCTGGATGGGACTAAAAGCCATCTGATTTAGTGGAAAGTATTCCTGCTTCTGGTGGGGGGTGGAACTAGATGGTGTTTAAGGGTATGTGCTACCCAAGCCATTGGTTTATGTAATAGTTTGCATATGCAGATTTTTTTCTGCAAGAAATGAAGTAGTTGGCATAAAAAGAAAATATGAGTTAATTTCCTTCATTTTTAAGCTTTTTTTTTGTTGTTGTTGTTGGTTGGTTCGTGTGGAAGAGGAGAATAGGGCACTTGTTCTTTGCTTTGTCAATATATATCCTACTTTTGTCTTTGGTGTACAGTGTTGCACTGCTAACTTTGGCAAAGGTTTTTTTCCCCGAGGAGAAATGACTTGAAAATGTTTTGTGGAATGTTTAGAACATGGCTTGCAACACATTGAACTTTCAGATGAATTAACTGTTATTGATGCTTCTGGAACTGCCAGTGCCATTTTCAGCAAGCAGAGCAGGGGATTTAGAGACCTAAATTCCAGTGGTTAAGTCATGTTATGCTCACAGATGCTTTTATCCTACACATTACACATGTGATATTTACTTCAGTAAGCAGGAGGAAAACTTGCTGATTTTCAGCCAGTTAAGACTCCAGGAAAGATTCTCTATCCTGTTTTTCTTTCTAGATTCTCCTCACTTAGTTTCTTGCTGGGAACTTCAGTTGAGAAATGAGAGATTTGAAGAAATTCGGGAGTTGTTTTGTCTCCTGTCATCTTTCTGCTTCATCTTCTTTTCCCTGTGGAGAGAAACGGAGGAGAAGTATAAACAGGGAAATAGTAAATCCTTTGAAAATGCAAATTACAAACTTCTTCGGAATGACTTTTTCACTTACATTCCTTGAGAAAAAAATTTGCTATTTCTTTCTGCTGGCTTCAATCAACACGTGTTCAGAAAACATGTCCTTCATGTTTGGAAATTTTCTGGCCTAAGGTGCAATGATCAGCTTCTAGAATTTCTCAGTTCAGCTCTTTGGTTCTTGAACAGCTCAAACTCTTTTCAGGAAAAACGTGGGAAATGCATGTTGATTATTATTTCATTTATAGATAAAAATATGCTCCTTACCAGAATGACTGTGTGAGTTTAGAATCTCTGATTGACTTTCTGTAGATGGAGAAGCAGCATGATGTGGCCACAAGCTTCTCTACATTTGGAACTAAAATGAACATCCACTTAAAAATTCACATCTGTTTGTGTGCATGTATTGTATGCATCAAGTTATATACATACTTGCCTATGCATATTAATTTATGACATATGTGTGATGTTCATATCCCTCCCCCCAAAATGGGATTCTTGATACAAAAGTGATCTTGCAGGCCCGGTAACTTTAGTTTACAAGTAGTGAGTATTTGCAGAAGTATTGGGGTTTTTTTTTCTGGGATTTGGCATGTATTTTCTGTAAATGGGGTAGTTCATGAGGAAAGAATGAGAAATTGTGCTGTCAGGAGGCTGGAATTCAGCGACTCAGAGACTCAGCTGGGGGAATTTTGTTAAGAGAGTGCTCTCTATGGTGAGTACAAAGTATTCCAGACAGCCAGTTAATAATTTTCACTTGTTTGTGTTGCAAGAATAATTGGAGAAGCTGCAAAGTGGGGATGGAGAAGCTTCCCGTTGTTTATGTTTCTTATTTTTTGCCATATACCTTTTAAGTTTTTCAGGTGTTTTACTTGTGTTTGCACATAGGAGACTACCACACAGTCCAGGCAGTGTAGAAAATGAAAGTATCAAGCAAATTAAATTGCAAAAAGTAATTTAAATTGTAACAGTAAAATGAAATAAAATCAGTGCTCTGCACACAATTGGAATATTTTTCATCAAAGAAACATTGAAACGTTGGAAAGAGAAAAAAAAAAAATTAACTACTTCTTCCCCACCAGAAGGAAGAGGGGAAAAGGAAGAGGTTAGTACAGCCACATGCCAAAATACATTACAGCATGCAAGGCTAGAGCCAGCCCACACATTTGTGCAGTGCATTGTTGAGATCCATTGGACCATTGGAAAGTGCAAATGCTAATTAGGAATGTGAACCAGATAACCTCAACATCAGTTCGAGTCCAATTATTCGTACTGGGATTTCATGATACTGATCTGTTTGTCCTTATTCCAGAGATCCTGCCTAACTAGAGTTATTACAGTAATTGTATGAGTTGGATGCCAGGCTAGAGCTAGTGTGACATTGCTCACAGCTTGGCAGCTTTTCCCAGGAAAGCAGCAAGGTCATTTGCATATGTATTTGTGCAGAAAGTTACATGCAAACTCTGCTCTTTCAAAATCCAGGTCCACAGCTGTGATACATTTTATTCTTGCTGAGCTCCTTGACTGATCAGGAAGGGAAGTGAAGTTCATGAGGCTGTCTTGATCTTGTGGCTGCTGTGCAGTGGAGTTGATGGTTATTGGCGCCAAAAATGAATCCTGTTATAGATGTTCACTGTAGAACTCTGTTCTCACTTTGTGTTTTCCCTAGCACTGCAACATTTGGTCTGAATGCGATCTCTTGTAATTGATTCCATGCTGCAAGCAGCCCTTGCTCAGCATTCTGCACCCACATGAGACTGCAGCATTGAATGCCAAAGCAGAACCGCCCCAAAGTGCATCACTTTGGAGTCTGCAATGGTTTTCATTTCTCTGAAGCAGAGAGGGCTGCTTGCTGCTTGTCAGCTCCTCATCCTGTTTCCCTCTCAGTGAAAGGAGGGTAATCTGCTAGTGAGCAAAATTAGAGCCTTGAGAATGGACCAACACTCTACCCTGTAATCAGACACTGAATCCCTTAGCACACGGGGAGGTGCTCAGGGATCCCAGTATCATGGTCATGCTGGTTCAAAGGGACTGGAGAGGCCCCCGACATGAGCAGGGCAGTGGCCAGGACAGTGAGCAGGTGTGGGCAAGCTAGCTGTGGCATTGCCTGGCCAATGCCTTGAAACCCTCTGAAACAGAGGCTCCTCAGCCATGTTGAGCTACCATTCCCAGAATGGCGTTGCCCCTCCAGTGAGAAATCTGTCAGACTGAGGGTTGGATTATGTCTGAAGTGCTGACAGGTGCTCAGCATGGATGGCTCTAGCTGGCATAGAGCTAGGAAAGATGGTTGGTCCTGTAGCTTGGAGGTTACCCAACAACTGAAAGTGGGTCATTCAGGGTAAGGTGCAGCAGAAGAGGCTCAGGCTGCATTATCAGGGTGAGTGCCAATATGGCCTGGAGGAAGACTGCAAATGATTGTGTTTCAGGGACAGGGCAGGTTTGCCAAACCAGGAGCCACAGCAGCTTGAAGACCTTTTGGAGAGGTGGCGCCTCCTGGCATGAGGCAGCCAGGCCTACTGCCTTTCACAGAAAGAAAATTTGTCTCTTGGAGGTGGCAAATCTGAATCCTGATAAATTTTCCTCTGGCACAACTGGCTTCCAGCCTGGAATGCACGATCCAGCACATAACATTTGAAATCTTCTCATCTCTTCCCTATATTTTACTGACTCCCAAAGGAATTTTCTGGAGTCTTGCTACCACCTGAAGGACAAGGAAGTTAGCATCATATCTTTGTATTAAATTGTTGGTTGCTCATTTTCTGTGTCATTTTCCTTGTGGCTTAACACAGTACAGTAACATGTGAGTATGGTTGCTGGGTTGGCACAATTACAGGGGTTTTATTACTCAAGGGTCCCGATGGGCAAAAAGATGAACAGAAGTCAGTCATGTTCCCTAGCAGAACAGAAGGTCAGTGCCATCCTGGGCAATGTTACCAGCGGTTGAGGGAGATTATTCTTTCCCTTTACTCAGTCTTGAAGTGCTGAGTCTGATTCTGGGTGTCCCAGTAGAAGGGAAACATGAACACACTGGACAGAGTTCAGCAAAGGGCTACAGATGTGAGGAAGACCCTGGAGTATGTCTTTTACAAGGAAAGGCTGAGAGTTGGAACTGTTCAGCCTGGAGAAGAGAAGGCTCAGGGGCATCTTAGCAATGTGTATCAATATCTGAAGGGTGGAGTGACAAAGGCAGAGCCAGAATGTGGTCAGGGGTACACATTTGCCACAAGAAGAGACAAGGGGCACAAAGTGAAAGACAGAAATTCCCATTTATACAGAACAAAAGAAAAATTCACAATGAGAGTGACCCCCACAGGCTGTGGAGTCTCCATCCATGGAGGTATTCAAAACCCAAGTGGGCACAATCCTGACCAATCAGCTTTAGGTGGTGCTTTGGAGAAGGGAGGATGGACTAGGAAATCTCCAGAGGGGCCCTCCAGCCTCAGCCAATCAGTGGTTCTGTGATTATCATACACATAGTTTGTGGCTGAAGTGATAACAAAGGCTCGTATTTTTTCACTTTGATAATGTTTACTTATTATAAGTACTTTGCAGCTTATGGATTTAATAATAATAAAGGAAAACTTTCCTATTATTGTTCTGCATTAAGAAATACTGAATGTTGTATCTAAGTGTTTGGCAATGAGAATAATTGACTTGATAATAATCTTGTTATCCAGGCAGAGCAAAGGTGGAAGTACTTTAATTTTTGAGCTCTTCACTCTGTGTTCACACAATCTTGGTCTGTTGATCTTGTAAGGTGATGTGTGTATGCTGGAGGGATATGGACAGAAGGAGATGTGGAAAGATTTGAGCATGGCACAGAAGCCAATTAGGGGACAAGAGAGCCTTTTGTGACCTTCAGCATCCCAAGGAAGGAGAAACTTAGCTTCAAAACTGAGGAGAAGCTGGTGAGAAAGAGGCTGCTTGAGTGTGAGAATTGCTGGCAGGCACCGGCTTGCCAAGTTTGCTGATGCTGGCTCCTTTCACTGGGAACTTTACCAGAAGGCTGTTTATTCCCATTCCAGCTTCAAGAGAGAGCGCTGGCCTTTATAGACCTGTAGGGATGAGGCTGTTAAAAAACGTAATGTTTTTGCTCCCAGACCTTTGTGTTCATTTATACTGTTTAATCTGTGTGTTGTATGCCTTCTTTCCCAGAGCTTACGCAGAGCATCTTTTTTCACATCTGCACATTTCCTTTCATCCCATTAATGCCTGAAAAATATCTAAGAATATTTCTAGTGGATGCTCTTGCCAGATTTACCTTTCAGAATTTTTTTTTTCATTTCTAAAGTCAGTATTTTATAGCACAAAATTTTCTGGTTTTATTTATTTTTTGATCTACATTTTTGGACTGCTGGGAATTGATTGGCATTTTTGGCATTAACTTGTGATCCACAGTAACCAGCAGACTGTCAATCTTTCATCGTCTTAGACTTGTCACTCCAACATAATGGAAAATGAAGGTTTAGGATGAATTGAGGAGCTGTATGAATTTGTAAGTTGACCTTTCTGTTCTTCTCCCATTCTCTCCCTGCTAAAGCAATGATATCCTTGCCTTTCATGGCAGGGTAATTTGGGCATGCAGTAAAATAAAACCAAATAACAAGGGCAAAACAGGTCTGTTCAATTGCTTTAATTATATATTTCTTAATGAACCTCCTAATTTCCCGTGGATTTATGCAACAGCTCCCCTTCACTTTATTTCTGTGCAATGATGCTTTGGAAAACAGTGTGCTTGCTCACAACACGAAGTGGCATTGCTGCCTATGTGCAGGGGCATAAGGATTCCTCTTGTTTAGAAGAGCAGGGGTGACTCCATTTTGGGCTGCTCCAGCTCCCAAGATGATCAGAGTCCTCTAAATTCTTCTCCCACTGGTCATCTCTGACCTGGGAACAGGCAGGGTGAGGGGCAGTGGTGAGGCTATGATGTGAGGCTCATCCAACACTCAGTGTGAGTGTTTGGACACTAATGGCTGTTTCCAAACGAAACAGGAGAAGTGATCTTGGTCAGGCTTCCCCTCAACTATCACCAGTTCTTAGCTCGTGATGGTGAAGAGAAGACCCTGGCCAGGAAGGACTGTTATTACATTTTGATTTCTCATATCCTCTTGCACCACCAGCAGGGTTTTTCTGCATTCTGATGCAGCAGGAATTTTGTAGAAAATTACTTATGTACAGCTTGGGCATCTTTCTACAGGAGGAGGAAGAGGAGGTTACATTGCCATGAAAATTTTCCAGCTTGCTGTAGTTACTCTCACTTGTAGGGTGTAGCCAAACAAGAAATACTGAGCACTGGGGGGTTTCTGGGCATTTGGTTTTTATTACAGCACAATCCTGTACAACTGTTTCCTGTAATTCCCTGTTAAAACACCATACCTTGCAGCTGCTAGCTACTATTTCTCAAAACAGACATCTGTGTAGATCTCTGTAGCTATGGATTGGCCACATAAAACAGCTCCTGTGTTGGCCTTGAGTGACTCTTAAAATTAAGAGAGCACTGAAGTGCCACAATTCGAATATAAGTAAATGGTTCACTGGTGCAGACATAGTGTTTTTCAGAGCTGATGTCCTCTAGAGTTAACCTGCTTGTTTTTCTCAATTCAGTACAACTACTTAGTTTGTTAACAAGTAGAACAGCAAGAAAATAGTCAAAATGCAGCATTGCTTGCTTACAGGAGAAATGTGACCATTTTTGCTTGAAGTTTCTGAGTTGATTCCTCTCCACGCACTAGTATTAAGGTCTTTTTTATCCGCCTCTTTCACTACAGAGAGCACCAAGTATAAAACCACCAACCTTTTGTTACCTACTTTCAAGTTCGGGGCGTGAAGAATTAACTAAACATTTGTTTGACATTATAAAGGAGCTGGGGCATATTTATGCTTCCTGCTTACAGGGTGGAAAGCATGTGACACACAGAACAAGGCCCTAGAGCTGTTTGCTCAAATAATGCTGGAAGGCACAGCAAACGAAGTTACAGGAATACACTTGTAATGCACTTCTGGGCCTGGTTTTTCATCCTCACCTGGAGAATATTTTTTAGGCCATGCTTCAGTTTCTCCATTGATAAAAAATTAAAGGATGTTTTCCAGTGTCCTTTCCAATATACCATTTGAATGGCAGTAAAAATACCAAATTTAACACAAATTAGTTTATGCTGCACAACTTCCTCCATCATCTCTTGTGATGTTTTCACTGTGTGTTAGGCAGTAACCCATTTTTTTTCTCTTGACTTGCTTAGGACTTCTAAAATAGTTTGAGGCCAGCCTTGGGTTCTGTGGGTTTGTTGGCATAGCTGTGTCAGCTTGGATTTTGAACTACCCTCTCCCAAGGCTGCGGGGCTGGAAGCACAGTCTGGGTACAGCTCTGTTGACAGAGGCACGTAAATTCGAAGGTGGCATTCTCTCCTCTTTTTTTGTCAACTGCCTGCACTGTCTTTGAAGCAAGTAGTGTGTTTCCAGTCTGCTTCTAGTGATATGTATGCTACAGATAAAGAAAATGCTGCACTGACATCCGCTAAAATATTTATGTATGCGTGTGGTCAGAATAAAGTGGGGAGATTTTTTCCTTTATCAGAGTTGCACTTTGTGAAGCAGGCAGTGATGAAACACAGTGATAAATATGGCCCAAATAATTTTGAATTGTTTATCGTAGTTAATACATATCAAACTTGGCATGTGTATGTTATAAAGAGGATGTTTCTGTCTGCTTGGTTTTCTGGAGAATTATTTTCTCAGTTTCACGTACAACACTGAGAAACAAGATGACCTGAATTTATACTGTCCAGTATGATAGATACTATGAAGCTTCTACTAAGGGCTCTAGATGTTGACAGTGAGAGGTCTTCTCATCTGACATGCCATCAGTAAAGAAGGTTAGTGGGGCACTGGAAAGCTGGTTTTTTACCCAGCTGCATTCCCAGTCAGATACTAGGCTCTTCCTGTGATTTCTGTAGATGGCATAATCACATTTCCCTGTTAGACAAAAATGGGTCCTGAAACCAGTCCACACTGTTACTGAAGGGAAACAAAAGCAAAAAGTACGTCCATGTTTGGTTTTTCCTCTAGTGGATTGTCCCCCCAGTCACAACTCTGATAATCCATGACAAGAATATTTCTGGTCATGTATCCATGACCAAGAATATTTGTTGCTACTTGTGCCCAAAGAATTGCTGTGGTTTGCAGAGGTGTGACCTCATCATGCTCTTGAAGCTGCAGTTTCTGAAAGACAGAAGAGATTTTACTATTGGAAGTTGAAACGTGGCATGACTTATTTTTAATTCTGCAAGAAGACTTGAGGTTTTAGAAAAAGAAGATTGGCCCCATTCAGCAGATTCTTATGAAGCTCCAGGTCAAAAGGTTGGAAAGATGGATGTGTTGATTTGAATAATTTTGAGGTTACTGGTTTGACAGAAAAGGTGTTATTTTAATGCTTATTTTACTTTATTTTGCAAACTTAATCATCTTTTTATTTGTTTTCTGTTCATTTCCCACAGAAACGTTCCAGAGGTCAAGTGCTATTCGACAAAGTGTGCGAGCATCTGAACCTTTTGGAAAAAGACTACTTTGGGCTAACATACAGAGACACAGAAAACCAAAAGGTAACCCACAAAACTGCAGGTGGCCTTTGGCATGTGAACATCAGAACTCCCTGAGACAGTCGCCAGACAGCTGTAAACAATACAGAAGTTGGTTTTATCTTCCTTGCCAAGTTTCATAGACACAGTTTGAGAGATTGTTTTTTGTGACACTACTTCTCAAGAGCCTCTCCTATGTTTCCTTGGGTTCCCTCTCTTTCAGCAATTTGTGACATGGAAGATATTAATAATATAGCTGGTGCTCTTTCTAATATGATTTATGCCTTTACTGTCATTGATGAAAGTCAGATTTACATTTATAGATACACTGCAAAGCAAAAAATACTAAAATATGGCTTAATAATAGTGGTTAGGACACAAATAGGCAGGAGACTCCTGATTGTTCCTGCTAACTGCTAAGATAAGGGAAGGCTCTAAGCCTTGACTTTACCTTAGCATTGTTGTTGATTTTACTAAAAACATTAGTCTTCAGAAGCAGTTGATAGCAATAGTGAATCACATTCTCCAGTCCTGCATTCCAACTTTCATATGAAACAAGCTGTATAGTACAAGTGTTGAAGATGATCTAATGTGAAGGTGTTTGGGACATGGTACTGTGAAAGAGAGAGTATCAAAGGATAATTTGAAATATGTTGTGTTATTTTGGCATTTTCAGATAAATATTTTAACAGAAAGCAGTACAAAACTTCTTAGCAATATGTGTAGTAGCTCAGCAGAGCTCAACAGCTGAAGGTATTTTGTGCTTTGTGAGGCCTGAAAGGTCTTCCCTGATGGAGCTGGAGCTTCTACTACTTTTTTAGCTGTTTATGTCTCTTGGGAAAAACAGTTGTGTTTTCTAGGCTTCCTTTTGTTTCACATATATATGATATTAAAGAAATCAATCTTTTTGTCTCTTTTTTCCCCTTTCTTTACAGACTCCTTTGTTTCTAATTCAGAAAATCACTTAAGCAGATACTTGGTCCATGCCAGCACAAGATAATACTTTAGCAGGCGCTTAGTTTTGAGTTTTGAGAAAAGCTAGACAGAAATCTAAGTGCATTTTCAGATAGGTATGCTTTCCTATGGGAAAGAGGAGCATGGATTCATTATTAACACGTGGTTTAGAAGCAATAATTGTTTATAGGACACCAGTTACTTTACAGAGCTGAACAGTTAAAAGAACAACTGCCTGCCACCCCTTTTATTGATCAATAACATGCATATTTTTAATGTCAAAATACTTAGCTATTCATCTCCATCCTCTGTCACATAACTTCCAGCCAGACAACATATGTGCCCACATCCCATGTCATCTCTGTAAACAGATACCCTAATGTGTCTTTAATTTCTTGGTGCATAATGTGCTTTTGTGCTCAGCAATAGCTGGAGATCTTCAGGCTCAGGTTTTGCACCACAGAGCAGGTTTGGACAGCTGCAAACTGGTTGTTTTTGTAGGGGAGGGATTGTTGTGTTCTGCTTGTTTGATATTTCTTTAGTGTTTTATTGTCTCTGTGATACATTTGTTTATCTTTCTTTGGAGAAAGTGGAACTTTACTAGGGAAAGCGAACTTTTTGTTCTGGGCTCTGACGCATTTTAAATATTAATTTGATTCTCTTAGAGGTCAAGACAGCAGAAGAACTAAGACCCCAAGCTGCTGTGTGCCTTCTCCAGAGGAATTTAGTCTGCTCCTTGGCATCCATGAAGTACTAACACATCACTGGGACAATTCTCCACCTCCTCAGCAGGGGTTTTGTCTTGCATAGTCACTGGGCTCTGCATGGTGTGGATAGGAGCAGAGGTGCTGTGGTTCTGCCTCTGGTTTTCCCTGGAGAGCCCCTCATGCCTGTGCTGTGTTGCAAGCATCCCTAGTCTGCACTTGCTTATTCTCTAGCAAGTATTTTCAGCCTTTCCAGGATTGGAGAAAAAAAAAAAAATCAATCAAAACCACCTCTTTATTAACGAGCTTGTAGAAATTCTGTTTTCCCTGAAGATACTATGCAAAAAGATCTCTGTGGGCTTATTTTAGCAATTTTTTTTTTTATTTTTTTATTTCAAATCATTCAGGTCCTAAAAGTCTGTGAAGGTTAATAAAAATCCTGTTTCTACCCAGGGCCCCATCTTGAAAATTAGTGTTAGCCCTGCCTACTACTACTTCAAGGAGAAAGGAGTGGCAGAGCATCACATGTTCTAGCTTTGACTCATAGTACTGCTTTAAAAATAATGTTTATTGTGTTTTCTAATTCAAATTGAAAAAGGAAACATTTTCTTTGCAGAATTGGTTGGACCCTGCCAAGGAAATCAAGAAGCAGATCCGAAGTAAGTTTGTTATCGTTGCCCCCTTCTACATGTCTCCCCATGGGGACAAAGCGTATTTCACAATCATCTTTTGTATCCTGTGCCAAGTCTTTAGCAAAGGAATTATGTACATCCTTTAGATTTTTTGTGCTGTGATGATGGTGAAGCATTACTGATGCTCGTAACATGTGAACTTGCATTGCTGAAAACAACTTGACATTTGCAGTGATGCAAAATCCTGAAGTTTGACATTAAGCAATGTAACCTTAGGGACTAGGCCATGTATTTGAATTATTTCTTGCATTACTGATATTTATATCATATCCAGAAACACTGCTCATGCCCCATACTGAAATAATTCACTGACATAAAATAGTACTCCATCTAAAATACCTTTCCTTTCTTCATTTCAAAAGATTGATCTCTGCTCCTAAAATTACCATTCAGTCAAGTTTCTGATTCACATTAATCTTTTTAAAAGCTATGTTGTTATAACTAGGTGTCTGATACATTAGAAATTTAAAAACCTCTCAGAGGAAAACCTTTTTGAGACTGCTGGGCTCAAAACTTGACTGGTGTTTTTTTACTTCCCCTCACTTTTAAAAATTGACAAAATGTCTATGTGTATGACTTCTGTGGGCAGAAAAGCGTCAGTAATTGTTTTTTTCTTTGCACATTTTGTAAATGACCTCTTCCAGCACTTGTGCTTTCACAAACAAATGTATCTGGTAGTTCACATTTGTTGGGTCAGACCTGGCAAAGAAATCCTTTCCCTCTCCAAGATTAAAAGGGTTAATTTACACTGGTGGGAAGATTTCCCCACTTACTATGAGCAACTTCCCCTTTCCTCCAGTATTATTTTCACAAGTAAGTGATCTGCAATACAAAGTAATGTACATTTGCCTTTTTACCATCTCATGAAGGGATGGATCTGGGGAGGAACTTGCTTTAGACCACGATGAGTCAGGTTACACAGATGGTCAGTGCAAGAAAAGCAGCTCAGCTCTCCACCACATATTTGAAATGCATTTAATATGTACCCAAGCCATGAAATAGACAATAAAAGGTTGTGACAGTGAGAGATTACCCAGAGCAGAAGAGTTTCATCTTGGACTTGAGGCAGTGGACAGTTGTATTTGCAAAAAAATGACAGTAATACTTTTCTTTCTTTGTACAATTCATCCCAGAAGTTTCCAACAGGCCAACAGTTTAAAAGTAGTGCTGTTACCCATAATGCTTTCCAAAGCATACATATAGTCCTGTTAAATGCTGGCTGAGTTGTGCAACACGCAGACCACACTGCTGGGACTTCAGCCCAGTGCTTGAGAAAGGGCCTTGGTTCACATCCCGTTACTTATAACCCACTAACTTGCACAGTGTTAGGTTTCATTCCGACCCTGTAAATATGGGGTGAAGACTGCTTACTTCTCTGTCTTAACCATCTGTGCTATCATAATAGACTTTATCATAGGTTTCTTTTTTTTTTTTTTTTGCCGAGGAATAGATTTAGAGGCCATGGTCCCTTGCATCTTTTGTGGAACCAGGTGTCACCTCTGGCTGCATTCCCACCTTGGGGATAGTCTACTCTCTGCTGGGACCATGCCCCATCCTTGCTGCCAGCCAAATCTTCCTTTCACTGTCTTTTATGTCCCAAGAAAATGGAAAGGTTCCTAGAATCAAGGACTTTAAAAATCTTGCCAAGAGCTGAACTCCTGATGGTGAACATCAAAACTCCTCTTGCCCATTCATAGAATCATTGAATCATTTGGATTGGTTAGGACGTTCAAGATCACCTAATTTCAACCCCTGCCACAGGCAGGGACATCTCCCATTAAACCAGGTTGCTCAAAGCCCCATCCAGCCTGGCCTTGAACATTTGAGATTAGATGTGTGGATGACCAAAGTGGATGGAACCTCCCATGGGATAAAATTTCTTGTTGCTTGTAAGAACAGTGTGGTTTGGGGTTTTATTACTGCTTTTCATTTGCATTCAAGTCATGTGCTACTGTAACCTAACCCTTTTTTTTTCAGAATAACTTCTAAATTTATCTACTGTGTTCAACTGTATTTTTAAATCTTGATATTACTTTCTTTAACAACATTTAAAGCTAGCATTCCAGAAATAATTTTGCCAACTCTGGCGATACAAACCAGTATCCATCCCATGGGTGAACTAAATTTAGTGAAATAATTAAATAAGAATTCCCAGTGCTATGTACTTTTGCAGTCATACTCTCTGTTTGTCCTTGCAGTTTTGTCTGCACAATAATTTATGTCTGCTGAAGAAAGGAGCTATGTGCTGAGGCAGCACTCTTAAAGCATGCTGTGAGCTGATTTGGGCAGCTAGACCTCAGCACATCACCCTACTCCAGAGCCCATTTGTACTCTAGCTTGTGGTGTTCCGGTGCATCTGTGCTTTGGGTTATTGGTTTTTAAAACTTGTACGGACTGTGTGGTGCTTACATTCAATAAACCTTGTTCTCATACTGAGAGGTGTTTTAGTATTAGTGATAAATTACTGCTCACTCAGAGTCCTCACTTCAGTGGAAATCCTGCTAAATAAGAGCTGTAAAATCTGATCTAATACACTATCTTCAGTACGATGTGTGGGAAAAAATATTCTAAAACCTGTTCTTATTAATTGTTTGTCTGGGATATTTTTAAGTCTGCTGGTGATTGAATAGCATGAGCATCTCTGTTTGAATTTCCAGTGTCTTTTCAGTCAATCTATGTTTTTTTTCAGGTGGTGCTTGGCAGTTTGCATTTAATGTGAAATTCTACCCTCCAGACCCTGCCCAGCTATCTGAGGACATTACCAGGTGTTTTAAACATTAAATACCTTTTTAGAAGTGGCTTAAAAGCTGTTCCTGGTAGTACTTACACACCAATTATACAAGAAAAGAAATGTTTTATATTCCAGTTGTATCTCTTTTTCATATGAGCTTATGGAAAATATGCAATATTTTGACAGAAAAGACAGTATCTATCCTCTGTGTTATGAAGTGTGTTGTGTAGTTTAAGCCTAAATCCCAGCTTTTTGAATATGTGTATTCCTTAGAATTGATTTTAATCTTCTCAAAGATGCCTGATGCCCATTTTTGCCAGAGGTAACAAGTTATTACTACAAGTAAAATCATGACTGTGAAAGGAAATAAGTGAGCTAATGTTGTGGTTTTATGACCATACTGAATCCATAACAGAGCAAGCACTGTACCAGCTACTTAGGGAAAAATGAACTCTTTCCCAGCTGAAGCCAGGATAGATGAGAATAAGCATGCATATGCAAATTTTGTGTATCATTTAAGTAAGTAAGCAATCGATGTGCATGGAATAGAGAACATGATGGTAATTAATAGATGCTCCTTCCTCTCCAAGTCACTCAGCTCTGCACTCTGTACCTCTGCTCTTTGGTTTTGTATTCACATTGCAACCACAAAAAAAAAAAAAACCAACAACAACAAAAAAAAAACCACCGTCACTTGATTTCCTCCTTGGAAGAAGGCACAAACTTTTTGATCTGTGATGAGTTTTTGTGCCATCAGCAAACTATTCCTTAGACTTGCAACATTTGGCAACCTTTGAATGTTTTTAACCTTCAGTATTTTATGGACTACTTGTTGCTTTTCAGGTAGCATGAAGCTTTTGGCCTTGATCAGGGTCCCCTGTGGTAGGTACTGTGCAGAAAGGCAGTGTGCCAAGAGTTCAAAATTGAGCAGAGGACTTACAAAGGAAAGGATTGCTTTGCTCCTCTTTAGACTCCTAAATTTCCCCTGGGAGCTCTGCCTTTGCCACCAAACCAATGCTCTTCACTTTTTTGCTGTTTTCATGTATCTGGTAAAACCTTCCATTGCATATTTCTTTGGTTTTAACAGCATTTACTGTTTAAATGTATTTTTGAGAAAGCACAATACATTGCTAAAGAGACAGCTTATGTTTTTTGAATTACTTGGAGTTCTGCTATTCTTAAGTGAACAGTATATAAGAATTTTAATCACTTTTTTCTCCTGAAAGAATTATCAGGTAGTTTTATATGTAAGTGGTCTGTGATATAAATCTAGTATGTTTAATGGGTATTTCTTCATCTAGGTCACTAAACAGAGTAATAACTTTATTTAGAGATCTCCATGCTGCTATATAAAGATAAATTAGGTGTTCCTACTGATAAATTAGGCAAGAGCTTGGGGTTTTGGGATTATTTTTACAAAATTACTATTGTTCATGTAAATGGCTGAAGATCTCTGGGCTTGGCTGTCTGCACATGCCTGTTGGAACCGAGGCCTCTTTCCAGTGCTCGGGCGGTGCTTCTTTGGGGGCAGCGGTGGAGGAGCCCTGTCTGAGCTGCTTTGGTGCTCCCTTGCAGGTACTACCTCTGCTTGCAGCTGAGAGATGACATCGTTTCGGGCCGGCTGCCCTGCTCGTTCGTCACGCTGGCCCTGCTGGGCTCCTACACCGTGCAGTCGGAGCTCGGCGACTACGACCCCGACGAGTACGGCAGCGACTACATCAGCGAGTTCCGCTTTGCGCCAAACCACACTAAAGAGTTGGAGGACAAAGTGATCGAGCTGCACAAGAGCCACAGGTAAGCTGAGGGCATCAGTGTGAGCTCTACCCTGCTTCAGGTACCATCTTTGTGCATCAGGAGGTGTTAAATTCTGCAGTGGTGTACCTAATATTTTTCCAACAAGACTCCTCTGCATGTCTTTGGAGAGACAAGAGCTCTGCAGCATGTGAGTTAACAGGTTCTGCACTAGAGCTGTGGCTCTGGTAGGTACCCAGCCACCTAAGGGGTATGACTATAGTTCTGACGGGCTGAAAATGTTTTCCAGCTGCTGGATTTTCTTTTGGTTTCTGTTTCCTTAACATTTGTGCTAGAACTGGCTACTTTTCCACAGGGGAATGACACCTGCAGAAGCTGAGATGCATTTCCTGGAGAATGCCAAAAAACTATCAATGTATGGAGTAGATCTCCATCATGCCAAGGTATGTACTTTGGTTCTTTCACTGGCCATGTGTCTCCTGTGACATTGTACTTGGATCTGCATGGACTCCCTGATTTATTTTTTCTTGTAGTTTTGAGACAGGATTTTTGTGAGATGAATCATGTGTCAACATGAGGAAATGTGACTCATGAAATAAACATAAATATATCTTGTAACCATAACATAACTTATCCTATAGATTCAAAGATGTTGCACATCAACTTTCGTGTTGATTAAACAATGCTATCCTTGAAGAGAATACTGAATGGATGAAGTGATGAGGGAGGATTTTAGAAACTGTCCAGAGAGTGGTGAATTTTCTTTTAATTCAGCTACATTTCCCAGTTCAATAAGGCCAGCATGCTATCTTAACTGGATAGCAGATCATTTTTATGCTGCAAAGGACTTTCAACCAATTATTTAGCTGTGCTGGAAACCTAATCAGATTGATGATAATGGTGAGAGAGCAGCTTGTCTCTTTCCTGAAGTGTGGTTGTTGTGGTTGACAGGGAGGGCAGTAATTCTCCTGGAAACATTCTCCCATGATCAGGCAGTTTCTCTAATCATCAGCAGGCTAAGTTATGAATAAAACATGGTCATTCTTACTTTGGCTGGAGTGAGTGACTTATTAGCCTTGTATTGGTTGTTGGATTTTTTGATTTAGGTTTTTTTTTTTTCCAAATAAATAATTACTATTGTTTTCTTCATTCTTCAGAGTAAGACTAATGGATTTTAACATTTTTGAGGTTAGCAAGCATCCTTGGAAAATGAATATGGAACCAAAGAATTCTGCCCTGTGGAGGGAACCACATTTTCTGTAAAGGTCAAATTATTGTGAGCCTGTTTTTTGCTGCAGCAGCTCCTTTCAGGAATTGAGATAAATTTGCAGCTTGGATTTTGAAAGAGCCTGCAACCATATCCTTTGGGCATTTCATAGGATTTGTGCATGTGCGTTACAGAATTCAAAGCGATCCTTTGAGTTCTGTTAATTGCCTTCACTGAAAATGAAGGATCTGTGTATAGCTCAATGGGCAACGTCTACCAGGAGGGATGCCACTGCTTTCTCCGTGTCCTGCAGATACACACACTGTCTTGAGGCACATTTGGAGTAGAGAGAAACAATTGGCAAATGTCACTTGATAGCTTTTTTCCTAATGCAAAGAAGTCCAAAAACCAGCAACTAAATGGATTACTGTTTTAAATAAGTTACAAGCTTTGTTACTGAAAGTTTTACATGACATAGCATTGAGGCCTAAATATTTTTTCAGAATATTGTAGAAAAACTGTGAAGTGTAAGATGGGATATTATAAGATAAGAATTTTATTTATTCTTTCCTGAAAAGGTATTATTATCCTGGTTTGTTGTTCTTCTTTTTCATATCAAAAGACTCAGAGCAAGAGAAGTTAGTAGAAAAGCTAATCTCTCTTCGAACTGATGCTCTTTATTTTAAAAAGCTGCAGTGATAACCAAGATGTGTCTGTCTGTGGGTTAATGATCCCCACAGTCATCTTGAAACCTGAACTGAAGGTGGGAAAAGTAGACTCTGCGTGAAAAGTCATGTTTAGTTTTAATTAGGTCTGCCAGGGAGGTTTGATGATGTCAGGCTAGGGGACAAGTATCTGTGTATGTCTTTTGGAAGTCATGCCAGGCAAATGTCTCTGTGTAAATGTCAATTCATTAAGATAGTGCCAATATCTTCAGTGTTGGACAGATGTTGGACTCACCAGCTCTGATTAAAACTAGTTCTCAGTTATCAAATGTAAGGCTGTGATTAAAAATAATGTTCAGATAGACAGACTTGTCCTCTGGGCTGTCACCATTTTGAGGAAGGCCACCCTATCTTTATGCAGAGCTAGAGGGATATGCCTCAGACATTACAGGTAGCAGGTTCCCATGTAACCCATGTCCCATGTAACCACACGGCTCTTGAAAATAGCCAAATCCTTTTATTTAGGTTTCATTTTACTCTGGAATTATCATATTGGAAAATGGTCTATGACACCGAAAAGTAACGGAAGTCTTGATTAAACTTAGGTTTGTGGTGAAGATGGAGGAAGAAGATATTTCTCAACAATTTTTGAGAAAGTATATAAAAAGAAGCCCCTTGCACCTGCAGAAACACGCCATGTATGAGCATACTTGCATTTCAGACATTCACCAGGCAGTGTGATTACTGCAGTGAAACTTTTTATTTTAGAATGTGTTCAGTGTATTTAGGTTTTGCTCTTTGCTTAGGAAAGTGAAACTGAAGTACACTAAAATAATTACTTTTGTCTTTTCTGTAGTGCCTGATGGTGATACTACACATGAGCTATATTTAGGACAAAATGTATCTTTAAGTGGTTATTCCATCGTTGGAACATAGGTCCTCTATTGGTGTGTTTTCCTAACACTGGAGTGACTTTGTGGCACTATTTCTATGTTGTGATTTTAAAACTTTTTTCTTTTTTTCATTTCAAGCTGTGCCATAGCTGTTTCATCATGACTGACCATGCATACCATTGTGTTGGTTTTGAAATGTAATCAGATTTTCACCAAATGCCTAAAAGGTGGTTGGTTGGGAAACCAGAGAAAAGTTGTGAACTCATTTCATGATTATCCTAGGGTGATATCTTCATAGCTTCTGTGATTAAGTTTTTGTGATTAAGTTATTAAAAAGCAATTTGTGAAGAACTCAATGCTTCTTGATGCTTCAATGATTCTTCATTTCTATATCAGTACTAGTACTTTAGCTAAACAAAAAAAAACAGTGATAGAAGATAGTGAAGATTGGTTTTAGACTATTTGAAGACTTCTAAAGGAAAGAAAAATCTACATTTCTTACTTTAAAAAATACATGTTTATGGGTATGTTCTGATAAGATTGTGGACTAATCTTTTGCAGTGCTGTTGTGTCTGAGCTACAGCCTCCTGGCAAGTGTAGGTTATAGCACAGTCACCGTCACACAACTTTTAAAAAAGAATCCTTTCTCGTCCAAATGCCCAACTTCATGCCCACTGGGCATTTCATAGTGAAAATACTGAGCAAAGGCATAAGAGCATTAAAGACACTAGCAAATCTACTAAAGCCAAGGTGAGCAAGCTACTGAAGAAAAATTTATCTAAGGATACACAAGGCTTAGTCATGGAGATGAGTGATACCAGGAGAAGTAAATTTGTATGCTGTCATACTTTCAATCTGGTATTTATGCTAACGAAACTTTTTTATTATGCTAATAAAACTTTGCTATATGATTGATGTATTTCTTTTAATGGCATCTAAAATTTCCCTCCTTCTTTCGGAGTCTTTGTAAAATATAAGGAAATATTTGAAACCCTCAGTTTCCTTCACCCTGCCCAACCTTACTATTATTTGCATGAATGCATTCAGTGAGTAGGGTAGCACTCAGAAATCAGGTCACTACAGCTGATGCATTAAAAAGACGTAGCTCAGATAGAAAGACAGGATACAGGAATCTGTAGTACTGTAGGATGCAAGGATAGAAATACTCAACAAAGTGCATTGCTTGCTATTCCAGGATTCCGAAGGAGTGGAAATCATGCTAGGAGTCTGTGCAAGTGGACTCTTAATATATCGAGACAGACTAAGAATAAATAGATTTGCCTGGCCAAAGGTTTTGAAAATTTCCTACAAGAGGAACAACTTCTACATCAAAATCCGACCAGGGGAGGTAAGGGCATCCTGATTCTCCTAAGTGGGTGAGCCTCTTGAAAAAACGTATGTTTTTATTGATTTTTTGATTTGTTTTGTCTTATAAGCTTTTAACATTCCTCTCCATTCATATTTCCTATTTTATGCTGATTTTCTTAGGAAAGGTTAGGTATTTACTTTCTTTAAAATTCAGGTAAAAACCAACATTGTTATATTTCTGTTTACATCCATTAAATAATATAAGAAATAAATATGGCCATCTGCACATAAAAAGCTCATCCATATTATGAATACTTTGGGCATTTAAGTAGCATATTTCTTATTCATGGAGAGCTTGTTATCCTCCCTCATGTTGTACATGAAACTGGCATTTATCTCACCCACTAAGAAATGTAGACAGGCCATACCAAACTTTATAAGCATATCAGACCAGTATATTTACAGCATTTTGGGTAGCTGCACACATTAGCTCTCCTGGGAGAGCTCCCACTCTGGCTCTGGAGAAGGGGATGTGAAACCTCGTACAGTGAGTGCCCTCTCGTGGCTCAGCCGGATGCGAAGCAAATACCAACCTCGTGGGCTGAGCATGTACTCACCCAGAAATCATGGGTGTCATGGAATGGTTTGGGTTGGAATGGACCTTAATGATCATCTAGTTCCAGGCCCTCCGCTGTGGGCATGGACGCCATCCACTAGACCGGGTTGTCCAAAGCTCCATCCAGCCTGGCCTATAAGATGCTAACTCTTGAGAAATTCAGTATCATCACAGGCAAAAGAGGATTTCCATTTTAAATGCTGGCACAATAATTGGCCTGTCATAGATGAAATTCCCATACCCATTTAGAGTGTGGAGCTGTATAGCAGGACAGAAATCACTTAGATGAAGATTGGCATTTCTCTCATGATGCAGCCAATGTCTCTGGGACTGACTTCATAACTGACCTGGGAAACTTGCTGGAGCTCCCCACCCCTGAGCCTGAGCCTTTTTTAGAGTCCTAAACCAAAATCCACAAACCTACATTTCCTGCCCCTCAGCAGACACAGTTTTAGTAACCAAATTTCTAGCCTTGAATTCAATTTTAAGAACTCAAACAGTCATTGGCATTCTCAATGCCTGCACTGAAGCTCTCTGCCACTGCTACCCTGTTGAGCTCTGATGGTCTTGGTACACAGTACCCTGTGACCAGGCCACAGTTCCATGTGTAAAATAATCAATGCAGCCTCTGTCCAAATTACATTTGATGATAATGTGATTCACTAAACCACATCATCTTTATTATTTTGTTGTTTCCTGCCTTATTTCCCTGTCAGGTTCTGTAGGGATCCAGACCTCCTTACAAATGCCTTTCTGTCTACCTTTCCCCCATCATAGCAGCTGTGTTTTACCTACTTAGCTGTCTGCATGTATCCATCAACATGTTACTGCAGATATAGCTGGCACAGCTTCTGCATCTGAAATATATAATTTTGCAGCACAATCTAAAAATTGCTTTTATCTCTGGACAATTCTTTTCAATTACCTGTCTTGCCTCATCCTCTTCAGATGAATTAGCTGTAACCACTGTGATTTACTGACAATAGTACTTTCTCTGTAAATATCCTTAATCTAAGGTGTGTGAGACCAAATTAGTCCCTAAGGACAATTGCTCACCTACAGCTATTACCAGGCTTCTCACTGTAGTTCTAACAAGTGAAATTAAATCAACAGGGCAAAACACTTGAGTGATGTTTTCTCAGAAGTCTCCCAAATCTTAACTGATCTCTTTTTTACTTTAGGGTATAAAACATCACTGTCACTATAAGAAATCTCTTGCTCATTACTAGTGTTTTCCCCTAGAAATGATCCTCAAAGGTTGCCATAGATTATCATTTACAGCTTCTTTCCCAGAATTCTTTCTGTAGAATATGGATATATGTGGTTATGTACATGAGCATATACATTCCCCCTTGCAATGAGGTCATACAGACAGAGGAAATGAAGATGAACCTTGTGTACACTGTCTAAAAATAGATGCACAGCATCAAAAACATACTTATTTTTTTTTCCTACCTAGTTTGAGCAGTTTGAAAGCACTATTGGGTTTAAGTTGCCAAATCATCGTGCTGCAAAGCGCTTATGGAAAGTGTGTGTTGAACATCATACATTTTTCAGGTATGTGGATTTCTTTTCCTAAAGGTGTGATGTAAAATGCAACAGAAAATATCAGTTTTGTCAGCAGAGACGAAACCCTTCAAATCAAATTGTCTTTTTGATCATGAGGTACCTCTGAGCAGATAAAGGAAAGTTATTTCTTTTTCAAAATTTGAGGTGTTGCACCCAAATTATTCATACTATTTCAGACAGATACTGCTTAAAATCACCATATGGTCCTAATTAATCACTTTGCTTTATCTGTGCCACAATATTATCAGCTGCTATAATTTAAGAGATGCAGGACTCTGCTGCACTACTGCATATAAGCTTGCATAGAGAGAACAGCTTATATGGAAGATTGCTGAAGGACGTGGCTAAGAGTTTAAAAAAAAAGAATTTTTTTTTTAATTATATATGAAAGTACAGACAGTAGTCGGTCATGGTTATTTTTGGTCACCCAGAATACCCAATCCCTAGCTGTAATTTTTGGATTACTAAGGAATTTTGCACCTATTTTTTTCACTTCTAGGAAGAACAGAGAAAACTGTGGGTTAGTGAAATAAGTGCTGTAATTAGTTTGCACTAAGATAGTCACTAAACAGATATTTTAAAAGGGAAATGCAAAAGGGTGAGATTTTCAACAGTTTGAATGGATGTCCATTGCTTAAGAACCCCCTCTGGGAAATGTTTGGGAGTATTGAAGAATGTCCCTCCTTTCCTAAAACTGTTAGTTCGTGCTGTTTGTACATTCATATGAAATGCAGTCTTAGCAGCAAAAGATCTAAAGAGAAATGGAGTGTGCATTTTTGGGATATTTTCTGAGTTTTAATGAAAAATCAATGTCTGAGGCATAGACTCTGTAGCAGCAGAATGGCTTCTTCAGCCAGCTGCCATGCCCAAAATACAGAGGGTGGGAGAGCTCTAACCTGAAAAATGTCTACAGCCCTGTGAATGAATACTGCCTGTCATTCACTGGAAGTCAGTTCTGGCCCTGTCCTGAGCATAACATCACCATGTTAAATTTGAAGAGATACATCTGCATTTCTGCCCAATCAAGGCCTCTGGTACAAGGAACACCTTTTTAGTTTTGGTAATCAGAAAATAGTAAATCTGATTTTCAAGCATGAAGGAGCTGAGTGATTCTTGCCCATTTGGAAGAATTCAGATCTTCAAATGCTTTAGCTAAGTGGTTTTGTCATGCTGTATCAGGGGCATCCTTGATTCCCTTTCAGCCACAGACCGCTGGGGCACAGATTACGATGAAGAGTGGTACCCAGGAGTCGTCTTTTCTCCTCTGCAGAAACAGTGGACTGATTTTGGAGGAGGGGGAATAACAGGTGCACTGCTTGGTGTGTTTTAGGCTCCTGCTGCCAGAAGCACCTCCAAAGAAGTTCCTCACACTGGGCTCCAAGTTTCGATACAGTGGCCGGACGCAGGCCCAGACGAGAAGAGCCAGTGCCCTCATAGACCGTCCTGCGCCGTACTTTGAGCGGTCCTCTAGTAAACGTTACACCATGTCTCGCAGCTTAGATGGGGGTAAGGTCCTCTCGACTGACCTTATCAAACATCATCATCGCAGTGGTCACTGCTTTACATTAGGTGTAAACCTCATCATCTCCTCTCCTTGAGATTTGGCTGAGTGGAAGGTGTGAGTACCTGCACATTCACTGCAGGGGTAGAGGAAGATGCAGAGAAATTCGATGCTAAATGTACTGTTGTGATCCTTACAGAGTGTTTGGCTGGAGGATGTCCTTTGGAACCCACACTTGACAGAGCCTCTGTCCTTGGCCTCATATCTGCTTCCCTAATTTGGGGGAGGATGAGGTGGATGTGCCTGCTCAAGAATGTCAGGCTTCAACACATTTTCAGGGTTTGCATGAGTAACTGTTTTGGTTTTGGTTTAATCTGAGATTTTCTTCTGTGTAGGTTTTTCACTTAAATCTGTTACAACTCAGAAATTTCCCTTGAGTGATAACACTTGATTCCAATTACCTCACATCCTGATCCAAAGAACACTAAGAGACTTTTTTCATATGTTATTTTCAAAAGTTTGAAATGGAGAATAACATACATTGATTAATAGTACATCCTTCCTCACTTTATCCTTGCTTCATGGAGGTCATGGTTCTGCTGCTGACTTCGGTTAAATCAGTTTGTAGTTCAGAGTATCAGCTACTTCCATCAGCTATTACTGTTGTCAGCTTTTGAGTAAAAAGAGGCTGTCCTTTTGTAGTTTATTTTTGTAGGAAAAAAAGAAGACTGAGACTAAACACAGATTAATTACAGATTAAAAAAAAAGGTGAACTCCCTTGCAGAATATCACAAATTGCAATGAATATAATTGCTGGTGGGGATGGGAGAAGTTTTGATTTAAAAGTACACGTGACAAGCCTTTTCCTCTCCCTCTAAAGGTGCTGCTTGTCATTGATTATTTTGGAATATTCTAATTCTGATGTGCTTCTTGGTCGTTACCAAGCAACTGGTGACCTGATTGCTGTGCATGTGTTTCAAAGCAGAAATTATCCTTCTGCATTATTTTGTTTGTAACATCTAAACAAGATGTCTCCCTCTACTCCCTTTGCTTTCTCCTGCCTCCTGAACTTAATCCCAAGAGATGAGATACCTGAAACACTTTACCCAGCATTTGTTAGACTCTGCAAGATTTTTATGATCTTAATTTGCCTAAGTGCAAATGGGGGAAAGAGGTTTTTTAAATCAATGCTTATGATTTCTTCACTAGCGTTGTTACTATAATGCAGATGTGTCTGTAACATTCTGCATTGTGCTTACATTGTGATCCAGACTCTGTCATTTGTTACAGATGCAAATGAGTTTATAAATGTGAAAAATCCTATTGGTTTAGAAAATAGTTACCCAATAATCAAGAGCAGGGTCTGGGCGTATGTTAAAATTTTGATTACATTCTATCTGTAAAGGTACTATTTCTTTCAAAAACTTTTATATATTTAAATCTGATTCATTATTGAGCACTTGCATCCTAAAATGTACTGAATGTCATCACTTCGCAGAATTTTTTAGGATAATAAGCTCACCTAACTGGCAGACTTTAGTACTCAATAATACAAGGATCACATTTCCTTTTTCTCAGGTATTTTGCCTGTGTTATATCAATGCTGTCATATTCTGTAATGCAGCATGTTACTAAAATCTGCATTTGATCTGTGTTTTTATATTCTGACAGATCTTTAAAAAAAACATCTCTTCCACCCCCATGGCTGATGTCATAGTTGGTTCTCCTTATGCTTCCTGCCTGATAACTGTGGCAATGCATTGCTTTTTTTTATGTGGTGTTTTACTACTGTAGTAATTTTAACGGCTTGCTAACATTTAACAGCTGTGTAATGCACACATTAGTTACAGTAATGTGTGTATACACATCCATAATATATGTGTATGCATATAAGAGCTATGAGCTTGAAGTAAACAATTTATTTAAATGTATGCACATGCTTCTGGTTTCCTGAAACATGACATAGTTGTGTTTTTAGTGTTATCTCAAATGTTTTTCTAAACCAGCTTTTTTAATTTTGTGCAGCTTCTCAGCAAAAGCTATTTCAGATTTTCCCTCTTTAAATATTTGCTTTTAGCATCAGTGAATGAAAACCATGAAATGTACATGAAGGATTCTGTGTCTGCTGCAGAGGTTGGTACTGGCCAGTACGCCACAACAAAGGGCATCTCTCAGACCAACTTGATAACCACTGTGACTCCAGAGAAAAAGACAGAAGAGGACAAAGATGATGAAGAGGGCAAAAAGAAGAGAGCAGAGGAAGTCACCCCGATTTCAGCAATACGCCATGACACCAAGGTAGAATTTTCAGGGTTTTGTATTAAACAAGGCTGCCTTGAGAGTGCTTTGAGAAACACAGAATTTTTAGGGAAGGGGGAGAAAGAGGAAATAAAACTAGTTCTGTGAAAGGAAATATGCTATGTGTATTTGCATGTCTTGAACCAGTGTTTTTGCAGTCCTTTCAGTTTGCATATAATATTGTACAAGTTAGTTCCTGCCTTGGACTTTTTTTTTTTAATATGTTTAACAGTCAGATTGATGTTTTTCATGCAGCATTCAACATCTCTTTAAGGATTGCCCAGAAGTAGCCTGGTGGTGCATGTTTTTTCTTCTGGTTTTCAGTCATATTTTGACTTTAGTATGACCATCCTATTTTTTTATTTTGATAAGGCAACAAAATAGTTCTGTATGTAGCCCTGTGCTTTAAACTATTGCTCTTATACTTCTCATAACACTGTTTCCTTGCATGAATTTCAGTGGGCATTTCTTCTCTATTAATTTCTGGATACTAATTTGCTGTTATAAGCAATTATTTTCTGGCTTACAAAAGCATTTGCTTCACTTGTTTGAAGCTTCTGTTGAAGAAAGCATTTTTTATTGATGGTTCTCTTATCAATTGTTAAATTTGAGTCATCCCTCATCATCTTCAATCCCACCACCAGCACACACACATGGTTGTGCATAATATATATTGAGATATTAAAACAGGGTAAACCTAACAGAAGGATGGAGGAAATAATAAATAGGGGTTGACAGTGAAGAGGAATACAGTAAAATAACATTCAGAAAGTGTACTGTGGAATGCACTTGCTAAACAAGTAAGTTTTACTTATCCTCATCTTTTAGGAAGAAAAGCCTTGATATATATATTTATAGCCACAGAACTGTCAAGTATGCAAATGTTAGAACCTGAACTTTTAGTTTGATCATATAAGGCCACAATGAGCTACATAGCAAAAGGATCGAGTTCTCAACAAGAGTTGCAGTTAAGGTACTGAAAACCAGAAACAAATTGAGTTACTGAAAATTGCTAATGAGAGAGGTTTTCTTTTGAAAGTGTGTGCTGTATTGTAGCATTTAAAAGATAATTACAAAATTTAACTGGGGTCTTGTTGAAACTCCATTAGTTTCCACACAGAGAAAGAATTATGAAAATCAAGTATGTAGAAAACATCCAAAAGAAGCTAGTTCTGTTCCAAGTGTTCGTTAATTTAAATCAATGGAGGGATCAGTTGCATTTTGAAGATCATCTAGATGTTCCTTATATATGGCTAGAAATACTCAGAGATAGTTTAGGAGACTAATTTGATGGAACTTATATATGCTCAAATGATTGATTATTACCCCCACTCAAGAGATGAGTTCTTTTTAAACCATCATAGAGTTTCAGTTCTGTAATCCTACAGAGATCTCAGTCCTGCTTCCACATGGACCTGCTAACAGATTTGTCTGTCATCATAAAGGGAATGTCTCAAGAAACACAGTACAAGCTTGAAATCAAATCCCTTTTAAGGGCATATAAATGTTTTAGGTATGTTTGCAGCTTTTCCTTAAGACATTTTGCCTTTGTTTTATCCATGTGTATTTAAGTACCAGAAGTTATTCTAAATATTAATGCTGTAAAGATGTTAGCAATGAATAGTTTGAATTAGAAAAGAATACATTTACTTTGGATTTTTGTCTTTACAGTAAAGAGAAGTTGTATTTGTGTATGTATTTAGCTCACACAAAAACCTGTGAGTCCATCAGCATTGTTTTGACTTGAGCTTACTACATTAAGCCCATAAAGACATTTGTAAGTGGTTTGAAGCTAGGCTTGGTTCTGATTGCTTAGTTTGGGAAAACAGATTCCTTGAATTGATAGATTGTTAGAGAAGAGAGAAAGGGAAATATGAAGGAGGAATTACTTGGCTTATGTCCCACTCCTACCATTAATATACCTGGTAAAGTTCAGGCTTAGTAGCAATTGGCATTTAAAACTTGGATCTGCTTTTTGCCTTCAGTTCAACACCAGCTTGAACTGGAGGCAAACGCTGTTGTGGCTTTAAAGTAATTTGCTTTTGGGAGCCTTGAGTGAAAGTGAAATGGCTATTATAGCTCTCTGGGGAGATATGATATGGATGGAGCAGCTCAGGCACTTAGGGTTTTATCATGGATACTGTGGGCCACTTCAGCTATGTGCACTTGGTGGATTTTGGCCAAAACATCTCTGATCCATCAGCATTGTGGCAGATATTTTAGTGGGTATACGTCTTGGTGATGACAGTGGTTTTTGTCCTTCTAAAGAGCAGTGGTGTATGCTTGCAGGGAACATGTGAAATGACAATCACCGTTTCCACTGAATCACCTCCCTCCTCCTACCAGTTTTTTGACCTCAAATGACCTGAAAGGCTAGTTGAATGCCCTGCAAGCGGCATATCAAAGCAGATGCTGCTTGTTGGTAGCCAGTATTCTTGGCATTTTGGTAAAACTTGTAGCAAAAGCACCAGGGTCATTTTTGCCTCTTTACTATGGTAAAGGATTACATTTTGATTATGACAAGATGTGGCTGTGTGGGGCAAGGACTCTTTCTAGCCAGCCCCACTTCAGATCCCCAGTGAGAGAGTATGGGGTCTGCTGAGCCACAAGTCACAACTCCTTTCAGTGTACGGCCAAAGAAGTGGCAGCGTGGAGGGGCTGGCAGGTTGCATGGCTGGGAGGGGCTGAGCCCCAGCACTGCCTGCTCGGGCTCACAATGAGCAGAGGTGAGGGCAGGGCTGTGGTGATGCCCAGCAGGGGCCAGTGGTGGGAGCTGTGCTGAGGAACCGGCTGCTGGGATATCTGTTGAGCAGTTTTTCTCCATCAGGAGCATTGAAGAATAGATTTCTGCTCCCCCCATCAAACAACAGTGTATTTTAATTTGGTTTATGGCCTAGATTTTCTTTTTAAAATATTGCAATCAAGGAAATTAAAGTCCTTGGACTTATTTTAATTATATATAATAATATTATATAATGGAATTATTTTAATTATTACTGCTGAGGTTGTCCAAGGCATAGATGGGAAGCATTTAGCCCTCACCGTGTCTCCTCCCGACTTCAAGAATGCTGTCACAAGTACTGCTGGTACCAGAAATATGTTTCCTTCTTTATTGCTCTCCATATATTTCATGTTTGAAAACTTTATGATCGGAAACCAATCTTGCAGTAAGTGAAAATTGGCAACACCTGAAACTCCCTATGTGGCCATGGAGGCTTTTATATAAATCCTGCGCTGCAAAGGACTAGACAAATTTTGAATCAAGAAGTTGCCTTTTGTAAGCTGGAAGCGTGATTCGCTAATACCTGTGGTGTGTGGCATGGGAACATGCACCATTCAATTCGGTGGAAAGCTGTAGTGTTAAAATACTGTTTATAATTTTATATATATAATATATATTATTTATCATCACAGAAGAAAATTAACTAATTACAGTTTTCTTTTTGTCCTTTTGCTTTTGCGCCTTGTTTGCTGCTCTTTCTCTGTCACCAGCCATCTTTGCTTGGCACTGACTCCCACCACTCCTCGCCATCCTTTCAGCCTGGCCCCCATGTATCTTCAGCAAAGCTTCGCAGGAGATGCAAGGAGAGCACTCGGACAAAGTCCTTAGGCTGTGAGGCCCCCAAAGAGAGTGCTCCAAAACACAGCGAGTTGGAGCCCGACTCTGACAGAAAGGGGCGAGTTTGCTCCGCCGAGCAAGACATGGCTTTTGGCTACAAGCAAAAAGCTGGCAAAGGCGGAACACTGTTTTCCTTCTCCTTGCAACTTCCAGAGTCATTTCCTTCCCTCCTGGATGACGATGGCTACCTGTCGCTCCCTAACCTCTCCGAAACCAACCTCCTGCCTGCCAGTGTGCAGCACTACCTCCCCATCCGCTCCCCCTCCCTCGTGCCTTGCTTCCTCTTCATTTTTTTCTTTCTGCTCTCTGCCTCTTTCTCAGTGCCATACGCCCTCACTCTCTCCTTTCCTCTGGCTATGTGCCTCTGCTACCTGGAGCCCAAGGCGGCCTCCTTGAGTGCCTCACTTGCCAATGACCTGAGTGACAGTTCAGAGGAAGAGGTGTGTACCTCGGCATCGAACACACTCTTTTTCGTGTTCAGTGCTTCAGTCCTAACCAGTGTTAGATTGCTGCAATAGTGGTCCTACTTTCAGAGCCTCATTTCTGTCTGTGCTAATATGTTAGAAGGGGTTTATTTTTTGGTTTGGGGTTGTTGTTTTTTGGTTTGGTTTTTTTCTTCTTTTTTATTTTTTTCTCATTCTGGGAGTACAGCTTGGAGCCCAGGGTTAGGCACAACACTGTGTGGAAGAGGCTTGGCTTGAACTGTGTCAGTTGGTACAAAGTGACTAGCACTAAATGAAAAGAGCTTTTTCTTCCCTCTATCAGTTTATACTAGGGTTAGAATAGTTATCTAAATAGTCAGTATTAAGTATAATTTTCTGCATAATTACTGAAGCATGCAAATATACTAATATGTATCTATATTTATATGACTAGCTACCTAACAATGATGAGCACCCTCACCAACTTTAGTCGTTTCAAAGTCCAGATGGACTCAGCTTTTTGCAAAAGGTTATCAGCTGTAACTGAACCCCAGAAAAGGCTTTCTGGTCCAGCAAAACCTGGATCTTGATTTTCAGCTTTGATCCCATCTCTGCTGCAGATTAAATTGTTTTCCCATGGTTAAATCCAGCATATCAGTGAGGGGTCAGATTGGGACAGCTGTTCTGCAGCTGTTGTGGGAGCTTGCCACGTGGGCTGTCTTGACATTTGCAGTGTTAGATTAGCACTGCCAAAACTGATGCCTCAAGCCATCAGGGTCATCATGTGCAGGGGAATCGGCTACAGTAGGAATCTGCAGTGGTTCTGGGTACTGTGGATGTGCTGGTATATCCAGAATTAGGAAAGGAATCTGATTAAGTAACAGAGTAACTGGCATCTCAGTTTTTGCTGGAGCCTGATTATTCTTGGTTGACAGAATAAAATAATGAGTTCAGGTTTTCCTTGATTTTCTATTTTCTTCTTCAACTTCAAATACAAAAGTATGGTTTTGTTCTGTATATAAAGAAAAAAACACAGATCAGATAATCACAGACCAGCTGGCCATGTAAAAAGCCACCTTGGCCACTTGTCAATAGTCCATTGCAGTAGCTCTCTTCAATAAACCAGCTTGAACGTTCTCATCTGCTGCTGTTGCTTTGTAAGACTTGGTGCAAGATTTCATTTCCTTTTTATGGAAAGCCAAAAGTCACATCAATTTGTCTTGTAAAAACATTGTCTTTAAATGCTTTTGGCTCTGCGATGCCTTACAACTAAAAATAATGTACAATTTCTGATAAAAGGCATCCAAAATGCTGCTGTCTTATTTCTTGTCCTCATTTTGAGACAGCATTTAAGTCTCAATTTGCATTAGCTCCGCACTTGGATTAATCTAATAGCAGTAACAGCATTAATATAGTTCCAGCCCTAGAGGCAATAATGAGGCAATGTATTTGTAATACATTAGTCTGTTCCTCTTTCAGAAATGAGCACTTCTTTTTGTTAGTAAAGTTAGGAAGTATTGAGCATAAAAACATCTAAAATAGGCTTTTTAGTATCGCTCTTTTATGAGGGTGATTACTCTGGCAGTGCTTTCTGGCAGACAACACAGACTTGTGCCTAATCCACGGGGTATTTCTTGTTCAAAATATTGCATGAAAGTGAATATGTCTTAAACTCGGGCATGTCTGCATTACATTGGCAAAACAAATCACAGCAATTACGATTGCAAGGTAGGAGAGGTGCAGCCACAGCACATCAGCAGAAGCTGCCTTCTGTCCTGCTCCAGCCCTTGGCTGCCCACTAGCCCCACCTCAGCTGTACCTCAGCCCATCTTGGTGCTGAGCCTGGCCTTTCTTAGTCTTCACTCCAGAGAAGACCTGCCTTGCTTAGCCTTAACTCATCATTCCCTGCTCTGTGATAACCCCAGATCTTTATTTCAAGTAACTCTAATGTTGACTTTGACTCCATGGCTGTTGATTGGCTTATCAGAAGACATGTATGTTGCAATAAAGCAAGCTTTATGCTTTATTTAGGATTTCATTCCACTTATGGCAAAAGAGATAGGAACCTTTTCTGCCCCCACAGTACACAAAACATTGCACACAGAGATGCAGAAGACTACAGCCAGTATCCTGAATCAATGCCTTACGTTGTTGAACTTGTTTTCCTTTGAGCTATGCATCTGGAGTTAGCCCATGCAGTCAAAGACAGAATCTCACCCCTTGGAATTCACTAGCTTCTGTGTTTTTACCTTAGCAGCTAATTTTCTATCGACTTCAAGTTCTTAAAATGAACCCTATCTGCCAGACTTGTGTTACAGTGCCTTGACACAATTTTTAATTCTTTTTAAATGCCTAGATGCATTAATTCCTCTTTGCTTCTTTTTATTTTTGTAAACAGGAGTGACAATGCATACATTTTTTTTCTACTGCCATACCTTTACAATTGTCTATAATTTTATAAAGACATGAGATCCTTTTTTAATAAATAAATAATTTTCTAGCATTTTAGTGAAAGCAATTGGACCAGCCTAATAGACGGCTTTGATATTACACTACCATTTAAAAATATATGTGGTCTATCTCAAGAGTGGTAATGGCTTGAAAAATTTCATGTGATTTGCATTCATGCATTTAGCATGTAGTGGAAAATGCTTGTTTATTCTTCTGTCTGTCATACAAACAATACAAACTCTTCAAAGAATATAAAATCTATGAAAAAAAAATCAAAAGATTGTCTTATGAAACAGTTGAGTGGTCAGAAAATGGCATAAAATTGAAGGAAATTCAAAGCTAAGACTGATATTCCATCCACCAGTAGGTTGTTCTTTTATTCTTGTTCATGTTGATGTGATTGGAGGATGAGATGTGTTGTCTTGGCTTTAAATTGACTGCCTAGGTTGCTATCTAAGGACCATAGAAAATCACTAATGGAAACCAGAGCTTTCACTGCTATCAAAACAACTTGGATGTGGCAGTATGGGGCGGTAGGGTGCACTTTACTTACTAGTTTTCCATATGCTTACCTGACATCAGGGTAGTTTTTTGAACTCTCTTCCCAGCCTGTGGTAACCTCCACTCCATTCTCTCTTAACTTTGACACTTGAGTTCTCCACTAAAATGTTCTTCATGGAAAGGAGGGATAGATCAGTCTGTGCAATGCTGTGCTTTGTTTCATTTTTATCACTCATACCTAGTAAGTGTTTGGAGGGTGGGGGGAGTTACTTTTGTTTTTCTCCTGCTTTCATCCATACTCTTAAATGAAATGGGAAATATTTTTTTTCTTCTTTTAATGGCAGTTTTCTTTCTTTTTATTATCATTAACAATTATCAGCTGCTCTTTATTGGAACCGAGTGGGATCTGAGCCTTACCATTACTCCACAGACAGACAGTAGATGGGCTGGGGGTACGGTTATTTGAACTCCTTGGTAATGCAGACAGCCTCATGGTGTGTAAATGTGGAGACAAGAACAACCTCTGTACAAATGAGGGGCTGAAAGTCAGATGACTGTTAAAGTAGCTTTGTTGTGGTTGTTTTCTTTAATTGTCTTTTTCCCCTCCATATAAAAATTTAACCACCACTTTATATTGGCTAGAACAAAAATTAATTCAATAATTTTCTGTAAAAAATCATTATGGGAGGAAAAGTTTGATTAGAAAATATTAGTCACTTTTTTCCCCATTTTTTTGAGCTACCTGGTTTTCTTAAAGAAAAAAAAATTGTTATTCAAATAACACTTTTCCAGTAACGTTTTGTTTGGCTTATAAATTTGTTCCAGTAAAGCTATATACTGTGTACAGTACGCCTCGAGTCTTCCTCTGAGTCTGTTCTGTTTACTAATATAGCATTTTTATTTTGCTTCTTTGACATGTGCGTTGTTCGAAAAGCAATGCTAATGCAGTTCACAGGGTTGTTGAGTTTAACAGTTCCCCGTGTGAGCCGCGTGTACTGATAAGCTGGGTTTATTCTTTATTCCTGCCTTCCTCTCGGGACCCGGGTACTTGTCTAACCCAATAGACTGACAGTGAGCAGACGGATACTGCGGCTGATGGTGAGACCACTGCCACCGAGGTTTGTACAGTCACCAGCACCCAGCTATGGCAGGGGAGAGCGTTTGGCCTCGTCTCTTCCCGACCCTGGGCCTTGGGGCTAGACCGCATGTCTGCTACGGCAGCTCAGGATCCCTCCCTGCGCGTGTGTGCATGTGCGTGCCTGCAAGCGGGAGAGCTTTGCTAGGAGAGTTGAGTTTCCAGTGCTCCCTGTGGGTTCCTCTTATTCCTGAGTTGGGTTTGGAAGATGCAAGGCCTCTGCATTGTGCGGTTAGTGGGGCAATGGCGGTGTCACCCGTGCCAGTGCTGCCCACCCGGTGGGCTCTGCTGGCCGGATCTTGCCCTGGGGATTTTTGTTTGCCTGTTTGCTCTTATACTTTGAAACCTGAGTGGGAACATGGGGAAAAGACAATAAAAAGCTGTTTTCAGATTTACTGAATATTCTCACATTTTAAATATCTTAAGTTTTTTCTTTAATGTAATTTCACATGGCATCTTCACATATGGCCACTACTAGTCCAGGTATTCTTTTCAGAGGAGAAATGTAAAATGTTTATATTTTCCTTGCACTAAGAAGCCTCATATCCACAACATGGTACATAGACTGTGCAAGCAAATTCAACCCTATGTGACTTCACTGAAATGCATATAATGCTTTCATAATTAATAGGGTTGCAACTGCAAACATGAGCTGAATTTCATCTGACATCTGCTAGAAGACAGTGTCTTACTATAAACATTACTCTAGGTTTTCAGAAGGATCTCATTAATATTTGAGACTGTTAAAATTATCGTCAAGGAAAAATTTTCTGTATGACGCGTCAGGACGATTCAGCCTTGGTTGTAAACAGAATACATTTGAATGGAGTTGTAAAGTAATCAACAGATTTTCCCATGAGTTATTTGTCTAATTAGGACTATATGAAAAATTAACAATAAAATATTAGCATGCGCATTAAAAGAATTCAAACAGTGCAACAACATTAAGTCTGTTGAGATGAGTCAGAAGTACAAGATGCTTTGAAGTGCTTCTTTCACTCCATAGCTTCAGGCCTTGAGCCCTGTAGAAAGTAAAACATAATCATAAAATTGTGACATTTAAAATTTTCAGTTTAATACTCAAAATTTCATGTTAATATCCCTAGTTGCCATCTTTATTTAGAGGAGAAGATATAGCACATTTCAGTTTTTCATATGGATACCTGATTTTCAAAATGTGTGGTATATCTGCCACCTGCAAATTGCACCCTTGGAAACAGGGCTGCTGGCACTGTCCTTATGGTGCTGCTTTTGAAAATGGGCACTGAAGTGGACGGGATGTGTGAGCCATTCCAGATGATAGGTCGTGAAAGAATGTATACAGGCTAAATATGAAATAAAATTACAGAAATACAGAAAGGGACTGTGGTTAGGGAAATAGCATTTTAAGCAAATAAAATGTGCTTCTTTCTTTAGAAAGTGTTGCAGGTTGTTTGCCCATGGTGAGTTTATGCAAAGCTTTGTCTGTGGCCCAGATTATGTCCTATGTGTAAATTCTGGAATTACAGAATTCCGAAGCATTTTCTGTTGCTGTTCTGTCCTAGATTAGCTGCGACCTTGGTGAGAAGGTGCAACTGCTGCTCTATAAATCAAGATTTATTAATGTGGAGTGTAGCAATATTTATTAAAGGGAGATGTTTAACACCCCTTTGATAACAAAACACCAATTTGAGAAGTGGACATTTGCTCTGAGTTAGGAAAACCATGCAAAGCTAGTGTGTCTACTCCTTCTCCTTAAACCTTTAATGAGGAGAAAACGGGATTTTAACCTAGGGCGTACCTCTCACCAATGTTCACAAAGCCTTCATTCATACAAGTGGGTAAGGTGTTGTTTTCCAATCTTTCTCATGCTGGCAGTCGGATCAAGAGGAGGACGGAGATCTAAAGGCACAGGTACAGAAACAAAAGGTCTAGATGTTGCTCAGGTATCAATGTTGGAGGTGTTCACCTCTTTCAGCATGTTACTGTCAGTTCTCTGTGAAGAAATGTGTAGAAACAGCATTTTGTATCCTTTCAATACTGTGTCCCTTACTTTTCCCTTTCTTTTTCACTTCTTTCAGAATAGTCTGATTAAGCGAATACAGGGTGAAAATGTGTATGTCAAACATAGTAATCTTATGTTAGAGGTTGGTATTGGTATATACCAGTGCATGTACGTACATGTGTGTTAGTTTTAGTGGTAAACTGTGGATCTGCACTATGATGCATGAACTGTGTACTCCCACCTGCTAATAGATTATTTCTTCTCTCAGATTATGATGACTCCTCTAACCTGTACTATCAATATCGATACATGCGTGTGCCTCTATGTGTGTGCCTCCACGCACATATGTATGTTTGTATGGAGCCTCTTTATCAGGTGCAAATTATAGCAATATGGGCAGGCTCTTTAACAATGTATTTAGACTCACTTGTACAAGATATGCTATGCTGTTCTCTTTCAAAATGCCACATTTTCACAGAGTGTTGTGTTAGTGCTGTGCTCCCCGGCTCCCTGAGCTGTTACTTCCCTCTATACTAACCAAGTTGTGTGTTTTGGCTCTAAAGTTTGGTTGGCTTAGGATGTATCACAAACTGCTCTATTCTTTTAAAACTGTCTAGGATCTAGACAAAACCCAGGAAGATCTGATGAAACATCAGACCAATATAAGCGAGTTGAAACGCACCTTCTTGGAAACCTCCACAGAAACAACTGTGTCTAATGAGTGGGAGAAGAGGCTTTCCACATCTCCCGTTCGGCTTGCAGCAAGGCAGGAGGATGCTCCTATGATTGAACCACTAGTGCCTGAAGAGGTCAGCGTGAGCTGAAAGGCTTCATTATATATTTGTCTATGCATTTTTACTTATGGCAGCTCTCACTAGATTAGAGGCCATAGTTAGAAGCCAATTCCTGCTTGGAGTCACTCCTTTTTCTCAGAACACAGACAGCAAAGATAGGAGGAAGAGTAGATACCATAAATATATACATATATAAATATATGTGTATATAAAGAATTAAATTCACTGGAAGCTGTGTGGCAGAACTGGGTCTCTCTGAGGGTGCAAAATACAGGTGTTGTTACAGGTTCAGTGAGCTTGAAGAAGTCCAGCCATGCATGAAAGAAACCATGAAAGTGATGGAGAGAAAATTTAAACAATGGTGACTGGTTGGGAGCAGTGGTGTAGTGAGACAGGTGGGGGCTGTGGTGCCAAGCTTGAAACGAAAATACAGAAGTAAGGGCAGAAATCTCAGTTCCTGAAAATAGGGAAGAAATAATTATGATAATTGGACCTTCTTGTTCAGTTCCATAAGGAACCTGATGGTTGCTGCAGTCTGCTGGATGCTGTCATTGAAGACCCAATGCAGATTGCTAAGTATCTGCATTTCCCTGCAGTGTGCGTGCATGAAAAAATCTTGCTCACTGTGCAGTCTTGAAGTGCTTGTAAGAAACTTGCCAGTTTAAAAGCTGGTGTTTACTTGATCTGTAGGTAGATAAGGACATGTAGGGGTAGCAAGGGCACATTTGTGTTGCAATAAAATACATAGTGCAGAGTCTTGGCTTAAGTCCAGTGGAGCAAAAAGAAATAAGCTTGTGTGGTCTGCCTGAAAGGTTTTTTGGGTTTTTTTTTATTCTATTATGAATGGATATCTGGTTTCTGTCTCACAGGGATTATCTTTATGACTTTGTCTTGGTTTTAGCGTTAAAAACCAATAAATGGTCATAAGATTTGTTTCTGTGCCCACAGCACTGGGGGATGTAATGGTATAGGGAACTCAGTAAAAATTGTCTGGAAAGTGTAAATTGAAAGAGTGTTCTGCTTTCTCACCTCAGAGGTTGGTGTTGCAGACCCATAACTCTGGGGAAGGGTATCCCTGGAGGCATGCAACTTCTCCTCATAGGGATAGGGATATTGCCAAGGAAAAGGGTCTCACATCCTCCTCTCCCACATTATAGCCAGTGGCTGATGCTGGCACCAGATGTGCATTACTGTGGCAGTCAGGTTGGATTAAAATACGTAAAAATGCAGGCTCAGTGCTCAAAGCTTCCTTTTTGAGGGGAGGACAGAAGAGTTTTAGTGTTGCTCCTACTGCCTTGTTCAGGAATTGTAACAGACCCTACAAACAGGTTGGTTTGATTGTAGTTGAAAATAAAGATTTATCCTTCTAAAAAGTAAAATTGTAAGTACAATGATTAGGATGCATTTATCATAATAAATATATAAGGAATTGTTGGAAAGGGTGGCTAGCTGAGCCTGAATCAGAGGATTGCAAAGGAAGCAAACTTAACACCACCCTGTTTGTTTAATATCTTTATGTTGTAATGTACTACTACATCTTTATTACTTTAGGAATGTAATAAACAGTTTTAATTAAAACACACAAGCATTATCAAAGTGTTACACAGCTATGTAGGCTTCACCGTGAGAAAATACATCTGAATTTAACCATTCATTTGGAAAGGAAAAGAGCAAGAATTATACATGCATCTAAGTAACACATCTGTTTCACAGAACCTCATCCAAATGAAGATTTTCTTTGAAAATTGAGAGCAGACTTGAGCTATCAGAGCCTAACTCTGAGGCAACTTCTGCTGTAGATAACACCTGGCCATTCCTTTGGTCCCAGTAAGTGAGATGGTTTCAGTTCATTTGTCCTGATGAGAGGGGATTTTTTCAGGAAAAAGCTGAAGCCATCCATAGGTCAAAATCAGTACCTTTATGTCTACTAAGAAATGCAGAGGCAGTCAAGATGGTGTAGTGCCTTCTGCTAGTCAAAGAAGCTACACATTATCCACTTTAAAAATATGTTCAGTGCTGTTACTGTAGCTCCTTCTTATAATAAAACAAGAACAGAAGAGAAAATATGTATTTTCAAAATGTGATCTTTGAGCACATAGTACCTGAGTGTTTGGTCAGTGTGACTTTAAGCCACTGGTCGCACTTGATTTCTTAGAACACGTGGGCAAATAATTTGGTTTTCCTTAGTAATGAAAAATATAGTTTTAAATATCTTCCATGATCGTAGCCAGATAGCTGTAGAACATGAGAGTCCTCATATTGACAAAGTCCTTGACAATGTTTAATCTGACCTGAATTGGATGAAATCAAGACTTTAGGAGTAAAGGAGTTGTGCATCTCCTCGCAGCCAGGGAGCTGAACCATTTATCCCTTTCTAGTGACATATTTCTCTTTAAATTTCTATCTTTCCTCTTGAGAATATGTACCCTTTTATCATGCCAGTCATAGAATTTCCATTGGCATATTTATTGTGTGTAGTATTTACTGAAGTCACTAGAAAGGATTTGTCAAGAAACCCATTTTGCTCTGCAGGGGCTTAGTTTCTGTGGTCAAATGACAACAGTGGCCAGCCCAGAAGGTGGGCACAAAAGCCTTGGGAAATTGAGTCTTACTTACATTTAACATGTTCCCAGTTTTCCAAGATAGAGAGATACTCTTACTATTCTCATAGCACTGGGAAAGCTCTGCTGGGATAAAAGTGAGGAGATTTCGGTGTCACACGACAGGATAATAGAACACCAGTTAGCTCCCTCTGTAGGAAAAGTGCTCCTAAGACTTCTGATACCAGCAGGGAAAAAGGCAGAGCTGAAATCATGGCTGGCCACAGCTTCGGCCTGCTTCAGCAGAGAGGGCTGCAAACTCAGGAGAGAGCCTTGCCCAGAGTGGAGGTGGAGGGGCCTGTTCTGGGCTCTTGGTGGAAGCTGTGTGAGCTGGCATCACCCCCAGTTAAGTGAATCACAGTGCATCCACACCTGGGTCTTTCTCAGTTTAGTGGGTTTTGTGCTACACTTGTGCATACCATTTGTATACTCATGTCTCCTTTGCATTCACCATAGAGAGACACTGATTTCACTTCTCATTAGAAACCTCTGTGCTACAAAATGATTCTCTTTAGCTCTGTTTCCTAGTTTTCCATGAGATTAATAATTTGTAGAGAAATGTGAGCTACTGTGAAGTATAGTGGACTTTATACCCTCTATTTACTAAAATCATTTATTCCCCTGACATTAGACCAAAGAAGAAACAGAAAAATCAGAAAAACTCATATTTTTGCAGAAGGGAGGTACTACATTCCTTGAAATGCAGGTAAAAACAAACAATACTTCATTGAAATGCAGTCAGAAAAGATGGCAATGATTTTATTTTCTTTTTTCCTTTCCAAGCCCTCCCTTTTCATATTTTTAAATTGTTATTATTTAATAAGTTCCAGGCAGAGATATAATCTGGAGACCAAATTCTAAGGAATGGGTCCTCTCCAGAGTTTATGGTTTCCTAATGGAGACCGATTTCTCTGCTACTTAGAAATCTACTTGCACGGTGCTGTTTGGATGTTGTTTGCAGTTTGCATGCATTTCCAGCATAAACCTCACTGAGAACGTTACGGTGAATGAGGCACTTCTGTCACGAGAATGTGTTTCCTTTATATTGTCAACTGAATTTAGATTATGCTGAGTGATGGTGAACTTTATATTTTTATTGGTTTTTCTATTAGCCAAGTGTGATAGAGAAGAAGCTGCAGGAAGGAGAATCTGCTGGCACTTTGGTTACCTCTCATCAAATCATTATCCAGAAAAGTATCCCATCATCCCTAGAGGTTATTTTTAATTCATTTGATTTTAAACTACATCATTTGCTTAGTTAAATAGAGAAGTTATGGTCTTAAAGTCAAATAACGGGATGCTGATTGCATAGTCAAAGCAAATCACATAGCACATTTGCATGAGGAGGAAAAAAGATGCTGCAGTTAAGTTTCATTCAGAATTTTTAGTAGTATGCTTAGTTTCTACAGTTTGCAGTGTTGTGCTTCTCCATTTAAACAATCCGGAAGGGCGTTGTTTTCTAATGAAAACAAGGAAATTCAGTGCAGGCTACATACAGAAGAGTACTATTCTAAAATGTCATTAACAGCATGTTTGTAACAACTAGGGTACAGTTGAATGGGCTTATTTGCCCTATTTTTGTAATTTGTTTTTGACTGTAGCTTTGTGAAGCACTGCAATATGTGATTTTTAAGCCCAGGTTGATTCCAGTCACCATTATTATTATGTGCTGACCTACTATTTTGCTTCAAACAAGTAATAAGTTTTTTTGCTTCAAAAAAGTAATATTTTTGGGTCCATGTTATATGGACCTCTGAAGAAAGACAATATGCAAAGAAATCATATTTTGCCTAAGGTGCTTCTGTTTATTTGCTTGGTAACTGCTCTGAGAGGTACAATGATAGAAGTTACTATATGCTTTCAGAAGAAGCAACGTGATTTCTTAAAAGTCTTCATAATTTAGTGCTCCTGAAGTACAGATAAACCCACAGATATTCTAATTTAGCTTTTATATCTCAAATATAGGGCACTGAGGATTGGGTTATTATAGACAAAATACCCTCTGAGGTAGTTGATGGTGAATCGGAAAAAAATCTGGCAAACAAAGTAGTGACTGTGAGCAGTAGAACTGCCTTTCCACCTGAGATATTAAAATCCAGTACCATTCTAATGCAGAGCTTTGAGGACTTGGAAAGTGAAATACAATCCAATGAGGAGAATAAGCAGAAAATGTTCACCCTAGGGAAGTCGTATGATACCGTATCTGGGAAAATTGTAACCATGACAAGTAAAGCTAAAGAGGGCGAGAAAGCAGTACAGCCTTCAGGAGAAACTTTGCAAAAACTGGAAAGGGAAGTTCAAGAGTCTGTGAAGATCGTTCCAATAGTGGCCAAGTATGAAATCCTCACTGATGAGAAAGCCAGGCGGGGATCTGATGTGCAGAGCGTGAGAAGAAAGCTGTCTGACTCTCTGACACCTATAAAGGAAGCAGAATCTCAGTTGCAGAGTCCTGAAGAGGAGAGTTTGAAAAAGACACTAAGGATGGACCAGGATTTTCAATTACTTGGTACACTGGAAGGCTTACAGCTTGGCAAAACAGAAAAGCACCCTGGCGGAGAAGCTGTAAAAGCAGGGGCTTTTGCCCGTACAGATAAGAGCCTGTCTGAGTGGAGATACTCCAGAGAACAGCCATTTACCATTGCTACTGCTCACTATGTTACTGAGTCGTCTGCATCAAAAGTAGTGGTAACAAGTGGCTTTGACTTCACGCCACGATTTAAAGATAAAAGCATGACTTCTTTTAGGCAATCCCTTCACACCACCCTAGCTTTCAGTTCTCTTGCTGCCTGGCTTTATGTTGACAGCAGCCAACCCAGCTTATTTTTTTTCTCTCATACTTTGAATCCGTCTCACAGTCTGAAGCAGACATTATATAAGGCTTTCAACCTTTCTGGTTTACGTACTGAAATTCAGTATTGCTGCTGTGGCTTGTTAATAAAAGGAAAAAAAATTGTTTGCTTGAACCAGCAAAATGCCAATGCTAACAACTATGCTTTGTAACTATTGCTTACTACAGCCATTATGAATTTGCTCTGATTTATTTTCCCATTCTTTTCCTGTTTACAACCTCTCCGTGCCCCTGCAACCTTCTTTCCTTTTCCTCCGTCTCCACCTCTGGTTTTGGCAATTAATATGTCTGTGCATATGGGTCTGCCTTTTTTCTGTGTATGACTCTACATTTCTTTGTCTGTTTAGACTAAACAGTCCACCAGTGAAAAAACCTTGGACGGTTCAGATATCTTCACTTTAATAGAGTCCGCCAGAAAACCAACTGAGTTCATAGGAGGGGTTACTTCTACTTCCCATACTTGGGCTCAGGTGTCTGCTTGATTCCCTCCATCGATGTCATAACCATGCACCAATTACTTTTGGTTTTCTATCATTTCGTGGTTTTTTGCACAATATGGAACTGTATAACTAATGCATGCATTCATGTGTGTTTTCTTTTGATTCAACAGACCACAAGAGAAACTTCACCAAAAAGGAAAAAAAAAAAAATAAAAAAAGGCAACAACCAGCTCAACCAGCTTTTCTTCAATTTCATTTTATTTTGGTTATTTTGCAGGGTGCTGTATTTTGCCTTTTTAAAACTCACACGAAAATACCAGTGAGAAGAACACCGACATTGAAATTTCTCTTCACTTTCAAAAATTTTGCTTCTTGCTTTGTTTTCCATTTCTGCTATACTGATAATATCCTGAGAACAAAAATCCATGCAACATGGGAGAAATAACTTGGCAAAATACAATGCCCATTTTTTTTTTAATTTATGTTCACAGTACATTAAGCTTGGGCACTACTGCAAATAGTGTTGTCTGCTTCTGATGCTGAGGGTTTTTTTCCTCCTTCCCTGCAGAGAATAGAGACGACGACGTCTCAGGAGATAACTTCCAGTGACATGAAGCAAGCAGCTCAGCCGGATCAGGATACAGTGCAGAAGGTTGTACAGGAGACTGTAGTTGTCAAGGAGAGACATGGGATGGAGGTGCATGCAGGCGGGGATCCTGCTAAAGTGGCCGGACTTACGCTGGATGCCCAGGCTGAGGCAGCGTCAGCGGTGGCTGCCGGCGTGAAAGGGAAGGAGGGCTCTGCTGGGACTGAGGGGGCGAAGGAGGAAAAAAGGGAGGAGGCTGGGAAAGCCCTAACCAAACAGGAAGGAGTCGCTACCCCTGCTTCATGTGAGCAGGCAGAGGAGCACAGAACAACAGTCCAACTTTCAGAGTCTTTGGAAAGAAAACCTCATTTTGAGGTAACTTGATGTTAAATTGGTCGTGTCTGTGCTGTCTTGTGAATGTAGGCGATAGTAGGCTAAGTTAATTCCTGTCATTGAAAGTTAAGTGTTCCCCGCTTGTATGATTGCACTTTTACAGAACGCAGTTTTTTTCTCCTCTTATTTCCTCCTTGCATGCCATCTGCAAGGCTTGCTGCTGGTTTCCATAGTTAGCAAAATGTCATGCATGCTTTACTTGAAACTGCTTTTTATGCTGCAGAGAAATATCAAATTTCATGGCATTTTATGCAAGAGATAACAAGATCAGCTGGCGTTAAGTTTGGGGAAGCCTATTGAGGTTGGCAAAGTTCACATATCCTCAAAGACAGAAAATAGACTGTTTTGTCCATTCTTGGTGCAATTATAAATAAGTGTACTATGTCTTAAACAGGCAGGTTCCTTATCTTAGCCCCATTAATAGAATTTCAAGACCTGTTTTGTGCAGGGGTTTTTCCCCAGAGATAAAAAGACTAAGCCTGCACAGAATTCATTCTTGTCATTCTAAGAAGATGTAGAATCACACATTCTCAGAACAGTTGAGGCTGGAAGGACCCTGTGGAGGTCATCTGCTCCAATCCCATGATCAGGCAGGGACATCCAGAGGGAGTTGCTGCCCAGGACCATATCCAGAGAGCTTCTTCTGAGTATCTTCAAGGAAGGACATTCCACAATATCCTTGGGCAACCTGTGCCACTGTTCAGTCACTCTCAGAGTGAAAAAGTGTTTCCTGATATTCTCATGGAACCTCCTGTTTTTCAAGTTGTGACCATTTCCTCTTGTAGAATTTTGAGCATTTTGGTCTTTGTTTTTGTAAAATCCAGGGAAGTGCTAAATTGTCACCAGCATTATATACATGAATGTACCACTGTAATGAAGATAATTTCCCCTTTTTTTTTTTTTTTTTTTGTTTAATGCAGAACACTTTTTAGTTTTTCCTTTGCCCCAAGCAAAAAAAAAATGTTCTGATAAATCCATAAGCTTTCCTAAATGTTCCAATTCCTTCTTTTTTGTTCATGCAGTCGCCAGTCGTGAAGACTGAGACTATAAGTTTCAGCAGTGTTCCCACTGGTGGGGAAACCCTTGAAATTTCAACAAAGGAAGTGCCAGTAGTCCATACAGAAACAAAAACCATTACATATGAATCTTCTCAGGTAAGAAATTCTGCAAAAGACATGGTCTAATTTCATGTGCCTTTAAGGAACCCGTTTTTTCATCCATCTTTAAGTGTATGCTTTAGTGTGAACTACTATAAAATATTAGTATGAGGGGAATGTACATAAGAATAACTTACTTGAGGGCCACTCTCACATCCTGATGTACGGCCTTTCAAGAACTGATGAAACTGCAGATTTAAAAGCGCCATATTCTCATCTGTGCTTCCAGAGGGAAAGGACAGCTTTCAGATGCACAAATACTGACATGTGGTTGCCCTAACAGCAGTTTTCCCCTACCATAAGATACTCACCTTATGAAGAACTGTAGAAATGGGGAAGTTTAATAGTCCAGTTTTTGCTTCCCTGTGCTCAGGAGCATTTTTTCTGTGACTGGTTTTCTCTTCTGGTTTCTAGGTGGATTGCGGTGCTGACTCTGAACCAGGTGTATTGATGAGTGCACAAACGATCACATCTGAAACCACCAGCACTACAACTACTACACACATCACCAAAGTGAGTCATCAGAAAACAGGGAGCTCCTTTCTCACCAGGGTGTATGCTATGTTAGCTTTGGTTCTATGATTTATTATAAAAAGGGAACACATTTTTATACTCTTTTGACAAAATGTTGTACATTTACCATATATAATTGTCTTTGTCCACCTGTCTTTGGCTATGATTAACACATCGTCCAATGATTTGACATGAATTGTAAACCGTTAGGGTATGTCTATGCAAGCACAAAATCTTGCTGTACGGAAACACTTGATTTAGCTGTAAGTGCTACCTGGAACTGGAAAGAATATTGGAATCATATGGTAGCCTGGAAGGAATAACTTGTCTGAACATGAGGCTCCATTCACATGACTATGCATTTCAGCCCTGAGATATTAGCAATGCACAGTGTTGAAAGCAAATAGTGAATCTATATCCTATAGCCATAACAGGACATTCAGTCAGCTCCAACACCTTGGCTGTGTTCTGGATGGTACCCTGAGGAACTTGCCCACAGCCAGGCTGAAAGCTCATCTGCACAGACAAACCATGCTGTGTCTTCCAGGTTCTAAGGTTGCATTTAAATAAGAGTTCCTCCCTGAGTAGAAACTCTCTTAGTGCTGTGACAGCTCTCCTACCAATATTCACTGAGAACAGGATTTCATCTTTCTGCAGTGGAGCTCTCCCATTAGTAGATGAGCCATACAAAGGCCATGCCACCCCATATGCCATTCTGAAACAAGCAGTTGGACTTGAATAGGTCTGAATATGGGGCTGTCTGTATTTCCATTCTGTTTTTCTTGAGACAAGTTAGCCATTTTTGATATATAAACATCTCTCTTGATGCATGTGCAGATTAACTAGAATTATAAAATTACCTGTGTTGGAAGAACATCTGGAGGTCATTAGCCCAATTCAGAGCATTCAGGCCAACTCCAGAGCTGCTCACTTGCAGTACAGGGTTGTCCCCTCTGCACAAGCTGTTTGAGCTGTTTTGGTCCAGTTCCTGCACTGATCATCTGGGGATGAGTAACAGCACTCTAAAGTAAGTTATTGATATGCATTTTTGTCCCTCCCATCTAGACTGTGAAAGGTGGCATCTCAGAGACAAGAATTGAAAAACGAATAGTCATCACAGGAGATGCAGATATTGATCATGATCAGGTAAAATCTACAAACGGTTAAAAAGGCTTCCCTGAAGACTGCCAAAGAGAACATATCTAAACATTGCTTTGACAGATATTATTCATACTGGCATGTCTTAAATTAAGCTGGAATAATAGTTAAATCAGTGATGGTATATTTCATATTTTAATCATTTTCCTCATTTGTAAATTGTGTAATATGTCATAAATCTCTCCACCTTGCTACTGATCATGCATGTTCCACCTCCTTTTTGTTTTTGCCCTTCTGTGGTTTCCTTGGGATAGGCGCTGGCTCAGGCAATTAAAGAAGCCAAAGAGCAGCACCCTGACATGTCAGTGACCAAAGTAGTGGTACATAAAGAGACAGAAATCACACCAGAAGATGGGGAGGATTGACCACAGGTAAGAGGACCAGATGATTTTCCTAGGCATTTACTGGGCTGGCATGTTGCAGATGTTGTTTTCCTACCATATTTCACCTTTAACTCTTCACTTTCTCTCACTGGCATTTTCAATTTCCTGGTTATCAGTTCTGATACTTGAAAGTAAACCACATTCAGCTCTAGACATCTGCTTTCATTAAACAGTGCCAGCTGGAGAAAGAGAAACTACTCATTTGCTTTCGTTGGCTCTCTAAAAAGTCCTCATTGTCCATGCTTTGTTATAGCCTAATTTTCTCCTTCTGAAGTCATAAAAAACGTTGTCTGCTTTTGTGTCATTTAAGAACAAAAACAACTTGTTCTTAAAGGTGTGCATTTTTGTTTAAAAATGCCAAGGGAAAAACCCACATCTGCTTTTTAAATGTGTTGTGCAGATATGTTAAAAGTTATGCTTCAGTTCCCAACTTGCAAAGATATGGTCCAACTTGCTTTTAAACGCAGTGAATTAGTTTGTTGATATTTGGGTGTCTTGGCTTTCTTGTACTTGAAAGAACATTTAATGTTTTAAAGCAGCATTGTTTATCAGGATGAGATGATAATGCAGCTTTCCTTGCGTCTAGCTTTTTCTCAGTAAAGGCATGCTCTCCAATAGTGGCTGGCTAAACAGACGTCTCAATATTCCTATATTTATCTGTGTGCAGAAACATGTCATGCATACTAACCTGCTATGCAGAAGCTCTTAATGCCAGCACCATTGCACAAATTGCTTTGAATGCTGTATGCAGAAGGGGAAGAAGAAGCTGCTTGTCAGATTTGTTGAATCGATAGCAGCATTTTATTCTTAAAACAATATGTATTCCCTAGCACTTGGTGTAAGTAACAGAGTATTAATGCACAGCACCTTTTGAAGCTCTTTGGCTCTCCTGCTTTTGGATATACAGACCCTAAAGAAAACTGAATTTCAGTGTCAGTTATTTATTTGGAAGATGGAACCAGTCACTAAGGAGTGAGTAGCTGTGATTCTTGTGGTATTCTGCTAATTGTTTCAGAGACAGCTCAATGTGGCTTGCTTAAAAGTCTATTGATGTCACCAATTCTTTCAATTTGCGTCAGTGGACTTTGGATTTGGTCCAAGTTGCTTATAGTGGGATATGCCATTTTGAAACAGCTTTTCTTATATGAACAAATTGACAAAATCTCTTCTGCAAGAGAGTCGTTCCTTTGAATAATTAATTCAGTTCTCTTTTCTGCAGGAATAACCTAGAATACATATGAATCCAGACATGCATACCAGTAGGAATACGAGAACCTATACGGAGTCTCAGTTCCAACCTGACTGACTTGTATCTGTCTATGGAAAATTTCAGTACAGAAGAATTGATCTTGACCTTAATAAAGAAACTGACAGAGATACCTTCCCATAGAAAGCAATCTGAATCAGCAGCAGTTAAACAATATTGCATGAAGCAACAATAAAATTACAGAAAAGCAGCATTTTTAATTTTCTTAAAATGTCTAAGTTTTCAGCTTTACCTGCACGTTCATAAACAATATAAACAGTGATCTCATGTAACACATAAACAGTTCATGCCTTTCACAGTTTCTGAAAGTCTAAACAAATTAAAATTTGTTAGGTGGCAAGTCTTTTGTTTACAGATTGTAAATGAAGATTACCCCGAAAATGCTAGAAGCTGTATAGGTACTGTGTATAATGTTTTACCACACATTAGATGTGCCAATAACACAGTTTATTCAGTAAACAACTTGAATCTTATATTTGTTTCATCTGGTTTTATTACTGCCCGATAAACAATGATGAATCTTTACTCTTATCAAAACATATAAATGCTTACAAAGCGTGCTTTGTATACCTGACTGAACACCTTATGAGGTAGTAATGATTTTAGTATATTAACTCTAATGATTTTTGTCAGCATTGTTCAGAGTCAGCTTCCAGTCACCCTTCACAGATCCTAATCTTGTAAATTATATGTAGTTATTTTGGAGAAAAAAAAAAAATCTGTATTTTACTTAGTTTGCAGCTTTAGAAAATTATTAATCTGAAATAACCATGATGGTTTTCTATTGATTTCCCTTTTGTTCTCAGAGGAAAAAAAAAAAAAATCTGTTTGAGAATCTGGCCAGCATTTGCTATCTAGTTCTGAGTCAAGCCTTAACCTGTACAGAACGTCCACTGAAAACTCGCTAGTGTCCAGCTCTAATACCCACGGAAGGGATAGCGTCCATTACACTGTCAGCTGCATCACAACACATGGTGAATGTATGTTTCTGCATAGTGAAATAAAAGTGGTAAATGCATCTGAAATCGTATTGTTCTGTGTCTAAAAGCACCTAGTGGTCTTTAGTATTCAAAACATCAAAATGTTATGTTTGTAAGACACCACAGGTTTCACTCATGTGCACAATAGATGTGTTTCATCTTCAGTGGCTGACACTGCACAGTGCAGACAGTGGGAGTTAGTGGAGAATCCAAAGGGATGACAGTGTTCACCTTTGGGCATATGACGTTTGCAAAGGAAAAGGACTGTTTGGTTCCTTCTGTTTTCTCTGGTTGTGTAACATTTCACCAAAGCTAAATGAAGAATTTTGTTGTTGCTTAGAAAGTAAAGGCCAGTAGCGCTTGATCCAGACTCACCCTCTTTTTGTACTTTGCCTCTGAAACATGGATAAAATTCTCTTTAAGGCCGTATTACTTACTGGTTCCTTTTTTTTTTTTTTTTTTTTTTTCCCACTCCTTTGCTGCATCTCACTGACACTCCCCTGGTAGTTTAAGAGAAATTTGTAATGATTAGTTCACCCTTCAATCTGTATTTCCTTGCAGGATTGAAAGGCCGTGGGTACAAGCAGACTTTTCAGGACATAAAGGGCCAAATTTGCCCTTCATTGTTTACACGGGGCTCCCTCCCATTGAAGTTAATGGATTTGCCTTCAGTGGAGAGCAGGATTTGACCCGGTGACTTGTTAATAAATGTTTATTTTCATAATTTAGAAAGAAAAATAGTATATATAGAGAGAATAACCTGTAGATAATAATTAAAAGTAATATCCTAAGGCTTTTAAAGCTTTGCCCTTAGTCTCCAAAGCATCTTCCTTCCACCAGCCATTCTTCATGCCTTTAAATATGGAGTGCTAATGATGTAACCCCTCCCCACATTGTTACCTCTCACCTAAGGACCCGAAAAGCTGACCATCTGTTGTGATCTTTAATGGCCCTCTCCTCCTCCTCCTCCTCCTCCTCCTCCTCCTAGTCCAAGTCCATCTCTGTTCTCATCCCCCTGAGTGACAGTAGGCTCAGCTCTCTGGTGCTGCTGGTGCCCAGAGGCTGTCAGGAGTGGAGGAGATCCTCACCCTGTGCTGGCCGATGGCGCACCGGGTCCTCACTACTGCATCAGGAGTTTAAAAATAAACTCTGAAGCCATATTGATCCTCCTTCAGGTGCCCCTCATGTTGTCAGCTAAGGAACAGCATTGTTTTACCTCAGAGAGACACAAGGTGATCGCACAGCCTTCTCTCCAGAGTTAGCATTATATTTTAGCATGGCTTGAGGAGATTGTACTCTGGTGATCCTGCACAGTATGTACGCTGTCTAAAGATATTGCATTGTAGGAAGTTAGTCTCCTTGGAAAGGACACTTGCCACTAAGATACCGCCTAAGCGCATATAAACTATGAGGAGATGGGAGTGGACAGGCAAGGACATCTCACTGCCACTGTTGGTAGTAGACCCTTGTTTGGGGGATGGTTCCTGGAAGTGATAGCTTTGGTTTTTGTTAGAAACTGTTTCTTGGGTTGTCTGCCTAATGCTGTGCCACATGAAATAAAGAGCACCTGCCTGTTTCTACCAACCATCTTTTGTCTCCGTCTCTTCTCATTTATTGTTGGTCTTTGTCTGGCTTCTTGACATAAACCAGCCTGGAAAACAAACCATGAGATAGTGTATTACTTGTGGGCAGCATTGCCAGCACAGACACCAGCACGGGAGGCAGCCTTCCTTACTACAGCTGGAATCCCAGCTCAATCCTGAGAGAACTGACTACTCTGAGCCATTGGGGTAAGGGCTTTGCACACCAGACGAGTATAGCCAGTGACCACATCAATAGTGAACATTTCACATACAGAAAGAGTGAATACATCACACTGACATTTTTTAAGGCTGCTTGGAATCCCTTAACATTTATGTCCCTGAAGTTTTTTAAGGCTGTCTCATCACAAATAGCAAGTAATGGTGTTTCTGTGCTCAAGCAAATATAAAAATAATTCACTGAGCTTCTGAATCCATATACTAGATCAAAGCAAGGGTTTAACAGCTTAGCCTTATTTCTTCCCAGAGCAGATTTAGGCGGCTGGTGAGATGATGTGCTTCATATGTATAACAATTTGTATCTGCAAAGATGATAGCTCCTGATAAATAGTTCTTCGTGGCATATAAATTGTACATTGAGTCCAGACTTCAGTTTGGCAATCACACTGGCAAGTCTTGCTGCAAGTTTCTTTTCCTTACACCAAAACAGTTCTGTCAGTTAAGATCAGAAAACCCATTTACAAGCATCACCTTCACATCTTCACAGGTAATAAGGACAAGATAAAGAAATGCATTCCCTTTTTTTATACCAGAACAATAATGGTCAAGATTCTTCAGAACTAGGAATCAAATCATTATTTTAAATAATGTTTCCTGGTTACTAAATGCTGAGATCTCCTGCAGTCCTATATAGATCCCAAGGTAGAGCAATGGTTTGAAATACTATGGGTGGACAAGTGGATGTCTATGAGAACCACTAACTCCATTTTTTTTGTTATTTTTAAAGAAAGAAAAATAAACCCTTTTCTTAAATCTATAGATTCCAAAGGCTGTATCAATCTTACACTGCCAATAGAGGGTTTCTGTGTCTCTTGTCACTGATGTTATGCCACATCAGAAAGTCTGCCCGTGGCTGCTCTAGTGTCTCAGAGCAACGCAAAATACCAGCTTTCCTAATTAAAACTTGGTTGTACTTAAAATGACTATTATTACTTCTGCATATTGTAGTTACATCTCAAGGATTTACATATAGATAAACAATGGGGCATATTGTTGTTAGTTTTTCTATAAAAGTATTTTCCATAAGTTTCTGTATTCACTTACTGTAACTAGATTATTCCATTACCTTGTAATAATGTTAGCCCGTGTTCAGACTGTACACTAGTTTTGTTTATGCCTTTTGTTTCCACCTCCACCCTTTTTTCTGACTCCTATTCAACATCAGTCTTGCTCCTCAGCTGGAACTAATGGTTCCTGTAAGGGCTCCTGGAGAAGAATTTCAAAAATCCTTATTTAAAGGGAAACCAGTGTGCTCAAATTACACAAAAAAAGTCAGTCAACTTTCTTCCATTATCTCATGTTCCCAAATTCATCTATAACCTCCATAAATCAGTGACCTCACCATTGCAGCTGAAATGACCATCACTCACTGTAAGTAAAATTAATGGCCTGTCTTTGAGCATGACTACAGTGACATAAAAGGGAAAAGAAAAATGAGAAAGAGTTCTGACTCTGGAAATTGTTTTCATTTAAAAATAATTATATTTTTAACTCTACAGTCTACCAGCTCTACTTTCTCCAGTAAACCTTTTATTCTTGGGTGGGGTGGGTTTTGGTTTTGGGTTTTTTTTTGTCCAGAGCTTGTCTAGAAATTTCTTTTCCATTTTCTAGAAGTATCTTTGCTGTTTGCTGTGGTACCATGACTCTTAACTTCTGTGCATAACCAAAGCTTGGGCAATGTCAACTAATAGGAGCTGCAAAAAAACAGATCCCAGAACGCGCACAGCTTTTGAGCTGCCTGAAATTTCAACCCAGAGGGTGTGTTTCCACACAAGCCTTGCTTTACAGTGCACATGTAAAGTACTGGCCATGTGTTATTTTGTGGATAATCCTGGGTGGCTATAGCGTGAAAGATACAAGATTAGACAAAGCACACTAAAGGGCTCAGGGAAGGTGTATCATAAATTGTACAAAAATGCAAAGAAACAAATTAAAGCAATATATCTGAGTATGCAAAGCAAATAATTAAGAATTTTCAAAGCCTTCTCCAGTAGGAAAAGTCCAGCTAATACAATATTTCCTTAAATCAAGGGTGTTTCTGGCCCAGATGTCCTTTCTTAGTGGATTTAGGAGGGTATTTCTCAGACATACTGGTTTTCTGGCCAAACAGTTGATGCATTTGGCATATGAAGGCTTTTAAAGGCATTTATATTCCTGTAGTCCAATCTCCAATCAATATACAACTTAGATATAGTTGTATAGCATTTTCTATAGTTACAGAGGTGGTGACAATTTAACCACTCATCTTTAGAGCTCCTAAATCCTAAGCTACCAAACTAACATACACACACATTTCCACAGAACATTTGTTCTAAGAGTATTTTGATGAAATCATCCTTGAATATCCATTAAACAATATATTTTTGTTTTGGTTTGTTTCTTTTCATTCAAAATGCCATCTGGTGATTGACATGTAACAAGATTTTTTCCCTGAAATTAGATGAGATGTCAGTACAGGTACTTTTTGACATATCATTCTATAAAAAGGGAACAACACAAAAACACTGCAACATGTGGCCTGATATCATAGAAGTAAATTACTGGCTTGAATACCTGTGTGATATGGTTCTTGTGATGAGGACACATCTGTTTACTCTGGGAAGACAGTCTGTAATAGTTACCCCACCACTTCTCAGTTATTTTAAACTCTTTTTGTCCCTTCTTGCTTATTTTCATATTCTCCAACTTAATCCACCCGTGTTTGATCTGTCAGGCTTCTCTCTGCATCTTTTCTTCTTCCAACTTTTCTCACAGCTTTTGAGAAAACTGTATCTGATGCTTCTCTTTCTATTAATTTTGCTGTTGTATATCACCACACCTATTAACCCTTTAAAGTCTTGCTAATTCTCTGCCTTGCAGTCTTCCCAACTCATCCATAACCACTTCAACTCCTACAATGATGGTACATCCAATCTTAAGGTGCATATTTCTTTGCTTTCATATCTCTCTACAAAGTTCAGTCTTGGTTCATTCTTCTCATCACTGGTGTCTTTCCTATGAGTGATTTTATCAAGCAGCACTCTGATATTTTTTTATAGACACTTTCTCCCTTTTCAACCTTCATCTGATCTCTTTCAACATTCGCTCATTTTCCCTCACATTGACACTTGGACCTTTCATGTTTTCTGGTCCATTAGCTTTGATGAGTTGTCATCTGCTTTCAGACCTTTCAAACCCCATCCCTATTTTCTCTGCTCCTCTTTCTGACCTGTCACTGAAAAGCATGCATGATGGAAATGCTGTAGATACTTTGCCTTCAATAAACACTCTTTTCTCTAACAATATTAAATTGCATTCTTCTATTTAAATAAATCCTACTCCCCCCAAGAAGAAAATCTATGTGCTGCCTGTTGCTTCTACTTCTTTCTGCATGTGCTCCTGCCCATACCTTCAGAGGAGAGCATAATTAACATACAGAATTAACAAGCATTATCAGCCTATCAATTATCAGCCTATCAATTTCCTCTTCATTCTCATTGCCCTTTTCACAGCCATAGAAGTATTTTGTCTATTTTAACTCCTGACAGCCTCAATACATCCTCATGATGCATCCTAAGGGATCATTCTCCTCACAGTATCAATTTTGTTTCCTAAATTTTTAGTTCCTCTCATGGTAAAAATATCTGCTCTGGTCCCCACCCAGTCTCAATTCCACATCTAGGATCATGTTGTCGAAATTATCTAGAACTGCTCTCTCCCACTCTGGAGGTCAGTCTATTTTTCCCCACAAGAAAAGAAGAAGAGCACAGCAGCTCTTCTCCAGGTTCAGGCTCAGGACCTGCACTTTTCTGTTGTCCCCCATGACTTGCCTTCTCTGTAGACACATTCCACACTTTTCTGTCTCAATCCTCCTCTCTGTGCTCATTTAAGCCCTTCTAACTCTCTATCCACTCTTTTAGCAAAGGCCCTCCTTGTTTCACTCCACTTTTCTGTGGAAATCTTTGGAGCTCATGGCATGCTTCCAAACTTCCTTTACACTGCCTTGCTGATCTTCCCCGAGAATGTGGATTCAGCCAGCCCATATTTCTGTCTAACTTACTGAAAGTAAGGTTAGTATTGCTTCTCTTCAAGCAATTTGTGTATATTTATAGCTGCAGCACTGTTTAGTAGAAAGAGCTCTGTCATGTGTGTTACCACATAAGAACTTCTGTGTGAAGGCAAAATGAACATACCCCCAGGAAATGTGATATTTGTTAGTGTATGAGAATAAAGAGGTAACATCATTGCTATGCTGACAAATAAACTGTTCTGGAATGAACCACCAGTTTTATTTCCACTGATAAAAATGCCCATGACCAAATGGGCATCTTCACTGGGGCCCAGCATTGTAGTCTCTGAACTGGTGCTGGATTCTACCTGATCTGCTCAGAGCAAGGGCTGAGCAGCGGGGCTGTTTCCTCCCCTTCTAGTTCACATGACCCTTACACAAACCTTAGGCATACAGTAAAATGTTCAGATCCACACAAGCCAGGCTGCTGTGACACAGGCTGAGCAAGTGATCACTGATTACATGTGTCGGCGAACTTGTACTGTAATGGTGCATCAACACCATTTATTCAGTCATGCTACTAAGCTCTCCTTCAGTGCATTTAATGCTGCAGGAGGAATATGGCATAGCAGAAGAGAGGCAGGCCAAGCACAGGCTCTGACATAGTCTTGTGGGTGACAGAAACCTTGGCTGGCACTCTGCATGTTCCATCTGTGTTGTGAAGTACATCAATCACTCCAGCAATTAAAGCTAATGGATGTTGGAGAGAACACTAGGCCAATTGGTTACCTACCCAAATTTTATCATTATACATCCTTGTTTTTCCAGAAATATCTGTACAATGTGGGAAGCTGATTCCAGTTTCTCCAATGAAGTATGTTAATCTCTTATTGATAATTAACCCTGCAGTGTCAAGGAAACCACATGGGGCTGTAGCAGGCCAAACCCCAGCGCTGTAGTGATTTGGAACGGTTTTTTTTTTGGTTTTTTTTTTTTTTTTGTCAAAGGAAAATTGATTTGGCCAAAACTTAAAACCTACCTTTCACAGTGATGTGAAAAGATCCCACCAACAGCCTTTACAAAATTCCATTAAAAGCACCAGTATTGTTGACATGTTTTGGTGGCAAAATCAATTCCTTCATTATGTATGATTGAACTTATTTTTGAGTCTGGGGAAGATCATGTGACTTAAAGACAAAGTAATTGGTAATAGTTCTGTATCAAGAAAGCTGCATCTTATGCCCAAGTCTCAGTAAAAAACTTTGCTATCGTGTCTAACTCTATGCTATCTTAAAGCCTTAATTTTGTACTTCTTAAGACAAAAAAAATGGTGGCAAAGGGAAGAAAAATCTTGTGGCTACTCATAAGAGAACAATCATGTGGAAGAAAGAAAACCTTCAGATATGTGCAAGTAAAATAAGGGAGTAGTGTTGCAGCAGATGGTGATACAGAACAAGCAATAGCTATGTGGGTTTTGTGAAAATCTTGGGGTTTTTATTTAGGAAAATGAGGTAGGGCAGACAGTTCTAATGGAGAAATTCTGTAAAGGTAACACAACCTATTTGTTTAAGTGATGCTTGGTAAAAAAATAAATCTGACAAAATGTACCACAAGTGTAACAAAAAGTTCAGATGTGCATGACGACATATCTCTTCTGTTAGCATGTATCCTATAAAGCGTACTCTTAGTTATAAATTGCTAGCATTGCTGTCTCCAAAAGGAGTAAAAATAGCAATGGACGAATATCATCCACCATCTGAAACAGGCATATTTCACCTTTACATGCTATTAATTGAAGACCTCGATGAAGAAAGGTAAGAACAGAAAAGGCCATCCCCATAATGTTGCTAAATTCCACAGCATGTCTTCCTTTTATATAATACTAAACTGTATCTCTAATCTTGTCTTTAAATACCAACAGCTGTGTTGTTATTTGATGATATTTTTAATGTGTGCCAGGGAGAACCTAGGGAATAGAGTCTATATCCAATGCCTGTACAGTTGCTGTGCTGATGGCTCAGCCATGAGCAAAAATTTCAAGGGATTTCATTATGCAGTAATATTTGCATTTGTACTTTCCCCTTCATAAACAGGCATGAAATTACAAATTGTGTGAACAAGATTGAAGTATTTCATGACTAAACTAGTAGTATCTCTGTACCTATATGAAATCATGCAAAGCAGCTAGTGCTGAGACTCCCAAGTGATCTGGTTTCAGCTGTACATAATTTGATAATGATGCTCATCTTAAATTATCTGCTTGGTCAAAGAAGACTTGCGTGCTCAGCTACTCTGGCAAATAGATTTGTTATAAGTAAATTAGTAAAGCTTTTGTCAAAATTGATGCGCTCTCTGTTAGCACCAACAATAAAAACTCACCCACCTCTTGCACTGTTTTGCTGCTGGAGAGAGACATAATGACCTTTTGAGACAACAGTAGTATCTAAGACCTGCTAATATAGATGTCTCTGTATCCATATCTCTTCCAGTGGAAGAAAAAAGAAATGAAGACAGCGGAATTTCCCTCTTGATTATCTTGGGAATACACTGATGGATAGAAGTCATAATCCCATGCAGACTTTGCTTCTGACAGGGCCAGCCATTGTCCTCAGAAGATGTGGTATTTGAGAGCACTGAGAGCACTGAGAGCACTGAGAGCACTGAGAGCACTGGATCTGATGCTGTCTTTTTGATCTGGTGATGCCTTTTCTAGCTGGTTTTTAGCAGTCTCCTTGCCAGCCTTCCCTGCCCAGTTACACTGTAATTAACCTAGAGCTGCTCAGGGGAGAAACCTACCTCTCCTGGTTATGCTTCCTATATCCTTCCCAGGTGTTCTGCAGTGTTTCTCACTGTTATGTATTATGGACCTCTTGGCTCTTATCCTTCCTCTAAAAAAGCTTCCACTTAATCTTGGTCAGTTTCTCTGGGATGAAGTCACAGCCACACTTAACTGTTGAGCTTTACTGTCATCTTCCTGGTATAAAAAAACAGTGACACAAGTCACAAGACCTGAAGATCTGACCTTACCAAGCCTTTTGGTTCAACCTACAAATACAGTATCCCTACTGCCTTGATGACAGAAATTTTCATAGGCATCCACATCCATGTAAAGGGGCAGAGAAACTTCCCTTATGCCAACTTACTTGTCAGCCAATACCTGCAGCTTGCTCAGAGCCTGCTATGATGGCAGTCAGGGCAAGGATCTTTCCACATTATCAACACCCATGTACTGGGCCCCAGTCCCTTTTGTGGATATGACTGAGTATTATCTCTTGTTAGCAGAACAGAAATGCATAAAATATCTACCTAAAAAGAAGTTGAAGCCTATAAAATATAAGACCCTCCGCTATTATTTTTTATTTTTATTTTTACCAAATAATAGCTGCAATATGTCTATGTCTATATTGCACAGTTATTCCTTACAAATTCATAGTTCTTTATACCCTGTTGCTGTGGCTGATGAGCAGTTCACAAATGCAGCATGTGTTAGTAATGTTGCCTTCAGAAAACAATTTTCAGTTTGTATTCAATATATCCCACTGCAAATATTAAGGTATAATTAATTTCATGGCTGGTGCAGAATAATTGAATATTTCCTTCAATATCCTTAACAGCAACTTCTTTTAGATTGAGCTCAGTCATTTGATGTGCAGAAGCAGGCATTCCTCTCAAATTCACATGAAGGTGACTTCAACAGTAAGAAGCATGTGCCTAGCTCCAGCACAGCTAAGGTAAAAAGAAGGCCAGTACCTCTCCTCAGACAGTTTGTATTTTTGCTTCACTGGGAAAGACAGGCCCATCCACTTCACACTAGTGATCTGCTGTCATTCAGAGGTAGCTTCCCCCACATGTCCATTTTATGTGTTATGCTGGTCATCAGCATGGCTTATCAAGATCTTGCTTTTGCAATGATAGGACAACCAAAATGTTGACAGCAATTTCTTAACTTCTTTCCTTTTATGTTTGAAATAAAATTATCAGGTAGTTCTCAGATCAGCCTTAGCAAATGACAGGGAAACCTGCCATTTTGATTTGATATTATTTTCTGTTTCTTTGTTCCAATGCAAGTACAAGTGAATTAGGCATGGCAGTGGCAGTGGGAAGGCACAGTTTCCAACATATGAGAGGAAATTTCACTGGGAGATGTTGTCTCAAGACAAGGAAATGTGTAGTGTGAGAATTAAAGTGTGCATATTCCTTTCTCTGGTGCCAGACAGGGAAAGAGTTGTGAAGACCAAAAAGGAAATAAAGCATCTGCCTATATCACACAGGTAAACAGAAATATTTGTCTCTAAAAAGAGATTTAATGTGGAAAAGGTCTGTATACCGCAAGGTCTAAGAGTCAAAATAACCTGAATAGATGGATCTGAAGGATGTAACCCTAAAAGAAGGCTAGAGCAAACAAAGATCTACGGCAGATTTACGAGGTTGTACTGAAAGCAGGAGAAGTAATTTGGAAAAGAAAATTTACTATATGTTTGCACTCTGACAACCAAATTTGTGAATAGTACTGCTAGATATGTTACTTTTGTTAGTACAAGATTTGGAGTCTGACTTGAAGCCAGGTGAGAAAAGAGAAAGGAATTCTGGCAAGTTTTGTTGAGGCAGCAAACAGAACTCTGCAAAACCTTCCCATTTCTAGATACAACCTTTTGGGATTTTAGTAAACTTCATACAGAACATATACATTCCACTGTTAGCAGGAACACAAACTATCTTTTAAAGCCCTCTTGCCCTTTAAAACTGTATATCTTTAAATGTTGCAGGAAAGTGTTTGTGTAGTATTTCTCTGAAATATGATCTTGCCTCAGAATTTTACTTCAGAAGACCAATATTCCTTCAAACAGGATTTTCCACCCATTATCTGGCAGTAAAATCACTAGAAATCAAAGCAAATCCTAGAACTACAATATCAGAACAGCCCCATAATCGCAACAATGAAAATCGAGGTCTATGAGCACACCAGATCTTTCAAGGCCCAAACTGGTGAGGTTTATTTTACCATGTGAAGATGAGTCATGAGGCAAATATGCCTTAACTTTGTTAATTTTTCTTTTCTTCCATGGGAAACTGTAAATGCGCAATCTAGAAGCTCCTGACCACGCCTCTAGGTTTAAGCTAGAGTATTGAACACAGGTTGTACTGAACACGGGTTGTATATCTGGCTTGATGTTTGCTTATTTCACACTGTCACACTGCAAAATTGTTACTTATTTCTAACTGAAATTGTATTTCTTGAATAAGTAATTGAATAAGTAATTGAAATTACTTATTTGTAACTGAAATTGTTACTTATTTCACACTGACACACTGCAAAAAGAGAGGAACCAACAATTAATTAAGAGAGGAACTAACAATTAAGTTCATCATCAGTACATTATATAGTTTGTTTTACTATGCTGTTATGAACCCCTGCTCATGGTCCACAGCTTCATTTTTCAATTTAGAGAGCACATACAGAACAAGAATGTGGATTCTTCCACTAAACAGCTTACAGGCAATGCAAGAGAGGACTGCTTAAAGACACCTATGTGAATAGAAAGGGATGTGGGGGATAAAGGATCCCAGTGCATATGTCTTGTCTACTATAAGCAGTTTTAAAAGGGGAACTTTTAAGCAGGACTTGAGAAACACTTTATTCATGTTCATAGAGAATCTCTAGAACAAACTCAAATGCAAGTTTTGATGGCTGGACTAGTAACAGGACTGACTGTGGGGTCAGTGAGGTAAGAAACTACACTGTACCAATGAAGAATGGAGCCAAAGATCACAGAGAATTTTATTCAGGGAAGACACAAACACAGTAATCATGATTTTAGGGCATTTTTAGATAAGCTTATAATGATGAGGATATGGGCAGTTATAAGCATCCATCAACAAGGAGGTCACTGACATCTGAGCATGAGGGGCCTTGAGAAAAGGAGAAAGACATTCAACAGACAACAGTAAGTCAAAATTAAAGACAATGCTCTACAGGGTCTACATACCAGGTACCCAGGAGATAATAGAAGGGTAAGGTGATATTGAATGACCTCTAAGCCAGAGTGAGTGAGAGTATGTGAAAATAAGAAGACTAGAAAGTAAAAGCTGTTGCATCCTCTCTCTGGTCATTCTGTACTAGTGATCTTGAGAGGGAAAAGGCACCCAAATCTTACTTGAGTTACTGCTTATGTGAAACTTCTGTGAGCAACATATTGTATGTTCAGGAAAAGCATAGTAATTAACTGAGCAGAATTCATGGTTAAATTGCTCCTGCAAAACAATCAAGCAAAAGGTTTTAACAGTGTGTTAGAGGACTACAACAGAATATTGCTGAATCAAAGCAGCCTGCAATGCCTAAGGCTGTTATGACATATTTAGCCTCTGTATTGATAATACATAATCCTGTGGCTCTTCAACTGTCACAGCAAAACATGCAAACATATATGGTACTGTTAACACTTAGTGTAGTAGGCTAGTAGACAACATACCAACCCAAAGCTCTAACAGATGCTCTGACTTGTGCAGTGCATGAAATACTGAAATATTGTGATCGTTAGCAGATTCTTCTTGAGTATCACATGAGTCTTGGGCACCACAATATGAAAAAGAGATAAAGCTATCAGGAAGTATCCAAAGGAGTGCCATGAAGCTGGTAAGGGATCTCCAGGGAAAGTCTTATGAGGCAAAAGTCACTTGGTTTGTTCAGTCTGGAGAAAAGGAGAATGAGGGGAGACCTCATTGCAGTCTACAACAAGTCACAAGGGAAAGCAGATGGACAGGATCTTCACCCCGAGGGTGGGTGAGCACTGGAACATCTTCCCAGGGAAGTGGTCATAGCACCAAGCCTGACAGAATTTAAAAACCATTTGAACAAAGCTCTCAGGCACAGGGTGTGATTTTTGGTCCTGTGCAGGGCCAAGAGTTGGACTTTGGTGGTGTCTCTGGATCCCTTTCAATGCAAGATATTCTGTGATTCTAACAGTCTGTGTGTGATTAACCTACTGAGCTGTATGCCCTTAAGCTAATAAATTCACTTTTTCCTTTCATTTTTAATACACATCTACATCCCAGCTTTTCAAGCTAGAGGCCTCACAGAGGCTATCTCAGGTTCTTCTGAAATGCAACGGCAATTATGTTAGCAAAAAAGAATCCCAGAGAATTGTAGAGCCTTATATTTGGTGATTTTAAAACAAACAAAAAAAATTCCCTGCTTTTTTTCATATAAATTTGGATTTGGACGCAGTTACAACACAGCTAAATGCAGATTTTATGTGTTACAATATCTCCTAAGAAGCATTTGCCCTCCGAAAGTGCCAAGGGCACCACATGGGTTCAAAGAGAAACAATGATTTCTGGAATATTTTGTGGATGCCATATACATGAAGATGTCATCTCTAAATAGAGGGGCTTCTGCTACTGAAATGACTGATATCTACAGAATCTATGTCAATATAAGAGGTGAAGTTTTTAGCTTCTGTCATTTCACTCTCACTCCTGCTGTGTTTCAGTCTGTTTGAAAGACACCTCTGAAATCAGGGCTTGTACTGTTAAGGTACCAATTGTATGCCCTAAGAAATTTTTAGTGCATGCCAGGACTGGTTTCATAGGCACTGATGGGAGAAGTTCACAGAATGGTGTTACGGTGTAAGTCAGAAAAAACAGCCACTTTCTCTCTTATGGGTGTATTTGAAGCAAGAATTATCCTAGCACTTTGATTTGCTTAAATGTGTATGGAAACTTGCTTGTTGTCATTTTAACAGCTGTAAAAGCTTGTGAGTGCACACACCTAAGGCTGACAAAAAGAACTTGGGTTTACTTCTATTAATAACAATATGTCTTATTAACGCAGGAGGAAGTCTGGAAAATGCTGCAGTTACGAATTATCTCTAGCTTAAAATGTGCACAAGTAGCCCAAATAATTATTTCAGTAAGTGGTACCATGATAGACAGCACTGGCCAACATGTGGAAAATTATGTTTTGGCTATGGTAAGCTCGGAGAATGAGAGTCAATATGCAATAGTGGTGTACCACACACCTGCTTTATTTGCACATATCTCCCCCCAACAGGTTAGGAACATCCACAACAGCTGTTTAAGGAGTGATGATAATTGAGATGGAAAGGGCTGTGAAGGGACAGAATCTATTTTAAAGCACTCTAGGCTTTTCATTGACTTCACCTACCTGGCATCCACCATTAAAGGATGATCTGGACTGGCAACATTAGTTTCTGTAAATTGGACTACTTGGCAGACAGTAGGCAGAACCACTATGTTAATATTATGAAAATTGTTTTCTATCCTCTCCATCCCTATCTCATTTGTCTTATATTACATACAGATACTGGGACTAAGAAAGGAATGTAAGAATTGTGTCTGAACTGAACATGTCTATTACGGTATTTATGCAAGGTTTCTGAGAAGTTGCTGTATCTTCATTGGTATCATAGTTGGATGGCTGGTGAATTAGTTGTGAAACTCCTCTAGGGTTTTCCAAGAAGACATTCTTATTTTACCATATGTCTCTCTTCCACATTTATGAGACCAGCTGACTGCTTTCATATCAAAATAAACATGAAGGAAGACTGCAGAATATAAAATCCATCTTAGCCATCCACCTTGAATTCTGTGAATAAATACAGACAGAATGGTAAATGCAGGTTAGTTAAATTGCCAGTGCACAACATAATCAGATTGTAAGTTTGCAAATATTCTGCTGCAAATATTCTGTAAGTGATTAATGTATCTCTATTTTAAAGTCATAGCACATTTCAAGCAAAAAGACTTCTTGTATTACTACCACAGGCTGTAGCTGTATCACTCTCAGTTTTGGCTGAGATGTCAGTGGGCATTTAAGCCCCAACTATGTGTGAGGTAAAGCAGAATGAGTAATATTTGGGATGAGCATAAGGCATGATTGTCATTAATCTCTTCATACTGAGACTGAGCAATGTTCACTTGTTCCAAGTAATTTGGAAGTCACAGCTGCTGGAAATATTTATATATGCTCTGTGAAAAAGACTCTAACAGACTGTAGTTATAAAACATAAATTGTTCAAACCAGGCAAACACAACTTCTACTTGTTTCCATGGGACTAATAATTCACACAACCCTGTAATTTATTGCAAGTTATGCTTCCTGTACTTCCTGCAACTTGCACAGTATTGAAGCACAGACCTGAATGTGGCTGCAAAGTCCATGTGCAGTTGAATTTGGTTTGAAAAACAGACACTCACACACACACACACACACACACACACACACACACACACACACACACACACACAAAATACTGGGCATTCAAGCAGATCAAAGAATCTTGATCAAACAAGCTGGTAAGAATAGCCTGGTTTGGCAGAAATTTAGACAAGCCTGTGGCTGAACAATGAATGCTGTTCTCAGGCCAAGTCCAACTGTACATCATTGCTCTAGGAGCAGCGGTACATCACAGCCCGTTACCATTTTAGTATGCAGTAGCTATATCCCATGGACTTTTTCCAATTTTCCAACCACTTTTATACAAACTCTTGGAATTGGAAAATCCAGAGGTTTCCTACCTCAGCCAGAAGCATTTATCAGCACTATAACTTCTTGCTGCAGCAGGCAAACTGCAAATTAAATTGTTTGTTAGACCTGTTGCACTATACTTTTTTATGTTCTAGTCCTTACATCTCTTATTTTATTAACTGTGTTTACCCATCTCCCTGAGGACATATGTTATCCCTGAGGACCTTGTGCATTAGTTACATGCATCTAACCCATTATCTCAGAAGTCAAGGGCATTATTTTGCTGTAGGTTAAATATTACAAGCTACAGTGTATTGGGTTATTTTCAAGCTTTTGCAACGGTAGCAAAGCTGACCTACAGCTATTAGGGTGCCCTGAAACACCGCTGAAGAGTGCTGTGTTTAAAGTCAATATAGAAACACAGGTAGATCTGAGCTTCAGCCAGACAAATTTTTACGTTTTTTGACACTAGACCTAATAAGAAACTAGATGGAAAAAAAAGGAATTTGTGGCGTATGCTCTGGTAATACCAGACTTTTAAACAAAACAAACAAAACAAAACAGACAATGACAACAGCAAAAAAAAAACCAAAAAAAAAAAAAAAACAACAAAAAAAACCCAAAAAAATCAACCAACCAAACACAACACCAACAATCAATCTACAAACCCTATACTCTGGAATACTCTGTTCTGGTAATTCCTTGTCTGAATTGACACAAAGGATGCAGACCTATGAAGGCAAAATGAATAGGGCTCCACAAAGAGAGAACTATTTTATATGTCATAAACTATTGTATATGTCATTGTTTGTGGGCACCTGTTGTATCTTTCACCACGGTCCATACTGACTGTGGAGGAAAGTGTTTTGGTGGCCACTACATATTATTTTCTTATAGCGGCATATCTTTTTTTGTAGTCCAGTAAATACTGAGTACTCCTCCAATCCTCTGGAATATGCTGGGTAGACAAGGAACAATAGAAGGAGGAGAAAAGGGAAGAGCTGCTTAAATAGTGTTAAGTTAGTATTTCCAGCACATCATTGCTTTGATATACTTATCTTTAGATCTCTTAGCAATTTATAAAACTGTGGCAAGGCAATTTGTTTAAGATTGCACAACAGATGTATTGATCATGGTTGAAATCTATCATCCTTAACAGGCACCTCTTTCTCTTCCGGGTATGTTTGTGAATTCAAAGTCACAGCCTTTAATCTGTATGTATTAGTGAGATTATTTAAAGGGAAATGGCTGATATGTACAAAGTAAGTGATTGGCAATTATTTTCCCTTACCTCTCCTACCTACAGTTTTCAGTTAAAAACTGACAGTAATTTCTGATCTTATGTAAAGCTTTTTCATGTTTCTGAGACAATGAAAATCATTCTTATCTACAGTTTATATACCTGCATACCAGGAAAGATTTCTCTGTAGCCACCAAATCCCATAACCAACAGTTACACTTCATACTGAAGTATCATGAGGTCCAAAAATGATAACAGGATATCTTTTCTTTTGGGCAAACAATTAGCTACATGATATAAAGATGAAGCTTACACTAATAAGGAGCATGGAAGAAGATCCAGACTAGCTGACAGGGGATTGCTTTTGTTTAAAACAGTAAAACTAATAGGATTCAGTATAATCATTGTCTTTGTTCCACATTGTTCACACAGTGTAGCACATGAGGATATAAGTAACCTCAATGCATTGAATTAATAAATTAAATACTGCTTGTGCAAAATCTAGTTCTAAGAAAGCAGACAAGGCAGTAATAATAATTATACTGATTCTAATAGAGGATTTTCATTTTTCCAAACTCTCATTAAACTAAATGGAGAACTAGGGTTTTTTTAATCTTCTAAGAAATGAAACTGATGATTTACAGTAATGGCTTTAGATATATTGAAAATAAATTCTGTTGCATCTGAAGAGACCTAATATGTGTTCAGTCCTATCTTTAACACTGTTTGACAGTGTCTCCCATGGAAATCAGTGGGAGCCATTCTAGGTACTTTAGTAGATGTTGGATGTGATCTCTGAAATCTCTGGCATTTGAAAAGTTCCTGAAAAATAGAGGAGCACACTTTAAAAAAAATCCCCAAATGTAGGCTTACATTTTTCTTTCATACTTTAACATACAACTTTTTAATGTTCTTTAAACTACTAGGAGACAAAGGTAGGCAACATTATAATTTATTAAAATCCCCTTTCCCCTCTCCCTTAAAAATGCACTTACACTTCTACTTTAATTTGGTAAATTTATTTCCTAAATTCTTTGTACAGAGCCATAGAGAGGGATATTTCCCAACAGGTTTAAAAGATTATTTCATAGCTCTATGCATTTTTCTCGACCTAAATTTTATAATTTTTTTCTGTATGTGAAGTGATATGTTCAAAAAACAATGTTAGTCAATAAGCCAGTATTATCTATGCATTGCATTATAAATTATGGGCCCACATCTGCTTCGCTAATGAGGGGCAATATTCTTACTGACTATGAGGAGAATGAGCTCAAGCAAATTTCTAGGCAGCAATTGTTCCCAGCTTCATTCTTTTTCCTAACAGGCCTATGGTAGTCTCCAGATGTTTGTATGCACCTCCGGTAACACACATAAATATGAGAAATAAAATCCTCCCTGCAAAGATCCATTGTATTCTGCAACTGGGCAGTGACCAATCCCTTATCTGCATTTATGAACAGAATAACTGTTCTTAATAGGCAGGATCATGCCATCTCCATAACTGTGCTGCCTTTCAGAAAAGGCATTTTGATGGCCTAATGGGGTATCCTCTCACCTTGAAGACCATGTATTTTCATTAACTTGACATTGATTCAAAGTGCTTTTCATTCCACCAGTCCTTTATACAATTATTTGTTCATTGCACCCCTTGGTAAGGGCTGACCCACATAAAAGGGGTAGGAGATGTTTCTATAGATCAAGCAAAAGAATAGTCTGATTTCTAGAAATCTAGGATTAGAACTTTGGTAATCTGAGTGACTGAGCAGAAAAGACTGCATCATAATGCAAATACAAGAGGATCACAGTGAAGATTACTAAAGTAACCTTAATTCTTCCTTCTCTATCCATGGAGCCCTTAACTTCAAAGCATTACTTTTCTTTTAATGCAGGCTTTTGACAGTTGCAATATTCCAAAGATTGGCAAGCCAAAAAGAACATAATAACCATCTAATTTGACCGCCAATATAAAACAGGACACAATATAACTTGCTGCTGTTACTTTGAGCCAATTAACTGGAGTGTGACTAAGCATAACTTTGAAAGGCATCCGTTTTTTCACTTGAGGATTTTGAGAGAAGAAGAATCCATTAGTTAGTTTTCCCACTGGTTTATTCCAACAGTTGATCATTCCCTCTGTTTAGAAATAAAGTATGCATCATTGCTTATCTGAATGATTTCATGGTCACAGCATCCAGCTACAGACAATTGAAGTCTTTGGACTAAAGACCCCTTTATTTGCTCAGTATTTTCTCTCCATTAAGTGTCTTAGTCTCTGTAATCAAGTCACCCTAATGCATACTTGTTGAGGAAGCTAAGCAACTAATGGTTCTGAAGTCTCTCACTCTAAAACCCTTCCAACAGCCCTCCAAACAATTTTGAAGCCCTGTTTTTTTCATACTCTTCAGAACATGGGAACCAGAAATGTGCTATATTTCAGCAGGAGATGAGAGACTGATACCCATCATGAGTCCAAACCAAAACCATGCACACCTACCTCAGTTTACCTATATATATATATATATATATATATATATATATATATATATATATATATACACAGATATATATATATATCTGTATCTGTATATCGATATATCTATATATCTATACCTATTATTTTTCTTGGGCAAAAGTTATGCAGCCTTTTTGGGACAGTTACAGAACTATTAGATTTATGTGACTAATTCTATTTTATGATATCTGCTACATTCTACATATCATTAAACACAGAAAAAAAAAAAAAGTACAGAAAAACATGTAGTAGAAGTAAAGCAGACAGCAAGGAGAACACTTTGCCACCTCCCACTGTTCTAAGTGCTAGTGCTGTTGCCTTTACTAGATCTCTGTCAGTTCAACCTTAGATTTCACCTTCCTAGTTCTGCTTTATTTTCTGCATTTGAGGCTGCTAGACAAGATTCCATCTTCTGCAGCATTCCATAACAACGTGGCAAAAAACATCAGCAAAAAGTGATATCTGAAACAGCCTTATTGCTACTACAAATGAGTCACATCTCAGAGTTGCCTGAAGGCAATGTGTTCTTTGGAAAGGAAAAGGTTATAAGCAAGAGTAAGCATCAGAAGAACTTCAATTTCTCTCTCTGTGTTTGCTACTACTGTGTGTATTCCTGCCATTAGAAGGAAGATGGTTTGAAGAACTGACATTACAGAAAAAAAAAAATTATTTCTCTTGGACAGCTATTGCCACCTTTAATATTAAAAAGTCACTTCAGGGAAGAGAAATGGATACTAAAGTTATTCTTTCTTTTTCTGCACTTTTAATAACTGGTAATGAAGGTTGTGTCCATGGAATTGAAAAGCCAAACCTTAGCCCCTTAATTTTGTGTGACATCAGGATGATTATTTTAGCTTTCTAGGCTGATTTATTCTGATAAAATTAATCAAATACTTCTTCCATTATCTAAATTTTTTTATTCTTTAATGGGTTACAATTAATTATATTTAATGTTTCAACAGTGCACAGAAGGTTGTTTTTTTGCTTCTAACTGGAGTACAGTTAAGTTCAAATGGTTTTTTGTGGTTATGGTGGGTTTGGGGTTTCTTGGTGATGTGTTACTGCAGTGATCTGTCATGACTTAGCTATGAGATGAGATAACTTCTGAATTCTACTTTCATTATCATAAAATTGTTTCCACACTTTTTGCAAATATTCAGATTCAATAGTGAGATTGAAAATGCAGGTGTTAACAGTATAAAATCTTTCTGATTTCCTTGGAGAAAGATGAAGGCATAAAATGTACAAACTAAAATAAAATAATTGCTCTCCATTCTAAAATTCACACATTTAAAATGTGAAAGTCTGTGGTCATTAGCAAATGTGCAGCAAACCCAATAGTCTGCATATAAAATACCACACATAAAGCCACAGAGCTTTTTCACTGTGACAAAACTTTCCATCTCTCAATGCCAAAATAATGATCAACAGCTTGGGAAAATGTCAGCAGATAAGTGCCTGCAATGAACTAGTGAAGCAAGCAGCTGTACCACCTAGAAGCAGGCAAGCTGTCTTTTAGGGGCAGCCTAATTCTCTCTACTGATGGCATTCTGTGTGAGGCTTATGAATGCAGGAATACTCGTCATCCAGTGATGTGAAACTATTATACTCTATATTGATTTTAGTTTTTTTACAGAGCACTGACTAACAAATATAGCAATGGAGAATTAAATGGGTTGTTCTTGCTCTAAGCAATAAACATCTAACTGTTTTTAAAAAACATGAGGTTGATAAAGAATGTTGGAGGGGACTGAGGGCTGTAGCTGTGAGTTGACTGATTTTTCAATTATAATCTATCCATAATTATGAGGAACAGTTTCCAATATTCAAACACAAGATAAAGGCCTGAGTTTTTTACAAAATAAATACATCACAGTAAATAGCACTTGTTTGCATTTGGCAAGCTTGGCTGCTTTCAGAAAATGCAGACTATGCTATGTCCAAATGATTCTATCATTAGGAAAAATGTCTTCAGTAAAAGGATCATCAAGTATTGGAACAGGCTGCCCAGGGAACTGGTCGAATCATCAACCTGGAGATATTTAAAAGACATGTAGGTGTGGTGTTAGAGACATGGTTTAGTGGTAGACTTGGCCATACCGGCTTAATAGTAGGACTCAGCAATGCTAGAGGTTTCTTTCACCCTAAATGATTCTATCATTAAAATTCAAATGTGAATAAAAATCATTTTTGCATAGCCATGATGAGATCCATGATACCTTGGTAAATATGACTCCAGCTCAAAAAAGAGTTAAATTGCTCTGCTCTGCCCATTCTCATGCCAGCAGATAATTCATCCAAAAAAAATTATGTGCCCTACTTACACAAACAAACTGGACAGCGCATAAATAATTCACAGAATGGCAGCCTCTTTTATTAACTGCATACTGACAGACTCTGACAGAAACATGAAATATGGCTGAAAACACCATATAGGACCAGGTTGTGTACGTACTCTGTAAATAAGAAATGTACCTGACCTGTGAATGAGAAATTTGTTTTTTTTTTTTGATAGATCAGGCATGAGGAAGCTATTATACACTTCTGGACCAGCTGTTTCTTAGCAGTATGTTATACTGTTGTCAGGATTGCAGTACAAGCAAGAATGAAGCACAGATACAGCTCTCACCAAGTGAGCATTAACTAATTCACCAAAAAGCTTTCTATTCTTCCTATGTACTATGCCCTAAAGGTCAAGAAATACCCAGGTTAAAAATGAATGTGTAATTTTAAGCTTTTGTCCATTTGATACCATCTTTACCTAGGATGATAGTATATATATAAATATATAGCCCTCTCTTTCTTCTCTGGGACCTCTCAAATCTGTTCAGTGCTCTCTTTCCATTGGGTGGTGTGAATAACAGTAGACACTGCTACTCCCTGAAGTCTCAGCTTCAGCACCAAAATACAGGTTCACAACTGAATCAGGAAGGAAGGAATCAGGTAGGAAGACAAGAGCACAGAAGTAAGGAAACAAGACAGAACACCGTGGGGAAGGAAGAAGAAGTGAAATTTCATTATATGCTTTTGGTACAGTCAACAATTGGGCTGAGAATAAGAGAATTGTCAATTAAGGAGAAGGAGAAAGAAAAAAAAGAATAAATAGGAGGATGAGTGAGCTATGAAGGAGAAATAAATTAAAATACTGAAGAAATAGAGTCCAAACTCCAAAACATTAAAAAATATATACCTCTAAAAGGGGTAGGGGGAATAGGGATAGGACATGGAGACAGAGAGGAAATTAACAGAGACAGTAATAGGGTGCGTGTAATTATGCAAATTACAGCTAGATCTGACTAGACTATGGGATGTCTTGTGCATGCACAGAGTGTGAATTGCCATGCTCACATGGCCACACCTTTTTACCTTCTACATTTCTTGATGATCATCTGTCTCCAGGCATTACTATACATGACTGTAGATAAACACACCATAAGAGTAGTAGTAGAATTAATTGGTTAGAAAGTGTAACATTAAAATGTTCATCTAGTTAGAATACAACAGTATTAAGTAAGATTTTACAGATCAGGTTCTCTTGACAGGACTTGAGTCCCTTCAGGCATTGGTGCAAACTGCAAGCTCCAAGTGCTGTTCAATCATTTGGAGGGTGGTATGGCTTCTCACCATCCATTTGTACAGCTTAGCCAGGGGCTGTGCCACCAAACTCCATCATCTATGCTCTGCTCCTCCCCAGTTGTCTCTACTATTTCCTCTTTTGTGGGAATACTTGAAAATACAGGCACGAGTAAGTGATGCGAAAACATGACTAACTCACGCGCAAATTTCTGACGGGAAATTTGCCAGGTTGCTATGGGAAACACATACTGCAAGGAGCATCTGCTCCCTGACTTCCCTTCTCTGTCTTAATACATTCACTTACACTCTCAGGAGGTTTTGCTGTCCTTGCTGACACATGGGAATATATTAGCAGGGTCTATGATTCCCTTTCACAAATACTGAGTGGTTCGTATGTTCATCTTCTCTTGTGCACTCAGCCTGACAAGGAATCAGACCCAGGGAAAATCTGTGTCATTGTATGACTGTCAATTCTGCAAGACCACGATACAATCTCAAGACATGAAATCTGGCCATAATACCATGATGTTTCTGTTGTCATTTGGAACTCACACAGACATTATAAACCTAACCATTTCAAACACTCAGGAATCCACTGACACTTAACATATAGTTTACACTGGTCCTCACTTAGAAAACATTAGATAGGAGCCTCAGTCTTCCCTGCATGCCATCTCCAATGCATTATGCCTGGTTACACAAAGTGGCACTTGTCATTCTTCACTCCTGTTACACAATTTTCTAAACAAAACAAGAACATCCTACAAAGGACTATTTTCCCTTACAGATATCCCTGCAATCCAAACAGTCTGGAAACAGCCTCTTGGTTCCACATAGCCAGAGCATCTATAGTCTACTTCATCAGAGAGGAAAACAGCAAAACTATGTTAAAGTCTAGATGTTAATCTGTGCTAGCTAGGTAGAAGATAATTTAATAGGAACAGTGTTTCAGTCACGATTCAAACACTTTTTCTGCAGAAAGGTATTTTCCAGTAAATTGAAAAAAATACTTGATTCTGGCAACTGATATGACTACACATATTAGCCCACAGACATGCTAGTGGAGATGCAATGGGTTTTATTCTTATGCTTCACCTTCAAGAATACATGTTTTCAATCCCAGGTCTTTTCATCCAGAATTTTTGTGATGCTTACCTTTTGTCTCTCATTTCCAAAACCTAGTGCAACATTCATATGTAACAAAAATTATGACATACTCTACTAGGTTTGTGTGACAACCTTTTGGTAGTGGTGGGCAGTGCCTTTGTAAAAAGCACTAGAAGCTTCCCCTATGTCTGACAGAACCAATGCCAGAAGAATCCCAGATGGATGCGCTGCTGGCCAAGGCTGAGCCCATCATTGAGGGTGGCAGTGCTCAGTAATCATTGTTAAGAATTGAGGGCAAAATCTGTGAAGCAGCTGTGCAGACACCAGAGTGGGTGGTGAAGAAGGGGAAGGAGGTGCTCAGCACTGAAGCAGAGATTTCCCCTGTAGCCTGTGGGGCAGCCCATGGTGAGGCAGCAAATATTCACCTTCAGCCCATGGAGAACCCCCAGCTGGAGCTGGAAGAATCCCAAATAAAGCTGTGACCCTGCGGGAAACCTGCATTGGAGCAGTCTTTTGGCAGTTGTAGACCCATGGAGAGAGGAACCCACACCGGATCAGGTTTGCTGACAGGACTTGTGACCCTGTAAGAGACCCACACTGGGTCCATCTGTAATTAAATCACTGCACCCCATGGGAAGGGTCCCACCACGCTGGAGCAGTCTGTGAAGAACTGCAGCTCATGGGGAGCACTTGTGTTGAAGAAGTTTATCAATGGCTGTCAAGAGTGGAAGGGATACCATGCTGGAACAGGGGAAGAGTTTGAGGAGTCCTCTCCCCGAGAAGGAAGAAGTAGCAGAGACAATGTGTGATGAGCTGACCCCAGCCCCCATTCCCCATTCTCCTCTGCAGCTGGCAGGGAGAAGGAGGAAGAGAGGAGAGAAACTGGGAATGAAGTTACCTCTGGGAAGAAAGGACAGGTGGAGGAAAGGTGTTTTAAGATTCAGCTTTTATTTCTCATTACTCTACTTTGGTTTGACTGGTAATAAATTAAAATTATTTCCTCAAATGGAGACTGTTTTGCCTGTAACATAATTGGTGAATGACCTTCCCCTGCCCTAATACCTCAATACACATGCCTTTTAACATATTTTCTCTCCCCTGCTCAGCTGACCCTGACTTTGGTGGGCACCAGGCATCCAGCCAGAGTCAACCCACCACACACTGTTAGATAGTAACAATGATTTTTTTTTTTTTTTTTAATTCTGAATCTGGATATTGAACATATGCTTCCCCTATTTTAGTATCTCAGTGAGAGTTACTAATAATGAAATAATGAAACACACAGAAACAAACATTCTGCTGTAGCCTAAGATACAGAAAAGCAGAGAGAAAAAATGGATAGCTGTACCTTTTGTAAGGTACTGGGCTCTTTTTTCCATTACTAGTTTAATTCTGATTACTCACAGAAGAATCTGGCCCTAAAAGCTAGGCATATCCACACTGTCAGCCACAGATAGAGCCGGGAGAGAGAATCTTAACAAAATGAAGTGCCATTTGCTGGTCAGTGTGGTAAACCATCAGCTATGTATTTCTCAGGAGTAATAAGGTTATTGCAGGAGTGTTTGGGACACTTGAAGAAAGAAATAGCACATTGTGAAATTGTAAAAGGGAAGCTCCTTCCACAGTGGAGAGAGTTCTTTTACAGGAATCAGAAATACTTCAGATTTCATGCAATCACTGAATCATTTGGGTTGGAAGGGAACTTAAAGATCTTCTAGTTCCAAGCTCTCTGCCACGGGCAGCGACACCTTCCACTAGACCAGGTTGCTCCATCCAACTCGGCTTTGCACACCTCAAGAAATGGGGCATCCACAGTTTCTCCTGCCAACCTGTTCCAGTGCCTCACCACCCTCACAGGGAAGAATGTCTTCCCTATATTCAGCCTAAATATCCCCTCTCAGTTTGAACCCATTACTCCTTGTTTTATTTAAGACACTTAATTCTGAATGTAGATTACCAATGTTACTACAAAAACAAACCTGGAAGTTTTGACTGCCCAGGCAAAATAGGGACTTAATTTCATATTTAATAGGGAGTGGGGAAAAATTATTTTAAAAACCCAGTAAAACAAATTGATCCAGTGGGACTAAAATTCATTACATATGTTAGTGCATTACACAGAAAACCTCTCAGAAAACAGCCCAGGAAAGGGAAGGAGTTATCAACCCAATGAAAAATGTCAATTTGATGCCCCCAGGATATGACTACACTATTGCAGTGACTTCTTTAATTCGTTGTACTTTCCGACACAAGTACTTACCGAGACTTTTTTCCCAAGCAGACATGCTGCACTTCACACTAGCAGAAGCACTGTAAAGTTTTATTTATGTACAAATGATGCCAGTGAAAGCTGTGCCATCAGGGTAGCATCTCATGAGACGCTTTTTGGAAAGAAAACCGGAGGTGGGAGATCAGTAGTGCAATAAAAGCCTTTATTCCTTGCTAGCGATCGCGTTATGCCTTTAAAACCTCAACCCCGCCGAGTATTTGCACAGGGCAGCGGGGGCGGGTTTGGGTGGGCAGCGCCGTTCCACTCTCGGCGGCAGGCGAGGGGCACATCAGGGGCGGGATGGCTCCGCACCTCCCGTCACCGCCGCTCCTCCGCGGACACGCGCGGGCGCGCCCCCGAGCGCCGCCCCACGGCCGCGCGGGCGCCGCCGCACCCGGCTCGGGGCCGAGCCCGCGCCGCGCTCGCCGCCGTGCGCCGCCTGCCGGGGGGAGGCCGTGCCCGCGCCCCGGGCTCGCACACGCGGCGGGCGCAGGCGCGGCTGGGTGGGGCGGGTGCCCGCGCCGCGGCGGGAACGGCTGCGGCCCGCGCGCCCCCGCGGCCCGAGGAGGGGGGGGGGGGGGGGGGCCGAGCCGCGCGTCCCCCGAAGCGGGGGAAGGGCGATGGGAACCGGCGCGCCGCAGGCCCCGCTGCGCCCCCCTCCCCGCCGCCCCTGCCTCCTCCTCCGCCTCCTCCTCCGCGCTCCCCGGGCACAGGCGCGCCCTCCGCTCGCAACGCGCATGCACGCACCCCCCGCGCCCCCCCCTCCCCGAGCGCGCGCGCGCGCGCACTGGAGTGCTCGTGCAGGAGGCGGCGGTGACGGCCGGAGAGACGCGCGCAGGCCCCCCCCCCCAAGACCCCCTCCCCAAATTCCCCCCCATACCCTCCCTCCCTCCCTCCTTCCCGTCCCTTCCCCCGTCCCTCTCCCGCGCGGCGGCAGTGGCAGCGGCAGCCCCCCCGCGCCCCCCGGGAAGCGCGGCTCCGCGCGCGCGGGCGGGCGGCAGGTAAGCGCGAGCCCTTTCCCCCCTCCCCCCCCCCCGCTCCGCTCCCGCGCCGCGGCCGGGCCGCCGTTCCGCTGCGCGCGCGCGCGCGCGCTTTCCCTCGCACGCCCCCTCCCTCCTCCTCCTCCTCCTCCCCTCCCTCTGCCATCCCTCCCCCGCTCGCCGCCGCCGTTACGGCCCCGGCAGCGCGCGCTGGGTGAGATGGCGCCGCCGCGGGCGCGCCCGCCGCCAGCAGCCCCGGCGCCGCCGCGCTCCTGCCTCCCGCGGGCGAGGGGAGGGCCAGCGGGAGCGGGGAGAGGAGGAGGAGGACACGTCCAGCGGCGGATGCGCACGCTGCGGCGCGCGGGTTCCGCGCGGCGGCCGCCGCAACAAAGGGGCGCGCGGCCGCGACCAGCCGGCGGGAGAGCAGCTAGAGCGGGGAGGGCGAGAGGCAGGCACGGACGGACGGACGGACAGAAGGAGGGAGCGGGGCGCCGTCCCCGCGCAGCCCCGTGAGGCGGCGCGGCGGGAGCGCCGGGCTCGCTCCGGAGAGCGGCCGCCTGGCGCTCGCGGGCGCCCCCGACGCCGGGCCGGGAGCGCGGGCGGCGCGGCAGGGGCCGGGCTGGTCCCGCCGGGAGCCCGCCCGCGCCGCGGGTGCGTGGAGCGGGCGTGCGCCTCGGCGGTTACGGGCACGGCGGCCGCGAGAGCCGAGCGTGTCCCGAGCAGTCTCAGCCCCGAAAACGCCTCCCTGCGGCCCTTACGGAGGATGCGGCCGCGTAAAAAGTGTGTGGAGGAATAAGTATGAATTGCCCAGAGGAGTAAGTAACCGGAGCTTTCTTAAATCAGAGCTGGAAAGGCTCTGGGCAAGTGTCTGACCCGCTCCATTCGGCAAAGGACTAACTTTGTTCTTTGCCAGTTCACCCTTGTGTACTCTGCAGCCCTGTTTTCAGCCAATTACTTCTATAATTAGTTCTCTCTTAGTGTCAACAGAATTGCAGCAAAATTGAATACTGTTTAACAGGATGGTGCGATTTCTGCTAGATTACTAGCAGCGACGTCTCACTGTTTAAAAAGAAAGCATTTTCCCCATCTTGCAAAGAACTCTAAAAAGATCCCGTTGAAATAGTTGTTTGTCCTACCATCTTCAGTGCTGGACTGATACATTTTCCTGGGCCAGCAGAACCAGATACCCCATAAATATATACAATATTGCTTTCCGGTTTTGTTTCCTTTTGTATATTTCAAGTATTTACAGACTTACTATCTGGCTATCTTAAAGTTTTGTTATATAGGACTAAGAAAATAATTTTGGCTGTCCTTTTTTTTGCCTTTTTTTTTTTTTTTTTTTTTTTAGTTTTTCTGTGTAGCCAGAAACACTTTAGTGGAGGTGCTAGGACTGCAGAGGTATTTGTAGGGAGCCAGGTGTTCCCATACCGTTCCCATACAGCACCAAGAGTTGCAAACCTATCATCATTCCTGTCATCTGCTTCTGCTTTATATATGGTTAAGGATAAATTAGAATTTAGGGAAGAAATTCCCAGGAGATCTGTGCCAGGCAGCACAGGATTTGTTCCAAACCAAGTATTAAATTTCCCTCCTCTCTGCTGTATTTCCTGCTTTGGCACAATGTTTTAGCAATGTATTTTATCTAACTTTAAATAATTGAAAATGCTCTCTTTTAACACTCAGAATAATTTTTGGAATAGATAATATCACATCTTGAAATGTTATTATCTTCCCATCTTTCAGGCTGAAGGTGGCCCATTCTGAGATTAATTTAATAATCGTTTGCTTAGAAAACTTCCTGCATTGTTCATGGTAAGGCTTATATTTGATATTTCAAATTTAGTTTGTCGTGCTGACTTATTTAGTGTATTTCTTACACATTTTAAGTGTTAACATTTCCTTTAGCTATAATAATGACTTATGAGTTGGGTCATGCATTTACTCAGAATTGCAGTTTAAAAGAAAAAGCTTTCAATTTTGTGTAACTGAATCAATAAAGATTTGAATAATTGTAAATTGTGTAACCTAAGAAAGACCTTTATGCATTCACAATTTTAAAATCAGTTTCAGAGTGATGCTTTTAGAGTCTAACAGGCTTTTTGTGGTCATTTTATGTAAAAAAAAAGGTTGCGTTTTTCTTAAATGATGGAAATTGCTTCATCGCTTGGGATTTTGTGACTTAGACTGCTTTATAAAAGTTACAAAATTTTCCTGTTAATTTACAGGAGTTTTTCATCAGTATGTCTGAAACCATTAAGTATAATGACGACGATCACAAAACTGTGTTCTTGAAAACACTGAATGAGCAACGTTTGGAAGGAGAATTTTGTGACATCGCTATTGTGGTTGAAGATGTTAAGTTCAGAGCCCATAGGTGCGTGCTTGCTGCCTGCAGTACCTACTTCAAAAAGCTTTTCAAGAAACTTGAAGTTGATAGCTCATCAGTAATAGAAATAGATTTTCTTCGTTCTGATATTTTTGAGGAAGTTCTCAATTATATGTATACTGCAAAGATTTCTGTTAAAAAAGAGGATGTAAACTTGATGATGTCTTCAGGCCAGATCCTTGGTATTCGGTTTCTTGATAAACTCTGCTCTCAAAAACGTGATGTATCTAGTCCTGAAGAAAACACACAGTCCAAGAGCAAGTACTGTCTAAAAATGAACCGTTCTATTGGGGAACCCAATGATACCCAAGATGATGAGGTGGAAGAGATCGGAGATCATGATGACAGTCCATCAGATGTGACAGTGGAAGGCACTCCCCCAAGTCAAGAAGATGGTAAATCACCAACCACTACCCTGAGAGTGCAAGAGGCAATTCTGAAAGAGTTGGGAAGTGAAGAAGTTAGAAAAGTAAACTGTTATGGCCAAGAAGTAGAGCCTATGGAAACAACGGAATCTAAAGACTTAGGATCTCAGACACCTCAGGCACTCACATTTAATGATGGCATAAATGAAGTGAAAGATGAACAGACGCCAGGATGGACCACAGCAGCCGCGGATATGAAGTTTGAGTACTTGCTTTATGGTCACAGGGAGCACATTGTATGTCAGGCTTGCGGCAAGACCTTTTCTGATGAAGCGCGTTTGAGAAAACATGAAAAACTACACACTGCAGACAGACCATTTGTTTGTGAAATGTGTACGAAGGGCTTCACCACGCAAGCTCATTTGAAAGAACACTTGAAAATACACACGGGTTACAAGCCTTACAGTTGTGAGGTGTGTGGGAAGTCTTTTATTCGGGCACCAGATCTAAAAAAACATGAAAGAGTTCACAGTAATGAGAGGCCATTTGCATGCCATATGTGTGATAAAGCTTTCAAGCACAAGTCCCACCTCAAAGACCATGAAAGAAGGCACCGAGGAGAGAAACCTTTTGTCTGCAGTTCCTGCACTAAAGCATTTGCTAAGGCATCTGACCTAAAAAGGCATGAGAACAATATGCACAGTGAAAGAAAGCAAGTTACAGCAGCCAATTCCATCCAGAGTGAAACAGAACAGTTGCAGGCAGCAGCCATGGCTGCTGAAGCAGAGCAGCAATTAGAAACTATAGCCTGTAGTTAAAAACTAAAGCAGGAATTTTATCAGAATAATATAAGAAATGAAATGGAGCAAAATTTGTTGTTGATGTACATTTAGACTGAGAATCTTTTCAAGAAAGCATATTTTTAGAGGATTTGAATGTTACATAGGGATAAATACATAGCTTCTCTTGGTTAGGTATTTTAAAACATTTCAGAGATGGGTATTCTTAGAATGTGAAACAGTTTCATTGTCACTAGCAGTATAATGCACTAATAACTGCTTTAATTTCAGAATGTGATCAAGTTCTCTGCACCTGGCTCTCAGCAGCCACGGGATAGAGGTTCGCTGTCCCACAAGTGGCCGGTGGGCAGATACTTGTGTGGCTGTCCCCGAGTCTCTGCCGAGACTGTTGCGGGTGGCGGTGATTGCTGCAGCGCGGGGAGCACAGTAGAAGCACAGAGCACAAGGAAACAGAGGCAAATAAGGGAAGGGCACTTGTCTGAATCTCCAAATCTTTCATGACGAAGTCGGGGTGGAACAAGTGAACTGAATCTGAACCTGAACAGAGTACTTTTATAGGGTAGAGGGAACATGGGGAGGGCATAACCTTTAACCAATAGGAGGGCATTAGGGGAGGGGTGCAGGGTAAGGGCTCCCCAGTAGAAGCCAATATGGGGAGGGAGCAAATTTTACAACCCAATTCTGCTTTGAGGAGGGGATGAGAGACAGGGAACTCTCCAGAACCAAAGCAGTGTGCTATCTTAGACAGACAGGGGTGAGACAAGGGAACAAGGGAAGTATACAGGTGGATTGACATATATTTTGTTGGGGAAAACTGTGGTAAACAACTCAGGACTGAACCTGAGGAAACCAAATGGGGTACATGCACTGAACCATTACAAACTTATAACAAGGAATATTAAAAACATACTACAGAAGAACCAGCTGTAAAATAACAGACTATCACATCTCCCTGTTTTTTGTTTTATAAAGTTGAAAAACAGCTGAGGAGAGGTACCAACTCCATCCTGGAACTGAGTTCTTTTAAACTAATGTGCTTTCAGGGGCACCTTCTTCCCACTACTCTTGGTCTGTAGTGGTAGCAGCTACCACAGTCTTTGAAGAGGATGGGTTGGCTGTGGCAGTGGGAATAACTTGTTTTAAGATTCCAAAAACTATTGAGACTAGAAATATAGCAACTATAAAGCAACTAATGTCTTTTGCAACAGAAAGCATCCAGACTGACAGGCCCCAATTCTTGAATCATCATAGCTGGTCAGGTGGTTGTCTAGGAAAAATGACAACACAACCATGAAATACAGGCAACCAAACACCACGTGGTGGGAAAAAGAGTCAGGGTCATCCTCCTCCCTTGCGACGCTTTCCGTCTGATGCAACTGCATAATTGGCGGGGTTATTTTGGGGATTTAAAGGGACAATTTCCGACTCAGTTTCCTCTCTTGTATGGTTTCATCCACTTCTTGGGCATCCACTTTACTCCTGAGAACGTGGACAGACATGCATATCCACGGCCCCATGTCACTAATTTAAAGGGACCCTGGATCTCTTTAGAGTCTGGATCTCTCACCATAACAGGAGGTCTTTCCTTGACTGGCAGTTGTTGGTAGTTGTAAAAATGCCTCAGGACTGGTGGGTTTGGGTTGTCAAAGGAGCAGTTAAGAAAGTTGATAGTAAACAAAGCTTTGTACAACCTGTGCTGCGGTAAAAAGACCTGGAAATCTCCTCTCTGGTGGGTTGTATTGTGTTTTTACATTTCTGTAACAGTTCTGTAATGGTGTGCCCTTCCACTCCCCATTTTCTCCCAATGGTTCCACCCCGAGTTTTCTCGCCGTTCCCTCAGTGCCAATCTCCCTGAAAATGCTTAGTCACTTCCCCGTCCCCTCTCTGATACCCACTTGGCTCCCCATCCCATTCTTCCTGAATCTTCTACCCTGGGCGTTGAGGGATTGGATCAGGGCCCGAGGTCCCTCCCTTAAGTTTCCCCCATTGGTTCTTGTATCTGTCTCTCCTTTCACCTTCCCCTCCCCCAAATCCCCCCATTGGTCAATGGGCGTTCCCTTCCCCTGGTTTTTAAGATGTTGCACCCCGGTATTTAAGATGTTGCAAAAGCCTCGAGACCACTTTTGGCTGCTGGATTCTTTGTAGCTCCGAGCTCCCCAGAGCCTGGATTAAAACCGAAACTGTTTTCCTTGCCTTAAGTCAACTCCCTTATTATCTCCTCTGACGCCCCTCTCCTCCAAACAAGGCGGGCAGTGTAACTTTCTGCCTTAGCCGCTCCCCCACTCTCCTCGAGAACCAGGGGAGTGACCCCCGCACCTGACTGTGCCTCTGCAGGGCAGCAGAAGCCAGGGGGCTTCAGATTAGAACAGCAGCAGCAGGTGAGGACTTTTTTGAGTGTTTGATGGGTCCTCTCTATCACAGCTTGGCCGGTGGGGGAGTATGGTCTGATGTTGAACTCCCCATTCCTGCAAAAACTCACTGAACGTCTTGGATGTATAGCCTGGGCCATTATCTATTTTGATGGTTTTGGGGACTCCCAAGGTTTCAAAGGCCTGTACAAGATGTTTCTGTGCATCTGAGACCTTTTCCCCTGCATGGGCCGAGGCAAAAACTGCTCCCAAGAAGGTGTCCACTGATACATGTACGTTTTTCAGCTACCTGAATTCAGGCACATGGGTCATGTCAGTTTGTCAGACCTCACAACTGCAGAGTCCTCTTGGGTTTACTCCTGAACTCACTGATGGTAAGGAGGACTCCTGACAGTTTGGGCATGTGACCACAATCACCTTGGCCTGATCATGCCTCAGGTTAGAATTGGCGGATCAGACCAGGAACGTTTTGATGGAATTGCTGATGGCTAAGCTTGGCCTGTTGGAAGATGTTAGGTTGGCTGGCCAGCTGCAAAGGGGCAGCTAGGACGTCTGCGCTATTGTTCTCTTCACTGATGAACCCAGGGAGGTCAGTGTGTGACCTCACATGCATCACAAAAAAGGATTGCTCTCGGTGGGAAACTAGATATACAAGCTTTGAGAGCAAGCCAAAGATGACTGGATTGGAGACTTCCTTCAAGACTGCATGTTCTACTCTGGACACCACTCCTGCTATGTAAGCTGAATCGGTAACAATATTAATTGATACGGGGAATTTCTCAAAGACCCTTATGAGTGCATCTAACTCAGCAACTTGAGGAGAGCCCTCTACAATTTTAACATCGGCTTCCCACTGCTGAGTTTGAGGATTTTTCCGGGTCATCACTGACTTGTGGGACACTCTGGACCCATCAGTAAAGACTGTCAAGGCCTTTAATGGGTGTCTACTTTGGATTTCTTTTGGAATCAAATTAAACTCGACATTAAACAATTGGTGAGCTGAGTGATGGAAAAAATTTGGCCTGGATAACTGTCCACAGCAAACTGCAAATTCTTGTTTTTGTGGAGCAAGTGCTTCAAGGTCTCATTGGTTAGTTTCTCAGCTGATGTTTTGATGGGGACATGGATACATATGAAGTCGCACCCCGCCAACAGTTGCAGACGGACTTTAGCCTTTATGATCAACTGAGCCATCAGCTCTTGTGGCTGCGTGATGCTTTTGGACAACTGATGAGTGAGGAACACCCACTCTATGATTAGGAGAGGGTCCTTCTGGTCCGTGTCCCATTGAAAAATGAGCCTGTGAAGGCGTGGTAACTTACCTAAGATAATGTAGCAGAAGGGAAGGCCCTCACACCTACAGTGGGCTTGCCAGCCTGCCAGTGTGGATTGCACCTTCTCGGAGCACTGTCCTCGCCTCCTGGGTCAAGGCCCTTGGAGAATCTAACCCCTCTCCCCACCTCAACAAGTTGAAAAGGGGAGACAGATCCTCCATGGTGAGCCCCAACCCAGGTTCAAAGACCCACACAACTGTTGGAGGTCCTGCAGGGTTTTTGCATTGTCATTTATGAAAACCCTCTGGAGCTTGATGGTCTGGTTGAAAATTTCAAGCCCTAGATACTTCCAAGGTGGCAGCTTCTGTACTTTCTCCCTTTGCAACTCCAATCCATCTGTTGCCAAGGCAGTATCCTCAAGCACTCCTGCAAGCACATTGTCATTGGGGGCACAAGCAAGAACATCGTCCATATAGTGATATACGATGCAATCTCTTGCTCTAGCACACACTGGGGACAGGACTCTGGCGACATACCACTGGCAGATGGTGGGAGAACATTTGAGGCCCTGAGGCAATACTCTCCAGTGGTAGCACTTCATGGGAGCTTCTCTATTGATGGAGGGCACAGAGAAAGCAAAGCGTGGAGCATCGTCTGGGTGAAGGGGAATTTGAAAAAAGCCATCTTTTATATCAATGACAGCCAATGACTACTTTTGGGGGAGCATTGAAGAGGATGGCATCCCTAGTTGGAGAGACACCATGTCCTCGATTACATCATTGATTTTTCTCAAATCATGGAGGAGGCACCACTTATCCCTCCCTGGCTTTTTGATGACAAAGACCAGGGAGTTCCAAGGCTATTGGCTTCAATGATGTGACCCTTGGCCAACTCCTCAACAATCTGAGTGAGCGCACTTAATTTCTGTGTGTTCAGTGGCCACTGTTCTACCCACACGGGTGTATCTGTCAACCAATTTCGTTTCTGGGCAGGGTGCTCCTCAGTGACTGCCACTAAAAATCCTGAGTGTCTGGAAGTTCCAATTTGCCCTCCCATTGAGACATGGCATCTCTCCCCCATAGGGTGAACTTGGAATTCAACAGAAATGGGTGTATGGAGCCCAATTTCCCATTTGGTCCCTCAGTTTGTACAATGCTTCTGGATCTTTTAGCTAATTGGATGCCCCCAACACCTAGAACTTTGCTGGGCACACTTTGTAGCTCCCACTGTGATGGCCATTTTTGTGGAGAAATGACCATCACGTCTGCCCCCATGTCCATCATACCTTGTAACTGGAAGGAATGCCCCTCACTTTTAAGGTCACACCATACAAGGGGCTTGTCATCTTCCAGCACTTCAGTAAAATAAATGGAAAGGTTCAGGTCATTGCTGATGGCATAGAGCACTGGAATGGCCTGTGCAATGACTTGGCCCTCCAGCAGGAAGAGGAGGGGATGGACACAGTGTGCCATGAGACTGAAGTGCTCGGGATCAAGTGACAGGATTCTTGGGGCAATTTCAATCTCAAGGGGAGTGTTCTTGGTGTCCCCAACAGCAAGGTACTTGCAGTTTAAAGATGGGGAGTGCTTATAAGTCTCCACCTGATAGATGTGAGGGAGAAGTCCAGGTGCAGCAGTGACTACTTGCCAGGCCTGATCAGGAAAGAAAATAGGATTAGTTAATCTCAGCCGGTAAGGTTTTTTTTTAATCTGAGGTTATTACTTGAGCACTGGCATTATTGTCAGCGACCCCCACCATGGGCTGCCCTATTTTTATTGATGCACAGGGCAGACCCACGGTCTGTATTTAGTTTTTTTGTGGCTGGGAAGCTTCCCCGTCCCTTGCCCCTCCCCTCCCTGGAGCCACCCTTCCTTTGAAGAGGCATTGACTTATAAAATGTCCTTGATGGCAGTGGAAGCATCTCCTCCTAGGTGGTTGATTCCCTCAGGTAGAGGCTGCTGAAGCTGCTGTCTGTTCCCACAAGGCTGGTTTCCTCAGGGTGTCTTCTACAGTGTTTATGGCTTTCTTGGTGCACTTCTCTATAAGCTGGTCTAGGGTGGGAGTTGGAGTTGAAGGGAGTGACAGAATGACTTTTCTGCAGGCTTTGTTTGCATTGCTGGAGACTATTTCTAGTATCAACTGTTCTTGTATCTCTAGGTTTTTTACTCTCTTTTCTACAGGAGCACAAACCCATTCAACAAAGTCCATAAATGCCTCTGAAAAAGACTGCCTAATAAAATTACAGGGTTGGATTGGTTCTTTGGATGGCATGGTCAAGAAAGCTTTCTCTGCAGCATCTTTAACTTGATCTAGAACTATTTTTGGAATCCCCCCAGCCTATTTCCACACCTGCTACCAGTCACCCTCACTGACCAGATGATCAAAGGTGATATAATTCCCATCTCAATCAGTGGAGCATTCAGAGTTCTGCAAAAGCTGTGGAAGAAGGTCTCCCACTAATCTTTTCCACATTCGCTCCCATAATTTATATTCGGATGATGTGAACAAGCAATTAAAAAGCCTTTTTAAATCTGCAGGAACCAGCATGTATGAAGTATATGTTGCTTTTAAAAGACTCCTAAAAAACTCGCTTTTCTGGCTGAATTCACATTATGTTCTGCAAAGTTCTTTGATGCTGATATGACAATGGTTCCCTTCGCATTATAAGTGACTTGGGTTAGGAAAGGTGAGTTGTTATTTTCCACCACTTCTGGTCTCCCTGGCACTGCACTCCCGGTCCCCCTGTTACTGTGAGAACCAGAACCCAGAGCGTGGGAAACAGGAGGGTGGTGGGCGGAAACCTGAGCGGAGGCAGCCGAGGAGGAGGAGGAGGAGGAGGAGGAGGAGGAGGAGGAGGAGGAGGAGGGGGCTGGTGATGACACATCAATGGGAGGAGCAGTGGGTGGAACCATGGGTGGGGTGAAACTTCCCTCCCGCAAAGGAGGAGGAGGGACCCAGGGAGAGGGGAGGATCAGGAGTCTGGGCGGGAAGAGACAGAAAGGGGTTCTGGGAAGAAGAAGCATCTGCTACAAGGCTGAAACTTTTTTGTGGTGCTTCAGTGGGATGAGAGAAAGAACCATCTTGGAACTGAGAACTAGGATTTCTAATCGGGATGAAGGGATTGGATTGAGGGATCAGGGTCTGGTCCCTGAGAGTGTGGCCATCACTACTAGAGCAGGGGTTCCAAGGGGACCTGGGGGAGCCAGGGAGATGGTGGCAACCCTGCATCTTCTGAGGATGGGCTGCTACCCTCTGTCCACCCAGTGTGAGGGAAGGGAATGGGAGAAGAAGGTGGGGAAGAGGCATTTCTGGAGAAAACCAGGGGTAAACTCACGGTTTGGTTTTTAACTCCCTTTTCTTTCACTTTTAACACATCCCAAATCAACAGAAATAATGGCAAAATCCCTCTTTAATGGAGGAGTCACCTCTCTTTGTTAAATCACTCAATTTAGCACCTACTTGTTTCCAAAACACAAAATTTTGCACATCTTGTGAAGTAACATTTGGAAAGTTAAAAAACAACCACCTCATGAACCTTTTAACAATGCCTTTTGAAAACACAAGACCCGCCTTTCCCAGGGACTCTGTAACTTGGTAATAAACTTCCCTTTGTTGGGTAGACAGCCTGGCGCCCATCCTGTCTGCCTAGCTTAGCTTCCAACCATCCTCTGCAGGAAAAAGGAGAGAAAAGAAAAAGAGTCCTGAAATCCAATGGGGACAAACTGAGCATGCCATGCATTGTGTGTCCCCTTGCCTTGGGAAACAGCTGTCCACCCGCCGAGCCCCTGGCCGGGTCCCTCTCAGACCCTCAGAGAACTCACCAAACCATCAACTTCAGGAAATAGAGGTTGCAAAAGGGGTCCTTGGTCCCAAGACACCTTCCCAGATGCTGACAAGAAAGCTACATCTCTTTCCTCTGGGAGCACCGCTGACTAAAACAGAGTGTGTTCACATGGAGGCGATGGCACAGCATGGTTATGAATGCAGGGGCATGTTTACCGGCAGTATAGTCTGTCCGTTGGGTTTCTTCACGCGGAAACTGTGGCACCGCTTCCCACCAACGATTCTTCTCAACGAAAGCTCAGCGCTGCTCCCTGCCACCACTTCTTCGTGGTGAAAGTGTGGCACCGCTTTTTGCCACCACTTCTGCACCGTGGCAACATGCAGCGCCAATGCTGGCAATCCTTGCAGCAGCGAAAATGCACGGAGAAAGCCTTGCGGCAACAAAGAAGGCTTAACGTTGGTGTGCCACCTGCGCCTGGCTCTCAGCAGCCACGGGATGGAGGTTCACCGCCTGGCTGTCCCACGAGTGGCCAGAGGGCAGACACTTGTGTGGCCGCCCCCGAGTCTCTGCTGAGACTGGTGCGAGTGGCGGTGATTGCTGTGGCGTGGGGAGCACAGCAGCAATCACCTGCTGCTGTGGACGCATGAGGAAACCAAGGCAAAGGAATAAGGGAAGGATACTTGTCTGAATCTCCAAATCTTTCATGACGAAGTTGGGGTAGAACAAGTGAACCGAATCTGAACCTGAAGGGGCTACTTTTATAGGGTAGAGGGAACATGGGGAGGGCACAACCTTTGAAAAATAGGAGGGCATTAGGGGAGGGGTGCAGGGTAAGGGCTCCCCAGTAGAAGCCAACATGGGGAGGGAGCAAACTTTACAACCCAATTCTGCTTTGAGGAAGGGATGAGAGACAGGGAACACTGCAGAACCAAAGCAGTGTGCTATCTTTGACAGACAGGGGTGAGACAAGGGAACAAGGGAGGTATACAGGTGGATTGACATGTGGATTGACATACATTTTGTTGGGGAAAACTGTGGTAAACAACTCAGGACTGAACCATTAGGGAAGCCAAATGGGGTACATAGACAAAACCATTACAAACTTATAACATGGAATATTAAAACATACTGCAGAAGAACCAACTGTGAAATAACACTACCAGAATTCTCTACAACAGGGATCATCACTGGCTGATACTTTGCTTCATCCAGTATGGAATACTGAATATGATGTAAACATTGCAATCAATGAGAATCAGTGAGTTATGTTGGAAAATGCTAAGATCTCAAAAATCACAGACATGGAAAGAAAGGATTGGGTTTTCATGATTCTTAGGTGTTATACCTACAATTTTTTGAGAAGTGTACATTGAGTCCCTAAGCTTTTTAATTCCTGCTTTTTTTTCACCTAATCTAGGCTGGTGCAACAGAATATAAAGGAGAATGGTAATCAAAATGAAATTGCTTCTATTCCACTCCTTCAGATATCTTCCTATTTTTATAAAGGTGGCAAGTTTAAATGAAATACTTGCATTCTTGAAAAAATTGCATTATTCACAAAGATTCTGGCTGGCAAAGCAGAAGTGTCATGGCATTCACCAGTCCCTTCTGTGGGTGAAAATGTCTGCCTCATTTGTTTATATGTTCACTTTTATATAGGGCCCCAGAGATGGGACTGGGCTGCAAAGGAAAAAGGGTGGAGCATGGAGGAGACGTGTTCCTTACTCAACCCAGTAAAAATCAGTAAAATCTAATACAGTCTGAGATGGTTTTTTTATTATGCAACTTTCAGTCACCTAATCTAGCGAAGGTAGATGAGTATCTGCATGAGCAGGTGACCAGGTGTCACTGCCAGACTCCTGAAGTTTCAGCCACAGGTGTCACATACCTGCCTGCAGGGCTCAGCTGGGGTTTGTGTCATGGCTGATCATACAGCTCATAGATCTTGTTCAAGTTTAAAAGCTTCCATCTTTTGACACCCACCCCTCATCAGACTTCAGTGAGTAAGTTCTGTCATAATTGATCCTGGATGAGTGTTCACTATTAGTCAGTTTTTTAAAACCAGCTGGGGTACATGCTGATAACAATAGTTAACTCACAAAGTCAAGAAAACAAGTGGTCTTTGGATTGCAGTCTGCTACTTGTGGTCCTCAAGAGAAGACCCAGTAACAGTGGCAATGTAATCCAAAGGTATATCAACCCTTTATTTTAAATTTGTAAATACTACAGCTGTTGTGAAAACTTCATTTGAAGTTGGAATGGGCAAAAAACACCCTCTTGGGCACATGGTTGATAACACTGGTCACTTGCGATACCTATAGCATATCAAAGTGTTAGGCCAGTTTCTGATAAGTTACTGTGTGGTAGATCACATCTTGCTTTTCTAAATAGAAATTTAAAATAGTGTTTCTGGAACTGTTATATGGGACTTCAATTATTGAGGGGTTTTTATTTGGTTGAGGGTTTTTTTTTTACAGCTTAATTTTATTAATGTATTCATCGGGTTAAGCAGTTATCTTAAAATGCCAGTAATTGTTCAAATGCTGGTCTGTAAATAAAGCATGACCTTAATATTTTAGAAAATGTAAACTTTGGACCTTTACCGATATATTTTTTTAAAACGTTGCTTCATTTTGCATTCAGTAATATTAGTTTGTAAACAAACTATACATTTTGTACCTGTGCAACATCAGAGGATGTGTATTCATTGCATTTTATTGGTTCTCTTGAGGAACATGATAAATGACCATTGTTAAAATGTTTTACTGTATCTGATCATAGATATAAAGACAGTAGGTCCAAAATAGGATCTACTTTGTTTTTTCTAAATATATTAGTCTTGCTATGTTTTCTTATCTGAAACTGTGTGCACTTCTTCCTGGGTAAGTTGGGTTTGAAAAGACTGTACAAAACAGATCTGTTGTGGTAAGAGTTCAAAAATGTAAAATGTGAAGGAAGTAAATTTTCTCAAGGTCTGCTATGAAGAATTCAAGAAGCCATGAGCTTAAATTACAACAGTAAACCATTATGTTAGGGGAAAAAAAAACCCCAAGTTTTAAAGGATTTTAATAATGAATCACTAAAAGAGAATGCCTGGGGAGGTACTGCAATCTCCACTAGTAGTAATATTCAAGAACGGGTTAGACAAACAAAATTAGGAATTATTTAAATATGGTTAATTCTGCTTTGAAGCTAAGGGATAAGCACAATAACCTCTCAAGAAGACCCTCATTGGGATTTTTTTGGAAAGTAATAAATTAAAATGGAGCTCACTGGGACAGCAGACACTGGAGTGGAAAGACCAAACTCAAGTATTACAGCTAAAGAAAACTACTGCTGACTTTTGAGCACAAGTAGTCAGGCTGTGAGTTTGAAATTGTTATAGAAAAGCAGGCTTGCATTAGAAGACTCACGGTGGAAAGTGTGAGAACATTGTGTGTTTCATCAGAGTAGATTCTGCTTTTGTTACAGTTTATAGCTGTAAAAGTTACAGGTGTGGAGGGATGGAGGTATCCTTAGCTGTATACGTACTCTTGTTAATGTGTTCTAAACTAATCTGTATATTCTGAAGGAATGTTAGCCTATATATTGTGGCAGTGTGTCGGTGAAGTTCAGGTAAATTTGTCTGCATCTTAAAATGCTTACTGCTCCCATCTCTCTCCTGTCTGTGCCAAAAGACACCATGCACAAAAGCAGGTGTTCATCAGCTCCAAGCCAATGAGGTTTCCCAGCGTGATAATCTGTAAGCTATGAGCTGTGTTCATTGAGGAATGGGCACATTTTTATTTTTGCTTAGACAAAGATGGAAACTTCTTTTAGCGTTTGAGACAGTGGATGAGATTCTGTCCAATTAGTGGAAATTTTGCTGTTGGTGCTATTAGGGCCAGACTAATCTAACATTCCTTGGAAGGTTTTTGTTTGGACTTTTTAAGAGAAAAAGGAACAAAAATAACACATTTTGAACTGCAGTATCTGCTTAATTTCTTGTCCTAATCGTATTAGCCATGGGTATGCTGCTGATTATTTGGCACAACTCAATTTGGAAACTAGAAGTTCAAGAAAGAATACCCTTCAGCCCTTCTCCATTCACCAGCCCTTCTTTTACATACTACTCTTACCAATCTTTTAAAAAATATTAGAAAATTAAGCAAATCAAAATTGAATGAGTACTTGTGGTTTTGTTTTTATGCTTTAATCTTTTAGAAAGGTTTAGACCTGGTGATCAGAGTTTTAAAGCTTGTTTTGTGACAAGAAATTCCTCATGCTAACTTGAGTAGCAAAAGTTTGAGGTCAGCTTCTATTTGTTCCAGTAAGCTACAGAATGCTAAATACTCCTCAAAATCTTGCCATTTAGGTAGCCAAACTGGAGTTCTTGTGAAGATCAGGCCTCAGTTTTCTAATACAGAGATACTTTCATGTTTCCATTAAGTAGGGATACTTAAAACTATTAGAGTTATATGAAATACAAAATAAATTACCAGATTATATCAGAAAGTCTGCCCTAAAGTTAGTAATATTTTAGTGGCAGATTATCTTTTATTAAATATTCTATTAATACAGACAACTATGGTGTTATAGAGAAGACAAAGCATTTGTAAAAGACTACATCATCTACTGCACACAACAGATGACTTTTCTGAATGTAAACATTTACAGATAACTACAGAACAGGATAATTCTGCCTGAACGGTAAAGACAGATCTCAGGAATTATCATCTTTTCAGTTTATCCTTAGATCACAGTAGTGTGCCCAGTCAGCCAGAAATGCGAACATTTCGTTAAAAATTCCATTACAGCAGTTGGTCTGTCATTTGTCTTCATATAGATCTAAAACAATTATAGTAACATACTTATTTCAGAACAGATGGAGGATTTCCATTAATAGATCAGTTACATATATGTCATAAGAGTTGAGACACCTATTCTCAGGAAGTATTTTTAAATGTAATGCAAGAAACCTGAAAAAAATAGAATAGCTAAAAATAGTGATTTATACAGTATTGATATGTTTTACAGTGTTTTTCTCTCCGTTGTCCTTCTATATTATTTTTATTTTCATGCCCTGTTCATTTAGATATTTATAGAACTCTGAAACTTGGTGAACTTTGGTGGTTCCAATATGAACACCAATGTAACTCCTTAAAATAGAAATAATATTTTTGAATCTCGTTAATACATATTTTTAAATTTACTGGGTTTTTTTAGTGTTTGGTAGTTAAGCATCTAAGTTTTATAGGTAAACCTGAAAAACATGTGAACTGTATGAATAAAGGTGTACTACATCTGATCTGTTTGGTATAGGGTATCAAAAAACATAGCCAAAGCAGAACTTCTGGATACCTGTATTTCAGGTTCCTTCCATGATTTTTTTTATAAGTCTGTACTTTGAGAGCATGAGTTTGTAAAACAAGTAGTACTAACAAGAAATTAGAATTCTTACTGAATTGAAATTCCAAATGTATTTTCTTTTTTATAATACAGAGCCATTTTAAAGAAGTATGAAAGAGAGTAACTCCATGGCAATAAATAGATCTAAAGTTTTATTTTCATTCAGAAGTAAAATAACTTCATAGATACGATGCATTAAATACAGATAATCTTTATTAAATCATTAAAACATGACAGCTCTTTTTTGCTTTTTCCACCAGAGCATGGGAAATTTTTTGTTTAGAAAAATGTATTTCTGATGTAAACCCATTCTGTTAAAAACAATAACCAAAATCACCCAAACCCTACAGTGCTTCCACTTGCAGTTTTCTGACCTCCTCCCAAAGGCCTGTTTATACATTTAAGTAATCTGTATATGCAAGCAACATAGAATATTTTTGTCTTTTAAAATTTTCGAAAGACCAAGCTTCCCTGCATCTAAGTTTTCATTCTTCACTAATAAAAATCCTTTCTTTTTCCAGGGTAGAGGATACCACAAGCAGTGCCTACAGGATCAAAGCACTGTAGTGCAAATTGCTCAGACAGGAGAATGGAGTATAGTGGAGCTCCACTAGCTCCACTGATGGAGCTTCCACTAGGGTCAGTGGAAGAACAGCCTCAGATTGGAGCAGCTTAAGCTGTTGTGGAGCTGCCTTCTGAGACAGCAGCTTTGTTTTTGTTTTTGTTGTTTTGACTGCCATGGTGAAACTGAAATTTTTTGCTAGAAGGGGTAATCTCATTTTCTCTTTTCCTTTCTTCCTGTTGCCCTTTGCACCTGTTTCCTTTGCCTCATTTGCCTCAGATTTAGTGGCTCTTGTGCCTTTAGAGTAAGCCAGTGGAATGATCTTACATAAGAAAGCAATTCAGTACTTAAGTGAGTTGGTTTTAAATTGACGACCTTGTTGAACAAATTCATTGATCCAAAGTAAGTGGCAGGAGCACATTGCTGGAGTAAGAAGAAGGAACGGAGCAGGGCTTGCCCAGCTTTGGCACCAAATTAAATACAAGGTGATGAGGTACAGCACATGTTGCACAGTGTTTGTGAGAAGCTGCTAGGCAACAGAAGGCATCTGACACTATTTCCTTGCAACATCCACTGCTGGTAGACTTGTGGAATTTTGAAGAGGGTGAGCTGTGTGTGTCACTTCTGCTTTTTCAGGAGGATGGAATTTGGGGGTTTGTTGGAAAGGATGGATAAATATAATTAATTGCCTGGCAAAAGATTTACAATAGTACAGCCAGGATGAAAACAATCCCCCCTACTGCCTGGACAATACCCTTACCTACAGATAGGTCCAAAAGTCAAATGGACTGTTCCATCTCAACCCCCAAAATGCATGGTTCATCCCACACCTGTAACCCTCCCCTGAAGCATCAAGCGTCTGTGACCCCATTGGCCCAAGTCTTGTTCCAGCCCACCTTGAAGCCCCTTGATAAGGGGTCTCTGGGGGGCCAGACGCCCTCTTGGGATCCCCACACTGTTGGAACTTCCCCTCTCTTAGATCTTCCCCTCTCTTGGAACTTCCCCTCTCTTGGAACTCCCCTCTCATGGAATCCCTGCTCTCTTAGAACTTCCCCCTTCTTCTAGAGCATCCTCTCTACCCCTTGTCTCTCCCCTCCCCATCCCCTCGGGCCTTGCCACGTGCTGTGTCTGGCAGCTCCAAGCAAGACCTTTCACCATCCCTAATAAACCTTATATTCTAAGAGCAGCCTTCAGAGATCTCTCGTCTCCATTCATCAAAGCCATCCTGGAGCACAGCCTTCCCTACAGGGGTTGAAGTAGTGGGGGCTATTTTTCTCCATCTTTTTTGTTGTTTACTACTGTTTGCCTCTTATCCAACAGTTCTGCACAGTCTTGAATGATAGCAAATTGCTCAAGCTAAGGAGGAAGGGTTCTTAAAAAAAGACAATAGGTATTTAACCAACTGAAGGACAAAACTGGAATCCCAAAAGTATGAAAAAACATATTTTTTCAACGTAAGTTAATCTTTGCAAGTATTAGAAGTAAACAATATTCACTTCATAGTCATTTGCATCTATTGTAGATCTGGTTTAGATACCATGCTGGGTAAAGAAAATTAATCACTCTTTTTAGTTAATGCAGATAATATATATCCAAAGTATAGAGATAGGTTCTGTATTTCACTAGGTGTTGTCAGCTAGACTGATTTTATCATAATTTGATTTTCTGCCTTTTCAGTTTAGAGTTGTATGGCAAACCTAAAGTTTTCAAATGAGTGATTTTGATTTATTTCCACCTATTAATCTGTTTAAAGGCCTGGATATAAAAATTGTAGGTTTTCTTACATATCCACTTGGTACTTGACATTAATGAGTTTTAAATGTAATTCTTGACTTGTGTAGCTGAGGTATTCCTTGTTAAGAGGATTCCTTGTTAAGAATGCTTTCAGAAGGCATTCCTTGTTAAGAGTTGCCTTCTTTCAGTGTAAAGTTCTTCCCTGGAAATTAGTTCTGTTCACTGATATTTCTCGTGGTTCTCTATACATTTAACAAATTTTTTTTCCCCATTTGAAGTAATAGCATTTTAATATTTCCTTTTTACAAGGTGCTTTATTACAGCTATTACTGATTTTGATGTTTTAGTAATTTTCATCCAAATTCTCCAGTAACTCTTATAACAAGCATGGCCCCTACATTCTTGCTCTTAAAGTATAAAATAGAACTTACACCAGGATTTGGAGACATAAACTTTGTAATGCTTATGTAATGTTTCAGTCTTTAACTTTACAGGACTGTACAGGAAATCTTATACTCCTGAAAGGCAGTAAGATCTCTTTGACTGCTTGTATTGGAAAGAGTTGATTTTTAAAAACATTTGCATATGTGTATTCTATTTGTCTTTGTGGATATGTTTTATCTGAGGTCAAATAAGGGAAAAGAATTCAACAGTCTATTTGCAAAGTAGGAAGGAGCAGATCTACCCTTTTGTATTTCAAAGGAGTTAAAGGTCTGAACAAAACTGGGGTTGGTTACTAGACTAACAGTTATTTAAAACTCTACATATAGTAACAATTAAAACTTACAGCTTTTAAAGAGCTTGACAAGCATAAGCCTGGTTTGCTTATGCTCGAGCTTTGCAATTCAGTCTGCACAAAAAAACCCAACCCTGAAATACATGAGAAATGCTTACTTTAAAATGCCATTGCTGCCATCATAATCAGATGTATGTTAGACACAAATGTTTTAATTGAAGTGAACAATTACCCATTTTAAGAGTCTTGGTCAATGTTTTCAATATGAAGTATAGGTTTCATTTTCCACTTCAATAATTAACTTCTGTCCTGTTGTGTGACTTTCTTATAGATCTCCCATTGTTTTAAGGACAGATTAAATGGAGTCAGTCAGGAGCTCTGATTTGATGGATGTGATAAATTCTACCAGCGTAGGATTGTCCTATTATAGATACTTTCCAGATAGATATGGATTATGATCTGAGAATCTTGCTAACATAATTTAAAGTTTTAGAACCCTACTGTTTTAAATCCTTTCTTATGTATCAAAGCTGATGCTTTCAAACTTAATTTAAAACTAATGTATTTATCTTGTTTTTCTACATTGCTCAGTTTTTAGCCATGCATGATGCAATCCCCATTCTTTTGACTTTATAGAACAAGTTAGGAAGCTACATTGTGTATTTACCATTTGTCTTTCATATTGCTGTGATTCAGTATAATTTCCCCCTTCTCAGTTCTTGAACAGTCTAAGCTATTTAGTAGCGCGTTCAAATTATGACTTTGATATTTACATTTTACTTACCTTTTTTCTTTTCTTTGAGCATGAAATTAAGCATTTGGTTTGATATTTAGATTTACTTTTATAAAAATATATAACTGATTGATTGAGGACTCTTAATAGTGGGTTTTTTTCTGAGTCTTGAAATCTTCATTCATTCAAAAGCTGACTTTTCCTCTTCTTAGCTCATTGGCTAGCTGTTCTGCCATGGGTCATAAATGCTTCTCTCCATTTAAGTTTCCTGAAAGCTTGAGAAAAAGACCTAATTTTATGGCTTGTATGTCAAGTTACACACACTAATAAGCTGTGGTATGATCAGAGTCTTAAAACAGTTTTTATAGAAAAGAGAAAGATGTATACAAAAATATTAATTTTTAGTGTAATGAATATTGCTGATAGGAACAGAAAAGTTTTGAAAATGAGAATTTCACTTGAAGGACACTTCCAACTCATCCTATCCATTTTCAGTATGGTGCAGAATGCTATGGCCTGGTCCATGGAGACACGTCAGGCAGCATGTAACACAACAGTGGTTGTGTGTGAGGTCCTTTAAAACCTCTGCCTATGTTTCACAGTGTCTCTGCTAGATCCAAGGGCTTGACTGGACTGAATTCCTTGCTGTATAAAAGAATTCCTGCGTGATGGAAAGACTCTAAATTTTGGACTGTGACTCATTCATCTGTCTTGGTGAAGGGACTGACAACCAGCAGAGATGTGGCAGGTGGGAACAGCGATTACTTTGGCTCCATTGCACAGTTGTGTATGTAGTAATATTTTAGGTGAGTCATTGAATCTTTTATTTAAACCTCCTGAGTTTATCTAGGTCTTTGGTTTTTTTTTTTTGGTTTTTTTTTTTGTTTTTTTTTTTATTGGCTTTTGTTTTGGGTTCAGCTTCTCTAATTTTGACTCCTTTCTATAACAGAAAGATACCAATTTATTTATTATGGGACTGTTGGAAAATAATCATTAATGGGTGGGTGCAAGGCATTCAGCTGTTGTGAAGGAGGCAATATAATCAGCTAGAAATATTGCCTAGATGGATGTGGGCATTTTGGGATAACTTTATGGGCTGTGAGAAGTCCTGGGGTGGATGCATCTTTGTGATACTTTAAAGAACCCCAACAAACAAAACAAAAAACCACCATAAAACTATACAGCTATTTCTCCTAGACCGTGTTTAAAATTTATTCATATTTATAAATCACAGACCTGAACTGCTATGTAGTTTATCAGATTAATTAAGAAAAATGAATAAACCATTGAATTAAAATACTGTTGGCCAGCTTATATTTAATGGTATTCACTTTTTACTGTCTTGGGAAATGTTGCATGTTTTTGCTTCTGGCTTTCACAGTGTCATCTCTTTGGCTGCTGGAAATCTGTGCACAGCTATTCTTCTGAAGCACTCATGGAAAGGTAACTGGCTTTTCATTTCATTACTTTTTCAGGTGAATGGCACTTGTGTCTATTTTTATTTTTCTTTCCTACCTTCTCTGTTTATTCTCTCCTTCTGTCTGTTAGAGGTATATTAATCAGAGAGTTATTAAATGTTAGATTTCTAAATCTAGGATCCTGACTATTATGATCCCTGCTATACAGATTGCAATTTGACATCTCAAATAGTCATCTAATGTTTAGATATTTCTTGATGACATCCAGTCACAATTTCCTCTAAACAGCTTGCTTGCCGATTCAGATGTAATATATTGCATCTTGGCTAGTAAAGATTTTAATGTTAAGCTTAACCATAAGATTACAGTGACTGTAATCACTTTTTGAAGACCCTTGTGGTCTTAGCCAATATAGCAAAAGACATCAAATAATCCAAGCAGTTTCCAGTTTTCCCTCCCAAAAATCTAGATTTGATTATTAATGTGTAAGTGTGGGAGGAAATAAAAAGGCTCAGAGATAATTATTTCTTAAAGTTGGGTAAAAAAAAAATTACAAAATATAACATTTTTGAATGTATTTGATGTAAAACATGAAATCTTGATGATCTCTTTAGATTAATTTTATTATAGAATGTGTTCATTTATGTTTAGGTGATTCTTTCTGAACAATTTTTTCAGAAAAGAGTTTTAAATATTATCTGTAAAATGTTAGCTGTATGTTCTTATTAACATAACATTGAAACCTTGCATGTCACCAGATGGGAAGGTCTCCTTCCTGAAGAGATTTACTAAGCTTCTGAATCTATGTGACCAAATAATTGTTCTCAGCTCCATCAGAATAAAGGGCTTACTTCAAATCTAAATTCACAGAATTATGGATCGTATGGACGATTTAAAGTGACATCAGTCAACATGATTTTTGTAACTGTTTAGAAATGTTAACTCTGTTAAAAAAGTGTTAAAGTTTTTAACAGAATACTTTACAAGTAAGCCAAGACATCCTCAAAAAAGTATTTGAAGATATATACCAAAGAATTTTTACACCCATTGATGTTATATGGAAATCACTCACTTAAAGATTAAGTATTTAAATTATATACAAGGCAGGAACTGTATAATTACTGAAAAAAAAATATATACTGATTTTTTAAAAGTGATTTTGTGCTTCCTATTTCATACATGTTGATGGAACATGTTTAAATATATTGTGTTTAGTGATGTAACCTCCTTTTTTACCAATATGCTTAATTCACAAGGGATTTTTTTTTGTATAAGTGGGCATAACTAGTGTTGTTTTCCACTTACTTGAAGTTGAATGAAAAAAAAAACAACTAGTAGTGCACTCTTTGTTTCGAGGGTTGTGCTGCATTAACTTCACACTCCTGAGCTGAGAGTTCACTATAGAACTCCATCCTGTGCACCTATTTCAGTGATTTTTTTTTTTGATGAATTTGAATTTGTGACCCAATCAAAAATCCATAAATTAACTTTATAACAAAAAGAAGCTCTAAAAGCTTTTTGATAACATATTTCCCTCTAGCAGAAAACATTACTTGCTGTTAGCTTTTAATTTGAACAAGAAAACTGAAAACTCTAGAATAAAATGTGACTGGTTTGAGTTATTTATCAGATTAAATACAGCTAGTAGTTAAAGAAACATATTAATTAGCATTATTGTTAATGAACTGTATTCTTTCACCAAAATGGTGTAGGTTCTGTTACCAAGTTGCATATACCCACCTAGAATTTTTCAGGTTTCTTACAGATTTTGGTATCACTGAATAGTATTTATTGTCGTAAAAATCTTTTAGCAAGCTGCTCCACCATCTCAAAACACAATCCTTTAAAAGCATCCATATAATTTGAGAATGTATGTAATAGAAATACATCCAATAGAATTTTTTTTTCAGAAGTGCTTTAATACCTTTTTTAAATGATGGATAACTCTCCATCAAGCATTAAGGGCTACGTAATGGATATATCATAAAAATACCAATGTAAGTTTTCTTGTATTCTTTTCAGATTATGGATCAATTATGATTTTCTAAAGATTATGGGGTATCCTTCACTTTTTTCTTAGAAATGCTGAATATTGCTGACTGCATTTGTTTCTGTATTTTGTGTGGGATACCTTTACTAGAAATTGTAATTCTAGTTGAAACTTCTAATTGAGTTCTTAGGTACCCTGTTAGTTCCCATACTTTAGCTGGTTGAGAATAATGATAGGTGAGGAAAGGTTAGAATAGAGATTTTTGAAGTCACATTTTCAAGGGGAACACCATTCCTGAGCAACCAGGGGTATGTTTATGTTTGTTCATTCAGTTGCCATCTGAGAGAGATGAAACTGATCCCTAATATATTAGACAGAAGAGGGAAACAAATAGCAATAAATGAGCTGATCCTGCTAAGGGGAATAAAAGGAATATTCAGAAACTGGATACTAGAAATGGTAAGGGAAGATAAATATGGAAGGCATTCCCAAGGAGTAATGATGTTACACACTTAAAAAAAAAAAACAAAAATCCAACAAGCCTCCCTCAAAAAAAAAAAAAAAACCAACAAAAAAAATCCCCCCAAAAAACCACCCAAAAATACCCCAAAAAACCAAACCAACAATAAAACAAAAAAACAGTCTACCACCAGATGATTAGTTGTTTAACTTTGACAGTGATGCCACTCTTGAGTTCTTGCTGAAGTATATAAGCAATATTATTTAAGGAGGTCAGTGCTTTTCTGTACCTGTATTTTAAGAATAAGGCCTTATTTTGAGATTTCAAGCATCCCAGGTTAATTGGAGAATTCTGTGTTTGTGAAATGCTTGACTATGAAAAGAATGAAATAAGCTTGTAAGAATATCTTAGGTTAGGAAAATGTGATTGGAAAATATATTGCACATTGCAAATATATACATGCCAAAATTTATGCTTTTTTTAAAAATTTACTTTCTAGAATTTGCACTGATAATGTTTTTCAAAATCCCTCTTTCAAGTTAGGCTTAAAGAGGAGAATTAGTTTTTGTAAAGCTTGTCCCATCTGGCTGTGTGTTTCTCACTTCTGCTGTAGAAGTTCATGGTTCAAAGGAAATCTGACTGTAGGTTATACAAAAAAAATGTAAATGAAACCTGAAACATAAAAGATCGTAGGGAATTATAATTAATCTTCTGCTTTTGACCCTCATCATCTTTATTTTATTACTATTCATTATTTTCTTTACTGTTTTGCCTTGATGTCATCTTTTATATGCCAAAATATTCATGGTGCCTCATAAAGTGCTGCTGTTTGGTACAGCTGGGTTAACAGGCCTGTGAAATCAGAGTATAAATTCCTCAGCATCTGAGCTTTTGCAAGCAAAAATGCTGTGACAAAGTACAGTGTTGATGAAGCCTATTACCAGTGGTGTCTGCTTGCAGTGAAAGCAGCGCACCCCAAAATGTCAGGCAGTGGGACTGTTGTGGAGAGGGGTAATTGGGAACAATAAGCCAGTCTCCGTGCCGGGCAGATTGCTATTGCCTTTCTCCTTTTTGCCCTTATCCCTGCTGCCACTTCAGGGTAAGGAGTTATGGCAATGATGGTTCCCTGGCAGAGACAGCGGGGGAGAGAAAGAGAGTGTGTGCGTGTGTGTGCGTGTGTGTGTCCGTGCGGGCGCCCCGGCCCCTTCCCCGCCCCGCCGCATTGTGGAGGGAGGGACCGCGGCCGCCTCCGCCGCCGTGCGCGGCCGGGCGCTGTCCGACGTGCTGAGACCGGCGGCGCCGGGAGCTGTCCGAGGTGCTGAGCCCGGCGGGACGGGCGCTGTCCGTGGTGCTGCTCTCAGGAGAGCCGGACGACGTCCGGGTGCTGACCCAGCGGGGCCGGGAGCTGTCCGAGGTGCTGAGCCCGGCGGGGCCGGGAGCTGTCCGAGGTGCTGAGCCGCTCTGCCTGGGCGACACCATGGTTTTCGCTCCAGGTAAGGGCAGCTGCATCCCGATCCCAGCTGGGTAGCCTCGCAAGAAGGCCCCGGCTGTGCCAGAGAGCTGCTGTGGGGAGTGGGTAGTGCGTGAGGCAGAGCTGCCAGCAGGCAGAGGCAGGTAGGTTCAAAGGAGGTGGTTTAGCTTAGGATTTCTTTAGCTGTGGATCCAAAGGTTATGAGGGTCACCCCTGTGGTTCTCACCAGGGACAGGAGCCTCCTATAGAAGTCTGCAGGGTGCTGTGCTTGTCAGACTGCCTTAAAGGGTCACGAAGGGGGATGTGGCCTTTCAGTAACTGGTGAGTGAGTCCCCCTCTGCACCCGCACTAGTGGCTGTCAATATGACCATCCCTGAAGCTCATGGAGATAATTTACAAATTTCATTTCCTCTTTCCTCTCCCTCAAAACAAAATAAGTATTTGAATGAAAGAGAACAGAAAGTTTGATTAGTCCAGTTTTTTACTGGAACAAAATTTAAGATTTCAGCAGTTCATGTCTAATGTGAGATCTCACTGTATAAGAGTGCAGAATCTGTAGTGCATAGTATACTTTTGTGTTACCCATAAAAGAACCAATTTTTAATTGGATTTGATACATTCTGCTTGGAAATAGGCAGTTGGTTGTTGAGAAAAGCATGAGAGTAACAAAAGGCCCAGTAGCTCCAGGGTGTAAATGTAAGTCACGCGTAATATCTTCTGTAAGGACATGACTTGAAAATAACTTTATTAAAGATGTATAACTTTCAGTAAAATAGTGGGTCAATAGAAAAGAGAAAGTGAACAGTGACAATTAATAACTATTAATACCTTTGTTTTGCAAAGTTAACAGAAGTTTTATCTTCCGTGAAATTCTATATCCAGTCTCTGAAAGGGTAAGAATCCAGAAGCTTTCATATTAAAAAACTTTCATATAAAAAAACTTTCATATAAAAGATCTTTTATACTCAAAAAAAAAAAAAATCTTGGGACTGACTTTGCTAACTCAATTCAGTTTCATTTTTTGAAAAAAATAGTGTCTCTTTTCAATAATCTCATTAATTTTGTCTACTTAACTGCCTGGTTGCTCTCCAATTTCATATGTTCATGTTTACATCATGTTCTGAAATTAGGAGGAAGTTATTTATCTTAATAGAATGATCCACTGCTTTTTGTGATAAACTTTTCAGCATTAGTTCTTTCCTGAACTCGTTTTGTCTGTCCCACTGTCACCATTAACTGTACAAGTTTTTAAAATGCTCTGTGGGACTGGAATACTTCAGGAAGACATTACTGCTAAAATAATGAAAACATGCATGTTTTTTCTCTAAAGGCTGAAAAAGAACAAACCCCAAAGCTCATTAATAACTGCATGAATTGTTCTTTTCACAACTCTAATCCACAGATGGAAAAAAATCCTTTGTCCAAAACTGTTATATATAGTCATTCTTCAGTTTTCCTTTACTCAAAGAAAAGCCTTATAAATGTTGTCATAAAATACATAGAGCAACTAAATGGAAATTTTTAAAAGAGATGATAAAACAATCTTTTGGGTTCAAACAGAGTAAGCCTGAGTAGACTCCAATTTTTCATTGCTTTTCTTCCCTGGCATTATCTCTTCAGAATATATTTAAAAAAAAAAAAAAAAAAAAAAAGAGGTTTATGCATCTTTAGCATCTTCATAGTACTTAAGGCCATATGATATAAAAATACTGTAAGTCTGATAAGAAACTGACATTCATTTCTTCAGTCAACTTTCTGATTTTATCTCACTATGATGAATGACCTCATTTTCTGTTCCATTTATTTGCTGGGGTGTGAAGGCAGAGTAAGTAAAAATTTATCTAACTGTAAATTGTTAGGGTCAGACTGATAAACTTCCAGGATGGGATAGAAAAAAGAAAACAAAACAACAATCAAGAGGAAATTCTCTTCCATAAACAAAAAATATGGAAGTACTTTAATTGATAACAAAGATAAGATTTTGCAGATGAATAAGATAATGGTCTTTTTCTTAAGGTCTTGGATATGTTATTTCAGAACTCTGAATTAATGGGCTATATTTATAAACTACTAAGTAGAAGCAGCTTATCAAGTTTAAATAACTTTAAAAGGTGAAGCCTTTGCTGACTATTTACTGAATACATACTTTGCTGTTAATCATCAACTCCCTAAATCTTACATCTCGTATGTTGAAAAAATTACATAACAAAGCAGCACAAAATTTAAAAAACCTCCAAAGAAGACTAGCTATTATTGAGATAGGTAGATAGAAAAAATATTATAAAATGGCCAGTATTCCATGCCAAAATAAGACCTCCTGGCTCATTTTAGGCAGTGTACTGCTATTTGTAGGTATGCAAAATGTATTCTTCATTTTCTTCATTTATTAATATTTTCCATCCCTCTTGAAATTAACATTGAGACTGTTCCAGAAAAGGAATTAAGGGTGCATTTTTTCTTTTCTTGGTTTAATTTGACTAGGGCTTCATTGTGCTGTCTTGTGCTGATTGATTAATGATGTGCTGATGTATAGGAAATGCAGTCCAAACTCTGTGAGATGTCTGGGCATTCATTTTCTTGGATAATTCACACATGTTGTGCTGCTCTTAGAATGGGGGCATGATACATGAAATTCATGCAAGCTATGCATTACAAGGTTTAGTTTCTTTACTTTTCCTGAACTGAAACACTTTAGGCAGTTTGAGAAGTAAATAACAGTGTATTATTTTAAATTTCATATAAGGATGGATGTACATATAAGACTGCAGTAGAGAAGCATGAAGTTTCAAGGATTGCATCAAAAAGCAGAGAGAAGTAATAATTTTCAATTGGCAGATCTTATGAAATTTTAAAAAAAAATTTTCTTTAGAAGAGTGTATTACAGAATTTTAAAAAATATCACCGCCAGATTAATAAAATACTGGTAACTATAAATAATTCCACAGATTAAATATATGATATTGTGAGGTAAGAAAGGAAGAGGAATTAAATAATTTATTTGTTCTAACACATTAGTAAAAATTAGATTATGCAGCAAGTTTTCTGCTGATAGCAGACCATTAGTTTACAAAGATGTGATCACTTCCAATATCAGTATTTACCAGATTTAACAGTAACTTTAAATGTTGCTGATCAAAGTCAGTTTTTTGCAGACTTTTACTTTTCCAAAATTACCTTGGGCATATTCCTTGCTTCTTTTCATTTCCAAAATGCTTTCCTAATGCAAAGATAAAAAAAATACTCTTTACTTATGGTTTGTCTGAACAAACACAATACAAAGGTGTTTTTCATGCTTCAAGACTTTTTTCTGATGCTATTTTGCACAAATCACTCAAACACTTATGTCTTACTCCTACTCTGTAAAGCCATAAATAAAATAACCAAATAATAGAGTCTCATCACTGCAGGCCATAATTGTTTCATCCAGTACAAAGCTGTGAATTTTTTTTTTGTTTCTTGTTTATTTGTTTGTTTGTTGGCATAGTTTATTTTAGAAATGAATCCATTTTGAACTGAATACCTCAAGAAAGATTGGAATATTTACATTGACAGGTTGTTTCAGGTCAAACACTCCCTTTCTTAAGTTTATGCCTGTTTGAATTGTGTGATTTCATCTTTCAGGTTAATCTTGTTATTTGTCAGTGTAATTTGAAGAATACCTTTTACCTGACAGTTTCTCTATAACTAGAAACTCAGATGCTTTACTCAACACCCTATAGTTCTAAAAGAAGGAGGATTTAGAATTAATTTTTGTATCAATATTTTTGTGTTAAAAAAAATGTGTCAACACAAAGTTTAAAGATAGACATCAGAGAAATCAGAATGTTCATAGCTCAGCGCCTTTTTCGTGCAACAGCAACACCAGTAGGCTTTCAACAAGCTTTTCATCAGCACAGCTGTTCTTAACATTTTAAAGCTGGGAGAAACATAGCAGACTTGTATAATGACACTGAAGATCAGAAATGCATCCTGTACCAAACATTTTAGGAATCTCATTACACTGCAATTGAAGACATAGCAGCTGCATACGGAAACAGATGTTCTTACTGGTCTGAATAGTCCTGATCTTCTCCAGTGGAAAAGCTGGGATAACAACAACCTGTTGTGTTGCAGAATGTGAAGGTGTGAAATTTCTTGACATATTTTTTCTTTTTTTTTTTTTTTTTCCCTATTTATAGTGTTACAGGTACTATTGCAGATTCCTGACCACAATACCCAGATCAAGACAGTATGGAAGGGCCTGTTCATGAATGCAAAAAATGCTATCATTAACTTCTTCGAAGGTACCCTGTTGTGGGATATCTCCAGTGTTTGTGCTGACTATGGTACTCTGGCACTCAGTTATGGAGTGTCTTTCATCCATGAGAACAAGGCAGGACACAGTCCTTGCCCTTATTAACTGCTATGCTACATTCTGCTAATGCTCTAAGTTCTGCAGTCCCCCCCAAAAATCTTTAATAAAAAATGTAAAAGTGTATACATATAGGATTCTTATTTGATAGCTTCATGTTGATAAAGTCCATGTGTAGGACATAATTTGAAAGTGAAAAACAAAACTATTTGCCAACCTCATGCTGTCATATAGTGGAAGTTTTGTCCAGTATTTGTTATAGCTGGTAGTGAGTATGGAGGCCACTGAGTTGCTGCCCAAAAGTGTCTGAAAGCATTTACAGCTCTCAACAATACCAGTTCTTCCTACCTGTGTTTGCCACTTGGTAGGAAGAAATCATATAGGAGGAGATTCCTTATTCTCTTTTGCTGAAGAAAAATGCTTCTTGTGCTGACCTTTTCCTAGTGACACATTGATCTTTCCCCTGCTGTGAAACTCCACTAGCAGACCTCATTGGTGAAGTGAAAGAAATTTAGTTCATAGATATTCAGAAATGTGATGAAATTAGTAAGTTAAGAAAATAATCAACAGTCCTAGGTACAATCTTTCTTTAAAGTACAAATAAACATGGTATTTGAAAAATGGTACAGAATTTATTTTTTCAAATAATTTTTAACAGAACTGAAGTCTTTAATAAGCGAGGCTGACACCTTTCACTTTGCTGTCTCAGGATTGAACCCTATTCAGGTTCGGTGTGAGAAGAATTTTGTTATCACAGTGGCTGTGTATGGCCTATATTAAAGGCGTTGTTCATAGTTGGGGGATAGTGGTAATAAGTGATATAGTCCTTATTAACATCCTTACTGGAACCATTTATTGAACAGGAAAGTCAAATCATGAATGTAGAAAAGGAATGAGTTACACTGACCTCTAGAGTTTGTTCGTCCAAGTCATTATTCTTGCAGGTGAATTGTTTTCTTGTACTTATTACAGACATAAATAGTATCATTCCAATCTTATATGTTTTATTGTGATAATGGAAATAAATGCCCTTACAGTAAAATACAGTGAAAGATAGATTTTTTCATATACTTCCAATCTTGTCTGTTAAAGATTTTTTAAGGATATAATACATTGTGTTACAAATAGTAGGTTAAGCAAAAATAAGGTGCAAGCAATGCATTTAAATTTATTTATAGCTTCTGTGAAGTTTTTGACTATCAGTTGGCCATCTGCATCATGTTTTTTACATAATAACTTTAAAGATTCTACAGAACTTTAGTGGATGTCAATTGGAACAGAGTCCTTACTGATGTTAGCAGAAATGAAAATCTGACCTGAATAGCCTTAATGTGCTTCAGGTTCCTTTAGAGTGCCTTGCCATGGAAGTCAGGGGAGGTGAGCTCTGTGTTGCTGTTGTCTGCCCTTGCAAATCCTGTAGTTTTCTTTCCAGGAGATGCTGTCTTCCTTCCTTCAAGAGAATTTGAATTTTTTTTCCCTGAAGAAGTAAATTCGAGTCATGTTCTACTCAGGCATTTCACTAGTGGTGAGGCAGACATAGCCTCCTGTGGATTACTTACATTTGCTTCACTTTGTAATATGTATATTTGATAGAATAACCAACCCTGTATTTTCTGGTTTTGGGCAGTGAATCCACTCATGTATCAGTACAGAGGGGTTGCATATCCATATCAGTACAGAGGGGTTGCATATCCATTAACAATTCTGTTAAATACCTGCAGATTGATATTACATTTTGTCTTGAAGTAAGTTTTCTTAATATAGCAGAAAATATTTCTCTGGGAAGAGAGAGAATCAGTTCCAAGAGTGGAAAACAACATGTGATGTCATCCTGTTGTAGGGAGATTCTGTCAAGATTACATCTATGAAATTAAAAATACCAAAAATGGGTTTTGCTCTTTCAAGGTGCCTTTTAGGTTTATATAATCTTTGGTTTACTTTCTGTCATGACTTTGTGTATATAATTGCATGTGTATGTACCCAAGGGAAATGAGTATTTCCCCAGAGAAATGGTCACGGCACCAAGCCTGACATGGTTCAAAGGTATTTGGACAACACTCTCAGGCACATGGTGTGACTCTTGGGGGTTGTCCTAAACAAGGCAGGAGTTGGACCCAATGATCCTGATGGGTCCCCTCCAACTCAGCATATTCTGTAATTCTGAGATTCTACATATACAAATACAAATTAATAAATAAATAAGTATGTATAATCTCAGTCTCAGTTGCTAATAGCTGTATTTACAGCTTTCATACTCCATTCACATTCTACAATAAACAGGGATTATTTTTTTTTCCCTGTACTGCTGTGCATTTGCAAATTTACGGCTTTTTTTGGGGGGGATGATGTTTTTCCTGGGTGGTTTTATCATGGGGTTTGGGGTTTATTTTAGAGCTAGAGAAGAGCTCTGCTTCACCTAACATTTGGCCAGACAATTTTTGACTCTGAATAATCTGGTATAAATTCAAATATATGTAAAATGTAGCAGGATGTTTTCACCGGCTAGAGCAGAATGTTTGCTGGGTTTTTACAGGTTATGTAACCTTTTCTCCATTTTTTAGACTTAAAAAAAAAAAGCAGGTTCAGATATTGCAAATTTTAATTAACCTGTACATAGTTCTTTAAGACCAAAACCCACAAAAAGTTGTAGAACTACAAACACAGCAGCTAGCAAAATAAACTCCCATTGAAAACTTGCGCTTTACTTATGCTCTACTGTGGTGGAAATTGTAAGTCTTCTAAAACAAAAGCTGTTTTTTGATGAGAATCGAAATGAGGGTTTTGATACAGATTCAGAAGACCTACATAAATGTTATTTAGATTTCTGTGCTTAATGTTTTCTTTTTAGATAGGAATCTCTGAGCACCTGAACTGTAGAAAATAGAAGTCAGAGGGGGGTCAGATGATGAGTGATGTCATTCAGGGCCCCACCTTGGGAGTGATGCTCTTTGATACCTTCATCAAGGACACAGGCAGTGGGATTGAGTGCACCCTCTGTGAGTTTGCAGATGACACGAAACTGAGCTGGCTGTGCAGTTGGCCCAGCAGAAGAATGGGATGCTGTCCAGAGGGACCTGGACAAACTTGAGGACCTCATAAAGTTCAACAAGTCCAAGTGCAAAGTACTGCACATGGGTTGAGGCAATTCCAGAGATGAGCACAGACTGGAAGAAGAACTCATTGAAAGCAGCCATGATGAGAAGGTCTTGGGGTACTGGTGGATGAAAAACTGGATGTGAGACAGCAATGTGCACTTACAGCCCCAAAACCGAACCAAATCCTGGGCTACATCAAAAGCAGCGTGCTCAGCAGGTCAAGGGAGGTGGTTCCCCTACTCCACTCTGGTGAGATCCCACCTGTAGTGCTGCATCTGGCATCCTCAACACAAGAAGGCCATGGACCTGTTAGAGTGGGCTCAGAGAAGCGGAAAAAAAGATGAACAGAGGGCTGGAGCACTTCTCCAATGAAGGCAGTTTGAGAGAGTAGGGGTTGTTCAGCTTGGAGAAGGGAAGACACTGGGGAGACCTGCAGGGAGCCTTCCGGTGCATAAAAAGGGCTTATAAAAAGCAGGGAGAGTGACTCTTTACATGGGCAGATAGTAATAAAACAAAGGGGAATGGTTTTAAACTAAAAGGGGGAAGGTTTAGATTAGATATTAGGAAGAAATTCTTCACTATGAGGATAGTGAGGTATAGAAAAAAGTTGCCTAGAGAGGTTCTGGATGCCCCAGGGCAGGGGGTTTAGAATTAGATGTTCTTTAAACTCCCTTCCAACCCAAACCAATCTATGATTCTATGATATGGGTCACCTGTGTCTGTGCCACTGGACCTCTCCCACCTTGGAAGAATCACAGTTTTTGGTGTAGAGAGGTTTCTTATTTTAGTATTTGAAAGGTGTTCTCTAAAAGAAGTAGGAAAATTGTGCAGATGAAGAGAATATAAATTTTTCATTAACTTTGAAGCAACTGGTCCCAGATGCTCTTTAGGGAATATCTTCTTTTTAATACACTAAACTGCAGCCTAAGACTCAAAAATTCTGTTAAATTAATCTTAGTTTACAGTATTGAATCCAGAAATATTCCTTTTGGGACCAAAATCTGCATATCACATTTTTGGGTTTGGGTGTGGCACAATTGTCAGTGACTAGTATTTTGAACTATGTTCAGTCTTCAAAGCTGAAAGATGCAGTCCTAAAGGAGTGAATTTATTCCTATATGTGAAAATACCTAGAAAATATATAGATTGAAGTGTATAATCTGCTTTTAGTTAATATTATTGAACTATGGCAAGAAATCTTAATAAAACTTTGAAAAAATTCTTAAGAATAGATAGGTCTCAGCAATCTCTTAATCTAAAAAAATTAATTTTCACTAGCATATTTCAAATAGTATGAAATAACTTGCTGGAGTCGGTAAAAAGATAGATTTATATAACAAAACAAAATAAAAAAAGAAACAAAAGAGGATTCTTATCTCCTAAGAAATAGTAAAAACTCAGTGGGAAAAAATTACAAAACCTGAGCTGAGATATATAGCTAATGTCTGAAGAAAAAAGTACAATGAAGTATTGCTCTGTAGATATTAGTATGTCCTTTGAGACAGCTTATCTGCATTTCTGCTCTTCTCTTCTGCGCTTATATTCCTCCTCCATTTGTATTCAGAGCAGAGTTATTCCAGCTTCATTCTTAAAGTTTATTTTGAAGAGCAAAGTGGTCTGTGCTGCCCCCCTTCATGATACAGTTCCTCTTCCATGCTGGTTGGACAGAAGGAATTGGGAGTGAGGTTAGGGCAGAAAATAAACCTGAACTGAACCTTAACTTTTCTAGGGAAAGTCAATGTGGCAATTCCCTGCACACAGCATATTAGGAAATTGGAAAAACACAGGGTCCTGCATTAAGGTACTTCTGGCATTTCTGATATGTTCAGTGTCCTCTCTTCATTTTCAAGGAATCAGGGTGAGTATTGCCTCCTGGTGCTTGACAGCTATTAGTCAGGACCTCACTGGGCTCTATTTTAGAGCATGAGAAATTGTACTGGACAGAATTAACTCTAGTGCATTACTTCTTTTTTTTTTTTTTTTTTTAATATTAAATTTGCACCTTCATTGTAGGACCTTTTAATGAGATCTCTGAGCTGGCATCATTACTGACATTGAGACAAATTTGGCTTCTAATTCTGTAAAATAGTTTAATGACTCTCATGTGCAAAGTTGGTTTGTGCACATGTGTTGGAAAGTCTTCAGCCCTGGCTGATTGCCATATTCATTCATTCTGGATGTAATTAACATGACTCATCAACATTTCCTGATTGTGAATCTCTTCCTCAAATTAGGCTTCTTGTGCTGAAATCCCAGCACTGTGGAAACTTAGAGGGGCAAGCACTCATACCAACACCAACCTCTAAAGCAAATCAAAGAAGGAGATTTTTTAACCAATTCACAAGTTACAAAATATTCACCAGAGGAGTCTCACCTGGAGCTTCCATGCTGTGGCCAACAAGATGGAGAGATGCATTACTGCCTAATGACAAAGGGAAGCTAAAGAACTTCTTGTAGAAGAATATCAATGTTGATGCAAAGAATGTTACTGTTAATTATTACAACATTCACACATACATGATGTCATTACAAACCTGCCAGATTCTGTAAGGTTTTTCAATATCTGTGGTTTATAAACACAATTTACATAATAACATGCAGCTTTTTGCTGTATATGCAGCTTTTTGCTGTATACACAGCTCCCGTGAATCCACACTGGACCTTCTGATGAAGTCTAATCATCATGGTCTTGTCTATTTACACTTTCATTCCATTTAAAATTTTCATTAGTACTGTCAGCTGGGTTATAAAAATTACAGTAAGAATTTTCAATAGAATTGAGATAGATTTTCCAGAGATCAGTATTTTTCTTGAACTAATAATAATAGTAACAATGCTTTTTATTTAAAAACTAATTCTAGTGTTGCAGTGCTGCAGGAAAGAATAATCACTAATTATTGCAATCCAAAGCAATATACTGCTAAAACTAATGATAAGTTTTTAGTTAAAGACTATAAGCTTCCCTTATGTAAATTTGAAGAAAAATGTATTTACTTCTTGGCTCTTTCAGCTTCAAAATTGTTGCATAAATTTAAATTGTAGCTAACAGGGCAACGCATTATGCGTAATTCTGAGTTTTAATTTGGTCAGAAGCTTGTTTAGGGGAATATGATTTTTATTCTTATTTTTAGATACAGTTAAAGTTCAAAGTGGTTTATACAACCTATAGGAAGAATAAATGTTACAAGCTTTGAGGAAGGGTGACTATAAAGGTCTCTGACTCCCCACTGTGTATTGATACCATTGGTGGATCTGAGATTGGTGGATCTGGGATTGGTGGATCTTGCATCTTCACAAGATTATGCCTGTCATAGTATTCCAAATAATCCTAGGAAAATATACAGTAGGGAGCTTAGCTGTTGATTCAAACATATTACCCATTATTGAGTGTTATTTACTAGGAGTTTCTATAAAAGTGTAATAAATTTAACTTCTAGCTAGCTGAAAGGAAATAGCTCCAGGGGATATCAACAGAAAGTGTGGGAGACTACTTTGATTGCAAGCTGGAAAGGAAGTGATTCAGGATACTTTGAAGAAAGTGAAGTGTAAAAATGAGAAAAGGCTCATGTGCAACCAGAGTGAATTACATAAACATTTGATCTCTAAATGCTTTTTCTCTGTAGTTATTTTGTTCCATGTAGACCTTTTTAGAATATTAAATAGTGTAGAAACATCTCAGAGGACATCAAGTCTGATACACAAGGAGTTCTTGGCCTTAAACTAATATTAGTTATATTAATTGAATATTTGGAATTTAATTCAAATATTTTTAATATTTTTTCAAACTTCTGCCATACTTCCCTTCATGGGGAACATCCTTAAGCAAGCCAGTTTCAAGGCATTGATACATGCCTTGAAACTGGCTAATTTTAGGTAGAAGTGGAATATGTGACTGATTCCTGCAGTCAGTCCAAGATTTTGATGTTTTTTGGATCTCTCAAACTGTATTTTGGATTGCAGAACCAGACCAGTGTTTAAAAGTTACTTTTCATCTGCTGATTTAGTTGGCATAAAATTACTGAGAGTAGCACAAGGTAATAAAAACATGCTAAAGAGGCTTCATAATGTGTTGTTGATAAAGTTGCTGCCTTGTATTTAACATCCCTTAACCCACATATTTCAGTTCTCTATTTACAGAATTAGGATGCAGGGTATGATCTAAAGACGGAGAACAAGTAAAGATTTTCTAACTTTTCAAGAGAAAAATTTAGTCTTCAGAGAAGGAAAACTAATAGGCAGCATGTGTTTCTGGTGTTATTCCAGTTTTCCCCAGAAATTACTTCAAATGAAGTACTTCCTATTTGTCATGGAATTTTAACTTAACAGTTATGTTTCAAATCTTAAAAAATGGTAGATAAAAATTAATTGTATTTTATCATCCTAGTAACTCTCATTTTGATTAGCTAAATGCCAAACACCTAGCCATTAGGAGCTATGCCTTTTTATTCACTTGACTGAAAATGTGCAGTTCTTAAAGTGTCTAATTAATTCTATAGGCACTCAAATTTCTGCCTGGATGTCCACAGCAGTCTGTATTTCAGCAAGGTGGACATAGATATGCTCCAGCTCAGCTCCTTTAGGATTCTTGTATGAGTCATCTCTGCTTTCCTTTCTTCTTGTTCAGAGTAGGTCCAGTGTATCAATAAAAAATGAACTTCTCAGAAAACAACTAGCGAAATGCTTTCCTTGAAATGAATAATTGGAGGAAGAGGATGTTTTGGGGATAGTTTTTTGTGAGATTGCTGTTTACTCATTCAGGAAGTGGAAAAGTTGTGATTTATCACAGCCTAACCAGCTAAAATCACAGGAATTGAGTAGGTTTGTGTTTGGAAGGGACCTCTAAAGGTCATCTTGTCTAACTCCTACTCAAGCAGTGTCATCTAGAACCACTTGCCATCTAGATCCTGTCCTGTTGGACCAGCTGTAATAGATACCATATACCCAGGGGAGCTGGACATTTGTTTTTGACTGCTTGAAATTTCTGGCAGTCCAGCTCCTATGAATAATGGTCCCAACACAGGCTCATATCTGGGTCAAACACAGTGTCAGATATCACTCTCCAAAATAACTATAATTTTTACTTGGTTTCTAATTTAGATGGTTCACACAAGCTGCCAATGGGCTCATTGTTCACATCACCCCAGGCCAACAGCTTTGATTCTCTCTGTGTCTGAAGCCAATTATCTCTTGTTATCTGGCTTGCTATCATCCTAACTATTTTACACAAATATTGATTCAGTTTATTCAAGCTGCTTCATTTCTTTTCTGTGCATACCTAAACCCTCAGAGGATGGGCAGAGGTAATCCAGAGGTTTTGGGTTCTCCGTTCTTGGTTATCTCAGCAAATACAAGAATCATCTAATGAGTTAGAGCTGAGCAGACATACTCTACATCTCACTTATCTGTATGGTGCTTTCAGACAGGTTTTGCTCTTGAATAAATAACTGAAAAGCCCAGGGAGAAGTGCACTAGAAATTTCTTTTTTTTCAACTGACTGTTGCTATGGATGACCTTTCTAAAATAAAAATATTTAGACATCAGATTAATTGGCAAGGACCAAATAAATAACGAAGGATCCTTAAGGAGAGCAAGCAGTAATTTTCAGCAGCTATGTGCTCAATGACAGTATGTTTTAATGATAAATTCTGGGGGTTTGTGGCTTTGAGGATTGGCAAATTTTTTATATTTCATAGTACCTCATTGTCTATTCCAACATTTTCATTATTATTAAGAATTTCATGTTTATCCCTGCTTTTGTTAATACGTTATCTTCTGAGCATCGGATGTGTTGACTGATCTTTTTCAGCCAAGCGAGAAGACTAATTTGTTTTGTGATAAAATGTGAGTTCATATTTGAGCAGTAAAGAATTAGCTATACTGTACCTGTTAAGTAACATTTAATTCCATCCAAAACTACAGTATTTCAAGTGCTGAGGAATGGAAAAAACTGAATCAGGGAAGCTGACTGTACCAAGAATTCAAGTGAATTTTTCAGTAAGCTTTTCAAGTTTAAAACACTTTTCTATGTTTTCACAGGTTTTAACCTCTTACTTGTCTTTACAGTGATGAGTACTCCAGACCTGGACACAGTACACCAGAGTCTGACAGGAGCTGAGCACAGGGATAGAATCACCTCCCTTTGCTCCTGGCCATGCTCTTTTTGTAAAGACCAGCATACATTTCTGGGTTACAAGCCATCTCTTTTCCAGCTTTTTGTCTACCAGTATCCCCAATAACTTCTCCACAAATCTGCTGTTAATAAATTCACCGCCCAGTCTGCATTGACATCAGGCATTATTTTGACCCAGGTCAAGGACCTTTTCTCTTCTCTCAAGCATATAGAATATTCCCTAAGGAAACAAGTGATTCTTCTTTTCTTTCTATGTTTTCCAAGTTTCCTTGAAAAAAAAATTGAAACACTGGGAATTAATCACAATTTCAGATATGCACCTCTCATAAAAGCACCTGATCTTTAATTCACTCTGATTTCTCTCAGGACGCAATTCTTAATATATGTAATATATGTAATTAAAACAGAGAGTAAACTACACATCCTAAGTAATGCAATACTTGAGCATAACAGTCACTAAGAAAGAACTGAGATGAGTATCTTTAAAAACTTTAAAATCAAATCTAGTGATGTCAGTATCACCTAGTCTAAGCCTTTCAATTAGCAGCTCATTTCCTATATACCAATAAGTGTATGTCAGAATTATTTTTTTAATCAGTATCAGTTGTGACCATTACAGACATTCTTTACTATCCAAATTGCCACTTATGTTAGGAGTCAAAATACTTCTAAAGAGAAACCTCAACATAAACTACTCTTCTTCATTACCAGATGTCAGTAGTCCTACTACATGGCTTCATTTTTCTTCAGATTTTAACACTTTAGCCAAACAAGGAAGTTCACATAAAAATACATATTTGACAGGTTGCCATAGAAAATGTTATCTGTTTTACCTAGAGCAATCTGAGCATTTCTTAATGTTTTCCAGATATTTGAAAATCTATCTAAGGGTTAAGAAACTGCACAAAACAAAATCTTGTACCTTGAAGTCAACTGGGATTTAATGGATGAGGGCTTTCAATCTGAAGTAAAAGTAAAAAGAAAGGTTAATGAAACGTTGGGTTTTTTTTCTATGAGGTGGTGAAGGAGTACATGTCAGGCTTGCAAAATAAAGTCCAATTCCCTATCCAGAAGCATAGCTGAAGTCAAAATGGATGTGAATCACAGCTGCATGAGGAAACCTTCCTTTCCTGTCTTTCTTCTTAAACATCTGTTCTTGTTTCAGCTGTGAAGTCACAGCTGTCCCCAGTGCTGGGGAGTGGGTAATTGAAATGTATGACTCAAAATCTCCCCCTTCATTCAGTCCTGTGGTGCTGAGCATGCATAGGCAAATTCCACCCTAATTCATCTTCTTCAGTATTGGCAGGTTTCCTATGTAATAAACTGTCCCCAGTCACACTGTGATTTTGTTCCCTGCCTCCTCTTTTTCTGCCCTTCATGTTTTCATGGACTAGCCCCAGATTCTTAGTTCCCTTTCTTTTTTGTTTGGCTCTGGCAGGTGAGAAGCCAGGGACAGAGCAAGATGAAGTTAAGCTGCAGATTGCCAGCAAGCAGATTGTGCAGACTGCTATCCTCCGAGCAGTGCAACAAGTTTCCCAGGAGAGCCAGCAAAAGGAGAAGCGAACGAACACTGGTACAAGCCTCCAACTAGAAAGAGGAAAACTTACCAAGAAGCATGAAAAGAAGTAAGGGAGCTGACTGGGACTTTTCAACTCCAGTCTGCAAGTGTTTTCAGCCTTCTCTTTAGTATCAGCTGTATTGCTAGTGCAATGCTACTGCTGTAAAGCAAACCAAAGTATTATCACACCTAGACATAAAGTAAAACTGCAATAGTCCTTATCCGAGAAATATTAAGTGCATTAGATGAATGACTCCTTATTTATGCAGTGCCTCTTAACAGAAACAATAACCATAGCTGTAAAAGTAGTTTCAAGCACAAGGTCTTATAATATGAGTTTATTCTCAAAAGCTTGTTGCCAGTGCACTTTCATGCTAAGTTCTTCATGCAACATTTACGTCAGTTCAGCTGGATGAACTCTTCTCTGAATTACTGGGTTCACTGAAGTTGTCTTCACTGAAGAAATCATTTATTTTTAGGTGTAGCAGAATGCTTTCAGGCTCCCTTGAAGCATGGGTTTGTATTTTGCTTTGATTAGACATGAACTATGTGAAATGGCAGTATAAAGTGGATTTGGTAAATTCTGTGAACCAGTTTATTTTTTCACCTTGGGGAAAAAAATAAGCAATCAGTAAGACTGCAGTGACTGTGATCTATGACTATGATCATATATCTATGATCTTCGTCTTTTTTTAAAAGAAGTTAAATACTGAAGTTTTAGTCTACATATTGAAATATTTCTATACTTCTGCATAAAAATCACTTGTGCCTCAACTATTCCTTTTAATTTTCTTGATATTGAAAGAAAAGGAACTGGTGTGAAGATAAGGAGATGGCCAGCATTTGCTCCAGTTTTGCAACTTTGCTGGGTCTTGATTTACAGAAAGTGAAGACTGAAGTGTCTTAAAAAAAAAGGAAGTTGAATATATTAATATCTTTAAGGATGAAAATATACAGTATCTGAATTCTGTCATGGTAGGTATTTCTCACCTGCTGGGTGTAAAGTGACGTTAGATATTTGCAGTTGTTGCAAAGATTCAAATTAAATAGCACAGCATGAGGCTGGTAATACAGAGCTTATCCTTTCAACTGCTCTATATAGCTGAAGAAATCCATGATGTTTCTGAAAATAAAAATTAAATAAATGTACCCTTCACTTTTATGCTCCCTTTGTGTAATGATGATTGCACTATTATACATCTGAAATGAATAACAGTATATTTAATTCTAGAAATGGCTTGTAGCTCTGCTTCAAATGGATTCCTGTAGTAATACACCTGGCTTTACAAATACAAAGATGAAGATGCCCTGAAAAACTTTCTTAATGGCTTTTCTACTCAGCTAGATAATCCTCAAAGAGACTGTGGGTTAAATAATTGGCTATTACTGTGTCCCATTGCTTGTGTTAGACAATGTTGAGATTCCTTCTCCTGGATAGAGGCTTAGTCATAAATAACCACATACTGTAATATTACGTCTTTGTAATCTGCTTGGTTTCTTTTTTTTTTTTTCTTTAATTTAACAGCACTGACTCATACGAGATAGTGATTTAGCTCAATCTTCTTTCACTTAAAAATGCAAAGAGGAATTCAACCTGATTGAAAGTGTTCCAAATAATCTAGTAATGAAAACTGACCTGGATTGCAAGTACACAGATGGTCCACTTCTGTAGACACTGGGTGAATTTTTAGTCAAGTGAACTTTGAAAGGTGAAAATAGTTGGGTCTTGAGGCATGTATGTGTTTTTTGTAATAGTATTTTTTTTTACCATTAGCTTTTTCACCAGTTCACTTTTGTTTGGGAGGCAACTCTTTTCTGAGCACTCTTTGCATTTTTGCCCTCTGAGAGCCTAAGAAAACTGATCATGAATAAAGGCTCAGTTCTGAGGCTGATGGAGTTCTGAGTCTGGTGGATGAGGGAAAGCAAACCTGTTGGAGAGACTCTGTGGTGCAAAATGGTGTTTGCCATGGACTCACAATGCTGCAGGAAGGAGAGATATAGAGCATCTCAACTTCTTTGAAATTATTTTACTTTTTAAATGCTTTTTGTCCCCAGGCCTTTGAAATATGTTTGGATTTGGGGTTTTTTATTTTAATTGGGTGGGGTTTTTTTTTTGGTTTTGTTTTGTGTTTTGTTTTGTTTTTTGTTACTGATAATTATGTTAATAACCTTCACATAGTTTTGAAACTGTTTCTTTGTATGTATTTTTTTTTTTTTTTAATAAATCATTTTGGCAAAAGAAGAATTTCAAAAACCAGTGAATCTGGGCTTTTGCCACTGCTTCATATGAGCCTATTCCTCTCCTCCTCCCACTGTGTGCTTCTACAATATCCCTTTACTGTCCCTTTGCTACTGTCCTATTAGGCACATTATTTATTACTCAACTGTTTAATAGACATATCCATCATTGTCAGAATACCAGTGCCATCAGAAGTCTCATATCTTGGAAAATCAAAAACGGTTGGAAGCCTTGGCTTGTTATATGCTTACTAAACAATCTCATGAAGTAATGTGTGCTCATGGGGTTTGTAGTAATGAATGCATTATTCAGCACAAAAAAAGTATGTATCTTAGAAATATAAGGCAATCAAAAAGGTATCTATAAGTATTTAAAACAAACTCACCACTTATTGACACTTATAGTGGTAAGTGAAATATTGTACAAATATGTGAAATTATATTTATCACAACTCCAGAAGAACAGAGGAATCGTATGTGTGGCTATCCTGCACTATGCTTGCTGTGTTGTCATTCGGGATGATTATAACAATTTTGTTACCATATTGCACTCTTCTTTGTAAGGTTAATAAAGCAGCAATGCCTAAATGGAGATTCACATGGCCACAGCGGGACATTGTAACAGATTTTTAAATGCCACTGTACATCAAGTTTTTGGTCCTGTGTGGTTACACTGGAAATTCCTACTCTAAAATAAATAAAACAAACAACTGTGACTTGGAAACAGCCATATTAATTTTATCATTTCAGAAAAATAAAGAAGCTTTCTGTGATAACACAAGTTGTAAATTCTTGGATGTTTATTTAATAGCAAACAATCATCTAGAAGTCTTACTGACTCTACTCAAATAATGTATGATTTTTTTTTTTTCTTTTCTGGTGACATTTTTTAAGTGTCTCAGATTATAGTATGTCTACAATGGTAAGTATATAAAATTGCTATGTAACTATTCTCAATATGATTACCATGAAATATGCTGCCGTTGTTCTTTAAGTGTGTGCCTATGTCAAATACACAGTTAATGTGTCATTACTGAAGGCTTTTCTAAAAAAAAAAAAAAGAAAAGTTAATTTCAATTAGTGGAAAATATAAAAGGAAGTAAAATTAATTCTTGAAAGTATATGGGATTCACCCATTCCCTTGGTTATCCACTCAGGTCTTAGAAGAAATTAAATTAATGAAAACCTGACTCGACATAACGTAATTTTTTGCAATGGGTTCCTGCAACACAGGGATCAAGTTGCCAAAACAGTTTGTGGGAGTTGGGGGGAGAACCAGAACTACTGGTAAATGTCTTCTTCACTGCTTCAGTAAGGAGTGAGCAGCAGTATTAATGGAGCCTGATAAGTGGGTTTTCTCTTCATTAGCCATTGGTGCTACATGGTATGGTCTGGCAGAATCTTTTTCCCTTTTTGGGGAATAGGTTTTTAATTTGTGATATGTCCTGCTGTTCAAAACAAGTACAAGCAAGATCTCTATTCTTTGCTTCCAGAACTTCATTCATAACAACAGGTTGTGAACTTCTGTTTTTAAAGATTATCTTCCCTGGATTTAGTCAATATGCCCAGTGATTTCTTTAATCCCTAAGACTGAATGGGTGAGCACATATATTATCTGTGTGCTCAGGGAACACCAAGAAATAGATACATATTTTAAATTCATTTTCTTCTAAGCTGTTCTTGTCTAACAGGCAGATTTTCTTTGTTTAATTAACATAAGCAGCTTTTCTTTTCGCATCATTTTTCCTCCAGTGACTTCCTATTTGGATTTTGTTATATGAGCTTGCTAGTTTTAATACTAAAACAACAATAGTTCACATTTATAGTTTGGGTTTCATTAGAACCTCTGTGGTGCTACATGTTCCATTTTGGTGTGGTTTTCGTCTTTTCTTTCACTAAAGATTAGTAACAACAAATGATGTTCTAAAGAAAAGGGAGTTTTTGTGGGACTTGTGTTGGCATTTTTGTGGCTTGCTTTTTTCTCCCTCAGTTGCCTCTAGCAGAAGACCACATGGGGCAAATCATCATGAATCATTCACACGCACCATGACAGTAGTTCAATTTAGAACTTCCACAGAAATAGAGAAAAATTAACTCTTACATAGGCTGGAAACTGAACCCAACTATTCTAGGCTGATTCTAAAATGTTAGAGTAACACACTCCTGATAGTTTTAAGGAAAATATTCCATGTGTGCTTTGAGAGTTGAACCCCATTTAGAAACACCAGCTAGTGAAGTCTGTAATTGCTTGCTTTATGATATGAGGTGGAAAATGAGTATTATTGTATTGTTCTGAAGATTTAAATGCTACCTCCATGTGTCTGTGGAGGATTTTGATTTATGTCTTTTGGCAAGGTGGCAGATTTGCTCCTGCCCGATGGAGAGAATTAGCTGCTCTTCTGTGTGCATGTGAATCCCAGAAGGTTTAGCTCCTGTATTCAGTTGCTACAGTAGATGCCCTTGCCTTATGTTTGCTTAGTAAACATAATTCCTACTAATGCTGTTGCCCCTCATTTCTTTCCCATGAAGCAGCTCATTCTAAAAATCCTCAGTTACAAGACTAACTGTAGAAGCCATCTGCCTCCAGAAATGGGAGAGTGAATATAATAAATCTTCTTTGCCTCATTGGAGAGATATTGGCCCTTTTCCACATCTCCCTGTATGTGTTTATTTCCAAGGAGGACAACTCAGTTAGCCAATGCTTCCTTGCTATCACTGGCTGATGGTTTACCCATAAAGTTTAGCCAAGTGATCTTCAATATTTCCTTCCAAGGAAAAGCTGCTCCAGGAACAGAGTTTGCCCTGACTTGTCACTGTTTATTAGACGCAGCTGACTTCAGCTGATGACATACATGATTTGGTTTTTATCCCCTATAGTACAAGAGCAGACTTTCAGGTCTAGTATCTACATTGCTAAGGATCTAATAGTTTTCTTGGTACTCCACCAGCTGAAAAAGTTTGTATATGTAGTAAAACTTTTCAGATCTTGTAATTCTTCCCATCGTATTTCCCAGAATCATAGATACTTTTATGTAACTACTTCGTTTTACTGAACATTACACTTGCTAAATCTATAGGCAGGAATGGGGAGTCTTGTTTGCCTCTGTTTTGATCACTGAGACCTGCAGGGAGTGTCAGAGCTGCACTGTTTTTACCAATGACCCTCTCAGTCCTGAGCTGCTTTTGTGGCTCTTCTCTTCACCTCACGTTTCTTTATTTTTATATATTCATTTCCAGAAATCAGTCAAATTAGGAGACTCACAAAAAAGGGATATCTGAAATACCAGTGATGCAAGAACCAAGTGTATCCCCACATCATTCTCAATTTTATAGCTTTTCAGGGTCAAGAAACATTGACATTAACAGTCCAATTAACATGGACTAGTTACAAGCTGATCGGTCAAAGATTGAACTCGATAATCTCAGAGGTTTTTTCCAACTTAAAGGATTCTGTGATTCTGTGAAATCAAACCCAGGGCATACCTCCTTCTGGTAATCAGCTGGAGGAACACAAGGCTTGAATTCTCCATTTTTTCTCAGCACTTGAGACACTGGGATGCAACCAAGTGTTGAGCTGTTTCAGTTCAGGAGGCATGTAAACTCTTCCTTCTGGCTGCTAAAGGTGGCTTCAAAGATCAGTGCCTGTGTCAGGTGACAGCTTGTTCATCACTTGCTCAGAGGAGCTGAGTGTACGAGAAAGCAACGTCTCAAGCCCGGCTCTAGGAATAACACTTTGCAGAAGACCCTGGGCTTTCACATGATCAGGATAGCAGTACTCGTCCATGAGACAGAGAAGGGAAACAAGACCCTCCTTCTGGGGGACTGTGTTGCTCTTTTGTTCAGTTTTGTTTCATTTAAAAGAGAAAAAATTAAGACCTTGAGTGTCCCATGTTCACTACCTCCCTACCAGGCAGGAAAACAAACAGAGTACACTAGCAAACATTTCAAGCAAGTTGGAAATTCAAGGCCACTCTTCAGGGTAAGTAACCTCAAAAAAGCACATTTTCATCAAGGCCAAAGCAGTTACTTGACCACTGCTTTTGTAAGATGACTTGTGCCTTCCGACTTTCCTCCTCTTCCTTATAACTTAAGGAAATACTTATTTATGCAGGGTAAAGTTAACCCCCACTGTTTGGTTATTTTGGGTTTTTTCTCTACTTATTTTTTCTTTAATTAGGCCATACTTTTTTCTCTCAAGGTCATTTTTAAAATCTTTTTTATCTGAAAAAATGCTTGGAAAGAAAAAGGATTGGTTTAGTCCTGTAGTCTCTGTTTTAATCTATGTATTCCAGTATATCTGTGGCAACATATTTTTCCTCGATTTAGGCAAAACCCTCTGGGTTTGGTTTTTTTTTTTAATCTTTCATTCTTTAACAATTTTCCCTGTGCCTGTGCTGTGTGCAGAAGTAGGATCATAAAACCACTGCCATTTGAAATTTGAAGCTGTGAAAACTGATGCAAAATCGTCTATACTAAAACATTACTTCCTTGAAAAAAATCCCTTACTCCTGGAAATCAGATTATACAACTCCATCTGCCCTGGTAGGAATTGGGTTAACATCTATTTTGCCTGCTGGCAGGCTAGAAGACTTTTTTTTCTTTCCTTTTTTTCCCCCCCACCCCTTTCAAATATCTACATCTGGGGCTATTGACAAGATTATTTGGAAAGCTAAACATCCAACTAGGGAGCATGGTGAGAGACTGAGGTTTAGGATCTAGCTGAGGTGAGGGGACTGCACACGAAGCTGACGACATATAAGTCCAGGATCTGCGAGCCCTGCAACGTGGAGGCACAATAATAAACATCAGATTATGATGTCCGGATACTACAGCTTTCAGAGTGCAGATGGTGATGCTGTCAGGAAATATCAGCCCTCGCTCTCTGAACGTCTGTCACATTTCATTAGGGTGCCCAGATGACTGTTTCCTCCACTGCTGAGGCTCAACAAATGAGTCTGCTGGTAATTGCCATGTTCCTTATTATTTTGTGATGACTTAATTTCACTCAAGCACCCATATCTACAAAGGCAAAAAATACTTTCACATAGGAATTTTTATGTTGTTGGTGACAACAAATGTGTCATCATGCAGGGAGATGCCAAATGCTCTGCAGAAGGCCAAAAGAAACCCATTTTCCTCTCAGCATGCCTCTCTAGAGGAACAACACATTAGCCTAAGGCTTCAGTGTACAGTTGCAGACACCTACAAGAGACAGACAAATCCTCTTTGTTTTGTCACTGTCGCTTTGGGTATTAGACTATACTGTGTCTCTCCTGTTGTCATTTTGCCTCTATGTTGGACTGAGACTCCAACAGTGAAGTCACATGGAGAACAACAGGGTTATAAAGGGACATGATGAAGCCATGGTTTTGGCCTAGCTACACAAAAGCAGAGCTAAAACCCCTATTTTCTACCCAGTCTTTCCAGCATGCAGTAATGAAGCGACAGGTCTGGGGGCCCTGGCCTCCTCTGTTACATTTTCTTCCTTATCAAAATATAAAAGGACACCACCAGACCACCAACACTGAAAGGAACAGGATAAAAGGCCATAAATGGACACAGAAGACCCTTGAAAACACCAGTCCAAACTCGGAGGGGACACTAGATCTACAGAGGTGTTCTGAGGAAACCATTTTCCTACGGATGCGCCCTACAAATTCCTTTATGACATAAATCATGGTATGTTTTGGGGTAAATGAAACAGCAGTCTCTTTTGGGAAAATAAATTATTTACCACCAGAAACTTGCCCAGACCAGAATAGATCCTCACTACTCAGTCTTTCTTGCCTGCTTTATGTGTGCATTATCCATGGAAAAAGAGCCCCAAACCCCAAATACAGTAATTTTGCTGTAAACACTCAGTGATAGTTCAAATCACACCCCCATTAATTTTTTGGGTGTTAGGGTTAATGCATGAAAGCAGAAAGCATGTGATTTGACATGAAACCCATAACTAAACGTACAGGTCAGACTGTCAGAATTGTTTTCACAGTCAACTCCATCCCAAAAGTCTTGCACACTGCTCCTCATTGTTGGTGGTTTTCTGACTAATTTTCTGCTTGTATCTGTGGGAGAGAGAGACAGGTTGGTGCCACTCTTTGTCTTTTATAAAAAGTCTTTTGCTGTTAAGGGGAAACCATTAAGTTATCTGGAAACAAAGAAAACTTGTTCTGGCTGGAGCTGAAAGAAATCAAGGGGTGAGAGGGCAGCTGCACTTTTGTGCTTAGAGTTGGTACATGGGTAGATTCAGAAGCCATTAGTAACTTCAAAACACAAAGATTTCTAAGGGTGTTTTCTGGAACGTGCCAGAACAGGAGCAGCTGATAAATATTTAGTAGGCTCTACTTTTGACAGGCAACTTTCCTGGTACTCTAAATGAACTTCTTAAGATCTTACGCTCTATCACCCATAGAGGTTCTAAAATCTCTTATGAGCAGCTTCTTGGTTTAACATATATTCTCAACTGAGCCTCCTAGTCATAAATCGATGATAGGGAGAATTTTTTTCTCTAGCAAATGGGATAAGGGATTTTATAAGTCATCTCTTTTCACACACTAGCTCTACCTGTCTCTGTGCAAAAAAGGCAGCCTGCCAAGTTAGCCATTATGCATCACTCAGGGCAGATCAAGAAGAAAAGCCAAAGGCTCCAGCTGGGGTTTAGAAATTGTACGTGCGTATATTTTAATTGCATTAAAGGTACATGATGTTCCTGTAAGAACAGCACCTGGAAGGGCACTGGCTCTAGCTCATTCCCATTTTGAACTCTGCAGTCTACCTGTTTCTAAAATTACCTTAGAAGAGTCATGTAAATAAATCAATAATTTGAATGAGCAATAGAACATTTCTCCTGGGAGCTGAGAAAATATTATTCATGGTTGCCTTTATTTCTGAAGCCAGTTACAGTAAATGAACCCAATCTCTTAAAAATCCTGACAGGATTCTCACCATCTTGAAAGAAGTCTGGATTTTATCCAATTACACTTCCAACACTGGCTTCAAAGCTGCAACTGCCGCTTTCACATTGTACAAATTGCAGTCCATATCTTGGCAACAGACCTTATGCAACAATGCACAATGAGCTCAGCTGAACCCAAGTTACCCATCTATGTGATCATCTGGGGTCAGTGGTGAAGCTTTCTTTGCCTGACTTCCTGAGAAAGCGAGGTTTACACGCTCGCATTAGCTGTCAGGACTTGTCCCTCCTGAGATCTTTGGTATCTGTTGGCCCATGCAACGAAACCTGACAGAAGGGTCTCGGGATGTGACACCCTTTCCTGCTCAAATATGGAGTTTCCAGGCAAAATAGTGGGAAAGCCTCAATTTTGAGGGATGCTTTAAGGAAAAAGCAGTTCTCCCGAGCATGCGTGAGCTACACACATTATATATAGCTTGATTACTCTAGGGCTTATTTGAAACAGGTCTTCATTTTAAGATATCTCAGTATACCTGGGCTTTTGGAGATTAGGGGGTTTTCTTGAAGGTTTTGAATTCTTTACATAAATTACAGGAGAACACTTTATTTGATACCTAGACAGAAATAATATTTAAGCAAATATTTACAATATTGTTAGATATTGTAATTATTATTAGATATTGTAATATCTAAGCAAATATTTACAAAAGGTAAATATTGTCTCCATAGGTACTTTAACAAAAGAAAGGAAAAATCAAAATTCACACATTTAAAAGGAGAGAAAAGGAGAGTAAATTCACACATTAAAAAGGAGAGAATGATTCTTCACTAAAATATAGGAAATCATTCACTGCATACACTATTCTTCATATAAACATGGTATTTCTTGCTTTTATCAGGTTTCAATAATTCTTAAAACATTGTAAGACACACAGACAAACCAGAAACAGTAGCTGGATTCAATTTTTTTTTCTAGTAACAAGATACAAAAACGAATTACACTTCTCTCTTTTTCTTCTCCATTGCAATTATGAGTTTTTGCCAAAAGATGTATCTACAACCAAAAAACTTGTAATTAATCTTTGTTGAAGCTCACTCTTCAAAGAATGCATTACATTATCTGCTGCAGCAAATACAGGCTCTGATTTGTCTTAACGTTTAGAGTAACTTCTCTTATTGTAAAAGAAATAGTAGCATTATTTATTTATTCAATGAAGAATACTCTCAATCCTTTTAATGCATAAAATACAAATTGCAACTATACATTTTTTACCTGATGCACTGACAGAAATACCCAGGAACATAGAAAACTTGTTAACATTCTTTAGCTACAAATGCAAAAGTAACCACTCAGTGAAGATATGCTTCAGGATTTCTGAACATTTAAGCGAAACATCACTTACAGTCTGAAACAGTTGGAAAATGACTGCAAATTCAAATGATGACACCATATTTTCCCATGAAAATTCTTTCCTTATTAGTCACTGATGCTGGGTTTGCCATAGTTAAATTACTGTAGTCATTCTCTAAATTTGTAAATATTCCCAACTCTTATAAATGTTTTAATAACTCTTAGGAATATTTTATATTTCTGTGATTTGTGGCATCAGAGGAATATACGCTTTTGCTAAAGAAGTCTTGAATTCCTTTCTACAAAGAGATACAAGCAATATAAAAAATTGGGTTTTTAACATTCTACATAGCTCTTTTTTTTGTGCATGCTAGAAGAAAAAGGCTATTTCATCCATGTTTACAGTGAAGCAGTCCAAAAAAGGTCAACGTCTCAGAGAGCTTTCTGGCAGAGGTTTTCAATTTAGTTTTCAATATGGTTTTCCTTCAAAAGTACTACTTTTCCCTTGTGAGCCTTTCCCAGGGCTCCCATCATGGAGCCCTGCACCTTCCTCATCCATGCAGGTGGCACTGCACTCTGCTGTGTTGTGCCACGCTGTATCATGGAAGCCCCCTGAGAGGTCTCATGCATTTTTGAATGACTGGTAGCTCTGCATGGAAATTTTAAGGAGCTCTTGTGGCGGTGCCACCCTAGACACAGCCGTTCCCATCCTCAGAATAGTTTAGAAACCTTCCCAGCAATTTTTCAGACTTTTAAATTTTTTTTTTAAATTATTTTTTTTTTTTAATTCCGTGATGATTTAATTTTGCTGTGTGCATTTCACTGTGAAGGTAACCAGGCACTGGCACGGGTTGCCCAGAGAGATTGTGAAGTCACCATCCCAGGAGATATTAAAAAGCCATCTGGACACAGATGTCATTCTGGGCGACTGGCTCTCCACAGACTCTCCCCCATGCATGAGCCAGGGGAGGACCAGCCACCTCCTCCCTGCCCAAGTAAAGCAAAGGCCAGCTCGTGGCCCAGGGAGATGGCCATGAGAGAGAGCCAAGAGATCTATCGCAGCTGGTGATGGCAATTTTAACATTAGCAGCCATCTGCAAGGAACCAGTCAGACATAGGCAGTGATTCTCCACTCTGCAATTCTGATTATAAGTAACTGTTCAAGTCTTTTTCATGTAGATGATGTGACAAGTCAGTTACTGCAGATGTTAATGTTTAGTGCTCTTATTTCAAAATCAGGTTGTCTGCCACAACAGGTCTGTACTATTCCCCTTTGGTGATGTAGAGCAGAACCCTTTTAAATCAATCAATTATGAAAAGAATATTTTCCTGTGCCCTGTACTAAAGGAAATGTATTCTAACTCAATGCAAATGGGATAAAACTATTAAAATTTCCTAGTCCAGACAAGGCTCTTGGGTTTCATTCAGTCTTACATTACAGTATTTTATGCTGAAATATAAACTTTGTTTTAGGAAATTAGTAAATTCAACATGACAGAATCCATAAGTAGGACTGAACAAGTAGAACTCATTTTGGTGTGTGTCCTCCTTAGCTGTACTGACCAAACTCTTCATTTTCTAAAGCTGTGTTTATAGTCCGAAAGTGTAGGCTGTCAGGAAGTTGTTGTGTGAAATAGCATTGCATGATGCACTGGGAAATGACTAATGGGGCACTGTCTTGTGATGATCAGTGTTTATCCATAGTCAAAACTTGTACCCCCACTAAGACTCCCATCCAGAAGGGACAAGTAACCCATGGGAAGTGCAGAGGGGACAAGATGACAGCAAAAGGGCTGGGCCCAGCCAAAAACAACCCAGTCCTATCACTCCCAGGCCATGTCCAAAATATGGAATGGAAACAGTCCTGTAGATGTGCAACACCAACAGCCCAAAAATGTGATAAAAGAATGGCAGAGCCAGGGCAGGCTTTCCCTGAGCATCAAGCACTCTGCTTTTGAAAAGGAATAGACATAAACAGATGAAATGCAATGGAGGGCTGGTGTTGAGAAGCTACTATTACAAAGCCTGAAAAAAAATTAAATTATTTAATTTAAAATTATTTTTAAATAGAAAGAATTTAATGTTGTTCAGTGCAATGTTAATCAAAATATAGAAAATATTGTTATTAAAATGTACGGTTTATGCTGAACGCATTTAATAAAAAAAGTGACTTAACTTTCTGGAGGAAAAGTCTTTATAGGAATCACTGATATTTCTTGCAGGGGAAAGAAACCTCAAACAGACAGCAGTTACAAGACAGAACTAAAGCTCTATGAAATTGATTAAACCTCTTAATATTGGGTTTTTTCTGGCCACCAAGAACCGAGCCACATGGAAAGTCTTCAAAAGTATTTGCCTAGCATGAGTATTAGGAGATAGTAGAGAACAGACATATTTTCATAGTGAATTTTTTTTCAAACTTAACACAAGCTAATTGTAGAAGTAACAACTCTGAGATTGAGGTACAGAGTTAGTAAAGATATTAGTTAGTAAAGATGCAAAAATCAATATAGTGACGTTTTCAACTCTAAAGTTACTACAAAAAATTTGAAAGCTCCTACTCAATGAGTAGGAAAATAATCAAGAACTAAACCTAAGAATAGTCCAGCGTCTTGTGTGAATCATACAATGTGTCTAATTTCACAATGTCGTTGGCTTCAATGTAAAATACATATTTTCTCTTAATGAAATTCATTCTAACATGAAAGGGGAATTAAATTACCTGTGTGATAGTATAACCTATTTGTCCTGCTGGTTGTAATTTTCTCTGTGTTGGTCCCCCCCTCACCAAAGGATGATTTATCTCAATTTCACTGTCATCTTCTTAATGAAGTTAGCCATGATCCCCAGTATTAAATTATAGAGAGCACACAGGATGACCATTTGGAGGCCTAAACTCTTTAAATAGCCTGCTCCTTTTTGGGGCAAACCTTTTTATTAAAGATTTATTTTGTCTGGCCTTTGCAAATTACCATCAATTTGAAAGTTTTTCTAAGGTTATTCCCTGAGAAAAGAGAGGAAGTGGAATAAATCCCTGCTGCTGCAGACCTGTTTCTTGTGATATAGTTATCAGGCAACCGTTAAAGAAATTAGATTGTAGTCAGGTTTCAGACACAGTCATATTATATAATTTTTTTCAATGTGGCTACAGTCTGGTTTATTTTGGAGCTGTTCAAAATGGCACCATTAGCGCACCAGTTACAAGGGTGGTGAAAGGCTGCTGCTGCATGCTGCAGAGCAAGCTGCACATGGGGGTGAAGGAAGAACAACCCCATGGAGCAGCATCTGGTTTGGCTGGCCCACTTGGCTGATGCAACCAAGCTCCTGCTCTTCAGCCTTGGGTGTCTTCACAGTCTTGGCATGTTCTGAAGCACTTCCTGAGATGAAAAGAGACCTGCAAATATGGATCCAAGAGCACTGCTTCTACCCCAAGCACTTTTTCGATCTGACAATGTAGCTGTCACTGGCAGCTCATGGGCCATTTTCAGAGGCCCTCCCTTCAGTGTTTTTCAGTCCAAATATTAAAAACAAAATATTTTCTCAAAATTTAAATTATTTTTAATGCTGTATCATAGGATTAGAGAATGGTTTGGGTTGGAAAGGACCTTTAAAGGCAACCTAGTACAAGCCTCCTACCATGGGCAGGGGAACTTTCCACTAGACCAGATTGTTCAAAGCCCTATCTAGCCCAGGCTTGAACACTTCCCAGGATGGGGCATTCACAGCTTCTCTGGGCAACCTGTTCCTGTGCCTCACTACCCTCACAGTGAAGAATTTCTTCCAAATATCTAATCCAGATCTAGTCTATTTCAGTTTAAAGACATTTTCCCCTGTTGTATCACTACATGCTCTTATCAAAAGTCCCTCTCCAGCTCTTCTGTAGGCCCTTTTGGGCACTTGAAGATGTTCTAAGGCCTTCCAAGGACTTCATGGATCCATCTATTCTCCAAGAAGAACAACCCTAGGTCTCTCAGCATGTCCTCATAGGAATGGTGCTTCAATTCTCTAACCCCCTTTATGGCATTTCTCTGGACTGAATCCAGCAGTTCCATATCTTCCCTGTGCTGGGGATGCCAAAGGTGGATAAAGACTTCCAGGTGGGCTCTCACAAGATTGGAGTAGAGGGGCAGAATCACCTCCCTTGACCTCCTGGCAACATTTCTTTTGATGTAGCTCAGGATATGGTTGTGTTTATGGTCTGTGAAGGTGCATGGCTGGCTCATGTTGAGCTTCTCACCACCAATGAGGCAATAGCTGAGGTTTTGAAAAGTTTATAGCTTCTCTGAGCACAACACACACATCAATTGGTCATTAATCATCCCTAAATTAACCTCTGTTATAAATTACTTTCCTTTATCTATGAACATGGCAAATTTGGGTTTTTTTCTGCTTACTCTGAGTGTGTTTTTACAGTACAGTCCAGGGTCTTGAAAATAAAACATTTTAGATGAGTTTGTGTGAATATTAGATTCAAAAATTGACTATCCTGAAAGAAGATGATTTCCTGTGATTCTTTGTTCTTTGACTGACTTCCCTACCATTATTTCTAAGGCTATTTTTTTTTTTTTTTTTTTTTTTTTTTTTTTTACAGAGGACTTCAACCACTCTTCCAGACTCTAAACCAGCTGTCTCTGATTCCTGTGGAGTATCCAACTGAGAAGAGACAGGAGTGGTATGAGTTATCTCGTGCCTCTTTGGCAGCTGCAGTTCAGCCTCCCATCTTTGCCAGTCTGCTCCAACAACCCCAGAATGTTCTATATGCCCTTGGTTGCACCTCTGGAACCTGTAATTGTCTCTTCTAGAAAATGTAGGATGGGCTGCAAATCTGGGAAAGGTAGTAAAAGGCTTTTTAATGGAACACAGCTACAGGTAGCAATCCTGATCAACAGCCATGGGTTCCTTTACTTTACACAGGAAAAGAAAATAAATAAACCAACATCAACTCAATTAGGTGGTGGGTGCCCCTCAGCCTTGCAGGAATATCTTTCACTTTTATTTTTCACCTACTGTTGTATTTACAGATCAGATCAGTCAGAGCCATGCTAGCATAGAAAGCCAATGAGGAAAACACAGATTTTCAGTAGTATTTGATACTTCTTTTCATCACCTGACAAACAGAGAAGGTGCTTGCAAGTTCCCTCAAAATAAAATGAAATAATTTTGATGTTTAAGAACCATATTAAATAACATTTTAGGTTGACTGCTCTGGAGGTGAGGTAATGAATTTGACATTTAAGGATAATGATGGCAATGACTGTGCTCAGTTACTGAAACTGGGAAGGCACTTCCTTTATCGACAGAGGACTAACAGCTTTAATCATATTCATTCCAAGTCAGAGGCAAGTATCCTATTGGTAAGCAGCTCAATAGTACCCATCACAATTTATAATAAGAAACTGTTAATCATACATGACACTCCCTGATGTAGAACTGAAGATTTATAGTGCAGAGAATATATGAGAATATTAAAATCTTTCACTGCAAGCTGAGGAGGAGGTAGACAGAGGATACTTACTTAAATGTTAATTAAGAATTTTCCACATCAACGCACCTTTTCCACTTCTTGCCACTGCATATTAAAATACCACTGGATACTTCAAATCATCATTTTAATTTTGTACATTTAGCACAATTCTGAGTATTATTAATGTCTTCTGTAGATAAAAGATCATAAATCTTCCAGATGAAAATTCTTTCCGAACAGACAATCAAATTATTTCTATTATTTTGACACCACTGGGCTAACTCTTTTGAATAACCCTTTTTCTAATTCTGATATATGATGTACACAGAGGATGAGGGAAAGAGGGGTTTTTCTTCTTCCTCTTGGAAACAGAAGAAGATGGATTTGTTGGAGCCTATGGCGAGAGAGGGCTTTCCATGATAAAGATGGAGGAGACCACCCTGTGGTTAGTGGAAATTTTGTACCCAAGCATGGGGTATATATCATCACAGGAAAGACTTGGCCTCAAGAAAAAGTGAGCAGGAGTGTAGTCAATAAGCAGATTCGTGTACTTGCATTATTTCTAGTAGAAACTGAGTCCTTTCAGAAATAGCAAGAGAAACGTTTGAGCAGTCATTTACATAGTGGATTTTGTATAGCTGGAACCTGAATTTCTGTGACTTTCACTGGGTGGCAACAAAGCCACTGCATTGCCCTGAAAAGTAAAATAATTTCCTCTAAAATGCTGGCCAGAAAAATGACTTCTCAGAAGTTATCTAGGGGAAAAATTCTGGAGCAATGAACTATTGTAAAGCTAGAAAGTAAAACTTGTTCTGAAGGCATAATGCTAAATAGAGCAGGCTTCACAGTTGGAGCCTTATGGCTGATGTATTAAAAATCAAAAACAAACAAGCAAAACAAACCAGACAACAGCAAAACCCCAACAACAACAAAACGTGTTTTCCTTAATAATGGCATCTAGACAAAACTCTCTTCTAAGTGGATCCTCCAGTGTCTAGTAATGTAGGAGCTCCCACTGCAGACTCCCCAAAATGGCCTGTGCAGCTAGCTGTTTTCACAGACTTTGCAAGAGCCTAATTTCTCTATTTGCTAGACCTTTGTTAAATCTAAATAAAAGCAGACAGCCACCTTCACCTTCCCATTTCTGTTGCTCTGAAAGCTTTTTAGACATGCATTTAGAAAAGCCTTCTTTTGAACATTTCTTTTAATGGAACCTGGTAATGGTGTTTTCTGGTAATAAAATTTCTTCATCTCACTTATGAGTCTGCTAGTGATTCCATTTGTCATTTGCATTTTGAGAGCCTGTATTTTATCTGACTTCTGACATTTTAATGTGGTCTGAACTCACAAAATTTTGGCCTCGCATACTATGACAATCAGGACCTTGGAGAGATGGCAAATCAAATACACAATCAGTCAACAAATTTGAAATTTTGGTTTATGTTCATATAAAAATGAAATTTAAAAAAAAAGGAGGAAAATAATGAAGCCTGTGAGGGAGGAAAAATACCTGTTAGTAAGACTGGTAGAATTTAGACTGCACTAATTTCTTCAGGCACTTATGTAGACTTTTTGTTAGGCTCTACATCGCAGTCTAAGCATGGTCAGGCTCCAGTTGAGGGTTTTTTGAGATTATATTTGCCTACAGCATCTCTAAACCAAAGGCCTGTTTCTGGATGCTTGATTATCCAGACCAGTGTCTACTACACACTTCCAACATTATTCCATGGCAGGGACGGAGAACACTTCTGTTTCCAGCTCAGTTGTTTAAACATAAAGTACAGGACAGTTTCCAATTCCTGATTATTTCAGGCATCTCTCACCCTCATAGATTATGGGTAAACATTCTTCATGAATAAAAAGATTAGGGTACAGTTAAATATTAACAACCATCTGTACTTTGTTGCTTTTAGGTCAAAACAACAAGAGCAGTTTTATTCCTTGGCTTCAAGGATGAAGGACAGTGACTGTTGAAACTTTTTATATATGGTTAATGTGGGGAATCCTAAACTACAGACTCATGAGAAGATTTAGATTAAAAAGTGTGAGATGTAATGCAAAGCCCCTCTGAATGGTCCAGGCAGAGCAAGTGGATGGTGTAATGTTCAGCAGTAAAAACTTGTGCCTGGATTTTTAGTGTCCCAGAGCCTGCAGGCTTTGACAGCAAGAGTGCCTCAGCCAGAAATTCGGGGTAGAGTTCATAGTGCATTGCTCAGCCCAAGGGAAGTAATGTGTGCTACCAATGCTTCCATGAGCTTCTTAGCAATGTGTCACCAAGTTACCTCTGGAGAAGGCTGCTGGCTGGTGTTTCAGGGCAAGGGATTCTGCAATGCCATCTCAAGGCAGTGATTTCCTCCTGAACAGGGAGCTGCAAGACGCAGGGCAGGGATTGTGCTGTGCCCTGTCCCTCGCCCCGTGCCATGCTCCTGCTCACACTGCACTCACGTTGCTGGCCACACAGTCACAAGGCTTGAAAATGATGGCCCGGGGGAAAGAGCCACAGCAGCTTGGCTCATAGACAGATATATTTCTTTTAACTAAACAGCTCAAAAAACAGCCTTGGGTGATTCTCTGGTGACTACTGTCACCAAATTATGAAGGAAATGAAGGAATTGATGTTATTTTTGTCACAGTGAACTATTAACCTTATACATGGTCATCGCTAAATGCTGGGAATATTTAAGGGTTACCTTGGGAAAAATGTTTGAGTGTCCAATAACTTTTTGCTTTGAACTGGTGTCATTTGGAATCAGTGAAGAGAGAACAAAAATGAAAAGGGTAGGGTTATTTTTACAGCCAGAAATATGGTATTTTAATTTTAATTAGGTGAAGAAATTGAGGAGATTCTTCAAGAGATTGAGAAATAAAGGGTAAGAAAGGACAGAGACAAAAGAACTATCAGGCATAATGTTCAGAGAAATAGTTATACCTGTAATACTGTCTAATTATTAAAAATACATTGCCCCATAATGCTGCCAGTAGCACTTGACATCATCTGCTCTTAAGCTTTTGTAACAAAATAGTGAAAGCTGTTCATATTTTTCTTAAAGTATGATATGACTGAAAATGGTCAAGTAAAAATGAATTTCATTAACTCTTTGAGGAATAATGTGGCACCAGGCATGGTGGCTTCCTTCAGAGAAAAGAGACAGGCTTTGGGGGACTATGACAGAGAAATTAGAGTGAAATCTTGACCAGAACTGCAAAAGAAGTCTGTGAGTTGGGTTATTATTGTAAAGAAACTGCTATTTTCCCATAGAACAGCACAATGGAAGGTCTCCTTTGTTTTCCCAGAGGGAAGCTGCTGTGCCCCTGAGAATTAGAAAAAGCATCTAAGTAACTTCAGTCAAATCCAACAGCGAATAAATTTGCAAGCAGTGACGTGTGACATGAAGTTTTCACACGGTATTTAATTAGAAACTAAATTTATGGTCTAGCTGTTACACAGAAATAACATCCTAATTCATTTAAAACCTTAATTGAAAGTCACTTCAAAGGATTCCAGCATTCCTTTCTCAAAATGTTTTAAGAGTCTGTGTCATTAGGCACTTTAAAAAAATGTTTTAAATCTTTTTTTCATAATCCCATGTGTCCCAAGCCTGATTGTAGTTTTACTACTAAATCATCAAGGACAGAAATGTGTCTCAGGGACAATAATTCCCCTTAAGGTTTTATGGGTTACTGACTATATACATACCAAGACCATTCTACTGTATGTTTAAAAGAAATAATAAATCTTTGCTGATCTCTTTGTAGAAGCTAGAGAGCACATTTAACTTTCCTTAAGGAGAGGTGTATTGTAAAAACAAGGCTGGCACTGGTTATTTAATGCTTCATAAACATAAAGCTGGGCCAGCTCACTTTCCTTCAAAACTCAGTTTTAGTGTTTGGACCTTTTTGTTTTGTTTTGTCCTTCCTCATTGAGGTGTCAGACACTTCAGCTGTTCTCTGTGGGCATTTTTGGGCAGCCCAGCTGAGAAGGGCTGTTTGAGATCTCTTGAAAGAACTGATGTTTTCAACACCACTTTTGGGAAATAGCTCTCCAAGACTTTCTTAGCTGTAGGGTTCTTTGACTCATTCTGCAAAAGGGCAGCACTGGAAGATTCAGGTCCCATGAACTTCAACAGGCACAGAGAATGAATGACACCTCCCAGAAGCAGCAAAACAGAGCACTGGGAAGGGGACAGACAGCTAGGAATAGTTTAGTTGGAAGGGGTCCTCTGGAAATAATCTAGTATTTGTATGAACAAGAGGTTGCAGGATGATGCTCCTTCTATGGCTGCTCTGCTATGGGAATCCTCACAATCCTCTGCTTAAAAATTATTTCCATCATGACCCTGAGAAGCATTTCAGAAGTCTTTCTCTTCAGGGAAAGAGTTGTGGCCAAGTGGCTTTAAGCAATCATGTTTCATAAATCTGTTGAAACTACATACTGAACTTACACAGAAAACAAACTGACAGAGAAACTGTCAAAATACATCAACAGTTGCATATATTTTAATTCCTAATATACTTCTGGTTTTTGGGTTTTTTTTTTTTTTTTTGTTGCTCTTGAAATGTGTCTCAAAGTGTAGGAAGGCCAGATGAAATTCACAGAGAAGCCCACTGAGCTCTGTTCAGCTGGGTCTGCCCATGTTTGCTGTCGCCAGCACTGCTGACAGAAGTATCCCATCAAACTGTTTCCTGATCTGGTGGATTTTTCCCTAATTCAGAAACAGATATTTTAGAGCCACTTGCTAGAAAAGCAAGAACAACTTGTTCAGGAAGAAAGTAGTTATTTTGCACACTTCATTATTATTCATAGATTGGTGTGTGTCCAGAAAAGGGCAGTGGAGATTGTGGAGGGGCTGGAGCACGAGTGTTACAGTGCAGCTGAGGGAGCTGGGCTTGTTTATTCTGACAAAAAAGGAGGCTCAGGGGAACCTGATCACTCTCTATAACCTGAAAGGAGGGTGCAGTGAGCAGGGTATGTGTCAGTCTCTTCTCTCAGGTAGCAAGTGCTGGGATGAGAGGAAGTGGCCTCAAGGTGCTCTAGGGGATGTTTAGATTGGATATCAGGAAAAAAATTCTTCACAAAAAGGGTTGTTGAGCACTGGAACAGGTTGCCCAAGGAAGGAGTAGAGTCACCACCACTGGAGGGATTTTAAAGACTTGTAGGTGTGGCACTTGGGGACGTGATTTAGAGGTGGACCGAGCAGTGCTGGGCTGTGCACCTGGAATTGATGATCTGAGAGGTCTTTTCGAATCTAAATGATCCCATGATTTATGTGGATGCACTAAGATAAAAGTCACAGGAAGCACCAATGAATTGCTCTAGAAACACTGAGTGGTGAACTGGGTTGCAACTTCGCAACGCAAAACTTTTGTACCACACCTCTATTTCTGGAAGAAGAAAAATTTAACTTTATTTAAAAACCTGCCCATGCAGCATAATCCTAGAACCAGTCTCCAGACAAGTATTTCTCTGCAAAAATGATTGTGCTGCATCCCTCTGGTGATAAATATGAGAGGCCCAGCCCAAGGGGGAAGGATAGAAGACAAACAGCCTAATAAAGTACTCATCCTGAATAATTCATTGGATTAAAAATGGAAAGCAATGTATGCATTTAATAAATTGTGTTTGTATTAATTATGTGGAGGGAAATGATCAGGCCCTGTAGAATCTCCCCGAATCTGTTGGTCTGTGCTGGAGAAAAGCAGGAGTGATGCCAAGGCAATGCCAAAGCAGTGCTGGGGCAGTGCTGGGCTGCTGCCAGGTGATGCCCTGCCAGTTCAGACTTGGTACCAGCTGATGCTGGGCAATGCTGGGCAACACTGAAATGATGCAAAGCAATGCCAGAGTGGTGCCAGGGCAGTGTCAGAGCAATGCCAGGGCGATGCTGGGTGATATGAAGGTGATGGCAGCTCGGTGCCAGGACTGTGCCAGGATGCTGCCAGGGATGGGAGGGCAATGCCGGGGTGCCAAGACCATGCTGACGGTGCCAGTGCGGTGCCGGGGGTGCCAGGTCGGTGCCAGGTGGGTGCCTGGCAGAGCCGGGGTTGCTAGGGCAGTGCCGGGATGATGCCAGGGGTGTCAGGTCTGTGCCAGGTGGGTGCCAGGTGGGTGCCAGGGCGGTGGGCGATGCCGGCGCTGCCGTCCCTGCGCGCTGGCGGTGCGATGGCGCCACCTGCCGCCGCGCTGCCGCCACCGCAGCAGCACCCCCGACAAACGTGAAGGGAATCAAAGCAAGCCCGGCAGCTCTTGTGCTGTCAATGAAGTCAGAAATTTCATTTATAGTGGTAAAACAACAATAAAAATATGCGGCTCATCAGCAAAATTTACTGTCTTTTCAAGCTTTGTAATTCTATTACTTTGAAGACTTAATCTTCACTGTCCCCCCCGTTCTGAACCTGTTCTTCTAAGTGCTGTTGTTGTTTAGGTGTAAGCAGCCCAGCTACCCCATGGAAAAAAAACGTTTTCATTTTGTATAGTTATATGTTTGTTTCATTTGGCCTTTGGCTTTTTCCCCCGCTTGATTTGGTTCTGTGTTTTGATTAATTTTTAGTTCCATGAAATCAATTTTTTGTCCAAATAAATCAGATGTACAGGAGTGGAGATACCAAGTTGCTGTGATGGGGCTGCTAGTGATGCTTCACAGCTGTTGGCTTCTGCGTGTCCCCTTATTCTGGGAAGATGCTTGAACGAAGTGACTCACAGTCCTTTGGATGCTCACTGCAGCATCGGCATTTTTTGAAAGAGCAAATGCAGTTTACGACATGTCTTACATTTTTCCTGTTATCACCTTTGTCCGCTTGGGATTTATATTCATTGTATGTTCAGGGCAGAGCCAAAGCTGTTAAAAATTACTCTCTACATTTTCAATTTTCAGAATTTGTTAAAGCATTTTACTTCCCAGTCTGCTGAGCCTTATTTTCCAAGGAGGTCTGTTGTGAGGAATCTTTATCCAGACCATGCAACCTAAAGATATGGGGGTTTCTCCTCCATGCAGAGTGCCTTTTATCCACCTGTCATTCCTCTCCCACCTTGGCTGACCTTGGTCTCTCAATTTGAAGACCACCTTGTCCTCCTTTGCTGACGCTCATCCACATTACTAGAGGAAAGATGGATTTTGAGACAAGAGTGTATTATGCAGAGCAAGGATTAAGCCTCCTGAACTACTGCAGATGCCAGCCTGGAAAATTGCAAACTCACAAGTCTCCTGTCCCACCCTGTGGGAATCTGGTTACTGCAATTGTTGGGGGTGTTGTGAAGATCTCAGGAGGAGAATGTGTGGAGGGAGGATCTGGGATCAAGAAGCAGATGAATGTTACCTCCAGGAAAGTATAAAAAAAATGGAGGACTCTTTTCAACAGCCATTTGTCTACAAGGACCAAGAAAAACAAGCCAAGTGTGTCTCCCCTCCAAAGTCATTTACCACAACTCCAGGTGAGAGATGGAAGAGCAGCAGAGCAAGGAAAGATAGTTATATCCAGATGAAGTCACAGATGGGGCAGAATTGCAACCGTAGGATGGCAGCATGGGCAGACCCCCAACAATGTGGAATAGGGGCTAAGGGAGAGGATGACAAGTCAGGCAATGTTCATGGTGAAAATCATCTTGTTTGATGAAGACAATGCCACTGTGGAAGGTAATGATCTCTTGTTGGACATCCAGATGGAAATTAGATTGTCCTCAGAAAGCTGCCTGTTCTGTAAATCTCAATTTACAAGCCAAGAGAACACAAGCCCACCAGGGAAGTGTTCAACATTGCCTTGTCTTCACAGATCTGTTGTGAATTTCCTCAGGATCCTGAAGGTGCCAGACCAGCCGATTTTTAGGGACAGTTTACAGTTTGGGACAGGAGTGCAGCAGTAGTGTTCAGCCAGAGGCCACAGGGCATGGCCATTTGGGGCTGTGTCCATCACCTCTGCCTCTGAGGCACTGAGCAATACCTGACACAACCTTTCCCCTGAGACTGGAGAATGCCAGTGGCCAGAAAGTCTTGTCCCTGGGTGCCCTCTAATGTCCCCACTGACCCCTATCACTATCTCCCAGCCTGTCCCCAGCTAATCTCTCCTAACACCTTTTCTAATCTAATCTAAATAGCTGCTGGCAAACCCACTGATTCTGACTGTTAATTCTCCAGCCTCTCTGCTCGATCTGGCTGCTCACACAAGGCTGTCCCCTTTCTACTGATGGGAGAACCTTACTGCCAGGGCAGAAGTCACACGTCCCTGGGCATGGTGAGAATTAATGGCTTTCCGGACAATGGAGGCAGGACTTAGAGGGCATAGCATGGAAGTACTGCATCATCATTGTACCTGGACAAAAGATACATGTTCTGATGCTGAGATAAAGCCTGTACAAAACAAGGTTTGTAGCTTATTCAAACATTGAATACCCCTGCAAACCTTGAAAGGCTGAATAGGAAATAAGATGTTACCAGTGAAGACCATCTATGAGATTATATTAGGGAAATTAAGCACAGCAGGAATTCTCTTCCTTTTTCTTTTTCTTTCTTTCTTTCTTTCTTTCTTTCTTTCTTTCTTTCTTTCTTTCTTTCTTTCTTTCTTTCTTTCTTTCTTTCTTTCTTTCTTTCTTTCTTTCTTTCTTTCTTTCTTTCTTTCTTTCTTTCTTTCTTTCTTTCTTTCTTTCTCTCTCTCTCTCTCTCTCTTTCTCTCTTTCTTTCTTTCTTTCTGCAGTAAAAATACTAGAATGTTTAATTTGTTAGATTCATTGTTTCACTGTATATTTTCAGAAAAACACATGAACATATTTTCATATGTTCATATTCCTCATTTTAGAAAACAGTGCTACTATTGTTTTGCTGTCGAATTTTTCAGCTATTTTAGATATAGTTGATAAATGGGTCCTTTTTTCCACATCAAAACTCCCACAGAGAAAAACCATTAATTATTGAAGTTTTGTATGTCCAGGGTAGGTTTTAAGTAGGTTTGATGTAAAACTGCTTCAGAAATTTGAATGGTGAAAATAGAAAAAACAACAAATCTCAGATATTCTCATTGCATGATTGGGTCAATTAGTTGAAAAAGCCCTAATTAACACACAGTGTCTTCCATCTCACTCCAGCTCCTGTCTTAGGTTCTCTAATTGCCCGGGAAAAAGTGTCTACACTGAGCAGCAGCGATGTGGAGAGGAGGAATCAGAAATGACACAAATTTAGCAGTCTGCTACTGCAGGTAAACAGGAGGCCGACTCACCATGCTGCACTAATGAGTCCAATTATCGACCAAAACACATCCGGCTTGCCGCGCTCCTTCCCGCAGTTTGCGGGGTGGTGGGGTCGTGTAACCCAGCTCAATCCAACAGGAAGAAACCTTGCCCTGCTCCCAGCCCAGCGCATCTAACGCTCCCCAAAAGGCTGCATTTGTCACCTATTAGGATGACACAGGACAAAGCAAACCCTTCCAGCAATGATTTGTTTTCCATTCGCTGTGCTTCAGTATTTTGTAACAAAGCTTATCCAAAGAAATTAACATTGATGTTAGGGTGCCATGAAAAACTTGTTGAATCATAATTAACCTGTCAATATGGATTGCCCGAGTGATTTCTTGTAACAAACAATTCCATACTTTGAAATAAATGGGTTTGATCTTTCTCAATGGAAACAATATACCTCTTTCTCCACCCCAAGGTAAAAAAAAATCTACCTTCAAAGGCAAAACCCCTCTGGTTACAAGCTAGTACCTTGACAAGGACTATTAAAATATACTGTAGAAAATCTGAGAGGAATTTCTGACTGTCTGCACAATGCTGTGGTCCTGCAGTAAACTTGACTTGAATGAGGCTCTTTCAGCTCACCGAAATTGGGGCCAATTTCCTTCCCAAGGACATCTTTTCCTTTGCACTTACCCCCTTCCCTGGAAAGACTATAGCTGTAGTCCCACAGGCAACCTGGTCTGTGGTTTCAGGGACCAGGAAGGTTTGACAGGCATTCACAAAAGCATTTAAGCTTTCCAGTTATCATTTTGACTGCAAATTTAAACTTGTGTGGGTCTATCCAAACACTAGCATTAACTTTTTTAATTCAAAGAGCTAATATTTCATGGGTGGAAATGCCTTGAAACATCAGTTACATAATCTGTCAATGAGGAGAAAATAGATGCAATAAATATTTGACAGAATTTGTTAAGGACATTTGCTCTTACTTCTGCAATCACTTCCAGTTAATTTCAGGAGGATCCTGGGCATTTGGAGACTGGATTAGCCTACTGGCAGTGCTCTTCAGGGCAACTGTTACCCAGGAATCATTTCCAGACTTAGTTTTCTGGATAAAAAATGCATCACAATGAACAAATAAGCAGCCAGCACCATACAGTCAGCTTAGAGTGAATCATTTTTCACAGCAAGAAATTATTGAAATTTGAGAAGATTATGGATCACAGGAAAAGGGCATTTCTATAAATAATTAGATTAGAACCAACAAATATAAAACTTATTTTGAAAAATGTGCCTGTTTATGGGATGTGATCGGTGGTTGCAGCTAAAAGAAATGTTCAGAGACAGATTTCAAAAGCAATGTGCACTTTTCAACCTCCTTGTGCCAAGAGAAAAAGCCTAGGTTTTGAGTTAGAGCAGAAGCCACATTTTATAAAGTAAATAGGCATTGTAGGAGACACAGCACCAAGAGGGATTTATACAGAGGATCCTGAGATGAAAATAGCCAGGGAAACTGCAATTTTTTATGCAACATGTAATGGCTCTCTTATAATTACTAATGGCCAGACCCAGATGGACATACAGTGGAGTGCTGCACAGCCTGCTGGCTCCTACTGCAGCACTGGTGCAACTTGGGCTGGGCAGGGATGCTCCTCAGCCTGGTGAGAACAGGGTCACAGAGGGAACCAGGGGGCCCCAAGAGTGAGGATATGCCTCAGATGAATCCAGTGGGGCATCAGGATGCAGTATTCCTGCCTCTCTGCATGGCACAGGGGCAAGCAGGGCATTCTGGCCGGAGCTAAGCACACTCTACAGCACAGGCATGGCCCAGCTGGGACCAGGCTCCAAGCACCAGGACCACACAAAGGGGTGACTTGTAAGGAGGAGCTCATCCACGCTAACACAGCATGTCCATAAATCCAGCAGGTACAGGATGCCTCTTTGGTCAGTGTTCAGGGCCAGGTACTTAGCTGGTTCAAACCAGCACAACTGTTCTGGAATTTGTGGAATCATGCAGATTTAAAGCAGCTGAAGACACAGCCCAATTATCAGCAAGTAACCACGTTCTGAGGCTGCAATTTCAGCCTGAATAAAATATGAGCGGCTTATGTGACAAGTAGAGTTTTCTTGTTAGAGTGATGGCCTCATGAAGCCTCATTTCTCTCTGATATAATGCACATTACATTGCACCTGCTTACCAAACACATAAGCCTGCGTGAGCAGTCACTGCTGCCACTTCATGTGCTTTTTTTCTCAGCTCTGACTCCGATTTTTTCCTGTCATGCCTTCACTAATGCTTTTCCAGTTGCTGCTCTAGTGCTGTGCAGTGCTGCCCATCCTGCCTTCCATCACAGACTCTCCCCACTACTTTGGGAGAGGCCACCTGAGGTCCTAATGAGAATACAGAGGTATCCCTGGGGAACCAGTTAAATACAGATGCAGGCACAGCACAGGAGTGCAGCCCCTGGGTACTCAGGCATCCTAAAGACCTCAATCTACTTTACACCTTTGTGGCACCCACCCTGAGAGATTTTAACTGCTCCTTACCTGTAAGCTAAACATCTGGGCATGCTGCAGCCAGAGATTTGAAGTGCAACCTCTTTTTTATTAGAACAGCAAATCTCAGCAAATTGCTTTCTGCTCCTCTCTGGAAAGTAAGACAATCACACTTCAGAGCTCAAGGCTCGCACTTGTTTTCCCTACAGTATTTTCAGCATCACACTCTGGACATTACTGCATTTACTGTGCTATCCATCTCTCAGTGCACATACTTGCCTACACTTGTTCACCCTTTTTTGCACCATCTGGTAATCCCTGGTACACTCCATCACTTTGTCACCCAGGAAAGCAAAGAAGGAAAAGATAAGGAGCACAAAGGTGCTCTGTGGGTTTATATTAATTAAGCATAGCTTAAGCACTTAATTTCATTGTTGCAGCATTTCTATAATAAGTCTATACTGAATCATTCAGAAGGTTTTCCTTAATAAGCAAAATAGCTCTATACCCACCTGTGAAGAAAGGCAAGCAGGTGTGCAGAAGACCAGGCTCCAACTGGGATCACTCACCTCTCTACCACCCAGAGCTACAAGAGTGCAGGATGTGCCTGTATTTCTGTCCTAACTGAATCGGGAATAAAACTTAGAAGCAATCCAAGGAAAACTGCACTGTGATCAATGGGAAGCAGAGATTGAAATGAAAAGGTACCGTGGCTGCCAGTAGTGTGCTCATAACACTGGTGGTTGCGTGGGGGGTTCTTCTGTGGGGTTGGTTGCCTTTTTGAGAAGAGCTTCTCTCTTCCCGTGCCCTGGGCTGATTCCCCTCTTTTCCTAGTTGCTTCCCTTATGTTCCTACTTTTGTTAGGCTTTATCTCTTCTTTAAATGCTCCTTTTCTAAGTGAGTCCTGGAACAAAAGTTTAAAAAATCTGATACTTTTGGGCCACAACTCTTCCTTTTTTTTTTACTTGCTTCCTCTGCTCTTCCCATGCATTTGAATCCTAAAGCCTCTTGAGGATAAGGCCAAGTTCTTTGTGAGTTTCTGGAACAGTGACTTTCTATTAGAAAGGCATTGTTCTAACATATAAAAAAGGTGATGTTGTTTCATGTACTTTGTGACTTATTGCACTTATTGCTTGCACAACTAATAATTACTTGATGTGTGATTAATTAAGGAATGTTCAAAGTTGTTTCCTCTTGTTGTGTTTGTAAAATATCTGCAATATGAATTTGTCTGAATGATTCCAAACCTTAGACTGCAGAAATGAGGCTCATATCAGCTTAAGCAAGGAAATTCTCAGATAGAGTTGTAATGCATTAATCAATTTTTTAAAAAGTCCTAGAAGGGGAAATTGTCATTTAAATGATTTCTACTTATTCTGGAAATGCATAATTAGGGTATATGGCTACATGATTTATTATGTCCTGTACCATACAGTTTCCAAATCATGGTGGAAATCCTCCATCACCACAGGAAATGATGATATATTCCAGAGAGCAGAATTTTTGTTTCTGTGTTACTTGCAATTATAAAAAAAATTGTGAAGAGCATGATGCTTTTCACTGAAATACTTATTTGACATACACAAGGTCCCATATTCAAATAGAGGATTAGGAAGAACCAGAAGTGTTGTGTTGTGGTTTTGGTTTTGTTATATGCTGAAAAGAATCCAGAGAGGTTTGAATCTGAGAACTGATGCTTTGTACAAGTTTTTGCTCTCTCTGCCTTACACTACAGGACAGTTGCCTTTGGAAAGCAAAACTTGAGATCAGCAGCTGTGAAGGGCTCTTAGGGTGCTGTAGTGCTTTGTCACACCTTTGCCTTTTGAGGAATTGGAGGTAATGCTGGCAGCAGAGAGGTGAACCAGAACCACTGGGGCAAGGTCTGGGCCTTCATCTCATGTGTGTGAGTGAGGAGAAAAGACATACCTAGACTAGGTAGGGAAAGTAAGAGTGCACCCTTTTGCTGCTGCAGCCTGCTATGGTGGCAGGTGTCTTGCAAGAGGTGTTGGATATGTAATTAGGATGAGAGTTCTTTATACTGCAAGTTGTGAAGGTGTATGCATCCTTTTCATAGATCACCTATTGATTTTGGGTAGGATTTGCTACCAAACATCTTGATATACTTCTGTAAAAACCTTCCTGTCTTCTGACTTATATTGCTACAATTGATTCCTGCTAATGGTATTTCTGCTCCTCTACAAGTAATGTGTTTTTGATGCCTCTTTCTGGAAGTGTTAATCCACTTTAATCATAACAATCTCTGCACTGGAAGTAAGAGCCACTGACATTAAACAGATGCAGAGGAAACCCCAGAAGTGGAACAGTTTCTTCCCTGTGTAATACAATGTTTTAACAGGCTGGGAGAGGGAACATTTGAAGTGGCAAAGCAAAATAATGACTCCAACCAAAATAGCATTATCTTTTCATTGTCTGTCAGTGTCTTCTCCCCTGAAGCTGGAAAAAAGTCCTATTTCAAAAAGGAAATTGCACAGTATGTCCTTTGAAGCTCTTGGTGGCAGTGAAGTGTCACAAATATTTCAGTGCAGTAACTGCGACTGGATTCTGAGCATCGGGTTGAGAGTGGAGCCTGAGGACGTGTAACATGAATTTCCCTGTGCTGGCCAGAGGCTCCACTGTTATTCTTCTGCATTGTTTACACCAGCTGCCTTTAAATATTACACTGGGTATTTGTCTGTGGATTGTCTGATCAGTTTTTATTTAGATAGATGGTTCAATAACTAAGGTAACCAAAAGCAAAATATACGTTACGCTGAAATCCCTGCAGCTTTGCTGTATGCAGCTGCAGCCCCTCACTTCTCTGTACATCTTTTTGGATTAGTGATCAAGCTGATGAAATGTACCTGATGTAATTCACAGCGTGATCCTTTGAGAGTAGGAACACTACCTTTTTTCCCCCTCCTTTCTCACCAGGGATGTAAATGACTGAACACCTCTGTTTTGCTAAGGAAATGTTAATGCCATATAATCAGGGTACATATGTGCTGTCAGCAAACACAAGGAAGCACCAAGGTGCTCGTCCAAGTGTTTTTCCAGCAGTTTAGTGAGGTGAGAGATGAAAAGTGTAGGGCTTTGCCTGCAAACTGGCCAGCAGCTGCCTATCCTGCACTGCTGGCTGCAGCTTGGTAAATATCCCATTCCCCATCTTCCTTGTCCTGATGGTTGCTGCTGATAGCTGCTGACAGATAATTAAAGCTGCTTGGTGTAACACTGCCTGCAAGTGTTTGCAGAAGTGGAGTGGAAGAAAGTGGAAGTTTCACCTAGGGATGTTAGAGGGGAGGAGATCTTTCATGAAGACAGATGAATCCAAATGCAAATGTGTTTAAAGAAAACTTGTAAAATGCCATTTTCAAAACAGATACACAGCATCTTGACCTATGATAAAGATTTCCAGTTTATCTTTATTAGAGAAAGAGGCTTCCCCCCTCTTCCATCTCCAAGAGGAAATTTCCTGGTGCTGCCGAACAAGATCAGTCAGTTGTGATTTATGTTTTGCATTTATCATTTTGTGGGCTTTGTTCAAAAACACAATTACTTTAATTACCCAAAAAAAGACAATTAATTTATTCTATTGGCTAATATTGTGATACTCTTATTTTTAATGGCTTTCCGAGTCACTTCAGATGTTCCTATGCTTTTTTATTTGTTACTTGTAACTCAGGATTTACAGGTTGCTCCATGGCCTTTGGCAGTGCAGATGGTTTTCCTTCTGCACATCACCATCTGCTGAACATACCTTACCTTTTCCTGTCTCTTGAAGGTTGGCATAAGGCAGTAAATAATTGCTGGCTCAATTCTCAGTCCTTACTTATGTGGAAAAGCAAACTATTTTGAGGATGTTGCCACAGTGGTCAGTGAGCCCATGTGATTTAAGTGCTGCTGAGATGAGGATTGTGGGTCCAAATTGTACTGCTTTCCTAGGCACACCTAAGGTTTCTTCTGTTTATGGACTCACTCGGGCTTGTTCATATGTTATCCTATTAGCTCCTGCTGTTTGCTTCCAAGGGATCACTACCTGGACCCATAGGCTCTTCCCTGCATCCAGGTACCCTGATGCTTCTGCTTGCAACTGACCAGGACAGTTGTAAACTTGCAGGTACAGTGATGGGGCTGAAACACAGGTACCTTTCCACTGACAAAATCACTATATTTGGTTTTCTTTTTATTTCCACTTACCTTTCCCCTTTCTTTTGTGACCTCCTCTCCAGAGGGAAAGCAGCATTTTGTGTCTCTGTGTTCAGGTGAATACCTTCTTCACTAAATATTTCAGGGAAGCTTTAAAAGCTCCAGACTGTCAGCAGAGTTTACTCTCTTGGGGCAGCTGGAGTGCCTGTTTTTCACATACATCTGGTGGGCAGCTTAGCACAGTCAAATCCTGCCCAGTAAATTTGGTGCTAAAGGGTGGCTTAGCAGAAGCTGACACAATAACAAGGGTTGCTAGCTTAAACAGGCCTCTGCTAGATTGAGCTCTTCTGATGGAGATACCTCATACTTTTCCTGGAAAAGCCTAAGAAAAGCTGTGTGGCAATCAAGGTCTGATCATCCCACACCCCTTTTGTCCTCAGCAGAATACACAGCCTGGTCTGCCCTGTTGCATTCTCCTCTTGGTAATCCTACTGCAGAAGGAAATATGGTCTGGCATATACCAGAGGGCTGGTGAAAATGTAGAGGTGACAAAGATATCACAACAAACACCCTGTCCTGAGGGGTGCAGAAACCCAAGGGTTCTTTGCAGGAGACAGGCAGCACTGTCCAGAGTGCTGTGAGCTGTGGTGGGCAGCAGGGACAGGCGGGCTCTGCTGATGCACAGCTCCACGGGAGTGAGAACAGCTGCCTGGCTGGCGGGCAAGATGCTGTCTGCATTGTCAGCACGATGCTGTTAACAAGGGAAATTATTTCTTTTATGTGTGGATGGGAACAAACTGTGGTCCCAGAAAGTGCTTGCATAGTGGTGCCCCTGGCAGCTGGTGGTGTCACTGCCTGCTCCAGAGACTGCAGTGACCCCAGAGTGAACACCTCAGGAGCTGAGCCCAGAAAGTGAGTGTTGTCTAGTGTGGGTTTGCTTTGAACACAGCTGTGATATAGCAGGTCAAAGATTCATTCCATGGCGACTCCTCTCCATGAGCCCTCCCAAGTGCAAAGGGAAGGATTTGGCATTCCAGGGATTTAGAAAATGAGACCTTATGTACAGTTTTATCGTGTCTTCAAACAAAGAATGGAAATGTTTAGAAAGATAACTTGGTGCATAAAGTTATTCAATGCTACCAAGAAATAGAAACAGAACTGACAAAGCTGAGGTGTGCTTGTACATGCTTGCCTGTTTTTCTGGTTTTTTGTTTTTAATTAGAAGCAGCTGGTGTATTGACAACATTTCAATGATATTCTGCTTGGGGCTTATTTTGAGGAATTATATCAATAGCAAATCACATTAACAGTATTTCCAAGCATGGCAGTATTACAGCTTGTCTTAAGGTAAGTGTTGGATCCGTATGAGGTCTAGAAATAGTCTGTCATGATAAAAAGAATGTCTAAGTCAAAGAGCTCTGTTTTAACAGTCAAGGAAGATAGCTTTTCTTAACTACTTCTCCCCTCCTAAATAACTGTGTCCCTCGTTATAATTGTTCCAATTCTGTTCTGTGAACTGTGACTATGTAGCTAATGAAAGTTGAAATGGGAGCTAGAGAATGAAGTACAGTTTTGAACACCCATAATAAGGTAGAATTAAATAGTGGGACCAGAAAGCGATATCTCTGCTCACAATGAGTAGCATCCTCTTTCTGTGCTAGCCTCATTAGAGAAAAAGGGGCTACAGAGACTCAAGTTCCATTTAATATTAATTACTCTATCAACAGTCTAGTCTAGGATTAAAAGCAGAATTACATTTTAATGGGGCATAAACACTTTAAAGGTTTTAGATTTTTTTTCAAATTTGTTCTTTTCCTGAAAAAAAAAAGGAGATAAGTTCTTAATGCAAATGTGGGACTGGGTGACACATAGTGTGAGTGAGGGGAAAATGAGGTGAGCGAATGAATTTTCAAATAGAAGGAGAGGAGATGGATGATAAGAGGAGTTAAACAAATAGCACATAATTAATTCTCACAATTTTACCTAATGCTTTGTGACATGGCTGTCACTAACATTGTCAGAAGCTGTAAGTGAAATGGGATTAAAAAAAATTCCAGGGAACAGTAATCTCACTTTATTGGAAGAATGTTTTTCTGAGATGCATGCCCCTGGCTATATACAGCTCATACACATGAAAAAGGAGCTTAAAAAGCTTAAGTTGTTCTGTATTTACTTTCATCTTAGATCGCTGCTCTCATTCCAACTAGCCATATACAACCCATATGATTTTTAAAGTTGTATTTATTTTTATGTTGCTGTTCTCCATGGCACTGTCTACAATTATGAAAAGTCTATTGATGTATCTGATATATCAGTTTTACTGATTCATTTATAGATACATCATTGGGATTTTTTTCCCCCTGTTTGAAAGCATTTGTTTTCCCTGCTAATGCACCTGAGACTGACAATGTCTACAGAGCAGAGATGGGCTTGTGGTTTGTTATTTAGGATTTCCCCCCACCCCACTATATTTAGGTAATGCTCAGCTGGGAAGAAGCTGCTCAAATCCAGCAGGTTGAGAGGGGGTGTGAACAGAGCTGAAGTGCAGTAAGTAGTAGAAAATAGCAGAGAGCAGAAAGAAAGGATCAGAGCTTGGTAGAGGGCCAGAAAGGAGAAACGGGAGAAAACTGAGGCTTGAGGATTTTTTCCCAGAAGAATATTTAAGGAACTTCAGGAGGGAATAGATCGGTGATGCACCTTTCTCTTCTTAGCATTAAGTAGGTGAGGCAAAGAGCAGGGAGTGCAGAGGAATGGAGGAAGCTGTACAGGGATTAGCAGCAGCAAACTCAGAGCAGGGCAAAGGCACTGAAGTTGGTGTTGTAAATCCAACAGCAGGCAGATATTTAGAAGATCTTGTCAATGGAAACAATGCGTATGAAGATCCAGTCAGAAATAGACTTCAGCTCATCATTACACAGGCCTTACAAGTTTTCTCAACTGGACTTTTACTGAGGATCAACTAGTTTCCGTGACTGCAGATGCAGTTAGATATCTTCACATTGGACCTGGAGACTGTTGAATTTTCAAGCAAATAATATACTATTATCAACCTCAGCTGGTCATGCTGGGTCCCTAGCTTGCTGCGTTGGCTGTGTCTTGTTAGTGATTTACTGGAAAATGTCTTTTGTAGAGAAGGTATGGCTCCTTTGGCATAAGCTAAAAGAACCCTAACTAAAATTAGGCTCTGGGCCCAGACTTGCTGAATGTCTGAAACTATTGGCTATTTGTCTGATAAATCAAGACTGTCCAATACCTAGACATGCAATGGCCTGGCTGTTCAGTAGATATGTTTTAGAAAGTAGTGTAAGAATTTGGTATTTGAGTAAATATGAAATGCTATTAGCCTTGGCTCTCATTGCTCTGTTTTGTTTGTAGAAGCCAATAAGTAGACCATGGATTGTGGGATCTGAATTTGAAGTATATATAACATTTATAGAAAAAGGTATTTTTGCAGATCCTTCATCATCTAGTGCTAATTATAAGATGGGGCAAACTTAAATGTGTTTGCAAGTGGTGTCAATTGGCTTCATGTGCGAAATGAAAATATGTATCACCGAGCACCTTGGATTTGTGATTAGAAAATATCTTGCCCACATCCACACCCGCTGTTGGCTCAAGCACTTGAATCTAGAGCTGTATTATGGAAAGCAGATTTTTCTAGACACAACTTGCATGAGTGAGTTACACAGCTACTAGGAGGGAGTTATTGTGATTTAGTCTAGTAGGAGATAGCTGACTGTGAGTTTTGTTTCTCCCCTTAACCTTGCTAATTCAAATCTCTATGGAAAAACTTGTATTGCCACTCTTAATTATTCTTTCCTAAGTTCTGGCTTAAATTTATTGTACAAGAGGTCTCCTGTTCACTTGCTTTAAACCTTGCTCAGAAAAGGCTGCCAGAAATTCTCACAAACTTGCAAAGCAGAACTCTTCATCCAACAGAGATCAATATCTGGAAGAGACAGCATAGTTAGGGGTGAAAATACTGGTGGATGTGCAGTTTTCAGGATGTTCAGCATCTTCCTTTAACAGATAAATAAATATTCAGTAAACTGCAAATGTAGCAGGCACTTCTGACTGGGATATGGGTGGTCAGCTGGTCAGCCACTAAAGAGCGTGCAACAAATAAGCACTTGTATGATAAGAGTGTTTCCTCTCTCTGCTTTTCCCTTCAAAGTCAGGGCCATATGACTGTCACAGCTGTTGGCAGTGACTGTGGTGGCTTGAAAAGGGCATTTTCTAACTTTTGAGGTCAACATCAGCATCCAAAATTCTATATCTCTTCTAGTATTTGTCCTAATGCTTTCCATTTATCAAGTTTGCAAGAAGCTGCAGAGTTTTACTGGGGGTTACTCTGAGAAAACTGCACGGGGGTGCCAAAGCCCCAGTGACTGCAGGGAGGGGACAAAAAGAAGAATCAAAATGACTGACCAGGTCAAGACCATTCAGGGAGCCAGGCTGTGGCCATTCAAAAATCGCTAAAGGAATAATGAAAGGACCCTTTCCATAGACAGCAAGTGGGACAATTCTCAGTAGGAGCCCTTTGAGGATGGAAGAAAGATGCACCAAATGAAACCACCCTCCGGTGAGACACTAACAGCATAATACTGGCTACAGCAGTAAAAAAGATTAAACTGAAACTTTGTCTAGATTCTGGGCCAGCTTCAGAGGTCATAGAAAGCAACCGAGGAAATAGCTAAACTGGAAGCCAAAGAGAACTTTTTTGCTTGACTGGCACCAAGTTTTCAATAATCATTAAACAGAAATCCCTCCTGGTTTAGGAAGGTGGGAAAAATTTATATTTAATAAAGATGAAAGTCAGGCAAGAATTGTTTGATATTTCATGTTTTTTCTGTGACAAATCAATGATGAAAGTTGCAAAATGTCTGAATATATTTACTGAGGAAACTACAGAAGTGTTCAAATTCTAGCTGCTGTGGGATGTTAGAAGGAAGATGTATCCAAATTGTTGGTGACTCTATTCTTAGTCCATGTGTTCTTGGTAAAAACTGATTTGCAACTGTCTCCTGGGTATCATTTACCTAAAACTGAAATCTAAGCTGCAGGAGGATAGAAGTGACCAAAACTTTCCCATGTTCTCCTTTCCAAGGGGTATGAAAGGATGGAGGTAGGTACCATATATACCAGGGGGTGCTAATCTGCTGGAGCTACCCCACTCTTGCTGTGTGTGACAACAAAATACGACTTACTGGTGCAGCAGAGCACATTGCCAATATCTGCCCCAGGTGACTTGATTCCCCTCCCCCCCCAATCTCTTTCCTTAAGAACTTAGAGAAAATTTTTATTCTGTGGACAACCATGGTGCTTGTTGCTATTGAAGAGAAAACAAATGGGATTTTGCTTTGGTGGGGCTGGGGCGTAAGTAGGTGGACATGAGGTCAAGTTGGCAACAGTACTGAAAATCCTGTGATTTTTTTTTTTTTCCTAAAGGTTGTGGTAAGCACTGAGCTTAATAATTAGATGTTTTAAAAGATGTTGAGAAAAAGCATGTTGTAGTTGAACTGTGAAGAGCTGTCAATCCTTGAAGGGGTAGGAGGTTTACCAACACCTGATCTTAAATTTTGAATAAGAGGGCAGCAGCTTCCCAAAGAGGGAGTCTACCTAGCATGGCAGGCTTCTTTCCCACCCCATGTATTTAGTTATTCACGTCAGGGGGCTCTTTTTTGGGGTTCTTGGCAAGGACATTGTCCCAAGAGCTTTTGCGTGAGGCTGCTGAGGCTGGAATAGTGCCATAAGTTGGCTTGCACTAGACTTCATCTTGCTGTGGAAAGGCCAGTGCTCCAGCAGCAGTATGGCCTAGAGGAGCTGCAGAAATTGAGGCAGATATAAACCTGGACATTGAAGCAATAAGATGTTCCAGTGTCAAAGATGCTTAAATTAGAAGCATCCTGTAACATCTGTTGGTTCAAGTAAATCAGCTTCTCTTTTATAGCTGTTTTATAACCAGCTTTCTGTTACCATTGACTCAAGTGTTTCCCTGTGCCTAGTCAGCCCTTGATGAAATGAAATGTGTGTCAGTTGTCCCTTGATAGCTCCATGAGCTTTCCCAAACTCTGCTGTTGCTTCGGGATGTGCTGAGGGAAACAGCTGGAAAAAAGAGAGTGGACTCGGGCTGACTGCTGTCTTTGTCCTATAAAAGCAAAACCTGGGCTTGACAGTGGCCCTTCTCCAAAGAAGCAAGAAAAAAATCCACAGCTCTAAAGGATAAAAATATCTTTAGGTCCCCTGTAGCTCCAGGAGAACAATTGCTTCACAGCACGTTAATCTGTTACATACTCACTTATTTTCCCAAGAGTCTTGAATAGATTTTTTTTTTTACTGTTTTGAAGAACAGTGTGAGGCAGGTAAATTTTTGTGGGCTTTTATATTTTAAAGTTATGTAAATGTATGCTTTGGGAAGACTTGTATGAAATGTTATTTATATACTTGGGAGACTGTTTGATGAGGTATTATTGTCATTTGCTCTGTGATTCTAGACACTCTGAAAAGGCCTTAATGTCACATGTTAAGCACAAATAGAGATGCAGCAGAACAGGGGAGTGATTCATAAGAACAGCACTGTGTTTCCTGCTGCTCTGCTCATGATTTGTAGGAAAGCTATAGTGAAAAGCAAACCTGCAGCTTAAAAAGGCTTTTCAGGTCTTAAATTACCAAAACCTCTCTGTTGGCTTGGCTGACTGCTTCTGAGCTTTAAGCTGTCCAGTTTCCCTCAGATGACCTAACTCATGGTACTTTCATTAGCACAGTACAGTTTGGTCCCTGGAAAAGAAACTTGCAGGCAGAAAGCAAGGGTGACTGTTCACAATGCTCAGGACTCCCGAAATTGCAGGAAAGTTGGTGAAATGCCATATGCAACTTGTGTGAGAAGTAGAATTATGCTGGAGTCTCTCTGCTTAAAAAAAAACCCAAACCAACATACCCTTCAGTTAGAGACTACAGTGCCCAACCCAGCCTTCAGCCAACTGGTTTTCTTGGCAGGGGAACATGCCACATGGAAGTTCTGGTGTGTGTCCACACAGTGACACAGATTGGGAGAAGCTTTTCTGCTCCCTGAGCATGCATGCCTGAAGCAAGCGTAGAGCTCTCTGCAGGGTTATGGAGGCTGAGAGTCCCTGTCTGACAGCACAGTCCAGAGCTCAGGAGAAAGAGGAAGAGTTCTGTCTTCTCCTGCTTCCAAAGTGTCTGAAACTGTCCACTGCATGGTTTCTGGAGGAGGAAATATGTAGTGTTATTTCTATGTTCAGGTGTTATGGTCACAAGAGACTATTCAGTTGATTCACTTATGGTCATTTAGTGTTTGGGGCTTTCTTCACATGATGGACTTCAAGAAGTTATTTCCTACATTGGATTGAGTTATCTCTTTAAATATTTAATCTTTAAAGATTCCAGTCTCTGTTGAATCTACCACCTACCAGATAAGCTCTTTCAGTATCTAATTATCCTCACAGCTAAGAAAAGGCATCTCATTTCAAGGTTGAATTTGTAGAGTTGTTTGTGTTTTGTTTTGGTTTGTTTTGGGTTTTTTTTATGATTTAGCTCTTCTTTCAGAGTATATATTTTTCTGTAAATCCTTGCTGCTAGATTAAAATCACATGAACAAATCTGAAATATATAGGTATATTATAACATTTGTGTTTAATTTTCAAAATTGTGTTGCTTATTAGAACAGATTTTATTAAAAGAACTGGAAGGGAGGGCTTACTAAAGTCAAATTAGTAAGCCTGCTCTCACTGATTAAATCCCAAACTTTTAGCTCAACAAATTGTCACCACTTTCTCTTCCTGTAATTGCTCCTTGCACATGTCTGTCTACAATGTCTTTATCAGTTCCTAACCAGGTCTTACAATTCCCTGACTTTCACAGCCTATGTCATCTTTTGATTCAAATGTGTATCCCAAGGCTCTTTGGAATGAGCTGTTTGGCTGCTATCCCTTTAAATGTGACATGAACTTGTGCCCTCGGACGATGCAGAGCACCCGTACTGGGCCAGACCAGAGGTTCATCTTGTCCAACAGCCTCTTTCCAGGAATGTCTGAAACAGATGCTTCTGGGAAGACAATTTAAAAAGAAAAAACAAACCAATCTCCCTCTTGGCTGTTCCCCAAATTACCAATGCAAGTCAGCATAGATGCCAAAGCAGGAAGGCCTTTAGAAAAATAGAATTTGGAAGTAATTTTTGCTTCTAGGTCAGCCATGAGGTTATTTCATGGATGGACACATCCAGAACCACACAATACTATTTAGTCTGAAATAATCTGCATGATGGTCAGTTTAGGCTTTGTGGAACTGCAATGTGTGAACTGAAGAAGCTCTATAAAGTGTGTGAAAAATATAGCTTTAAGGGGTTTTTTTTTGGTTTTTTTGGGTTTTTTTTTTTTTTTGTTACAGCTCAAATAAGGCTAAAAGAAGCACATAAACAAATTCTCTTTCCATTTAAAGGAGAAAAATACAAGGGAAAAATAGAGTACTTAGTAGTGGTAGAAGGTAAGAGAAGAAAAGGAGGAGTAAAATTGGATGTTTGAGTCTTACACTTGCATGCTTTATTGACTTCATTTAATTTCTAAATGGATGAAGATGATGATGCAATCAAGCAAAAAAAAAATTTCCTGGCTACTGATTCTATGTATAACTCTAGCTGCAGACATTTTTAGACATTGCAGCCATTTTGCTTTGAGCCTACCAATATAAAATACAAATTATTTCTTCAGCACATATCTCTGTGCAACCCCTTTCCTATATTTAGGATAACCAAGTTTCTCTCTTTGAAACATGAACTGGACTTGCCACTTCACAATATGGAGAAGGTATAAAAGAGATATGATTTTGTGGGAGAAAAAAATCATGCAGCTTTTTTCAAACCTTCTGCCACTACTGAAGAGCTGTGCATATATACTTATGCTTGTACCCCAGGGCAATTTGGCTTCAAATGGGTCTATCAGAGACAGGCAGGTGGCAGGACTATTGAAAAAAAGGAAGGAATAAGCTGTGAAAAGGGGGGAGGGGAAATATTATGCAAATTGTCTGCACTCTCTGTCTCTTCTCCAGAGAACTGAGTGGACACAGACAAAACCACAACATGAATAATGACTAAGCACAAAATTATTTTCAATGCCCAGAATAAAGTTTGAAATCATCAGACTTTTAAAATCAGTTTTATTTTGTTGTCTGAGCCACAAACCCAAACTTTGTTCCTTACAGCCAGAGCTTGACTTGAAAGTGTTTTCTTTTCTCTACTCTGATGATGGAGGGCAAAAAAGTCATGTAGCTGAGAGCCAGATGCCAACACTAGCAGGGGTCTGAAATGAGAATAGGAACAGCTTTTGCTGAGCAGAAGCCATAGTGCCATACTGCAGCAGAACATAGTTTAGTGCTTCAGCAAACCCATATTTATAGAAACCATCAGCACACAGCTATGGTCACACGTCTGAAGGTTGCCTTTCACCCCCTTGTAAATATTTTTCAAACAAGACAGAAGGGTGGGAGATAGGAGAAAGCTCAGATGATGTTTAAATTTCTACAGCACTGCAATTTCAGTACCTGATGCAGAGCAGCTAGCCTTTACCTCCTAATCTGAAATACCAAAACTCACTCTTCTGAAGCTCTTGCCAGTTTTCACGCCCCCTTCCCACCCCCACTACCGTCAGCATTTGCTATGCCATTTTGCTTCATTGCTCATTTGCTAAATTTAAGTATGAGATTTTTCTTTCTTTTGAGAGCTCTGCTGTGCCATAAGCACTGAATTTTGACAGCTTCTCCACCTCAAACCACTGAAAGCTGTGGGCTGCCTACAGAGGGGCATAAGTCCATCTTGGGTGAATTCTTGTCTCCTGCACCCATGAAAGCTCTTCAGTCTGGCTATTCCTGGTGTCATCTGGCAGTGATTACCCTCTAAACCCAAACAGATACAATCTTCTTCAGCTGCTGAGGAAAGTTTATAATCCAGGCTTGGATATTGTTCATTATTAGCTAGTTTGCTTTTGAGGCAGACCTAAAGTCCACTTAGTCTCTGTTTTGCTGGAGAAACCTGTAGTTTCACGTTCATCTCCTTCCCAACACTGGAGCAGTCAGTGTTGTTGTTGCTCCTTCTGTCCATCTCTTTTCTGGGGGCAGGAGACTTGGACCTGAGCCCCTTCTGTTCCAGGATCAACAGCTTTCAGCTTCTAGTAACTAGTTAACTAGTTGCCAGTTACTTGGCTAGAGACGTACTTGTGCACCCCAAAGGAAGATGAGCTACCAGCTTGAGAAAATGTCCCCTGAGTATGCAGTGGGACTATGACGAGGAGGTGGATGGAGTTGCTGTGACAGGGTGGAGTACTGTTGCCTTTCAAGGTCAGTTTGTTTCACGGACACATATGGAAAAGGAGTTCATTGAGTGCATGGGCTTCAGCAGATCTCTGGTTCAGCCTTCTGCTCCAAGCAAAGTAATCAGATTACTACAGGATTTCTGGTCTCGAAAACCACAAGACGGATCCTGCACTGCTTCCCTTGCCAATCTGAATCAGTGCACAGCTGTTTTCAGAGTGCAAAAGCCTCTCTTTGAATCCAGTCTGTGCCTCTCACTTCTCCCTATACCCAGTGTCTTCCCACTGTGCACTACTGTGGTGAGAATGCCTCCATTTACTGGGTAACCTCACAGGTACTGAGGATCTCCTGTTAGATGCCCCTGGAGCTGTCTTGTATTCAGGTTGAACAGGCCTTGGTCCTTCAACCTCTCCTCAGAGGGCAGGTGCTCAAACCCTGACCAACCTAGTGGTCCTTTGCTGAACTCATGTATTGGGGGACCCAACATCTGTGCACAGTATTCCAAACAACACAATATAAAAAATGCTCATCTGAAAGGGGTCATCCCATCTCTTGATCTGCTGACTGTGATTCTGATACCAGCAGCCCAAGATTGCTGCATAACCTTCTGTGCTGCCAGGACATGCTGCTGGCTCACATTCAGCTGCTTGTCCTTCATGGCCCCTGAGGCCTTTCAGAAGATGAACTCCACAGGCAGTGGAGTGGACTTGCTGAAGGACTCTGGAGTGCTCTTCAAAAGCCCTTATGTCTTCATTGCCCACACAGAGAATTGACTGGCTTTTTCTCTGAAGAAAGCTTTATAAATCTGGCCACGTTTACCCTACTAGTCTTTGTTCAAAACAGCACTGGGTCATCTGGAGATGTTAATTCAGTGAAATATGTATTGCCTGGATGGCTGTTAACTATGCAGCTCCTTGTTAGCATTTTCAGAAGCACCTGAAAATTTAATAGGGAAGAAAACATTTATTCTGAATTACACTGATTTGTAATACAAACATAATTTATGCAGGTATTCCAGTATAAATAGGTGCAAGGGATTATGTCAGAACATGCATGCATAAAAGATTTGCTTAGTTACCACTGCTCCTAGTGGTAGCAGCTGCTGGTGTGGTGTCAGACTACCTATGCACAGGAATGGGTGTAGCCATGCACCTTGCTGCTACCACCCCTGTCCATGGCTTGTACCCAGCAATAAATGATTGGGGCAGCACAACTCCTCTTGTATCTGACTGCAGCTCATGTTCTCTTTTTTCTGTTCTCCATTGCCTTTCAATGTCATCTCCTTTATTTTTCTTATTTCTCTATGCCTTTCTTAGCTGTTTCTAGATGTGCCTTTTTCTTAGGATAAGCTGCATCTTGCAGATAAATATGCCATATTCCCATACTGTAGAGAGATCATCTTGTCAATCTCTACTTGCAATTCTGAAATGCTGAGATTGGAGCCTTTTGCCAAGTTGTCTGGACAGATCAGCAGTGAGGGCTCATCCAAAGGTCACTGTTGGAAACTCAGGGTATTTCTGGAGAGTGGATCCAAAAGTAGTCTGCAAAATCGTTGTTTGCCAGCAAATGCAGAAGCCTGGTCCTGTAGCTCTGAGAATGACCTTACTGGCCTCAGTGGGACTGTTGTGTGACAGGGATTGCAGAATCAGATCCTCCAGTATGTTTGATAAATGATGCATGTCCATGAGGAAATTGATTTGTTTAGCCATTCATGAATGCATACATTTCGAAAAAGCAAAATTTTGCTTACAGCTTCCAAAGTAAAAGAGCAAATTTCCTGTCTACTTCTAAAAATGTAACATTGTCTTAATGTCAAGATGACAATCTGAAACAACTCATATAATAGGATCTAATTTACAGTGCGGAATCATTATCTTCAATCATCACAGTTAGCTACAAATAATGAAGTAAAGCTGAAACAGAGGGAAATGTTCACATTAACACAAACGTGAATTGGTGACACCACATTCACGGTTAGTGGTCTGTTTGTTTTCCCTCTGTCTCCTCCCCCACCTTTAATTTCAAGCATGAAGCAGGATGGGGTACAGTTGTAAGGAAAATACAGGTTTTACTTCTTTCTCTGCTCAGCTTCAGAGGGCAGGAGCCAGGTCTGTGTTTGTTCTCTCATAGCCAAGTATCACAGAGCCAGGCCAGGAAGTCACTGCATTCTGTAGCCTGCAAAAGATGTGCAAAGCACAGCAAGGGGGGACTAACTGGCCTTGGTTTAAGACATCTGTAAACAACAGTGCGGGAAAGCTGAGTGTCTTCCTACTGCATGCTTCTGTAAACAAGGTAAAAAGCTGTAAAATCTGCATTAGGATTACAGCATAAGTGGTACTCAGCTAACTGCAGAGTGATTTGGCTTTCAGGCTAGCTGAAGTTACCCAGCTGTCATGGTTTAACCCCAGCTCTCCATCAAGTACCACACAACTGTTTGCTCACTACCCTCCCCACTGAAGACGAGAATTAGAAACTAAAGATAATGCTTCTGGGTTGAAATAAATGTAATACTGGGAAAAAAACCAAACAAACCCCAAACAAAAACAAAACCACAACAAATAAAAACCAAGCAAAACAAACAAAAAAGCCCTTGTCATAAAAAGGGAGGAATAAAACACAAGAGGAACAAGTGATGCATAATACAATTTCTCACCACCCACTGACCAATGCCCAGCCTGTCCCTGGGCAGCTATCTGTGGCTCCCAGTCAATTTTCCCCAGGTCATAGAGTGAGAATGACATTCCATGGTATGGAATATCCCTTTGCCAGTTCAGGTCACCTGTTCTGGCTGTGCTCCCTCCTGGTGTTGTGGCAGAGCTTGGGCAACAGAAAATACTTTCATTCAGAGGAAGCGCTACCTAGCAACAACTAAAATACCAGTGTGTTTTCAACATTATTCTCATACTAAATCCATAACATAGCACTGTACAAGATACGTAGAAAAAGATTTCTTCTATTTCAGCTGAAACAAAAACACCAGCTTGTCAGCATTGTCCTTCATATAGATGAAAAGCCAGTACCTGAGCCAAGGGTTCAGAAATAACCAAGTAAGCTGCTGCTGCAGCTGTGTGCTCTGTGGGAAGCAGCTGGAGTCTGTCTGTGCCCCCAAATAGGTGTGGGTTACCTGCCTGCCCCCTTCAGAATCTGGCCTGGAAGTTGCCCTTCTCTTATAGCAGAGGCTGCTTGTGCCTGTGAGAATAGTCTGTTGCACCAGTAGAAACAAGTTCTGGACAGCTGAAGATCAGAACCCGGATATCTACTGGAAAGAAAATGTGAGTTTGAAAAAGAAGGACCAAACCACTTCGTGTTCATCCTAAAAAACTAGAGCACAAACTGAAACCTCTGGGGCTGAGCGCCCAAGGCAACATCACCAACTCTCTTCGGGTGCCTTAATACCCATGTCATTTGCTGCAAATCCTAATTGTCACAGGAACAAAGCCAGCAGAGGGATCAAGGAAGGGCCAAAGTCCTACTCCTCTCGAATACAGATCATTAGTGGTGTGTGGGAAAAGTGTACCTCAAGTATGAGCACGTGAGCTGTGCCTCACGCTCTCTTGAAGTCATGAACACTGCCTACTGTTGTCCTGATGGACCTTTATCAGCACCTAGGGCTTTTCAAGGGCAGCATTGCCTGCCCTTCAAAGAAGGCTAATGCACCTCAAGGGAATAAACATACTTTTGTGGTCCCCAGAGGTGAGCAGCCTGGCCCTATTGCACTCCCAGAATGGACCTGCAAAGAGGTCGTCAATTCAGGTCTCCATCCTCCTCTAGGACATCACAAACAAAAGAAAGGCTTAAGGTTTTTGTGAGGGAAGACAAATTGCCTCGGACATGAATGTCTCAAATGTTATTTGGAAGTTTGAGTCCTTTTGTTTATTGAATTTCTCCCAAAGCATGCACAGAGATGCTAGGGTTTATTAACATAGCTTATGAAAGATGTTGCACTAATTACTTAGTTCCACATGATGTGTTAGGAGATATGGGATTAATAAATGTAGTTTGTTATTAAAAAATAAAAAAATTGTTGAGGAGGCAAGATATGCACTGCAATATGCTTGCTTATCAAGTCCTCGGTCTTTCAATCTTTAAAGCATATCAGCATTTCCAGATGAATAAACTGTTTGTGAAGTATTTGTTGTGCCCTGCTTGAAATGGATGACAGAAAATATGACTGTCAAATATTCAACTTTCTCAAAGTTTAAGCAAAAGTCCAAACAAATCCCGATATTTAAGAACATGTACAAGTCATTAGGTTAGTCTTAAATAAATAGTTTTTCTTAGCATACTGTCCCAAGGTGTAAAGGCATCTCCTAAATAGGTTAGGTTAGACTATATTCTCCTTATTGTACACAGAAAAGGCAGGAGTTCCAAAAATCCTCTTTTGTGACCATCTTTGCTCAGAGTGCTTAGTAATACTGAGTATTGTGTGCTGATGGGTTTGGGTGCGTTCTGTGCTTTAGCTTGGTTTAGGTTTGGTTGAGAGGTTGTGGTTTGGAGTTTTTTTATTGTTTGGTGGATTTGGGGTTGTCATTCTTCAAGTAAGTAAAAATTTGGAGATTTACAAAGGACTCAAAATTGAAGTAATGAGATGGTTTTAACAAGGCTCTTGCTTTGAGCTAGTTGTGTAATGAATGGTTAATGTTTTCTAAACAGATTCCTGAATCTATTTTGAGGATGGATGTGTTAGATTCTCTCATTATGTACACCTGTGCTATGTACTTCTCTGATAGATGGGGCTTATATATTTGGACAGTTTTCTACCATTAATTTCTAATTAGATACTTGTCAACAGTGTGAATTGGTATTGCTTTTGTTCAGCAACTCTGTGATTGCTCTGTCCACCCTAATTAATGAACAGCTTCCTTATAAGTAGATTAATAGAGGTAGTCCCATTACCTACAGTTATTTCGGTCACTGTGTTATAGTACACCTCATTAGAGAATTGTGAAATGAAGCAGCATTTCAACTAGCTACTACTGAGTACCTGATTATTTTTGTTCTGTCAGCTATTCTTTTGACTTTTTTCTGTGGATCTTTTTGAGAAAGCCCTGGATTCTGCCCTCTGTTCTTGTGCACAGCCCAGCTTTGTGTAAAATGTCATTGTGCTTAAGAGCAGCAAACCTCTTGCTCTATTGCTAGAGAAAGCCATAATGGAAAGTTCTCCATGTTCCGCTTGATGCAAAGATAGAGGTTTATCTATTTAAAAAAAAAGTCAGTGACAGATACTGTGAGGTGTCCAGCATCTGTGGAACTCGTTAAACTTGCTCAGACCAAATGCTGAATGACTGTGTAAAAGAGTAAGGCCATAATAAAAACTGGAAGACTGTAAGCAGCATTCACAAAACAAAATCAGAAATCATGGCAGATAACTTGCCACATTCTGCCTATCTAGTACTGCAAAAACACACAAGGTAGCCAGGAGCATCGTGTCCCATTGCCCTGCAGTACAAGTGAGACACAGACACACCTGAAGAATAGGATGTCATTCAGAGGGACAGAGGGATAAGATCAAGAAGTGGGCCCATGGGAATCTCATGGCTTCTAAGATGACCTTCTAAGCTCAAGGAAAAGCCATGATATCAACACAGGCTGGAGGATGAAAAGATTGAGAGCAGCCCTGCTGAGGAGGACTTGAGGGTGCTGGTGGATGAGTGACTGGACTCACTCATGTGCATTCACTGCCCAGGAAGCCAAATGTGTCCTGGGCTGCAGCAAAAGCAGCGTGGCCAGCAGAGCAAGGGAGGGGATTTTGTCCCTCTATTCTGCTCTGGTGAGATCCCACCAGATCCCACCAAACTGCATCCAGCTGTGGGGTCCCCAGCACAGAAAGGGCATTGACCTGTTGAGATGAGTCCAGAAGCAAGCTACCAAGGGTGGTTAGAGGAATAATGTCCCTCTCCTATGAGAAAATACTGTGAGAATTGGGATTGTTCAGTCTGGAAAAGAGAAGGCCTTGGGGTGAACTTATTGAGTCCTTCTCCTTTGTAAAAGGGGACCCACAACATAGATTAAGACTTTTTGACAAGGGCATGTAGTAACAGAACAAGGGACAATGGCTTTATACTGGAAGCAAATAGATCTAGATCAGCTATTAAGATCTGATTAAGAAGAAATTCTTTACTATGAGGGTGGTAATGTACTGGAACAGGTTGCCCAAAGATGTAGTTGGTGCCTCATCCCAGAAAGTGTACAAGGCCAGGCTGGGTAGGGCTTTGAGCACCCTGGCCAAGGGGAAGGTATCCCAGCAAGGGGCTGGGAACTATTGATATTGGAGAGAGTTCAGACATTCAAAGTCCACCTCATTGTGTTCCTGTATCAGCAGCTCTGGGTGACTTGACCTTGGCAGGGGGTTGGTTGATCTCCAGAGGTCCCTTCCAACCCTGACTATTCTGTGTGATAATGTAAGCATCCACATTCATAAAAGTGTCTGTTCTTCTGAACCAGTGTGTGCTCAAGCTCCCTGAAGTTATTGGGTCAAATTATACAAGGTGAAGCTAATGAAAACATTACTATCTTTAGTTCTTTATGTTGTAGCTACGACTAGCCAGAAGTTTAGGGAGTACATCTGCAGGTGGAGGACAGGCAGAAAAAAGAAAAGTTCTCTGTTACTTCCCTGTGGAGAACTGCTATTGGTTCATTCCTGAAAAATTCAGTCTAGGGATTGAGCCAGCTGACTCTGGACTAGGAAGACATGTGTTTGGTTTCCAATCCCACTCACTTTTCTACCTCATTTCCTCTCAGGGAGGCATCAAAACACTCTGATGTGGGAGTAGTGGATATCTTTAAAAATGAGGCAGGGTGAAAGGTGGGCACTGACCCCCTCAAAACTTTGTTTCTGATTTTTTTTTTTTCCTCAAGATGATCTGTTAGGGTGTGTTTTAAGTTCCCCCCACCTTATGGTTGCCCCCTCATCCCCTCTTTATGTTAAATGGTTCGGCCTCCGGCCTCCCTTCCTCTCTGCCCCCCTCCATCTGCCAGTCATCCCTCCCTCTACCCCATTGGTTCATTTATGCCGCGTCACTCCCCTGACCCCTCCCCAGGGCCTGTCCATTACTCTGAGGCCCCTCCCTTTCACCTAGAAAGTTCTACCCAGGGCCTCGGGTGATAGGCTGGTCCCTGGGGTTCCCCCCCCTCCCTCTCGCCCCATTGGATATTTCCCCTGCCTGTCACCTTGGTTGCCACCCCCAGTTGTTATCCCATTGGTTGACTGTTGTTCCCTCCCCTTGTTACCTCCCCCTTATAAAAAGCCGTGCACACAGTGCTGGGGGCCTTTTGCGGCTTATCTCCCTTCGAGCCACAGTTGTCTCCTAAGACTTCTAATAAACTCAGAACGTGGATACCCCCAAAAGGACCACTCCTCGCTTTTGCCATTGTCGTCACACGCCTCATCCTGTCTGGCGGCTTCGGGCCAACAGGCCATAGTTCTTGCCCGCAGTGCCATGTGAACGTGGCCCTTGCTGCTTGCAGTGCCAAAGGTACTGGGCTGCCAGAGACTTTGGGAAGGCACCACGACAATGATCATAACCATAATTTAGATCAACATTAAATTTAGAAAGAGAGGTAGACACATGCTCCTTCTGGAAATGTTGGGGTAATACCTGAGCCGTGTTACTTCCTTGAAACATGACCACAGAGAGTATCATGGTGGTCTTGGATTGTGCTGTTCTATGTCTCTGGAAAGATGTAAAAAACCTCAAACATGAAGAGAAACAAGCAGGTTTGTGGTGACATAGAAGACTTCTTTTTTTTTTTTTTGAAAATGAGTCTTATAGCTTGTTTAATAGTTTAAAGGAGTGTATGTACTTCGCATCTCAATGGCATCATTGAGTGGAATATGGTAATTTGAAAGGCCCTGCAGAATTCTGCTCTGAAGTGAGTGCACAGAAACTTCAGATTATATTTCAAGCAAAGCCAGACAAAGGTCACAACAAGAATTAGTGTCACTATATGCTAGGATGATGCCTTTTCAATAGTAAGGTAGCCAAGAAGAATATAAACCATTAATTAATATATGGCATGCAAGATTTCAATTTTTAAAATTTATTTTGCTATAGCAATTTAGCAGTTTTCAGAGTAGCCATGCAGTTAGGGAGCATGTAAGATGACAATGCTGTTCATACAAACAGGAAGTTTAAATTAGAGTGTAGAATTACTGTAACAGTGTTCCATGAAGAGTGGTTTGTTTGCATTTTTTCAAATGAAATATCATGGCATAAAATTCAAAGATAGGGGTGCTGATGGTGTATAGAACAGCGCAAAAACCTAGATCTGATATAAAACTTGACCCAAGGCATGAAAATCTAATTGGGTGGGAAGCTGCTGCACTGAAATATTTGAACCAGTGTCTTAGGTAATTTTTTTTTCTTCCCTCAAGGCTGTTTACATGAATTGCATGATTGGATGAATACAACATGAATATCAATCCAAGGCAAGTGTTGAACAAATTTTAAACACAAAAATATCTTTCTATTAGTATGCAATCCAACTGTTATTCTAGTAATCTACAAAGCTTGTTTTCTATTTGTTTATTTGTGTCAACATATACAATTTCTCCCCTTTCAGGGATTGAGCACAAGAAGGTTAAAATATCAGTTAATGGATTTGATCTCTTTGGTTAGTAGCATTGCTAGTCATAAAAATTTTTATCCTTTGAGCAGTATGAATCCACCTGGGCTAGTCAGACATAAGAGTGCACCTTGATTTCAATGTGTATTTCCACTTTGGAAAGTACAATTCAAGTACAGTCATGAGAACTAATAATGACACAATTCAACACTTGCCATGCAGAGGTCAAAGGCACAAGAGGGCAAAGGAGGATACAGCATGTATGAAGATGGAGGTGGATCATTCCTGCTGGGTAAAATGGGAAGCATGGGAGAAATGGCAGCTATATTAGGAGCCAGCCCCTCAAGTGCCAAACAACCTGACTCCTCTCACACTAGTGACCGCTCTCACAACAGGAATGAGCACCTTAGTGTATTATTTTACTATCTTCTTTTCTGTCTCTCTAAGTGTGGTACTTAAAACTGGAGACTCAGTGATGGCTGTCATCAGTGTGAAGTCGAAGCAGAGTGCTTTTGCCATAAATGCTACTGTCATAAATGCAGCACATGTACCAAATTTCATCTTCATTAGATGGTGGTTTTAGTAAGAAAGACTCCTACTTATTTTTTTGCACTTGAAACTCCAGTCCTTGGAGGCTGTGGTCCTTGTTTTGCAGTTAGGTGTTCAACTGAGCAAAAGAAAAATCAATCTCTTCATTCTTTATTGTCCTTCATATTCTTGCACCACTTGTCTAATTTATCATAGTCACGATGGCTTTGTCCTCCAGAGTATTTTACTACTTCTTCATCTTGGTGTCATCTACGTACCTCCTTTTTTCCATATTTTTTATATGACTGCTAGATCTGTTCTTTCCTGAAAGTCATCAGGGGAGATGCAGAAGAGAGGCCAACTCAGGCTGCATAGGCACTTTGCATTGGAGGAACTTCTCCAAGCCTGGCAATAATCTTTACTAATACGTTTTTTTGCAAATGGTTGTGTATTTCATCTAGGCTTCTGTATAGAGCTTCCCAAATATGAAGTTTTTACTCTGTTCAAACAGTACCATTCCTACTGCTTTATCTGTGCCTTGATTCTCATCTAATACTAATGAAGACTCTCAAGCCAGAGTGCTCTATTCAAGAAGTCCCTTGCACTTGCCCTTTCAACTGTGATATGTTTAGCTATCTTTTAAAGCTATCTATTTAAAGCAGAGTTAATGTAGCAATCCAAGCAAGGTATAACCTGACCTGTATAAAAAGTTCAATATCTTACCAGCAGTTTACATCAGCACATGATTGCTCTTCGAGCTCAAAGTAGGATCCAATCACTCCAAATAATGGTAGGGAAATACACATTGAAGCAAAATTTTCTCTTGGTTGAATACTATCTCCTAGTCTTTTATTATTCTCTAAAGGTCAAAAATGGAAAGTAGTTTTTAATACTATCCTAAAAAGTGACAGCAGTAGAACAAGGTTAATTGCTTTACAATTGCTGCTTTCTTTGCTTAGTCTCTGCTCAAGGTCCAATAGCAATAGCCGTACAATTTCAAAAAGCTTACTTGATAATTATTACAATCATTACAAGGTTGTGTTATCTGCTTTCTGCATGTATTTAAAATTATATGTAAAAATTTTTAGCAAGTGGTGTGCTATTTTTATGGCTGTGTAGGAATCTTTTCTTTTTTTATTTCTTTTGTGCCTTATCACGCTGTGCCTGAGTGGAACAGCAATTACTTCTCATGCACTGTTTATACAGAAGCGGCAATGTCTGTCATGGTTTTAGCATAAGTTCATGGCAATAAAACATCACTAAACAACAAACTGCAAGTTATATAGACCAGGTTTCTAGAAATAGTCAATTTTTTCTTGTTTCAAATTTGTTGCTCACTTGACCTTGAATAGGCCTCTGGTCTCAGAGAAAAGTAAACATTTGTCTTCAATATGGACCTGTCTGGTGTTGTATGAAGTTGAACACAAAGGTGCCAATTGTTTCCCAAAATCTTATCTATTTTGGAATGATCATGCTAAACATAAGATGCTATTTGAAGTATGACAACATATTTTTGGCACGTCTGTAAGCTACAGCTTTTGGCACAATCAAACAGTAAGGGGGCCAAAGCGCTACAGTTTGCAAGACTTGGTAAAATAACAGTCTAAAATGTTCTGGTTTGAAATCACTAAACAGGAAAAGTGAGCTATAAAAATATAGTGTCATTATGAATATTTAATCTTGGAAGTACAGCTTAATAGTTAAACTGGGAGAAACAAACAGTGAGGGAGAGAAGGACACTTAAGTCAGGGATGAAGAATTAAAGCTTTGGACTTTATGAAACCTTAGCTTTTCAGCTGATTTTCAGAATCATCCTCTCTGAGTGGACCTACTACTGGCTTATCAAAAGACCCAGCACAAGCTTCTCCATGGCTGCAATAAAGGCCATTAAATTGAAAATTTTATTTGTTGAGCAAGTTTGACTGTAAATAACTAAGTTTACATTGGACTTTTCTCAAGGGGAAAAAGGCAAATCGGGTTGCATTAGATACTTAGTAAAATTTGGGTTCTGTTTTATCCCTAGGGAGCAATTACCATTGTCTTGACTCTTGCTGATCTGTTCCTTGTTTCTGAAAAGATGGAGGAAGAGTTGCTTAAGGAGAAAATGTCTATAGTTCTGGCAGCTGGGAATAAGTCTGGATGTTGAGAACAGTATTTGATATTTGGAATTTAAGAATTTGAATACCCTGTTAGCTCTAAGTGTGATACTGCATAGTGATTGTGCATTTCATACAACGTATAGATAGCCAACTATGATGCTATAATCAGCATGGCACTGCAGTTTGTCAATATTGCACACAGTCACAAGTTACTTTACTCAGGATGGAATAGATACCTTTTGGGCCAATATTTCTGTAAAACAAAATTAAAACAGATGGATACAAAACTTTCACTATGCATGAAACTTAGAGTGCACTGAAAACTTCTGAAACTTTTACCAATTTCTTCTAAATACAAATTAAGAAGGATTTAAGAACTACCTGAAAGGGACAAGATGCAGAGTCAGTTTTAGAAGTAATTTAACCTCAGGAGGACTTCAGGAGGCTGACATAAGGATAGCTTCACTGAGGTTTAACCTAGCAGGAACATAAAACTGTACCACATTAGTAAGGCATGCTTGCAGTCTTGTAATCTTCAGTCAGCTCTGAGAAGACCTCACAGATATATATTGTTTGTTTGGGAACTGCTTCTCAAGGATATTGATGGCTAACTTGAGAGCTGAAATAAAACAAAGTCAGTAAGAAAGTTCAGACAGCAAAGATGGCTTCAATTCCACTATTAAAGAGATAAAAAAAAAAAAAATACATGCCTGTATGCCACTGAAATAACTATTTCCATTACATTGTGGTGGAGATAATGATGGGAATAATGTTGTCTGGATATGAAGGGCTGAACAGCAGAACCTATGACTGGCATTGTATAGAAACACTTTACTCTGGGATCTTGCAGGAAATTGTCTTTCTGGTGAAGCTTTCACCTATCATTTTGACACATAAATGTTTTCCAACAGTACAAAATAAGCAGTTTCAAGGTAGTCCCTGAGCAAGTGTTGCTTGTAACACTGTTCTGGGTGTTGGATACATTGAGGAGTACAGTATATCTTATTATGTTAAGGTCATCGAAAGTTTCTTTCTTTCTAGTTTTATTAATGGGTGGTAGACTTGAAAAGAAAACAAAACACTTGGTATGGCTGCAGTTGCCATTCTCTTCTTCTTTTGAAATTAATAAATCAAGTGGAGCTGTGAGGTAGAAGGCTTCCTGTTGGAGCACATCGTGTCCCCCTGTTTGTAAATTACTTTCTCCTACCATGTCAAAGACCACTATAAAATTGAGTTATTATGTTATGACTGAAGTAAAACACTCCAAGACTGAAGTGGGAGCTCTAGTTCTCTGCAGAAATTTCTGGTGTGCACCATTGCATGCCTCTGAGGACACAACCAGTTGAATGTGAAGTATTACTGTTGAGGCTTGGCGGGACTTGTTTTAGCATCAGCTGCATAATATTCTCTGTTCAGCTTCCTTTTTCCAGTTTCCAGCAATGATTTCTTGTTTTAGTCTTTTAATTGATATTTTTCTGTAATTTGGCCTTCCCTGTGGAGTCAGATGTTTGATTTCAGATGTTTGAAAAAACAAAATTTCTACCCCTGAACAGAGACTATTCCTCTTCTGTAAAATTAAATTCTGGTCCTCTATTTTTATTTTAAAATGGAAATATGGCAGGGAAATAATTTTTGGGCTATGCATGACCTTATTTTGAGAGGCGTTGACTGATTTCTCTGTTCTGAAATACACATAATTTTTTTTTTTTTTAAAGCATACAGAGGGCTTGGTGGGGGTTGTTGCTGATTGAAGAGAAAAACACTATATTCATGTTAGAAGAAGTTTGCTGCTTGTGATCTTACAACTACATTAAAATGGCAAGACATTCTGTGGAAAGCTATTGATGTTGCATTCAGCAGAGAAAACTGAGAAGCAGAAAGGTTTCTGGAGAAAAGACCTTCTGAGCTTCCTACTATGCACATAGTATGTTGATAAGATGCTACCTTTTTTAAATGTCTGCATAAGACTGAAAAAAGCAGTGCTCTTATAAGAGCAAGATCAAGAATGCTCTAAGGCATTAAAGTGTTGATGAAAATGGCTGGCAGAGTCCTCGAGAAGACAGGACAAAGTTTGTGATTTTTCTGGTGTTTTTTTTTTTTTGTTTGTTTGGGGTTTTTTTTGAGGTTTAAATTTTAGCAATGAAAGGACTTGTTCTTGGGGACCTTGGTTTAATTTAAATATTGCTCATATTACAAATTAAAATGTGTCTCAATGGAAACATTTGTTGCAGGCAAATGTAACCCAGTGCTTTTGTGAAATGTGATTTCCTAAGTATATGACAATGTCTTTGTTCTGAACCTTGGTGCTGTTGGAGAGGAGTCAATGCCCATCATAAGTCCCAAATATTTTGTTTCTGATTGAATTTTGTAGTGTGAATTGGGGCATCAATCCTAAGTAAAAGGTGGGACTAGGTCATGGCCTTCAAAGCATCCAAAGCCACTTTTGAAGCAACTGAAGGAGGATCTGAGTTGGACTTGGCATGGTTTAGGCTTTCATAGATACCTTAAGCCTCCAAAACTGAGAAGGTTGGGTTTTAAAAATTCTTTGTTGGTCTCCTTGTACGAAATCCTTTTTTGGAGGCAGTGTGTCAGCTGTTGCAGATATTCCTAGTCGTGTAGGTATTTCTGTGCTTACTTCTAAAATAATTCCACAGCTTGAGAACATATAACCTATAGCAAATGGCATCAGTCTAATAGCTATACTTAATCACTAATAATCAGTATATGATGAAAACAGTGATTTGAAGTGATTTTTTAAGGAAGAAATAAACAACCAAGTATTAAAATGGAGATAACCCATGTTTATTATATCTAAAAGCAGAAAAATATTTTTTTTTAATCAGAAGTCATAGTGTTTGACAATATTTTTCAGTTCCTCAGTCTACAGAAACTACCTTTTATACTCAGCCAAAAATAAATTTTCTTTTCTAATCCTTTCTAGTTAAGCTACTTCTCAGGCTCAGCAGGATTCCAGAGTCTCTATGTTGTTCCTAAACTGTTAGAAAAGTCACAAAATAAGCCTAATTCATAAATAGTTACATAGAAATTTCAACAGTGTCATAAGCTATGACAGGAGGGCGAGCTAATAATAACAAAATAAGGACTGGAGAAAAGGAGCACAGTAGATGATGGTGGACTTTTCTTTCTAACCTAAAATTTTTTCTATTCCTTGTCTATTTTGTCCCTTCCTTTTGCTTCTCTCCTGCTTCAGTGTGCAACATTGACCTGCTGTAATGATCACAAAGCTGAAGACGGAGCTGAATTGCTTCATACTTGGCATGGGCTGAACACAGCAGCTGCTCAGGCTGTAGTACATCTAACAAGGGTTGGAGACAAGTGTGGGGAAACAGACACGAGTCAGTTGCACTGTGCTCACTTCAATAATCTATTAACTCCAATTATCCCAGAGTATTAATGACTGGATTGCAGGAACTACAGGATGAAAAAAACATTAAAATCACTTATATTACCAATCTAAGTGGGGTGGGAGTGTGCATCATCCATCAGCTTTATCGATCTAAGTTGTTCTCAAGCCAACTGTTTTGATTTGAGATATTGACAATTTCAGTCTCACAGAGGTGGACAATTACCATTGGAAGTACTAGTGATGATGCATCCATAGAGGGAGACTAATAATAGCTTGAATGCCTTTGAATCAATAGAGGAATCATCAGTGAGTAAGTGCTGTGTTTTTCAGGCTTTGATGGGGTTTTGAAGATATGCTGTATAGGAACCACTAGTGAAAAAGGGGGGTTGAAAAGATCATTCCCACAGTAGAAGCAGGGTGCTTTGTTATAGCAACAGCATTAGAAGTGGTTTGGCAATGTGTGTGGAAGCCTTCTTTTGTTTCCTCCTTGAATGACATGCTTGCTTCTTACCATTTTCCCTTTTCCACTAACAGGCAAGTTCATTAGTGCAAAACAACCTCTGTTTTATGAAAGCATTTCTTACTGGGATTTTCTTGCACTTACTATGTGGCAATAACATTTGAGCTAATAAGCCAGACTCCTGAGGAAAGCAAATGTGGTTACACTGAAAGTAAGATAAAAGTCCCAGCTTTGCAAGTGACACAAATAAACTTATAATACACTTTATTCCCTGCTAATAAAATCAATGAGTAGAGCATAACAGTAATAATGCATAATTGAAACAGCTTTTTATTGCTGTTTTAGATGTTTTGATTTGTGGCAAACAGTGGGACAGTCGGGTTTGTTTGCTTTTGGATTTTGGGACTTTCTTTTCCCCATGGGTTTGTTTTAATCAGATATAGGGGAAGTAATAAGGGAAAACTCCTTGGGGAGTGTACCACATGATTTGAAGATAATGAGAACCACCTCCCATAGTGGTTGAGGAATGATCATCTATCACTCATGCAGAATGCAGAAGATCCTTGCAGGTAGGCATTAAAGGACAAAGTCAGTGAAGCCATACCATCTTTCCTGCAAGGAATATTGTCCCCTGAGCTGCTGGCTTACTGACAGGTCCTTACCCTTTTAAAAAGATAAGCTACTACCTATGATATAGTCCTCAATACTGTTTTTCAGCATTAGATTAACTCTGAAATGTTAATTTGGTGAAATTCTTCATGTTTAAGAAATTTAAAAAAATAAAAAGAGTAGTCATCTCACCAACATTTAAACTGCAGGCAGGAAATCTCTGCCTGCTAACCTGTCTTGTTTTCACCACCCCATGCTAGTCACTCCCCCTCATTTTTGTTGGCTGAGCTGTACAAGTGAGCAATCCTTCCAAATCAACCACAATTATCTGTATTGGTTCAAGCTGCAAAGATTATTTTTTGTGTGTTTTGATGGAAGGACATTTGAGGAAAGCAGAAATCCCCAGCACCAGCTGCTAGTGAACAGCTGGGTGGGCTGGCAGGAAGGAGGTGCCACCTTCCGCTGGCACAGTGCACTGGTGAGAATGCACATTTATCCCCTTCCCATGTATTGGCTAGAAACAACTTTGGCTTCTTTCTTTTCCTCCTTCAAAATGAGAAAACTGCAATGACAGTATTGGTTCAAATTTGTCTCCTCTGTGTAAACATCATCAGGAAATAAATTAGGTCCTGAATTCTCATGCATGAGCATACAGATGTTGTATGAGCCATGGCAGCATTTTTAACTTTCAGTAGTTTTGTTCTACCAAACCCTTAATTTCAGTCCTGATTCTGCTAGTATCTTGATCTCTGCTATTTATTTCTTGTAGTCACAAATAGGCTCTGAGGGTGGTGAACAACTCCACATGTAAAGTCTCACTCTCAAATTCAATAAGACATCTATTTGGTAAGGAATCTTTAAAATAAATTCCTAATATATTTCTGTAGATTAACACAGGGCATGCTTGGCTTTTTTTGTGTCATGTTTTTTCCCCCTAAGAAAAATAGAAATGGCTTAGGGTTGTGTTTTGTTGTACCTTGATTTTCTTAAGGAAGAGAGCAGTGTACCATTGATTGGGTTTTTCTTCCCTTTGACTTAATACTGATTAATACTAAGGAGCATTATACAAACCCCATAACACCACCAATAAGCCTTCTGTTTTCAAGACCCTGAGGACAGTAAAGTCAAAATCTATGCATTTTGAGCTTGGCGTTTAAAATTGCATTTTGTATATGAGCCTGTAATATACTGTATTGTGCTTTCAGGCCTAGTTAAGTACACTGAATGGGCCTTCAGCAGCAGCTAATGATGAGGCTTTGTGATAATTCATCCATTAATAAATACACAGAATCCCTGGGAACATACTGGAATTTCTTATATGTAGAACAATCTACCCATAAGTTTTTTGGATGTGCTAGGTTGGCTTTTGTGGTATCATGAATTCTTTTGTAGGAGAAACTGTTCTAATATTTGAGTGTAACAGAAATGTTTACTCATTAATTTTGTCCTTGTACAAATAAGGGTTGTGTTTGGCACTGGTTTTGCCAGAGTTTCCCTTTCAATTCTGTCTTTTCAAAATTATTTGGAGGAGAGTAGATCCAGCACACTAAGAGCAAGGTCAAAGGAGAGGTTCCAGAGATTGCTCCATTACATGGATTTCCAAATGGTGTTAGGGGATTCTTTGTGCCAAAGTCACTTAGAGTGAATTGGGACCAAGTTCAAATAAAGGTCCTACACTTGTTCTCTGTGGGGTGAGCATTAGGATTTATTGTACTATGGAATATTCTCTAATTAATAAGGAATTGTACTGATAAATTTAGCGTAGTACCTTCTAATAATAAAAGTAATAAAGTATCCTAGCAGCACTGTAATATGATAACATTTTTCCTGTAAAGTCATGAAAAAGAGCTGTCTATGTATCAAAACAAGCAAGACAGCTTAGCAGAAATTCAAATTGGGAACAATGCATTCATAATCTTGATAAAATAGGGACAGGAGGAAAAGACAAAGATTAAAGTTGGTTTTTGTTGTTCCCCTCTGAGTGCCTGCTGCTATTCATTGCTGTAAAGAGAAATTGGGGAAACCAGTCTATATCTCATTCTTTGCAGACCTGTCTTGAGTACTTGAGGAGGTGGTGGTAGAGAATTCATGGAAGGAAAATAAAAGCCTATGCCAAATGAGGGTTGTACACTTTTCCAGCTTTCACCTATGTGCAAAAGAAGCGTGTGTGAGTGTATAAATGTTTTATCTGCCAACTGGTTTTTAAAAAGGTGTGGTTACCACAGCAACTGCCACAGAGTTGTGATTTACAATATGACACATCCTGCATGCTCCACAGCACAGAGGCTCTTTCCCTCTGGTTGGAGTCTCTGGGGTTATGTGGTGCCTGTGCAGTGTTACCTCCACTGCAGCTCCTACCCTTCCCCTTAAGGTAGCTCATGTCTCAGCTCATGGAATGGAGACAGGTGGTGCAGACCAGTGTCTGCTTTCATATCTTACTGCATTCTGGCTTGGTGTGAAGTGTTGGTGGCCTTGAGTTCCATGAGCCCTTGGCCACCCCTGCGATTAATGCAGCATAGAGCAGAAGCCATGGGAGGTTTGAGTTTCAATGCAAAAAGAAGGGCAACAAGTGCAGAAATCAAGGCTTAATTAAAGTTGCTTACAATTGACCTAAAATATCTGATCTTCTCTTTGTCTCGCTCATCTTTGGCTTTTCTTATTTGCAAGGTTAATTTGTGCCTGTGCCGATAAATTACATAACTGTGAAGCTTCTCTGGTGATGGTTGTGCAAATGTGTGCTCTTACATGTATCCATTGGGTTGTTGTAGAATTGCAGTTTTGTCAGTGCATTACATAAGGGGGTAATTCTGTTGTGAAATAAAGTCATCAAACCCAGGGAAAGGCTGTTTCTATAATAAATAGATGCCGTAACAAATAGCTGCTATCCATACTTCTAGAAACAGATAAAAATCATGCATGAAAGAGGTCCCGAGGCAGTTTCACTTCCTTGGTTTTCAAAACTAATTTGAGCCACAGCTTTTAGTTTGGCCTCTTCCTTTCTATTTTGTTCAAAAGCATTTTTATGTCTTGCTAAGGAGAAAAGTAATCTTGATTGAGTTTTCAGAAAGGTGCATTTTAATGAAATCATGGAAATACCTTGAGGTGGTGACATTACAAGCTGGCTTCTTTGTTGTTGTACTTCAGTAAAACATGAGCATTTGAAGGGAAAGATAAAGGCAAGCCTTCTGGAAGACAGGTTCATCTTGCCTGAAGTGGTTAAGGACACACTAAAGCCACTTTGTCTTGCCTTGGTAAACAACTAGATTAAGTTACCTCAGATTTTGCTACCGCACTAAGAATGAATAATATTTTATTTTTTAAAAAGTGTATATTTTCTAAAATAGGCAAAAGCTAAGCCTACAAGAATAAGTAAAAAAAAAACAAAAAACAAAGAAACAAACAAACAAAAAACACCCCAGAATTATGGGCAAATAATAGACAACTGCCTTATGCTGGATTCAGAAATATATAAAAGCTCTTGCAAATCTCTTATGTCAGCTAGTCCCTTCAGAGAGTTAAAGTACAAAATGGTAATTATTGCAATTTTTTTGGCTTTCTGCTTTAGCTTTTTTTGCATGAGCAAATCAGAAGGGATATACTCACTAGCAAAGCATCATCAAAGGAAAACTACCCAGTTGAAAAATAAAGTACTTCCACATTTCTGTGTAAAGGAACATAGGGAAGTCAGCTCAGTAGCACGTATGTCATTTGATATAGAATTAACCACCACTGCTGTAACAACTAGGGAATACTAGAATGCAGAATCATCATGATATTGTTACTATAGTAAATATCTCCCAGGCCTCCTTGTCTCATTACTGGTTTGAAATTCAGATACAACATTAATAATTTGAATAGCAGGAGACTTCTTATGTAGTTCATATCTGTGAGGACATAAGAAACTGGGGAGAAATGATACTCATTTTGTGGGGTTTGAAGTTCAAGGAATTTTGCCAGCTTTTCCCAAATCTGCCTGGAAAACACTTAAGCTTTAAAGAGTATAGTTAAAAACTGTTGGAGAAAACTCCCACTAAGTTAAAGTGGAAGAAAGCAATTGGCTTTTTACGCATTTTCCACTCCATAAATATACACTTTCATGTTCATATACTACAAGATATTTATATAACGCAATATTATTCACGCCTTATGCAACAGTTATTTTTCACGAACTGAAGACAGAGAGTATAAGATGGAGCCAAATCTTCAGTGCTTTAGGAAGAAAATAAATAGGATTAGGCATTGTTTGCCTTATAGCAAAGCAGTAGCTCCTTTTTCTGGATTTATCTTCCAACACAGCAACGCAGTCTGTGACTATGCAGCACAAAAGGGAATCACAAGTCCAGGTAAGAGGTAAAAAAGTTAAATTTTAGGAACAGAAATAATGCTTTGCTGCTGCTTCCGACTGTGCAGCTGAGAAGTAAGCTGGTATGGAAATCATTGACATCAAACGCTTGTGGAGTCCAGCTACATTTATGCTGGTAGAAGTGAGATAAGTCTTGTTGACTGGAGTAAGATAGGCACATCTTTTTCCACTGCAATAGGTAGCTTACATAAACTGGTTGAGTCTTTGACAGTACCTTTTTAAAACAATGCCCCCAAAACCTGGCAACTTAGTTTGTGCTCTGTTTGACTCCACTGAAGGGGGATGAGGATTTAAAATCTAAATATGATTAATTCCTTCAGGACTAAAAACAAACCCAAGCAACTATCAAAAATAGCCCTTGGGCTTGGTGAGTTTATGTAATGTTAATTGACCATTTTTTTTCCTTTTTAAAGGATAAAAATGAAGCAGGGCCCACCACCAACTTGTATATTCATGTGGTTACTTGGGAGAAAGCAATAATCGTAACAGAAATTATTTACACATCATTTGCCTAGATGTCTGCCAGGAGGAGATATGTGAAAATTTCAGGTAGTTTAAGGCCTAGACCTGAAAGCCTTTTAAGTATCACTAGACCCTGATGTCACAATGGAGACTGTAAACATTTCTAAGAGGCACATAATGGAGTTGTTATCTCTGAAAAAAAAACAAAACCCAAACCAGATAAAAAAAATCCCACCCCAAAATTTTCAGCCTGTTTTTGTTTTTGTTCTTTGGTATGCATCATTTCCATGGAGACTATGACTATTTTATCCCCCAAATATAATCTTGTCAATGCACACTATGTTTATGTCAGTGGAAATACTTCCAATAAATGGACAGCTTGAGTAGTAATTCTTCCTTTGATTAGCAGCTTAATTTGTCCTTGAAATACTGATCACAGTGCCTGAGAAAGGTGTGGTTTCTACAGCTTTTTAGATTACAATTCCTGCCAATACAAAATGTTTTTGAAATATTAATGTATTTTGACGTAAGGTTCACTCATTTGTCTTCTGTGAAAACTGTCTGCAGTTGTTAACACTGCATAATTCATTTGAGACACTTGAATTGAACCTAGATGATGTGTCAAGCTCTTTTCTCACTCACTTTTGTTCGACAACAGCCGTGTAGAACAAGAGGAATAGAGAGATGAACCTGGAATAAATTTGGAAAATATATGTTTATGTCTAAGACCTTCTATCTCAAACTAATTCATTGCGTCAACTTCTAGGTTCATTCACGCTGTTGAGATTTTTGGACACCTTGTGCACTGACTGATGTTTGCATGTGCTTAGGTAATGGCAAATTTGTAACAATAAAAATACTGATATGAAACACTTGAAAAAAGTCTGAAATATTATTTTTCCCCGTATTCTGAAAATTATATTTTTTATAAAATCTCAACTTCAAATATTTTGATTAGAAATCATGCTCCCTAAGGAATATTTCAGGGTATACTGCACAGGGATAATATTTAATCTTAGAGATATGACATAGGTGTTCAGATCCAAATTGCACCAGGAGCAAATCTTTGTTTTCTTTTCCCATTTCTACTAAGCTGTCTCACTGCTTTGGTCTGCTCCTCAGCATGTGCCTGTACACATAACTCTATTAAAGTCACTGGAGCTCTGACTTTCCTTGAGAAGTTGAAGTCACCTGTGCATTTCAAAGTATCTGACAGGTACTTGTTGCAAAGTCAGTGTATGGCAAGGCAATTAATCTTTCGATACCTCTTCATGCCTCTGTAAAATGTCATGCACATTTCCCAGGGTGTTATGAAACTCATTAGATGTTTATTAAGCACTCTGAGGGTCTCTTATGGAAGGAATGTAGATGATGTACAGCATGGTGCACAAGTATGAGATCAAGGTACTTACAAGACACATGGAAAAACACTTTATAAAAAGGCTTTTAGTAACAGGAGAAGGGGCAATGATTTTAGTGAGGAAAAGTAGACCTAGATTCAATAAAAGGAAGAAAATTTTCATGGTGAGGATGGTGAAAGACTGAAACATTGTCCAGAGAAGTTGTGAATGCCCCATTCCTGAAGAGTTCAAGACCACATCAGCCTGAGCTTTGAGCAGCCTGGTCTAGTGGAAGGTGTCCCTGCCCATGGCAGGGGGGTTGGACTAGATGGCATTTGAAGGTCCCTTCCAACTCAAGCCAATCTCTCACTCTGTGATTTAGTCCTAGGCCTCATTCTCCCAAACTGAGGTCATGCATATCTAAGCAACTAAGTACAGACCACCATCACTGATTAGATATGAAGTTGTAATGAGATGAAAAATTTTATTTCTTTTAATCATCTAGTGAGTGAGGAGGATGGGGACACCAGTTACACTAAAGGCACACAGAGGAGGCAGGAGTGCAGCTTTGTCCTTCCTGCATGCTTGCTGCTGCTCAGTACAACCTGTAAGGATTTTATTCTCTTTCTAGAAAACTCTGTTTTGCCAAGGCAACTGCTTCCAACATAAAAGCTTATGTTAAATACTCTGTGCCTGCATTAATTCAGCAGTCTTTTGGCTCAGTTTAGGGCTTTTCCCCAGCTGTACTTTGCAATTCTGTTTCACAACCTGAAATTGCTTTACCATTACCATAGTTATTTCATCTGATGTGACATTTCTTGTGCTCAGAGGACCCAAGAAAGCCACATGTACCTTCGAAAGACAGGAAGCAAGAAAATTATATAATAGGCTTCTTGTAATATCAGTTGTCAAATGGGTTGAAAATTACATATATGGTAGCCTTAAATTACTTTTTCCTTGTCCACTTACCTTGTAGGAAAGAAAAAAACCTATTCCTGTGTGATCTGTGAATTACAAGAATTTTTATAGTTTAGTTTTGAGGTGGCATATACCTTTTTCATATTTAATAGATATGTATCGCACAGAACCTAAGCCAGGTTCATGTTTTCAAAATCTGAAGTAAACCAGTCCTATTTTTTCCCTCTCTCATAGAATACTTCACCTGCCATTTTCTATGTCAGGAGGTTGGTTAATTTCATTCCTTCCCTGGGGTACCTTGCTAATACACTTGTCTGTATGTGGCTATTTCAGTCCCGAACCCTACACCTGCTTCTCAGAAGCAGATTGTGTTGCTTTACTGTGTGCTCAATTTGCCAATTATTTCTTTTCCAGATGCTAGTAAAACATCTGTCAGGTCACCAAATGTGATGCAAGTATTGAATAACTGAGTTTCATACCTTCTACTGAAATCCTAATACAGCTGTGAATTTCACATGTGTAATCATAGCCTCCAAGTTTGTGAGCACCAAGTGGAGTGGTGGAATGTCATGTGGGTGGGAACTGGCTTTAAAAAAATCTTGAATTTTTGTACCTTTAAAAAAAAATAATGTCAATATTTTAAATAATGAGTAAAAAATATTTTCAGTTTAGACAGCAAAATAATTATACTGATTTAATGAATATGTGTATATTTTGAAGAGTCTCTATAGCTAGGGTTGGATGTTCAGATTTTTTGTGCTAAGAAAATTACTATGTTATGTGACAGTTCTATGAATGAAAACCAGAATAAATTGTTCCACTAAGTAGTTTTTATTTTAAAAAAAAGCTTTTTATTTGAAACACTGAGGCAAATTTGAGTGATAAGAAATCCATAGAAATATAATCACTCTCTTCAAGAACCTTAAACTTCTCTTTTGAATAAGTGCTATAAGGGTATTGCCTCCTCTCATAATATGCTGAACTGTTCTATTCAAGTGATAATTTTGTCTAAATACAACAAGATAGTCTGGTAAGACTGAGTCACTGCCTTCAGAAATTGATATCACTTCAACTGTAAGTTCATCACAGAACTCCAGGTGCTGACCTGCCTGTTCTGTGTGCACTTGCTAGCTGTGTTCTCTCCTTGAAAAGTGTAATTTGCCTGTTCTTTACAATAAGCCACTAAAGAAGTATTACTTCTCTTACACTGAATATCCTGGTACATCAGGACACAATCCCAGGACACAGAAATTTCTAGCTCAGGTCTTTCTTTTGCCCAAATAAACTTGTCTTTCTACCTGCTGCCTGATCAGTATCTCCTACTTGGTTTGCCCTCTTCTGCATGTGTGCTTTAATATCTTTGTAATGGCAGATGGGTCTCTCCAGCAATCTATTGAGAGATCAAAATGTGCTTTCTTATAATAAATAGCAGTATGTTCATGTCTGAGGAATACTTCCAGTGGAAGAAATTGTGAGACTGTCAAGAAAGTCTTAATGATACATTTGAACCAGCAACAACTGATTTTTTTTTTTAACTCAGCGCTGCTATGTAGCCTGCTTCAGTCCAGCCTTCTGCTACCTCTTTCCTTTCAGCACTAATCACCATTACCTCATATTTTCCCAGAAATTCCCAGATTTTGCCTTCCTTAAAACCATGAGACTCTTTTTGTAGGGTTCCCCTTTGAGCAATGCTAGACATCCACTCTATGACATTTTCTTCTAGTACAGTTTACCTTTCAAATGCCAAAACCCTTGCCGCAGTCTAGTTCTAACCCTGAATGACAGGGCTATAAGAATAACTGCTGTTACTTGATCAGCACACAAGTTAGGTGGACTTAGAAACTTATCCCTGTGCATATCCTGTGTAGTAGGGCAGAGTATGTGTTGGTGGTTCCAGGACATGTCTCATGGTATGCTGGAGAGTCAGTGATAAAAACTTTCAGGTTCCTGAGAAAAATGTGAATTCTGTGACCGGGACATTGCTGGCTTCACTTCAGCACGTAGTGTAAGAGGGCACTGTCTTTTACTTCAGCTGTATTCTTTTCAGGGCTTGCTTTGCATACACCTGTTTTCTTCAGCTGTGGCTGATTAATGGATCGTGGAGGCAAAGGTTAAAAGTAGGAAAGCATCTGGCTGGCATATCCAAGACTTTGGCAGTTTTGATGAAAATGTTTAAAGTAGATATAGGGGATTGCAATAATCTACTAAGGTACTCCAGGCTCTGCATTGACTGAGAAGGGTTGCTGAGGACCTAAAGGCAAAGTGCTTTTAGGGACCTATCTCCATAGTGGGCTTCTGTGATAAAAGCTGGGAAAATCCCTCCTTCTGGAATGTCCAGAGGTGAATGGATTTCTTCAAGCTGTAACCTAAATTGAACTCAACTTTTGGACTACTGTTACATTATTTGAGACAAATTTAATCTAAATTCAGGCTTTGTATGGCCTTGACTCAAATGGCTCCTTACAACAATGATTAGTGCATGATCTGGAGAGGGAAGTGGGAAGAAGGCTCCTGAATCTCTGCTAATAAAATAAAATATTGGACCTGTTCCTGTGGGTGAATTCATTTCTCTCTCCAACAAACTGTTTTTTAATCTAATAAGTTTCCTTCTGTCATTCACACTTCTTCTGAGTCACAGCATTACAGGCAAGTTATTTAAAAATTAAAAACCACCACCATGCTGTGGAACGTAACGTGAATCTTTGAAATTTCGTTAGGCATTTTAATTTCAAGATTAAACCTAGCAATCAAGCAGATGACGACAGATGATCATAGGTAATGCAAAATGCTCCATTTTGGGTGCTGCTGAAACCTGGGAATGTATTCATCCTGTGGGGCTTTTTATGTATATGTGTAAGTTGTTGAATTCAGGTAAAGATGTAGAGGGTAGAAATATTTGTCTCAGCTATCCACCAATGCCTATTTGATCAAGGTATTCAGGAGAATCTTTATAAACAGCAACTTATTTCTTTTGTATGTTTATATCCAATATCTTCAAAAAGAGAATTTATTCCAGGTAGTATATTCTCTTCAGTATAGTTTGGATTTTTTTTTTTTTTAGTGAAAGCTGTGTTGCTGATATGATGAGCTGAGGAAAGAGTTCCTTCCTATAGCTGCAAAAACTCTCACCTTGCAGAGCTACACTGAAATGACTAAGCTTACCTAGGCCCCAGACAGTTGTATGTGCTGTGCTTCAAATATTCTCACACCCTCTTTGGAAAGTGCATGTGGCTTGTTTTAAATGCTCTGTTGTGAAAGTTTTGATTTTCATTGCTCTTCCAGGAGCTGTGTTGTAGCCCAAAGTATTATTTTTGATATTTGATTTCTGGCTTCCAAACCTTGTTTGCATTTTTTGAGGAAAAGGGCTCAGTTCTCTGTGGGAACTGAAAGACTAGAACCAACAAAGGCGAAGTTTAGGGTGCTGAAGCAGGAACAGCCCCAAGTGAGGCTGAGTTCAGGTGCCCAAACTCATTAGCAGAGAAAACGGCATGCACAAGGACCTGAGGGCCCTCTGAAACAAAAGTTATCCAAGGTCGCCATGGTACCTTACCTTGATTACAAGTCTGTGGAGAGTGATGTGAGTCTGAATCATACTTCAAGACACATCTCTGTTGACTTGGAACACCTGCCTGAAATGCCCTCCTGATAACTTGCAGCTCATTTCCCCTTCACAAATTCCTCCTTTTCAGTAAGTCAGTGGAAAGGGTTCTTTCTAATAAAATGTGCTCAGAAGGTAGAGTGACATAAGCCATCCTTAGTAAAATGTGCTTGATGGCAAGAAGAATTAATCCTGTTAGTATACAGTAGTAGCAATCTGAGTATGTTTTATTGGATTAAACTGTCAGAGATATGGGCACAGAAATTTTGAGCCTTAATTAGATTTAGGTATGCCTGAGCATTGAGCTGCTTTGGTATGGAGTTATTCTTTCACATCTGTGCAGAGCTAAAACTTTTAAGATTCTAAGAAACTTCAACACTAGCTAAGCAGGTCTCTTCAGAACTGTGGTATTGGAGGAAGTTCCTGAAACCTTCTTGGTTGCTTCTTGAACCAAATCCTAATCAATTCCTTCATTTTTTTTCTCCTATGTGGGAAAAACATATATTTTATTTCTTCTACTTAATACGACAAACAGATGCTCTGCTTCTGTAAATGTTGGGCAGTTTGTTTTGCTTTGTGTGTTCAGTGTTTCAACAAAAATTACTTGGAAATCAATGTTTCCTGGAGTCCTTTGTTAAATCTTTCAATGCTGTTGCATACAAATTATTTTAAACTTTATGCTGCAGTGTCTTTTCTGAACAGGCAATCTAGAAGAGTCATGTTTTAAAAACAAAACCAAAAAAAACCCAAACAAAAACCACAACCCAACAAAAGCGCACAAGTATTCAGTAAGCATTTCCATATTTTACAGTAGTTTTAAGCTTGTCATTCCCATTTTCTTTGGGAAAACCAAGGTATCCCAGTAATGCTTATTTTGAAATGAGCTTTTTTTCATGCCAGCTGGTACTGGGGCTTCACCAGTTTTGAATTTTCCTCTGAAGAAAAAAGATGGTGAATGAGGGCATGAGCCCAAGTACAGCAAAATGAAAGGTGAACTAAGGGCAGGCAAAGAGTAGAAAGGAATGTGGGTTCTATTTTGATGATGAATTTATAAAAGCTCCCTGTAATTGCTTGCTATCTTCTTCCACCATTCACACAGATGTTTGGCTCAAGCATTGGCTTCTTGGTTCTCCCATTTCTGCTCCTGCACTTCCATTTGCACAGCTCATCTTCTGCCAAAACAATTTGTCATGGTAGTTTCAACTTTCTTTTACATGTGACTGCATTTTCAAGTTAGGTTTACCTAAAAAGACTCAAATCAGTAGCAAAGATGTAACTTAAAGACTTTGTCTAATATTGTGAGCTGCTGGCAAGGTCCCTGGCCCAAAATTTTGGACAATTTTCTCCTTAAAGAAGGGCTATGACTTCTCAGGCATGTTTATACCATCTAGCTGAGCCAGTCCATAAAACCTCCACTTTCACGCTCCTCCATCAATTACATGCTTCAAAACCCAACAACCTTCAGAGGGTTTGCAAGTAAATAATTGACGTGCATTAACCTTTGTAAATCTGCTTTGAAAATTCAATAAAACTGCTGAAATGTTTCTGACACCTTCCAGAGCTCATCAGAGTTTGGTAGTAGTGTTGCTATGGTACCTATCAAGTAAAGTTATTGATGCCATTAGTGGCAGTCTTTTAAAACTTATTTTATTCCACAGTAAAGACCAGGATTCTGAAAGGACCTTTTGGTAGTATCCAAACAACTGTCTAAACTTCCTAAGTATTTCTCAGCATAGAAAATGCAGTAATATCTATAGAGGGCATTAGCTCCATTCTGTTTTAACACCAAGCAATATCTGGTGACTTATTTAAGTACACTGGGAAAGAAAGATTATTACTCTCAGTTGATCCCATCTGCTCATTGTAAATTCCAAATGGAAGATCCTTTGATGCACAAAATAAATTTCTTCTGTCAGGCACCAGTCAGTGAGGGTTTAGTGCAAATAATTGAATGCAAATAACTTAACACATTCCATGATAATCTCAGATTTGCTTTGCAGATTTGTAGCAGACAATCCTTTTTAAAATCTTCAAATATTATATTTTAACATTAAAATACCCTACAATTCTCTGTTTACCTGTGTGCTTTGTTTTCATTACTGTCAGTTTAACTATGCAACTTTAGAATAAAAATAAAAGTGGAATTGAAAAATTATGGCAAATTAATGGCCTCAGTCTTGCCACCATTACAAGCCATACATCTTACTGAGACTTCTCTTGGTTAGATGTGAGTTTTTTGTGCTGCCACATTGGTGGGATAAGCATATAATCAAATACAATACAAATTTGTACAATTCTATTATTTCAACAATTTGAATTTGGGGGATGGTTGTTAGGATAAGCGTAATTTCCAACTGCTGCATAAAATAAATTTTTTTTTTTGATTTCTTAAGTGTGCATGAAAAGCCCAGTGAGGTTTTTAAGTTGGGAAAACAATTTGAAACAGTATTTTGAGTTGAATCCAATGTCCTTGGCTAGAAGGAGAGGAAAAGAGATCTTTCAAGTAGTCATTAAAATATGAACTTATCTATTTCTATGATGAATGAAAAGCAAGTATGAGAAGCAAAAGACGAAAGCTGAAAGGAACCCCTAATGTTACTGAGATGATGCAGAGACAGTACAAAGCTTGCCTCAGCTCAGGCTTTATTCTCTGTCCCAAGAGGTCATAAATTCCAACAGTATCTCTTTTCCAACAGCAGGATGAGGAAATGGAACAATTTCTTTCTCCCTGCACTGGCTCAAGGCCACCAGTAAACCTGGATCCTGCTTCCATGAATGGCAACAAGGGGTGGACATGGCTAAAAATGAAGTACATGTCTGAAGCTCCTGGATTTTAGTGTTGGTTTCTGCATGTGTAAAAAACCTACATCTTGCTAACATTTGCAGTCTTCATAGAATGGTTTGGGTTGGAGAAACCTTAAAGGTCCTCTAATTCTGTCCTCCCACCAAGAGCAGGGGTGCGTTCCACTAGACAGTTTGTCAAAGCCCTATCCAACCTTGAAAACTGTCCCAGATTGCAAGGGAAGATGTATTCTATTTGCCACCTGTTAGAGGTGTGTCAGTTATCTTCTGTTAATTGGGCAGTTTTTTTCATCTCTTCCACAAACCAATCCTCCCCCTGGGGAGACATCTGCTGTTATTGGGCTATTGAATGCCACTGCATGACTGATAAAAGTTACAACATCCCATTGTGAGATGCTCCGCCCAGAGGGAAGAGCCAAGCATTCCTAACTGGATATAATCTGAGTTTTTGGGAACCAGACTCAGTCTTTCCATTGGATCTTCAGAGGAACAGCTGGGTTTCTCCACTGGATCTTCAAAGGAAGACTACACCCTTCTACAGGACCACTGTGCCAACAGAACCACATCTGCCTCTCCAGGAGGACTGCAGCCATTCCAATTTGAACTGCTACCAACACCCTGACCAAAAAAAGTGTCAGGTTGTATTCTGACTCTGTCAGTGGCTCTTCTTTTGTATTATTGCATGGATTTTGGTTTTTTTTTTCCCTTTTCCTAATAAATTGTATTTCTGACTCGGAGTCTCTCACTGGTTTTGCTTTCAAACCAGAACAAAAACTTTTGGGGATAGCGCATCTATTCTCTGGCCAGCCAGTTCCAGTGTCTCACTGTCTTAATTACGAATAATTTCTTCCAAATACATCTAAGGACTCATTCAGTATAAAGCCATTACCTCTTGTCTATCACTATATGCCTTTGTAAAAGTCTTGCTCAAATCCAAGTTTGCCGTAATTATCTGAGGGTGCTGTTCAGGGACCACCATTTCACTCTGCTGGCAAGGTTGAGACACTGTGCCCTTGTTCTCTGTATTTTTACAACGGAATTTCTAGAGATTGGGTACATGATGAAGTAGGGCACAAAAGGCTCAGTTTTAAGACAGACCCATTAACAACCTAACAGCCAATTTCTAAAGCCTTGACAAACAATCTGGATGCCATTTGGAATTATCAAATCATAGAGTTGTTTGAAAAGGACTTCTAAGTAATCTAGTCCAGCCTCCCCATCATGGGCAGGAACCTCTTCAACTTGAGCACATTGCTCGGAGTCCCATCCAACCTGACCTTGAATGTTTCCAGGTATGGGACACCTGTCTGGGCAAACCATTCCAGTGTTTCACCACCCTAATTGTAAAACATTTCTTCCTTCTGGCCTAAATCTACACTTTTAAAATTTAAAACTATTACCCCTTGTCCTATTGCTACAGGCCCTTCTAAAACATCTACCCTCATCTTTCTTATAGTACATCCTTTAAATACTGGAACATTGCAATGAGGTCTCCCTGGAGAATTTTCTTTACCAGGCTGAATCACCCCAGTTTTCTCAGCCTGTCTTCATAGGAGAGGTGTTTCAGTTCCAGCAAGTCCATGTCTTTCCTATGCTGAGATTTCTCTGATCCCATACTAACTATACTCATTTTTCACTGTTTTTATGGCCATTTTAGACATATTTATTGGACTAAACTGAGCTCCCATCTACTTCAATCAGATTTTTTTTTTAAAACTCTCTTAGCAAGCCTTAAACTTTTCTTATTTGGGGAGTGGAAATTGCCTTTAGTGACTCTAAAAATCTCCCAGTCCTAGTGATGTTGAACATTACAGATGTTGCTATGGGGTTTCAAAATTATTCCACTGTGGCTGAACTTCTGCATAGCTGAAAATGGCATTCTACTTATTTGAAAATTATCAGAAAAGGAAAACTTAGTGGGGGCGGGAAAATCCACCTGCTTAGGTCAGTGGTGTGTTAAAAATAGCCTCTGCTCAAAGACATATTAGTGTATAAGGATTCAGGAATGCATCAAATAAGATAGAGGAAGGTAAAGGGAGAATGCAATGTGTCATATGTCTTCACAGTTGATTAGCTAGTTATTCTTGGTGTTTATTGGGAGTTTCCTCAAGAAGAGACTTTACATCAAGGTCATGGTGTCGCAGTGATCAGTACAGTAATAAGCCTGTTGAGTACTCCTAAATGATGGGGGGAAGGGAAAGGGGGTAAGGGAGCTTTCTTTTTGAAGTAGTGATTTCTTAAACAAATACCATATAATAGGGAGAACTGACTGAATTTAGCCAACTCTTATGTCACCATAGCAACCATACATGTTAGCCCCACACTGGAAATAATCTTTATTTCTCAAGGATTAAAATGCTGTTTCTCTTTCTTGAGGGTTGCAGGAGGAAGAGGTGGCAGATACTCTAAGATATTGTATTTGAGGGAAGAACTAATTTTGTTTTGTTTTAAATATTGTGATAGGGAGAAAAAATGTGGATGCTTTGTGCACGGTATTGACAGATTTTCCTATGTGGTCATAAGTTACCTTTGGTGGGAGAATCAAAAAAGCAAAGCAATTGCACACTGCCTAACCAGGAAAAACAAGTATTGGCAGTTATTATTGTTTATTTTTTTTATTTTTAACTTTTTGCACTAACAGGTCATGGACCTAAAAGTGTGATCGATTAGGTTGGACTCTTTCTATTGGTTTACTGTCTTTTCTTTGATTAGGTCAAAAAGCTACAGCTAAACTGTTCTTTTAATGGTGTGGTATATAAATGGAATAAAAATTTTGCTGATACTTAAAACATGTCAACTTCTACAGTGAGTTGTATTAACAGTCAGAAAATATCCCAGTAGGTTAATACAATGGAAGTGTCTTACCCAATTTGATGTCCTCTGTTGAAAAAACTGCCCCAAAAACTGGATAATAATAAACTGCTGGCCTGGTATCAGTATGAGGCAACTTCACATGCCCATTAATTGTCTGGTTTTGTATGACAAATATTTCTAACCAATGGCAGCAAACTGTGGTTTGTTACAATATTTTAATGTTTTATCATGCAGGTAAAATTATTTCTATACTAACAAGAACCTCTCTTAATCAGCTGTACTTGACTTACAGCAAGCAAACACTTATCAATTACTTTTGGAAAGAAGAAGGAATCATTTATAGCTAAGAGGTATATTTGTATGTGTGCTGTACTGTATTCAGAGAGGACAAATGCTCCTTTTTTTCTCCTCTAAGCAGGTTGTCACTGGGATTTCTAAGCAGCATTTATGAAGAACAAAGTAAGAGAATAACTTTGTAGTGGAGACAGGCAAGAGGCTGTTCAGAAAAGCAGAGTGGTGCAGGACCCCTGGGTCCTGCAGGCTCCCCCGGGGATGTGCAAACTTTCTGCTAGCACTGAGCAAACTGGAGCAGCGCTGGAGTCAGGGAGAAAACAGGGCTCTGCTGCTACAGTGCCAAACCTTTTGCTGACAAGTTTTGCCTCACAGCAATGTCGCAACTGATGCTGTCCTTCTGCACCAAGTTTGTTGGGAGTGGAGGTACGAAGGGGAACACTGCTGCATGGCACGCAACATTCCTAATGCCTGTGTGACCATGGGCACCGTGTCAGCCAGAGAAGCAAAGACAGCTTTGGAATGACAAGTGCTCTGTCCTTTTGGGAAATGGACCATGATACAGAGAGCTAAGAGTCCTAAGTCCAAGCATGTCTGTAAACATCTCTTTCTTTAACATCTTCATTAATAAAACATTAATACTAACAACAGGCTTCATCAGTGGGTCACAGAGAAAAAGCAATGCCTGAAGCTTTGTATCTTCTTTCAAACTGTTGCTCCTGCCTCTGAATGATGGATTAGCTGCTGAACAGCTCTGTCAGTGCTACCTAGCAGTGAACTGATGATTCCACTTTCCCACAATTAACTCAAGTGTTGCAGCAAGGCTGACCTGGCTAATTAACGTGAAATAGCATTCAAATTACCACAAGTATATTATCTGTCTCTTTATTGTTTTTAATTTGCTGACAGCAAAATCACCGAAAACAGAGATCTTGGAGAGATAGTTTAAAGAACCCTATTATTCTGGAGAAGTGAGTTGCAGTGGGGCTGCCTTTGGCCAGCTGCAGATCTCAAGGCCATTCTGAGTCAAAGCCGGCCTATTTTAGCTTCCCCTCAGGAGCATTTTTGCTTCCCTGAAGGTGTGACGTCAAGTGTTATTAATAGCTAAATTGCCTAACATCTTATAAAAGCTATATATATCCATGGAATTTATTCTTTTGGTACTGGTTTTCCACATAGGGGGCTATAGGTTAGGGCTTGGGGATGCGGCTGTGGAAAAAATAGTGGGTGAGGCAGCAGGGGAACATGCTGGAGAAATACAGCCCCTACATTTGTGAATTTGTGAGTTTTTGCTCTTTCTAGAAATGCATAACCGTCTTTTTTTTGTTTTGTTTTGTTTTTAAATTGAGCTTTGAGTATTGTAGTATCTGTGCTGATGCTAGAGATGATGGCACCTGTTGTTTTGAACATCTGGAGATATGCACAGGGATGAACTTCCCCTCCTCCTCCATTATCCACACACATGCACCCTTAACTGCATAGAGCTAGTCAGCACAATGTGCAAACCTGTGCAATATCTGTGCAAACCATGGTATTCAGATGATTTTGTGCCAATTGTTTAAATGTTAGACACTGATGGTAGCACACCCACACCTATCAAACAAGGTGAGAGACAACCTGTAAGCAGGTTCTTATACGTGATTTCTTGCTCTCATCCATTTGTGTGGAATTTTGCTGTGAATTTCTGGTAATTTTTTTATTGTAAAAACAAACAAACAAACAAAAAAAACCCCAAAAAAGCCCCACAGACAATATTATAATTTAATAAATACTTTTCACAAAATATGCAAAGCAATAGGAAATTTTAGCAAGGCATGCAAAGTTCCTGAATGAAAAGAAGCATCTGTTTTGAAAAAGATAGGGATCTGGATTGCTTTTGATTGTAGTTTTTCCATTACATCCCTAAAATCTTACAGCTGCTTTCCAAATAGCACCAAAATGATCAATCCACTTAATTGCTAACTGCCTATAAATTGCTAAAGTTTAACTGGATCAACAGTTTCCCATTTGCTGTTTGTTTCCACAGCATACCAAACACTATGTGTTACCAAACTCTACAGACCATGAAAATAGGGAAAGCACCAGGAGAGAAAACCATGTAATACACAAACAATTGCTCCATGATGCAGTGTTTGCTATTTGGTTTATGTCATTCCTGGAAAAAAAAAAACATAAGCTATTGCTCTTGTTGGGTTTTCCACCTGTCCCTTATTCATTGCTAACCTACAGTAGTAGAGATTTTTTCCCCACTATCTCTTTTCCTATGGGTCCATAAAAACCTCAAATCTGGGGTCTTTTTGCTTCCTTCCTTGATTTCCTTTACTTCAGATAAAACACATTATTATGGAAGAGTTGCTTTCATCTACAGTTAGTTTCAATGCTATCTTAGGCCAATATTAATGTATTAAATTGTGCTAACATGAGAATATTGAATTTTCTAGAATTTTTGTATTGCCACACAATTGATTTGATACCTTTCCTTATTCAAAGGAGATATTTTAAGCTGGTATTAATTTGTTTGATGTTTTGGTTATGGGGTTTTTTTTTTTCCTTTTGCTCCTTTTAAAGATCCATTTCAGACAATGATGAAGAAGATACCTAGGAGGACAGCTTTTGTTCCTGTTTTTTTTTTCTCTCTCATTTTGTCTGGACTAATCACTGCATGAATAAGGGTGATCTGCTTGCTCCCTATCAGGCCTTGAATAGTTGTCTTGAAAGAGTAATTTCTTTAAAAGACGATGGCTTTTGCAATAGCAACAGAAAGGCCTATCTTGAACAGTAAAGAGTGGTTAGATCTTCAGCACTGCAACAGTGACCAGAGCAATCAATAATCTCAGCTCCAAAGCTGGGTTTTTCAAGCTGGCTGCTAATCATTCCCTTTTTGTTGTCCCTTTGAAACACCTAGATGTCCTTGCCAGGTGACAGTGCCTCTGTAAGCTGTGCGCAAGAGAATCTCAGGCACAGGGTTTCTGTTCTCCATGCGTTTGCCTTAAAGCAAACTCTTGTACATGGCTTTGACTGCTCTGTACTGTGTTTCCCCAAACCCTTTTGACTTACCTTGTAGAAAATCAAAATGGGGGGACAGGTCATGTAGTGGCAGTGTGTGAATGTTTTATTCATATCTGTTTCAGACATCACTAAATGCCTAAAAGGCACATTATCATTAAGGAAGCAAGAGCCTCTACGCCTGGTATGTTCTTCTGAACATTCCCCATTGGGAGCTCTGACCAGCAAGGGTTTTTTCCAAGTGCTGCTCTGCTATAAGTAATGCAAAGATATCTCATATTGCGGTGCTTGTGGTGGTTGTAAAAACCTTGCATTTAAAGCTTAAGGGAGTTGAGATTGTTCAGCCTGGGAAAGAGAAGGCTTTAGGGTTGCCTAGTTGCAGCCTTCCAGTACTGGAAGGGGGACTACAAGAAAGCTGGAGGGGACTTTTTACAAGGGTGCATAGTAATAAGACAAGAGGGAATGACTTCACATGAAGAGTAGGCTTTGATTAGATATTAGAAAAAAATTGATTACTGTGAGGGGAGTGAGGCACTGGAACACATTGCCCAGAGAAGCTGTGGATGCCCCATCCCTGGAAATATTCACGGCCAGGTTGGATGGAGGTCTGAGCAATCTGGTCTGGTGAAACCTGTCCCTGACTGTGGCAGGGGGGTTGGAACTGGATGATCTTTAAGGTCCCTTCCAACCCAAACCATTCTATGATTTATATAGCTCACAGCCAATTACGAAATGCATGGCAAAATTTTCCTTCTTGTTGCAAAAACTGCCCACCCTCCACCTGCTTCTCTGTGTGCTGTGGGCTGTGAAGGTTTGCTGGGCAGCCCCCTGGGCTTCCTTGTGGGTCTGTCTAAAAAAGTGTTGGATCTGGGGGCCAGTGATGGTCCGGAGTCGTGGCACTTGCCATCATCCCTGCAGTGAGAGGCATCCCTGGGGAAGGTTCCTCTAGCCTGAAACACAGCTGTCTGGCACAAATAGAGCATCTCATCTTGACTCTTACCTCAAGTGCCTTCAAACAGTACTTAGCATGCCCACTGTGCTCCCTATTTCACAGTAGGCTGGTTTCACTAGTTTGCAAGTGCATTGCAGCTGATCTCAGGCAGGCTTTACTATGGGTAGTGAGAAACCACCAGCTGCGTAGTCTTGTTTGGTTCAGGAGAACCCACCTTTCCTGGAAAGTTGTCTCTTCCCCCCACACCAAGCATCTCCATGACACCTCACACCAGCTGCACCAGGTTGCAAATAACATTCTGCACTGGTTAAAGAGAGGTGTGCACCTTGCTTAGTCCCTCCCTAAGCAACACCACCCTGTATTTAAAAAAATTGTTTGGTGGAATTATATCTTCCATATTCACAGACATCAGGCAGTGACATGAGAGCCATTTTTGGGCAGCAATCAGGGAGAAGCACAACATTTCTGACCTGTTCAAGAACATTTTTTGTAAAATGTTAAATTTCGAAGTATTTTTCCCTGTGTGTCATATTTCTCCACCCACTCTCCCTTGCTTAGAGGTGTTTAAAAATGTTTGGAATGGAAACACATGAAAAATATTTAATCACAGCAACAGCCTTGTATAGAGTGTTCTGTTTAACAAAAAGTTTGTGTAATCTGCATGTCAACAACCACCTGGAGACTTTACATGAGCTGTTATCTCTAATCACTCAAGAATGTTTTATGCTCTGGGAACAACAATGACAGACTTTCCTGGACCAGTACAACATAGTTCTTGCCACTGACACCATGTCTTGGACTAGTGAGAGAAACATTGCCATGCATGCTGCTGTGATCTGGCGGATGCTGGTTTTAATGGCAATCAGCATGCAGCTGTTTTCACAATTGTTTAAAAATCATATTCAGAGTGTCTGAAAAAAATGGAGCAAGAATCAGTGTGATCCAATTTAGAATGCATAGCAACATCGGTGTACTAATTATAATTTTGCCACAAGCAATTGTCACAGTCATAAAACTGCCAGTTTTTGGTGGTGGGCAGCTTTCTATTTCACAGGCATCTGGTAGAATCAGCAGAGGATGATTAGCTTGCCAGACTGCCGGCTGTGTGCAAGAACAAAAAAATCTCAGTGTTGATGTAGGCTGGAGAAACTAGTGAATTCTACAGCAGAGATAGTGGGCTAAAGCACTGAAAAATGAAATATTGTGTGGCATTTAACAAATAGGGCTGTGAATGCGTCATGTCGATTCTTACAAAGCTTAGTGTTACTCTCAAGCTATTCTGCACCCTTCAGAACACAAATAGTTCTGATATTTTTATACCTAAAAATACCTGAGGTGCTTGTGTGTCAGGGAGGTAAGCTAGATTTGCCATCAGTTCCAAGTATCAGAGAACACACTGTTGCATTCTTTTAGGTTAAGTCCGAGGGCCAATACATAACTTCCACTTTCCTTCATCCCAAAGATGGAGATACACCTCTCATAAGTCAGACTTACCCAAAGTCATTTGGACACTTTTCAATAACATTTTCCAATAACACAGACTGGTACCAAGAAAATTCCATTTTGAAGCGGCACAATGTGAGAGCATCATTCTTTCATTGCAGAACTTTCCAGCCCAATTTCAGGATTTCATTTCAATAAAACAGCAAATTCTATTTCACCTTTATATGAAAACACGCAGAAAGGAAAAATACTTTGTTTCAGCCTTTCATAGGGTTTCAAAGGATTTAAATTTACAAAGAATAATTGGTGTTTTTTCTTGAACATGGAGCAGAATTCTATTTCAAAATCTCTACATATACCAGTCAGACATTGCCATCAGGTGCAGTAAGGGCAAAGCTCTCCCTTTCTTCCTCACTGCTGCTGCCTGAAAAGCCATGGGAAGCCTCTCTGGAAGGCAGCAGCTCTGTTGTCATCTCATTATTTACCTGTGCAACAGACTGGTTCTGCCTCTTGGATAGGGAGGCAGACCTGAAGTGTGCCATACACCTTCTTTTCCCTAGATGCATGATGGTTGTTTCTGTATTATAATAAATGAACTGTTGCAAAATTTATAACACTTTACATGAAGAAGTTCCAATTGATTTTAGGAGATAAAAGTTATGTGTAGCAAGGAGTGTTTTATCCCACTGTGTACTCCTTGTCTCAGTGAAGATTTGATGTTTTATTTCTGTTGCCTATTGCACGCATGTCATTTATGGTAAGGAATATTTTCATTTCAGTGGCTGAATTGTGAGTGTTGATCTGTATCAAATGGGTCAAATGCTTCCCTCAAAGCAAAACTTTGAATGCAATTTACCTACCTAAACATTCATAAAAGAGAAAGAAGCAATCAAGTTCTTTCCTGGAGATATTTTGAAACTATGTCATCCATAGTTCAATGCTTAGCAGAGGTTGAAATAAAGAACAATCAGCTAAATTAGAAAATTATTAATGGGCAGGCTAGGCATGCTCTTTTCTCAGAGAAAAAATGAAGATCATAGCACAGGTTTTTGATATCTTTTTTTCACTGTTATGCTTCATTACATGTTCAAGCTAGCAGAGATAGTAATTGTAAAATGATAATCTAAGAAACAGTAGTAGCTGTAAAAGCATAACTTACCTTAGTCTTTGTTACTTTCCCTGTGGGTCAGAGCCCCGTGCAAATGTGTTTGTAGGTTCTTCACTGAGCTCTTCCAAATCTAACATAGCTTTCCTCAGTTATAAGTACACTAAAACTTTATCTACTCTTTAATTTACAATAGTAAACTAAACTAAATAGTTTACTAAACTAAATAGTAAACTGGATATTCACAGTAAGTTCAATGATGAGACAACTGACAGTAGGAGGATTTTAGTTTTTGTTGTTTGGCAGGGTAACATTATTTTTTTAAATCTCCAGGAACTGAAATTCTGCTTCTTTGCTTTCATCTGCTAGTGCACATGATTTTGTTGTATAAAATGATGGCTATGAATAAAGAGGCTCACAAAAGGACTTGTGAAACAACTCACGTGAAAAAGAACATGTCTTGGAAAATCAAATTTAATTTTTTTTTATATATAAAATGGTAGCATTGGATTACAGTAGCTAAATTCAGCAATATTTGTGTTTGCTATCTACCATGTGTGTAAAAATACCTTCCCAAAACAGCAACTAGATTTGAATACCAGTTAAAAAGTCAGACGTGGATAGATACTTTAAATAAAAAAATTGTATTTCTTCTTCTGTAGTTACAGAGATGAAAATAACTTACCCTTGAGTATTTTAATATTTTTTTAAAGATTTAATATTTTGTAGGTAACTGAGTTAATATATGTTAAGTCTTTGAACATTGTAAGGAATATTATATATGCCAGAAAAAACATTGGAGCATTCTTCCATCCCTTTCTCCCTTCCCCCATTCCATTTTTTGTGTTCATTCCTAGACAAAAACTAGAGAAGGAACGAGGCTCTCTGTGTTGGCATTGTGAATTGCAGTACAGCTACAAAAAAACTCTTGTCCTTTAAATGCCTGCTCTGAGTAGCGGACGGAAGTAGGGCTTGCTTTGAGCTAGGAACGGGCAGCAAGAGCAGAAAATAATGACAGAGGGCACAGATACCCTGCTGAAGGCAGTGCTTGTCCTGCCCATATGCCCTCTAACAGCCAACAAATTGTTTTGTGTGGAAAACACTGGCTACTCTTTCTGCATCATTTGCTCAGTGTAAGAGAGAAGATGTAAAGAATAATGTGACATGGGGGAAGGGAGGAAAGGTCTCTGCAAAGCAGTTTCCAGCATTCTGTTGTAGAGGTGAAAGGAAAAATGTTTTAGGAAAGCACTACTGCAGCTGAAACTGTATATTCAGAAATAGTGGAGTCTCTCAGTAGGATGCACTTACTTTTCCTACACTCTTGCACATCTTTAGTATATGTTGGGTCCTACTAATTTCACTTCTACAGGAATATAATAGCCATGTCTTTCTGCTACTTGGGTAAAGACTGACCCCAGAATTTTTTATCAAGCAGTGTGTTTAAAAAGGAAAAAGGATTTGTAGAGAGAGGCAGCACCTTTTCCTTACACTTACTGATAGAGTTGGAGCAGAGGAAATATGAGAGTATATTGTCTCGGAGTAACTTTATCAGTTTCTGAAGGAAGAGTGGCTGTAAGCTTGCCTTATTGCTTACAGCTAATTTATATCCTTTCCCTGAATACCTCAGACTACAATGCTGCAACTCTACTGCTACATATTAAAAAGATTACATAATATAGAGAAATAATATTTTAAAGTAATATTAACTTTGGAATTTCAATTAATGCTTGATTATCAGCTGTTCCTTGCCTGATGCATGTCTCTTGTCTCTTGTGGAACCAGCTTGAAAAAGACCATGGTTGCTGAAGAGGTTAAACCCAGCTATGCAGAAAGTCAGCAGTGCATCAGGTCCTGTGCATGCCTCTGGGCTGGTTCTCTTATCATCTTACCCGATGTAACCACTCATTTTTTTGAGATGTCTTTTAATCACATGTGTGAAGAAATATCTTCTTGCACACAGGTAATTTAATAATGTTAATCACAAAAAATACTGTGTTAAATAGTTTTTAAAAGGTCAACTCAGAATAAATTTTTCCCCATGGGTCCTCTCAGGAACAGTGAGAGAGATTTCAGGTAGAATAAGTTTTCAAAACCTTGATCATTACAAGTCTTCAGATTTTATCTTTGGAGAAAAAGATGATAATGTATATGCCCTGCGGGAGCATGAAATGAGAGAAATCCATGGGATTTCCTTTTATTTTGTAAAGACTCTCGGAGGAGGCAAATTATGACCTCTTTCAGACATGGAGTCCTCTGTCTTAGCATTTAAATAAGGAAGGTTGGAAACACCCGAGTGACTTGATTTGTATACAAGGACAGCAAAGGTTGTTGTTATCATTATGAAGTTGTTGATGTTAGCTGATATTAGATCACAGGATTAGATCACTGCCAAATTGAGAGGCTGAGAAGGCTGAGTATACTGATAGAGGGGAAATGTATTTGGGACTTCTCAGGCACTTCTTCAGAAGTTTGATTCTAACCGTTCAGAGAAAAATAACAAGTCACCATTAGAAGAAAATTGAGGATACTGTCATGCACAAAACCTGTCAATAGGAGTGTTGAAAGTATTACATAGAAATTCAAAACATTTTCTTATTTGTAGTGGATTTCTTTAACTTGATTTCTATAACCACTAGAAAGGAAAGTGCCACTGGACAATCTTTATTTTGAGTTACTGACTTCCTGGGGAAATGAGGAGTTTATCCATGAAAGTTAGAGCATTGAATTGCTGAGACAAAGAGTTTAGCTGGATTCAGTCAAAAGTATACAATCTGTCCCTTTATAGAGAGGTCTCATCACATTTTATATAACTTAGTTAACTCATTATATAGAAATCTGAAGTTACATTAAAAGGGCAGGGAAATAAAAGCTGTAGAAAGTTTATATCCTTTCTCCTAAAAAGAAAACTTCAAAGCATGCACCAAAAAAAACCAAAACAAAACAACCTTAAAGTGACCACAGGGGAAAAAAACAAACAAAACACTCTGGTATTCTGTTATTCCTCTGTTGGGACACAATGGGGTGCTTTTGGGGAGGTCCATTGGGTTTGACACCAATGCAGCCTACATATTTCTGCAATTTACTGTAGTTTCACATTTTTGAAGATTACTGCACTGCTGACTTCATGGATGGAGACATGAAGGTTAAAAATTTTATAGAGGACATGTTTTTTGTGACACTATTTCCTAGGTTTCAGTGACTTGACAATAACTGAATGAAGACACAAGAGAAATGATCTTAACTTTGGGTTAAAAAATTGTTGCAGAGGTGTTTAACTATGGACTTCAAGACCAGAAGGTACCAGGACAAAGAGTCTAGTTGGGTTCAATGAAGAAATACTGTGCAGAATTTGGGTGTTTGTAGACAAATGACATCTGCAGAAGACTTCTCAATCCAGGGGCAGACACCTATAAAATACTGAGCATGGGTTTTCTTTTTTTTAATTAAGATGCATTGTAAAAGTGTTGTTTGGGATTTTGGCGATTTGTTTTATGTTTTATATTTTATATTTATATTGTACTTTATATTGATTTTTAAGCATTAATTATTATACTGATTATATTGGCTTTATAAGGAAATCCCTCCTTGGTGACATAGTATGTTTCCACATCTTGGGATAAACATGTCCCAGATGAAAATGGATACAGCAAATTATTTGTTTAGGAGATTTGTTTTCTTTTCCTAAATTGACAAGTAGCTTATAACCTGGAAAGTCTATTTTCAGTAAAATATTTACAAAGCTACTGTACTTGATTAATCCAATTTATGAGCAATGGACCATGCCCTGTGGAAACATGATCATTTCTGCTATTGATAATAGAAATATTTTCTTCTTCATTCACCACAATGTGATTTGGTGGTGGTGTCTAAATCAGACATTTTTCAACCTTCTTTATCATTGGAAATGAAAAATCCAGGAGTTTTGGGGAGTCAGTCTTCTAAAATTTGTAACTTAGTCATCTGTCGAAAACTTCCACTCTAGGTCTTTTAAAGATGAACCCCTGGAAAGTTCTTAAAAATAGACTTTTTTGGTAGTTTTTTTTTGTCTCCTAGCCTGTCTTGCAATGCTTCTTGGCTTGTAATGGATATTTCCTTGACTTCTAAGCACTGCCTTTCTCAAAATCAGCTTCTTGGAGTCTCTTGAGATAATGTCTTGTGTACTGGATAGTTCCCTCTCTTCCCTAGAAGAGAAGGACATGAGCTTTGGAAGATATTATATAAGTCTTTAGGAGCAAATGATTTTCAGTGCTGCTTAATGGAGCTGTGTAAAATTTTGATAGTGTGCAAGTTTTATTAATAAAAATTATCTTCCCCCCCCCCCGCCACCAATCTGTCAATAAAATCAGAACTTTCTTATTTGCTTGTTGTAAAATTATTTGATCAAATTTGAAAACTTATTTTAATGCAATGAAGCACTTGCTCTATTTCTCATCTTGCCCTCAACTACTGACTTGTTCATCAAACAGGAATTTCAGATGTCTAAAATACTTGGATTGGGAGATAAGCATAGGCTTAAGATGACTATCTGACCTCTTAGGGTAGGAGCTTTGCCTACTTTTTTCCCTCATGGTTATTGTAAACTGAAACCACTAACTCCAAAATGCATTTCAGAGGAATTTTGAAAGGCCATAAATACCATTGAGGAAATCTGCCATCGTCATCTTGAAACAACACTCCAGAATTGTTTAAAGAATTGTTAAAACACATAAACAAATAATTATATACTCAGCACATTTTTGTATTGTTTTTTTCATGTGCTCCTTGCCAAGTGGCACAGCAATCATGAGCAGACCTCTTGGGCATTGCAGGAGAAGCAGAGCAGTGGTGACAGCTGAAACACTCTGCTGAGGGAGCGCTGCCCAAAGCGCTGTCCCTAAACCTGCATTGCTTCTGGTGTCCCGTGCTGCGGTACACGGGATTACCAAGCCTTGCTAAGTTTAAAGTACAGTAATCCTCTTTCATGCAGTAACACGTGTAGATTCTTTATAACAGCTTAGATGGTAATTAGTGGGGGATTTCGGATTCATTGACTGGATACAAATATAGCACCAGGGGAGGGAAATACCTAAGGCAGCAGTTCTCAAACTCGGGGTCACTAATGCAGTAAGGGTTCCAGTATTTATGGGGATGGGCATGAGCCAGCAGAATTTTGCAGAGGGGTGAGTGTTACTAGCATTTTGGCATTGGAAACAGAGCTATAGGATCTTTTTCAGAAAATTACAAAGACTGTCTTGGCTGGTAGAAGTTTCTACTTCTGTGTTTCCTCCAGCATTTTGTAACCATAGGTGTAAATACTTCAGGGCTGACACTCCAGCTGGCTGTGTCAGCACTCATTCTTCTGGTTTTGAAGTGTTTGGAAAATGTGGTTGTTCAATCAGCCTTATTAGTTTAGGGGGTTTTGATATGCCTTATGAGAACAGGCCTGGGGTGAGATGAGAAAGAACGAAGGGACCTGACCTTGTTTTACCTGCAGGGACATTATCATTGCAGTTAAGGCAAAGTGAAAGATTTCACAAATTTTAATATTCGGCAGATCAGTGTGGCCATCGAATGAATTTTACTGTAAATGCACTGGCTCTTTATGCTTACAAATTGTCTGTATTTTAGCTCTTGGGTTGATAATAGTGAAATATTACCAGCTAGCAAAGTTGAGCAAAAAGAGAATTTGCTAGTTTAAGGGAGTAATAAAAATCCTTTAAACATCTTTTTTAGTACTTGGGAGAAATATTTATTTAGATAAGAACAAGATTCATACTGGCTCAAAATACAAACTCAGATCCTAGAAATATAAGCTGAATTTGCATAATTAAGACTTAAAATCCCTTAGTTCAGCTGTTAGTTTACATATTGGTCATTGAATGCTAAATTTCTTGTCAGAAGAGCAAGGGACTGGAGTATGCAGCCCTAGGTGAGAGCTGGTTTTGAAATACACATTTGAATTAAAAATATAAGCAAACAACAAATGTCAAAAATTTATCTGAACTGCCATATTTATTCTTACGTTTTTAAGCATCGATAAGGACTTGGATTTTGATCCTCATTTTGCTTCTAGGGAGCTTATGGGTTTTTTTACTGATAAAGGGCTTTGTCAACTCTTTTTTTAACATTTAGTAAATGTTTTAATAAATAACAATTTGTTAAATGTATGAAAATGTTAATTCTCTAACCCTCCTACAAGATATTAATCAAGCTACAAAACCTCACCTATATTTTTTTAGTATATTGAATAGTTTACAATTAAAATTAATTCTATTTTTCATCAAAATTTTTATTTAATGAACATTGCGTATCTCATGTTGTTTAATCATTGCATGAGTTTCTCCCTCTCTTTCCCTTTCAAAGAACTGAATAAACAAACCTCCTGCTTAAGCTGCCCTTTGATGAACTTTGAAATTTCGTGGGGTTTATGGCAATATCTTCTCCTGTGCCAATAGTGGCTTCCCAATTTGAGTAGCATCTCTGAAAATGTGCACCAAAGAAATATTTCAATAAATTTGAGACTGAAAGCAAAAGGCTGTTGATTGAGCCTATGCAAACACTTGCCCTTGGGTTCATCTGCCAAGATGAAGACATTGTATGTGTGGGCAGAAAAATACACATTGAAACTTCAGTTTTATGGAGGCGGGGGGCGGGGGGAAGTGCCAGATTTTGACCCATCCTTTCTCAAGGGAGATTTGATTGTCAGGACTGAGAGCTGGGGTTTGGGGTGGGGCTCTGAGCACAGGTAGCAGCAGTAGCAGGGCAGCAGCTTCCTCTTGTGGAAGAGCTCTTGTGTGAGCTTAGCTTGATGTTAGCTCCAGGGGTGCAGATGGACCTGCTCAGGTAGAGGTGGAAGTGAAGCCAGCTCCCAGTTCTTCACTGCAGAAAGCATGTGAGCAGCTGTTTCTCCTCTCTTCCCTAAGACAGACAGAAATACTATGTAAACCACCCACAGAATCATGCAGAAAAACACATCTCAGGTTGGTCTTTTTTCATGTTAACTCTGTCATAATTATGTCATGCAACAAATGTGCAACGTTAAATACTTTAGTTTTCAAGAAAAGAAACAAAATCTCTAGCTCTTTGGTCAAAAGATGCATCTAAGCCTTGATCAACTTCAACTTTATTATTCAGTTTTCATTTCATTCATACATTATTATGTATTTTTAAAACTCAATTTCACAGATAATTTAAAAACATCTGAAATGGCATTTTTAGGTCACAAACTGGTTGTGGAATATTTTGACCTACTTCTATAGATGAACCCAGAAATTTGAAGGGAAAATAAATGTTGACTTCAATGAATCTTATTACTGTCTATTTTGAAAGATATCCTTTCTCTTTATCTGAGAATTTTATCAAATCTGTATAGAATATTATTAGAGAAGAAAAGGGCGGAAATAAACTTCCTTTTTCCTCAAATTTTGCAGCAGAAAAAGATTTGAGTGCAAGGTGCCACTAGAATGCTGATACCTCCTCTAACCTGTTATATTACTGTTTTGTTCTTGTGTCTGTGCCCCACTCATTATGTACATAGAGCCTGTGACTTTTTGGAATTTATTTCTTGGGACCAGAAGGCACACCAGACTGTTGCACTTACAAGACATAATGGTTTTATTTCATCCTTGATTAAATTTGTAGCATTTCTTTTTGAAAATACTTTATATCCTGACTGCCGTGGTTCTCCTGTGATCACTTTGCTTGCTTTAATCACAATTAGACACTATTTTTTTTCCCACTCTCTTGTTTTCAATTTATTTTCTTAATTAATGCATCCAAGCTAGTAAGCAAATAGAGAGGAAGAGAGAAAACTGTGGGATAGCAATTTCTTTTCTTGATGTGCTGCTCTATTGCTTTCAGTTCCATGTTAACTCTGGCTCAGATAATCTTTTTTCTTATTCCGTATGACTCACAGGCTAAACAGAGCAGATGGGGGAGTGATTTCAGACAGTGACCTCATTTCTGCAAACACTACTTCTCAAAAAGAGACAGCAATCAACCTGTGTCTTACAAGAAGAAAAAGGTTGCCTTTTTTTTTTTTCTTTTCCTTTGACTGCATTATAGACATGAACAATTTTGAAAAGATGAATGGGCAAGGGGGTAAAAATGTGAGCTTGCAGCACTACCAGTGTGTTCTGCGGTTCTGAGCCTTGTCAAAGACGCAAAGAGCACCGTAAAAACTTTGGGTTCAGTTACCTTGAAATCTTCTCTCACGCTATAGTTTTATTCCCTCTCTGTGCACAAAGTATTCAAAAATATTATTTTATTCCTGAAACAGTTTTACATTTCAACACATTAAATAAGAGATTGTCTACTCATCTCTGTATCTGAACTTAATCAGGAATTTGTTGTGATGTTCAAGTCATAGATGCCAACATTACTGCTGTAGAAAAATACTCATAATAATGCAAAAACTACAAGTTCTCAGAAAAAATCAGTATCTGTGCTGAATAATGGTGCTAATTTTTTTCTGTGGTCTTTATTGCCATGACTAGTACAAGAGAAAACAAGGCTGGATGAAACCTGTAGGATAGAAAATTTCCATAATGCTGGAAACACCTGACAATTTTCTTTTTCTGTAAATGTTCAGCAATACACATACACTGAGCAATGAGCTGTCTTGAAATCATAGAGCAAAATATAAAACTGTAAGAGGAAAATAAGAATGCAATTTCAGTAGCACCCTTGGTATCGATCTTCTCTCTAATAACATTTATATCATTAAGTGGGCAGCTCTCTTGTCTTACTTTGGTATTAAGCTGACTGCCAGGAATACCTCCTTAAAACCCACAGTACTGCTGTATTTTCTTCAAATCTTAAACCACATGGGTCAAGTTTTATAAAAGAATCTTCCTTTTCAAGAGAGGAATATTAATATACTCAGAAGATATCTTTAGAATGAGGATATCCTGAAGTTTAAGAAAATAAGTAAATAAATGCTAATTTAAGTCAATAATAACAAATATTAAAATTCAGTATATATTTAACAAGTCTTTTGAGTTTTGGAAGGTGTACAATGTCATAAATCTAGAGTATCATCAATATGAATAAGCTTTAATAGAAAGGAGCTAATAATTTTAATTTATTTAATTTCTCTCCACATAATTTCCTAAGGATATACATATTAGTGCATATTATACTTAATTTTCTTAATGAGCAGGTAGCATGGTAAAACCAGTGATTTGCTGCATTGCAGTCACATATATTTATACAAACATTTTTCAACTCATATTGATTTATTCTTTACATAAAAAGTTCTTGAAGTTGTAAAATAATGGAAAGGATGACATCAGTGATACTAAGTTATCTTGGATTAATCTGTAAGGAGCAATTATCAGGAGTAATTACTATGAGACACTGACAGAAGAGCAGGGTGTTCTGGATTCCAGATGAAATAATTGCCTGATTCAATAACATGTGAACCCATGTTATGTCCTGTGAATTGACATTGCCTCTTTTAAAGAAAAATTTTGTCATTATTTTTAGCTTTATTATGAGAGAGAGGTGATCTCTGCTAGAACTCAATCATGATGGACACCTTCTGTGGATATAGATTTTCTGTGTCTGCTCAGTTTGGACTTGCTAGTTTTGATGAGAAATTAGCATTCCTTTTGTCTTTCCTTTTACCACTAAAGGTTATTTCTCTCCATTTGATATCTTTGTATTTTTCTCTGTACAAAGAACTTGTGGGTGGATGGTAATTCTGACCAAGGCATTCAGAGAGGTGTTTATGCACTGAGAGCCCATGCCCTACTTCTAGCCAGGACTAGGGGAAGGCACAGACAAGCTGAAGCTGAGAATTAAATGCACTTTTTTACTCGATTTTCTTGTAAAAGACCCCAAACAGCTGACAGGACTGGTGATTTGTGGCTCTTTCCTATGTCCTTCAAACACCGCACACAGCCCGTAAGCCGGTGCCCCAGATCAGAGGAGAGCAATGCCAAGTCCTGCTGTGGGAGACCAGCGCTGCCCAGGGCTGCAGAGCCCTGAACCTGCCAGTCATCCTCAATACAAGCCAAGGCTTAACTTGTAACAGAAGTGAAGTTTATTACCCTCATGTTATTTCCTTTGAGAGACTTTAATGTAGTTGCCCTTCAGCACAGAAAATGAGAGAACAATCAGGTAACTTCAGCTTCAATATCAAAGGAAGCAGAAGGTGATATGAGATTCCACATACACCTCAAAACATGTGTAATATGTTGGGGTTTGTGACCAGTAAGAATGTTTTTTCTTTTTTGTAAGTGATGAACTTCTATTCAAGGTGCACTGGGACAATTGAGGAGTTAAAAGCACAGTAGCCACAGCTGTATATGCAGTTCTTCTACTAACTTCAAGAATGTTCATTAGACAGATTTTCACATCACTTGATAACTGTTTAAATCACTTTAAATGGTTGAAAAGTATTTTTTATGGTGGGGAAGGCTGGAGAGCCCTTTTATAGAGTAGTTAGGGAAAAATCCCATTACAACTGTTATGTAAATACTGTGAAATCAAATTAGAGGAAAGAAAATTGAAAAAGTGGGGGTAAGGGAATATAAAGAATTTCCTTTTCTCACAAACCTGGTAAAATGCTTCATCAACAATCTTCTCTCACAGTGAAACTTGCCCTGATTAATTTAATTATGCAAACATTAGTCTTTGCTTCATTTCTCAAAGTCACTGTAATGATCATACTGTCAGATTACAGAAAATGGACTAAGCATGTTATAACAAGTTATTTCTAAACCCTTTCTATGAGTTTAGATTAGAAATCTATTATTCAGTGGAATACTTTTTTTCTTTTTTTGGAAAATTATTGTTTCAGTAAATTACATGAAGGTACTCCTCACATTCTAAGATGCAGATACTTCTCCCCTGGATCTCTGTTCTATTTGATGTAAAAAGTAATATAAATTTCTAAACAGAGGATACCATTTTATGACTATCACAGTATCAAGAACAGCTCTTGTACAACAACTGGACAGCTGTACCCCAGAAATGCTCTGCCTAATACAAAGGGTGTACACAAAGGCTCTCTGTCTGTTGGCAAAATCATGGGAGAAAGTAGCCAATTGGGATCAATGTTTGTATGTTACAAGGAGATTACTCAGTGGCTGTAAGGGTCTTATCCACCTGCGAGGATTCACATATCAGAATATCTGCAGCATTTCACCGTGAAGCTTGCAGGTAAGACAGGTGAATGTGGAAAATGCTAAGGCTGGCCACTGGGAAATCAGAAATGTGCCTCGGTCTCATGCTGTGATGGTCTCAGATATGAGAAGCACAGGTATTATGAAAAGGTTGTGAACTGTCACCTGGACTACTTTGCTCACTTGCTTACTTCTCAGCTCCAGCAGAAATGTAATCTCATCTCTAATGCCTTTCCACTGCTTCTTTCTAATACAATGGGGTTCTTGATGGCTTTATTTGCTAAAAGATAATTTTGGGTAGCAGTGGATTTTAAAAACATTTGCTACTTACTGATAGACTGGAATGGCTTTCCAACACATTTGCTGCTTACTGATGAACTAGCTCTGAGGCAGGACATTTATCTTCACTTGCTGCCTTTCTACAAGTTAAGAAATAAATCCTCATAAGGGAACTGAGTGTCTGTTAATAGAAAACTTAGTGGAGATGCTGACTGTTTTTTCCTAGTGAGTTTGATTTATGAGGACTCACCTTCGGGCAATAGGTATGACTGTTGTTTATTTACATGCATTCCTCCATTCAAGTACTTGTATTTGTACTATTTAATGAGCATATGTACTTGCTAAAATGTGTGTGCTTGCTTACGCCAATAACAGAAGATCAAAGTCTTATTTTAGAAAGCTCTGGAGGTCAGATATGACAAGGCAGCCTGCTCCCCTCACTTGCCCAGTACTCACTGCCTTGGCCTTTCCTTATGAGCTTCATTTTGCTGGTTTGGGAAAACCACCTTCCGACATACTGGTTAGAGTTGTGTAAATATATACACATCTATATTGATAACAACCAGACATTCTTTAAGGTTGAACATTAAAAATAATAATACAAAACAAAAGGGGCTCCTTTGACAAAAATCACACCAGAGAAAAATTCAACTTTATGGTCCATGTGACATAAAGTGAAATATTAGCTGTAATGAAAGTTGTTGGTTTTTTTCCTGATTACTGTAATTTTTCACAGCTTCTAGCTATAATGCACAGATTCACATCACTTTTGACTAGAAAAATAGCCTTGTGCATTGCAATGTCCCTTCCTTGGGACATAGGAGATTAAAAAGCATTTTGTGAGTAATAAGTCTCTTCCATGCAATAACACTTGGAACAGTCTGCATCATAATTAGAGAGTCATTTAGATTCATTGATGGTATGCAATTATGGTTTTCCCTTGTCTGATTTCTCTGACCTGTGCTTTAAATTGAACTTTACAATACACCTCCCACATTAGGCATTATAATTCCCATTGACTGCTGATGTATTTTCCATGGTATTTAGGAGATTTCTCAAAGGAATACTGCAAATCCTGTAAGTCAAAAATAGCACAGTGCAATAAATAGCCATCTTTAATGGCATCCATTATTTCCCCAAGATGTAAAGTCTCAGGGGGCGCGAGTCCAACAGAGATTAGCCCTAAATCCTTTATAAATCTGCCTCTATTTGTTATGTATCACTCCTCGCCTCACAGGCATTTGAGATTGTTCCTCACTTAGCACAACAGCTCTGCACAAATGCTCCTTCCATTTGGTTTTATCTTGAAGTCCTGGAAGAATTTCCTGATTGATGATAGCATGTTCAGGCAGTGGACATTAGTGGGTTGAATTATTTCTGCTAGCACATTATTTGTCAGAGTTTAGGTCAACACTTATCTTTGGCTCCAATAATATTTCTTTTTATTTTAATCGGTTCTTCTGTCCTTGTGTTATTTCTATCAAATCTGAGATTAATGATACAATCTGCTTTTCTTTGCTGTTAGTACCTGAGCACACCAAGCAGGAGCTATGACAAATAAGGCTCTAAAAGACTCCTGAGCAGTAGCTAAGTCTTGCTAGCATGATTAGAGTGGGGTACAAAATACATGGGGAATTTTATGAGTCATTTAAGAAAAGATAGTTTTAAAACAGCTTGAAAATATTGGAGATCATTGACGTAATAAAGATATAAAAACCAAATCCATTTTTTATATTCATCCAAAGAATATATAGCTGCATTATAGCTGAAGTTATATGTTACAAATGTACCAGTGGATACAGAATAGCAGGACAATTCCAGCTATAACAAGAGGAAAAAAAACAGAACTGAGGATATTAACACCTCATTCTGTGCTGTTCTGTGGCTCATTTACCACCCCATGATACTTAATCACGATGAAATGCCATAAAGACACACTGAAAAAAGTGAGATTATAACTGGCTCTCAGTAGTTTTCAAGTAGCTTTTACTAGAAGCAAAACTTCTGCTCTGAAATGCTTTCATACAGCCGATAAAATTCTACAGTGTCCAATAAAAATTCTGCCATTTTTTCTTGATTCCTTCTCAAAATGTCGCTCTGTGCTCACACTAGATCATCTGAATGGGGGTCTACAGCAGCAAAAGGGTGAAAATAAGTAATTTGAATGTTATGTTTAGTCTCCCTGTAATCATCATTTATTGCATAACCAAAATTGTTTATAAAGTCAGACACCTATCTCTGAACACTGATGTGGAATTCCCTTAGACTGTGAGGCCAAAAGAGAGCAAAAGAAGAAAACACCAATGAAACGGAGATGGCATGACAGGGGAGAAGAACACTTTTTCCATCCCTTGGAGGAAAAAAAATCGGATCTGATAACAGCTTTCTCTGCACACAAGGCAAAGAGTTTCTCCAATTTCAAAAATGGGAAGAGAATTTGTGTATTTATCATGCCTGCACAACCACTACAAGAGGAGGTCATGGAACTTGTTGAGAAACAATCTATTTAATCTTTAAGGCAACTGGTGATTGATTGGACAACAAGGGTGCACTCAATAGTGCACTCAAAGATGTTTGGAAGGTTGAAAAAGAGGGAATCTTCTTTCTGCATCCATGAGAAATGTTAGCAAAATAAATGATTCAGGGGAATTTTTGAGATTTTTAAGATCTGAATTACCATTCCAATGGTATTTCTACACTTCAAAACATTTTGGTCTTATTGGCTGTCACTTCACTTCTAGGATTCTCTTTTTCATATATTTAATCCTTTAGGTAGATTACTAATTTGACAATTAACAAGAAAGGGTTTAAATTAATATCTTGAAAGGTTCACTTGTATTAAATAAAATACTTGTTAGATAACATAGATTCCAGAGGATGAACAGATACTAAAGAATCAAGGTATAAGTCTTGCAAATATGTAAAGTCACGCTTGCATGCATGGAACCAAGCTCTTCTTGGTGGTGCCAAGCAACAGGGCAAGAGACAGAGGGAAGAAACTGATGCACAAGAAGTTCCACCTGGATATGAGGAAGAACTTCTATACTGTGCACTTGTGACTGAGCACTGGAACAGATTGTGCAGAGACAGGGAGTCTCCTGCACTGGAGATATTCAAGAACTGTCTGGACACAACCCTGTGCCATGTGCTCTGGGATGGCCCTGCTTGAGCAGGGAGGTTGGACTGGATGACCCACTGTGGTACCTTCCAACCTGACCCATTCTCTGATTCTGAAATTGCCTACAATGCAGCATGTGTTTGCAAAAATGGGGTTTCAACAAGTTTCCATGGTCTCAGGAAAGTAAGGAAAACAAATTTCCCTCTGGGAAATTTGAAAAGTTATGTTATAAGAAGACAACTGAAAACAGATCTACCTAGATGAATGTTTTTTTTTTTATTTGGTAGAATTGTTCAGTAATAAAACCCACCATTTTATTTGCTAAGCCATTGATAACTTTGAAAAAAATAAAGCAAACTAAATGAATAAGTGTACAAAACTTCAAACTTTGAATTATTTACTATATGCAGATAGAAAATCCCCAGGAGGGACTGGAACAGTTGTTGTCTGAAGGTTCAGTTCACTCAGTTAATAAGAGCTTCTGGTGATTTGGTAGATATTTGGAGGAAAATAGATCTGGCAACAAGCCTGAAGATATTTCTTTAGCTTCAGGCTGTGAAGAATGTGGCACGCTTATTTGCAAAGGACAGAAGGAAAGAGAGACTTTAAAAAAACCCAAAAAAACAACTAATAAAACCTCCCAAAATAGATAAACTCATGCTCCGTTTTCAAAATTTCTCAGCTTGAAATACAGTGAAGCACATAATGTCCCTGTAGCTACAGCAGGCTTCCTCATAAATACTGGTGACACACTGAATGCTTTAAGAGAAGGAATGGAAGTCATTAGATGTCTCATTAATGGCCTAGCTCTTGGGTAAGGCTCCTAACAACTGCCGGAGCATGAAAAGACACCCTGGCAACTGCTGATCTGCCAAAAGATTTCTTCCTCCCCTGCTATTTCCATCGGATCTTTTCTTTAAAAACAGAGAAGAACTTGAAATGTAAGATATCAACCGCAATATGAAAGATGCAAGACCTAAGTATATTAAGCAAAGGCCTTGTGAAAGCCAGAGCTTCTTTGCTGATACTTTTCCATTCTCATTCAGTAACATGGTGCTTTTTGTCTAAATTATGTGTGCAGGCCCACAGAAATGATAAAGTATGAAAACCAAAATGCTTTAAAAATCATTTTTATGATCTTTGGTTTCAGTAATTTTTTTTCTGATGTCTGTGACAGATGGCAAAAAACTGAGATAACACCACAACTGTGTGAGGCAGAAGTAAATGTAGATCTAAAATGACTGAAAGTGCTTGCAAAGATTAATTACAGTAGAGGGATATGCATGCCATAGCTGGCACAGTCTCTCCATATCATACGTAAGTATATTTGATTATATAAGTTCAAAAATAGCTTTTGTGCAATGACTCAGATGCCTTTTTATTTTTGATATGCATTAACTTTCATGAATTCCTTTGATGTAAACCAAACTCCACATTCTCTGCATCATCATTACGACTTCTTTGGATATTTTGTGGCAAAATGCAAGAATAAATATATTCTGACCGAGCTGCACTTTGACAAAATGGATCATTCTTCATGTGCCACATCCATGCTACAGCAGAATGATAAAATATACATTGTAACACAAAACAGGGACACCATTCTCCCACCTTCTGCATCAAAAAACAGGTAGGTTGCCTAGGAGAAGACTGTGTAAAAAAATATTCTATGTTAATGAAGGGTATGAATTTGTAATAAATCAGATGTTCTAGGATTACTATTAAGTCATGTTCTGCCTCCTATATGTAATGCAACTTATGCATTATGAAGGGAGGACTGACACATAAATTTTTATTTATCATAGTGTAATAGCATTGATATTGGAAATAATTTCAGGATCGATTTTATGAAAGCAAAAGAAATACTATTAAATGATTAACAGCTTCCTCTTTGGAAGGAGAACAGCCACTTTGAAGATACTAGGTACAGAAACACAAGGAACAGTCTGAAGATGCAAGAGATCATAGTGTCTTTGGGATTAGAGAGGATGTTAACTTTGAAACTCAGATCCCTTGCACAATGTTTCTGTATTATATTTTGCCCCTGAATGGTCAGCTTTTTCTTTCTTCATCTCTAGGAAAAGGGGAAGAGGGTGGCTTTATCTAAATTACAGTCAAAGTACTTTGTGGAGATGAAAACGAACTGCTTCTACTCCTCCAGGGTTCCTTTGCCTTGTCAGCACCATTACCTAGTTTGGAGAATGTGTCTCTGAGATTTCTACTTTGGGTGAAGAACGGGGAAGGATGTTGTTCTACTCTATCAATTGTAGGTCTAAAATATCATGACAGAAAATGGAACTGCTGTCCAAGATCTGGCCCAGTGGTACAATTTTTTAGCTGTGCAAATATCTGCCGTTGCCCCAGTTTCTGCTCAGCTGAACACTGTTCTGCTGGTCAGAGTTTCAATGGTAATGTCACCCTCCTTACAGGGAAGACAATTTTAGTGAGCTGCACCTTTATTTTTCCTTCTACCATTGTTACTAAAATACAAGACTTGGAGTCAGTGATATTTTTGGAGTGGGATGAGGAAAAAATAATAAAATTATAGAGGTTAGTCATTTTTCAGTATAACATCTCCATGCTTTCATGTGAAGTGTCTTTTATTCTTCCTATACATGTGATACCCTTTTGACTATTCTTCTTCCAAGAAGAGAAAACATTATTTGTACCTTGTTGTGAGAGAAATCAGCACAATCTCTTTTTCTTCCATTTGGAAGATTAAATAGTGCTTTTGTTGAAACTGGTAAAAATTGCACTAAACTGATCTGCTTCATACAAAATTCCATCACGTGTTTTAGTGCTAATAGGCTTTATTTACCTCAAAGTTGAAGGTTGCACACCTCAAACTTGAAGGTTGCACACTCAAGAATGCACTCTTGCATGCATTGCCTGAACTCTTATATTTTCTTTGCTTTATTTGCTTCCAGGTACATAAAGAAGCAAATATTTCCTCCTTTTGCAGGAGGAGGAGTAAAGACCATTACTTTGGCTATTTAGACATGAAGATAATTTGGCTTAAACACAGTTGCCAAAAAAAAAAAAAAAAAAAAGAGACAGGAAGCAGGTCAGATATAACTCCATTTTGTTATTAAAACAAAGCAATGTTGACTCAGGGAGAAGAGGTCTATTTAGTATTCCCCTAGCATGCTGTACAGGATACATCCAAGGGACAGTTCATCAGATGCAAAGAATGTTAGCTCCCGCCAGAATCACACAATACTTGAGCCTAACAGGTACCTCGAAAGGCCATGTAGACCAATCCCCCTGCTCAAAGTAAGGTTATCTAGAGCAGATTGCTCAGGACCATGTCTACTTTTTCACAGCCTGCCCAGACAATTTGTTCTTATGTCCAATCATCCTTACAATAAAAAAAGTGATGATTTTATTTCTTATCTTTAAACAAAACTTCCTGTATTTCAGTTTGTGTCCAGAACTAAGCCTAAAATTGATTGTGTCAAGTGCACTACATAGATAACTTCCTAGACTTTGCATTCTTTTCAGTTAACCAGAAAAGCTTTTTCCTTGTCCATCAGAGTGAGATTTCCTGAAGACCAATCAGCTCTTTCTTTCCCAGTGGGATCTCATATTGATATTGCTGACTGGAGTCTGAATCAGAATGCAAAGGATATGTAAAGCAAAATGTGCCTTTTACAGTGGCTGCAAAAATTGCAGGTCTTTTGGTCTAGAAGCTGGGAGGTAATATAGTGAAAGACTGGTCTGAAAAAAAAATTAGGGAAAACTGGAAATTGCCCTAAATCATTCCTCATCAGAAGTCGAGCTTAAGAAAAATAAATAGAACAGGGTGGACTAGACAGAACAGATAATTTTGATATCCCAGAATCATTTTACTGAACACTGATGATGGAAGTGAGTCATTTTACTCACTATGACTCAAAGACATTTCAGATAAAATCAAGGTCTGTAATCTCTCTGCCTGGAGTAAATTATATTTGAATGGCAATAAGAAGATAAATGCTATTTATAAAAATGAGTGAAATCAGTTAGTATGCTGATTGGCTAGAAAAAAAAATCAAAGATGGAAATGAATCTCTGCAAATTTAGAAAAATGTCTTTCAGTTCAGTTTTGTGGAATACTGTGTGCCAGTAGTTTGAGCTATAGATATCACAGGTCTCTTTACCTTCTGCCTTGTGCCTACAAGAGACATGTACATGTCTCCAAGATGTATGTGCTAGCCTGCTGCTAAAGTAGAAAAGCAGTTTTCACTTATTTTCCAATAATGAGTTAAAGACTTCAGCTAAACTCCTTGCACATTACTCATTGACTCACATTGCAGTAATTTTCAAGCAGAGTGAAATATCAGAGTGGAATTGCAGTTCCCCAATAAAGAAAAAAAAATTCATGGATCTACAGTCTTCCCTCTTACTCCTGTGCTACTGGTAACATGTGCCATTACTTTGAGGTTATTTCTGAGACTGCAATTATATTCTTGTACCTTGATTTTAACATTGCATCAGACCAGTATGATTTTAAAGGAATTACATCTGGGTATAGTATTTAATTTACTCATTGCTGTTACTGGGATGTTTTGTGTTTCCTAAAGTAAAGAAGAAAGGGAGACATATTTCACTACTAATTAAGGAACATGGTGAGCAGAGAGGACTATCTTCCTATTGTTCTAAGTGTTTGGTGAGATTTTCAGTGCAACAATATCCTTCCAGATAATTTAAGTTTCTCCTCTCCTCTCCTCTCCTCTCCTCTCCTCTCCTCTCCTCTCCTCTCCTCTCCTCTCCTCTCCTCTCCTCTCCTCTCCTCTCCTCTCCTCTCCTCTCCTCTCCTCTCCTCTCCTCTCCTCTCCTCTCCTCTCCTCTCCTCTCCTCTCCTCTCCTCTCCTCTCCTCTCCTCTCCTCTCCTCTCCTCTCCTCTCCTCTCCTCTCCTCTCCTCTCCTCTCCTCTCCTCTCCTCTCCTCTCCTCTCCTCTCCTCTCCTCTCCTCTCCTCTCCTCTCCTCTCCTCTCCTCTCCTCTCCTCTCCTCTCCTCTCCTCTCCTCTCCTCTCCTCTCCTCTCCTCTCCTCTCCTCTCCTCTCCTCTCCTCTCCTCTCCTCTCCTCTCCTCTCCTCTCCTCTCCTCTCCTCTCCTCTCCTCTCCTCTCCTCTCCTCTCCTCTCCTCTCCTCTCCTCTCCTCTCCTCTCCTCTCCTCTCCTCTCCTCTCCTCTCCTCTCCTCTCCTCTCCTCTCCTCTCCTCTCCTCTCCTCTCCTCTCCTCTCCTCTCCTCTCCTCTCCTCTCCTCTCCTCTCCTCTCCTCTCCTCTCCTCTCCTCTCCTCTCCTCTCCTCTCCTCTCCTCTCCTCTCCTCTCCTCTCCTCTCCTCTCCTCTCCTCTCCTCTCCTCTCCTCTCCTCTCCTCTCCTCTCCTCTCCTCTCCTCTCCTCTCCTCTCCTCTCCTCTCCTCTCCTCTCCTCTCCTCTCCTCTCCTCTCCTCTCCCTCTCCTCTCCTCTCCTCTCCTCTCCTCTCCTCTCCTCTCCTCTCCTCTCCTCTCCTCTCCTCTCCTCTCCTCTCCTCTTCTCTCCTCTCCTCTCCTCTCCTCTCCTCTCCCTCTCCTCTCCCTCTCCTCTCCCTCTCCTCTCCCTCTCCTCTCCGGCATTTTCTTTCTCTCATTTTTCCCCACGCTAAAGAACCCCAGGGGGTATATAATTGTGTCCAAATCACCTTTTATATATGGGAAACACCATCTATGTTCATCAGTTTGGGTTATGCTCCAGAGCAGATAAATTAGTGCAAAGCTTCAAATGATGCATATTAAATTTGTAGATTTATAACTTCAAGAATTTATTCTTGAACATTTGCATCTGAAGTGGTGATAAAACCCCCAAATTATGTCAAAATAAAAATGTAAACTAAATCAAGTTGTGCTCATCACACAAATGAGGACAATGATCCTTCCAGATCATGATGAAGATTTTGCATCTAGCCGTAAACATCCAGGAATCAGATTAAAATTTATGTTACAGGTGTTACATCCTTGTCTCCAGTAATATCTTTCAGGATTTTTTTTTCCTCCTCCTCCCCAATGTGGCTAATCATATCTACCTATATAAATGCTGAAAGAATGTTTTTGTTCATTTGCTGTACTTCATTATAGAGTGAAAGGAACCATGGATAGACAAGATTATTAGCCAAAAAAAATCATATACTGGGTTGGAGTCAGAACTTTTCCTCTGTACAAGCAATACAACTGTTGCTTTTGGAAAAAAACATTCTGATACAAGAACTAACCCTTAAAAGCCAACCTTTAAATCTAATTTTTTCTCATTTGTGTCGTTGTTTACTATCCATACCATCTCATGCTTTGGAAGGTAGTGTGATTTTCTCTCTTGTTTATCCTTTTTTTTTTTTTTTAATTTTTTAACTTTTCTGCATTGATTTGATAGAGCTGCTGTAATAGTCTTGGAGCATAGTCTTAGAACATACTAGGTCTTGATGTTTCTCATAAAAAGGATTTTGTAGTCCCTGTGTAGTTGTTCCAAAAAGATTGCTTGTAGATTAATTATATTGTGCTCCATCTTAATTTGAACTGACTCTGTCAGAAAGTGGTAGATTTTGCCTACAAAAATGTATACAGATTTTTTTTTTAATTTTGAGTGATTCAATTTAAAAGTTTGAACTTTGTCAACAACCATTTAATTTCAAGTGAAATAATTCAATGTTACAACTTAAAAGCATGTTGCAGCTTAAAAGATGTTACAACTTAAGCAGCTGTGAATTATTAAATCAGATATATACTATACCAACTTTTGGAAAAATCCAGTATAAAGTATGTTTTGATGCAGAGAAATACTGGGTAAAAATGTAAATCAGGTTTGATCATTAAAACACTTCTGGTGTTTTTCACAGGTCTATTTTTTTTTGAGGTTGAATATTGTTCAGTATATAATAATCATTATCAATGAGAATGTTTGGGGGAGTTTTCTGTAATAAACAGAATGACTCTCTGTGTTAAACTCAGGAAAATTATACTGCTCTTACTATAAAGAATAATTTACCACTAGAATCACCATACACTGCATAAAGGTCTGCTCTGCCAAGATAACATCACTAAATTTCTGTTCAAATTTCTGGAAAACCTCACAAAAGTCTAGGATGCCTAGTCATAAAATAGAGCAGCAGTGAAGTGAGAATGCAATGTCCTAACTGCAGAGGTGCCGTATTCTGCTTGACCCTGTAACTCTGGTTCTGCTCCTGTTGTTCCAAATATTTTCCATCTATGTGATCCCTTCATTTCCCCGTTCTAATGAGGAAGGGTTAAATTGCTGCCCTCTGAGTACTGTTAGGAGTCTGTGGGGAGAGTTGATAGAGAAGCAAATCATATTGATGGGTAAGTGCTCTCAACTGAACTGCAGCTAATCTGCTGATTTTCCTTAGCAGAAGCAGGAGAGGAAGCCAAGCCTGGGGCACCAGCATTAAGTCATGTCTAGGCTAGGGCAGGTCTAATCACTCCACTCCCCCTTTTCCAGCGTCCCTGCTTTAACAGGAAGGACAGCACCATTGTTCCCTGGGCTACAGAAGGCAGTCTGACACGGGATGCAGCCAGAATGGGAGGTTCCTGACCCACACCTTCCTGAGCTGAGCTGATCACCTGCAGAACTGCTCTGAGGGACCCAGAACAGCCCTGATTGCATGCTTTGCCCAATATTCCCTTTTTTCCTTCTCACACATAATCAGCCCCTGCTGACTTTATTATTTTCCCCACTAGCTCTGGATTTACTGATTTTATGCCCTATTTGTTAATTCTGGTCTGGTGTGAACCCCTGCCAAGCCAGGACTCCCATTACTGTGCTTCCATGTTATTCACTCAAAGGGAATTTCTCATACTTACTTTAACTTAGGCATTTTATCCCAGTATTCACCCTTGTCTTAATAATTTTAGACCACTTCGTGTTTTGCCATCTACTTACCTCTGATTTTGTACAGTGTCCAGCAGACTCTCACATTTTTTCCTTGGTAGTCTGACCTCAGAACAGGGTTCCTAATCTGCATATATACCTGAACTGAGGGCTCACGTCTTGATTGCAGATAATTCCTTATGTAGAATCCCACAGTAAGTGTTTAACCTAATAAAATCTTGTGCTCATCATCTGCTTGTCTGCCCATGCCTGGGTATTGTACTCTGTTGGTGACACTGTGATAGTGACTGCAGACTGGCAGCCTAGGTAGGTGAACAAAATTTTGATCCCAGAACCGAAGAAGGGTTTATGCAGGTGTAATCAGACTAATTAGGAACTGAGATAAATAGTTATTGCTTCAGTGGTTAAGGGGTTGGTTGTATTTCAGAAATTTTATGAACCCAGGATGCTGTGATCTTATCTTCCTTGCAGGTCTTTGTGCCTCCTGTAGGGATGCAACCTGAATGCTGGAATTACAGTAGTGAATCAAAACAAAGACTGACTCAGTTCACCCCTTTGTGTATCTGAAAGTTTCAAAAGAAAAGGTATTTCAGGGGAATGTGCTGAATGAGATGAACATGCCTAAGTGTCTTAAGATCCCTTTAAGCCTTGTATATCAAGGTCTATTTCCAGCCTATGGATGACTCATTTTGTGTGCTCCCAGCTGCTAGACCATTTTCTGCTGCTTCACATCCTTCAGGAATGGGGAATACTAGCACTGAAAGCAGTATCCTTGGAACTAGTCAGTGCATTACCAGACCATTTTCTTCCTTTCTCTCAATTAGCATCTATGAACAACACATGGCGGTTTGGTATTTCAATCAATCTTTTCAATGCACATATAGCAGAGTTTTAATTAAAATTTTTCCTAAATAACATCTTTGGTGCTTGTCATAAAGTTCATGCTTGTATTTGAACTTGTAGTTAGTTCATTAGTGTCCTGAGTTATCTATTCTTCAGAGTAGTTTTATCCTGTATGTGTATGTATTTTAACTGAACTATCCACAGCAACAGCTTTTCCCCTCTGCTAGCTGGAAAAGCTAGAGGAGAAAATTAAACCTGACTGAAAAAGCTGATGCATTATTGTTTGGATGCCTTTAAAAAGTTGTGATAGGAATGCACTGAAATAAAAAAAAATTTCCCCTGCTGTGGCCTGTCCTATTCCTAATCATTATTCTTCAATGCTTTGAGCACTGATTATCATTACTTTGCCTCTGACAGGAATGGATGCATTTGAGGGAGGTGAGGTGAGCATATCTTAACTGTATTCACTGTGTTTTGCTGCTGACTGTCCTGGTAAAAGTGGGAGCTGTGGTACACTCTAACCTAGGGTTTTGGTTCTCACTGAGGTCATTCTTTTCACCCATGTCAGGTCATCAGCAATGCACCCTTAGGACGGAGAGGGAACACTTTACAGAAATGTTACATTCCCCAGGACTACAGCAGTTACAGGCTTTCGTTCTTGAGGATTTCATTTGTAACAAAAGCCTTTGTACAACTTTCTAAGAGTTCAAAGGAAAAAACAGCTCCAACAAAATCCTGTCCCTCATTAGCACAATGAACAGTTGTTTGTGCAATCATTTGATCTCAGCACAAGCATTGACAAAGAGCATTGAGAAGTAAACCAAGCCTTTTCAGAGGGTGTCTCCAGACAGGACAGGTGAAGAAGCTGATATCCTTATTAGAAGAGCAGTAAAAACTCTAAAGGATGCAGTAAGCAAAGAGCCAAACTGGACTTGTTTGTGGAAAAACCTCTTTCTAGAGGAACAGTTTTTCTTCTCTCATATATTTCCCATCTCACTAGAAAGCTGGCAGACAAACTTTTCTTTACATGAATAAGCTAATACTGCTCCATTTGACAGAGTTTACAGATTGTGCTACAATGAGATGTGGAATTTCATGTTCAGGCTCCAAACAGCCTGACACTACAGCAAATAGTGTATGCAAGTAGAGTTTTTTCATGTAAGGAAAAAAGAACATGGAGCAAGAGCTAATTAATTTTAAAAGAGAAGTAATTACTTTAAGGCTTAATTAAAAATTAACCTGCTTTAAGACCTACTGAGAAAATTACTGCAAACTGTGACTTAGCTTAATTTTGGCATAGCTAAATCACACACTCACTTGAGACAAAGAGGTTTCAGATTGAAGCAGGTGGGAGTCTTCCCCCTGGGCTTGTAGTGAAATCATGTTTAAGTAGACTGGGTTACTTCACATCCTAAACCTTCACATTCCTTCACCTAAGTACAATAGATATTCAAGGCCAGGCTGGATAGAGCCCCTAGCAACCTGATCTAGTGGATGGCATCCCTATCCATGGAGGGGAAGTTGAATCTAGATGATCTTTAACATGCCTTCCAACCCAAAAAATTATATGATTCTATGATTCTGTAATATAATCTATGAATGAGGTGCTCATCCTGTGCACCAGCCAAAATTATTCACTTTAGTCTACTAATGTGAGTGTTCACTTTGGGATGTGTGAGAATCCAGGGTCAGACATGACTGTTGATGGCTTTTTTGTTAGGGTTTTAACAGGTCCAACAGAGGATACTGACAAAAGACTGTCTCTCATATGTGTAACCTGCCCTCTGAATTAAGTGCTGCTGGAGTCTATTTTTGTAGTTAAAACAAACAAACAAAAAAAGACCCCTGAAGGGTTTTGATAGTGTCCCAGTAAGAAAGGGATTTAAAAAAGGAAAGATTAATCTTTTAGCATCTTGGGAAGACTTCTCTAACTGTAATAAACTGTATTTTCTTTCACATTGCTTAACAGGAAAATACCTTGGTAGTTTGTTGGGGATTTTTTCCTAATGAGAGAATTATGTCAACTGATTAAATATTCAGGATCTACAGAGATTTCTATGTATGTCAAAGAATTTGGTTTAAGAATAGTTCCCCAGTAATCTCTAGATGTAAAGCCTAAAGCCACACAAATGCAACAAATAATTATTACCCAGGCAATCTTGTGCTTTTCAATAACAGATAGCTTTGGCTTATTGCTTTTTTTCCTTAGGAAATAGTAAATTCACAATTACATGTAGTTCTAAAGATATTGTGTGGGCAAATACTTTCTGCCAAGAAAAGGTGAAAGACTATTGAAAAATGTTAAAATGTTCTAGTAGCTGAACACTCAAAATACTTTTGACATTTTTAAAAAGAAATAGTTCATCTTCTCATGCTGAAATGGCCTTTACTTTTTGAAGTAACTAAGTGATAAAGAGTGGGAGTTAAGAAAAAAGGTTAAGTAACCTTGAGACAAAACCCAGTGCTCATCTTCCAACAAACTCTAAACCTTAATTTGATCTGCATTATTATTTCTTCCTTGCATGGTTTTCATTTTCCTGAAACCTTTTGTTTTTCCTTTTGTTCTCCTCTTCTCTGACCCCTCTCCCAATTCAATACAAAAAAAGTTTTTTGGCAATCAGGCAGCTGCCTTGCCATGGATACAAAATAAAGAAATCAGATAAATAACTCCATGAGCATTTTCCAAGTTCACTCAATTCTGAATTGTCTTCAGGGGGGAAATGAATGATTTGGAGGGTGTAGGACTGGAGAAAGAGAGATTTTTTTCCCCAGCTTTGAACTACCATTGTAGAGCTTTACTACCTTTAGCATTCATACAATGCTAACTCTTCTTGAAATAACTCCTCTCCCTTTCCCTTTCCCTTTCTCTTTCCCTTTCCCTTTCCTTTTCCCTTTCCCTTTCCCTTTCCCTTTCCCTTTCCCTTTCCCTTTCCCTTTCCCTTTCCCTTTCCCTTTCCCTTTCCCTTTCCCTTTCCCTTTCCATCTGACTATGGAAGTCCTGGTCACTCCAAACACTGAAGAAAAATTGGGAAGGTTTTGTTTCCTGTGGTTTTTCAGGGTGACTGCTGTCTGTTGCTGGGGTACACTAATGGCTTCTGAAAACGTTATTCTAGTTGAATGCTCCAGCACTAATTTAGAATTATATTAAATTGAACCTGTAATATGTTTCCAATTCTGACATCCCTGTTCCACCCACCATTTCCTTGGCTTCAGCATTTCACTGCATTTTATGCTTCCTCTGTATGTTGGGTTGTGCCTGAGACAGCCTGTAGACTACAAAGGTCTTCCAAAATCTGTCAGTGCTGAAAACTTTATCACTGGCTTCCAAACAATTTTTTTAATAGTTTTACTAAATAAAATTTTCTTCATAAAGTGCACTTTTAGAGAATAGTAAAGGAAAATAATAAAGGGGACTAATATCTTGTATACTTAATTTTTTACTTAATTAATTTTTAGTGAGGGATTATAGTTGTTTACATATTATACCATATTTATTTTGCTTGTTTTCATGTATCTTGCTTTTATGCATTTGAGTTATATTTTAAAATTATAATATGTACACTGGCAGTACATATATGATTATACATCCTGCTGGTAGATCCTGCTGGTCTACATATCTACTAAAGTGGATTGAATTTATTTAATCCTAAGAATTTACATTTTTATGAAACCACTAAATTAAAATATAGTGACTAAATAAGTAAACTAAACTACGCAAGAATTCTGTTAGATAATTAATGCAAGGGACAACTTGAATTCAATCTTTTTGATTAAAGAATAAAACACTGCCACAAAGTAATTTGTCATATAGTAATGCATAAACAAGGAATTACAGGAAATGACTATCTGTTGCCAACAAAATACCATAAACTGAAAGCACCTTAACTCTATTGATTCTTCCCACATTGCTGCTGGTATTTTATTAAGGGACACATGACTGAGGTTCAGAACAGGTGATATAGATATAGGTACATCTAAAATCAGCTGAGTTACTGTATCATTTGCATACATACCTACTATAATTCTACTTTAATTTTACTTTAATTTCTAGTTTAATTTTACTAACAAGCATAATAATTAGCAGAGAAAATGTAGCCACAGAACCTTTAACTGAATTAGTAGTCAGAGCAGGTACCTAGGGTTTTCTGGCAGGCTTGATTTCCTTGCACTTCAGCCTGAATGACCTGTGTTCACTCAGTAGCTACATCAGGAACAAAATAGGTGTGAGGGTCTCTGTGCCTATGCTGTGCCTATACTGCATAGCCAGAGAGGATAATTTGGAAGGTAAATCTTGCAACAACTACAAACCCACTTAAAATTAGATTTTATCCTACAAATGTGTTCCATAACGGTGCTATGCCAGATTTTAAAACTGTTTTCTGTCGACAAGAACCACTTCCAGGCTATGACTATCACAAAAAAATGGTGGGAAGAGCTCAGCCTAGAACACAGAAAAAATATGGTTTATAGGTTAATGTAGCTAATGACAGCCAATGTCACGTGAGTTTGGCCTGATGAATTTTATCCTAGAAGACCCCAGACCACGTTCAGAACTACTAAGGTGTAAAGTAGGCATGATATAGATTATTAGCTACATACACATATACTGAAGAAACTTTGTTATTATTTAATTTTGATTTATTTTATTTTAAGTAGAGAATCTATTAAATTGTAGGGCAGACATCTAAAATTTAAACCCATGAAAAAACAACTCAAACGAATAATGGTATCAAATATTTGTAAGCATTCACAAGATAAGAAAAAGATTAAAAGCAGTCAACTGGATTCATATTAGCAAGTCAGATCAAACCAATCTGAATTCTTTCTTTCTAACCATGTGTTCTGTTCTGTATCTTAGCTCTAGTAAGGCTCTTAACAATAGTCCTCCTATAATAGTCTCAAAAGCAGCATGACCAGCAGGTCAAGGGAGGGGGCTCTACCCCTCAACTTCACTCTTGTGAGACCTCACCTGGAGTGCTGCATCAGAGTTCTGGCCCCAAACATGAAAAGGATGTGGCCCTGCTGGAGTAAGTCCAGAGGAGGCCACAAAGATGATCAGAGGGCTGGAGCCCTATCAAGACAGGCTGAGAGAGCTGGGGTTGTTCAGCCAGGAGAGAAGACTTCAAGGAGACCTTAGAGCAGCCTTCTGGTACCTAAAAGGGGTCTAAAAGGGAGCTGAAGAGGGACTTCTTACCAGGGATAGTGATAGGACAAAGGAAAATGGCTTCAAGCTGAAAGAGGATAGGATTAGATTAGATATTAGATCTTTTTCTGTGAGGGTGGTGACACACTAGAACACATTGCCCAGAGAATCTTGGGGATGTCCCCATGCCTGGAAGTTTTCAAGGCCAGGATGGATGGGGCATCAAGCAACCTGGTTTAGTGGAAGTTGTCCATACCCATGGCACGGGGCATGGAACTGGATGGTCTTTAAGACCCAACAAAACCATTCTAGGATTCTGTGAAGGTGCAGAAATTTGATTTACAGTGAAAGATTGATTGGATAACATAACTGAAAAATAAATACCAGAAGGTTCCCTGTCAAACTGGAAGGAAGCATCTAGTCAAATTCAGCAGATACATTTCACAGATGGTGTCTTTTATGTTCCGTAGCTTTATTACTGATGTAGGCAAAGAAATTAAAAGCATTACATTTACCAACAATTAAATTTGGAAATTTTTATAATTTGCAATGATATTTTATTATGTGTATATATATATAGATAGATATAAACATTATAGGTGTGTATACATATATATATATATATATATATATATATATCATACATATAATGATAAAACTTTGACATTAAAATAAAAGCTCAGTGAAACAGGTAGAAGTATTCAGATTCACAAGGAGAAAGTTGGAACAACGGAGTAGGTAGCTGCTCTGAGAAAGGTCTCTGGGAATTGCTGTGGATCACAAGTCAAATGAACCCTTTAATGCCATGCAGGTACAGAGAAGATTATTGTACTCAAATATGTTAGGCAGAATGGTGGAAAAATTCTTTAGTAATGTTTCCCACTGGTAGCATCTAACCCCATTTGCTGTTTCAAGAATCATCTCAGGAAGACGTAGAACAATTAAAATGCACTAAGAAAAACTAAAATCCCTTGACTAGAAATACAGAAAGTTTTATTTGGGTTTTTAAGCTGTTTTAGTAAACAGAAGAAAAATCTGATGGGAATATAACAACAGGCTTTCAACATGAAAAAGCTGTTGCAAAGAAAAGGGAATAATCTATTATTCATGTCCAAAATGGGTAGAGAACAGAAGTAATAGTTTCAAGCTGCAGTAAGAAAGATCCATGTTAAATGTGAGAAAAACTTTTCACTTTCTAAGTGAAGCAGTAAAAGAGATTGTGCAGTAAGGCTGCAGAGTCCCATCACAGCAGGTTTGTGAGAGAAGGTAATGAAGGAATTGAAGGTAGTTAATACTTTCTCAGTAAACACTGAGGATTAACTAAATAACATCTCAAAGGCCCTCCTGTCTTTATGAATGCCTTATATTTACGGGCTTTTTTTGCTTTAAAATAAAAGTTTTAGTATTCTTCTTTTTGTTTTTGTGAGGTGAGGAGAAAATTCATTATCTAAGTCAACATTTTATAGAAACATAAAATGGATTGTGTAGTAAGTGACCATAAAGATCCATCTAGATCCAACCCCTCCTGCCATGTACAGGGACACCTTCCATTAAAGCAGTTCGTACAGAGTGCCATCCAGCCTGGCCTTGAACACTGCCAGGGATGGTGTCTCCACATGATGAAAAGTTTCTGGGATTTTTTAGGGAGGGAGTTGTTAGATGAGGTTCTGACAGCCTCATATCTGTAGTTGTAGAAGTTCATTATGCTTTATGACATATTCATTATGATATCTTCTCTTTACATGTCAATTGCAGAAGGTAGAGATGTTGCAGTTTTCGTTACAGCACATTCAGTGACAAATGAGAGGTTGGAATTGTCTGCTGGCTTAGATTCCTAAATTTTAGGAGGTATCTATGAACAGTATAGGCTCCATGGAATATTTAAATTACTTTTTTTTTTAAAGCTTTTGATTGAATAGACTTCTGTGCTAAATTATTAATCAAAAATGCTTGTCTTGCATAAAGTTTTATGTGTTTCTAGATATTTATTTGAAATTAAAGGTACAGTAGACAAAGAATATCTTGGTTCTCTGACTGCTTTTGGCAAAAGCAGTCCCATGTTGCAGCCTGAAACATAAGACAGTAAAAGATACATTTGTTTTTCAGGTATGCTCAGTGTCAACAGAGACAATGGGGTGCAGTTGCAGCTGGAATAAAATTAGTCTTCTATAAATTACATAAAGATCACTGGATGAAAATCTGTAGAAAAATATGAACAAACCATTGCTTACAAGCTGATGTAAAATTAATCAGATTTTAGACCAAGGTTCAACTGTCAATATATTGTTGAACTACAAATTACTCTTTCTTTTTAATAAAAATATCTTGCTTTTCATCTATCTTTTTCGTTATTTTTTATTTTTATCTAACAGAAAATACCCAGAGAAAATATGCAGGCTATAAAGAGGAAAATCCTAATTCAGTGTTCTTAAGGTGCAGCATTTAGTACTAAATTTTTCATGTAATGAAATAGAAGCCAAAGGGCAATTACTTGACTTTATTTTATTAAAATAAAGTTCTGCACAGTCAGCTGGCAAGAAATCTCTTTTTCAGCATTTTACTATCATTCAGTGTCTTAGTATCATTGCAGACAGAGTTCAATCAAGAATCCTGACCTTTTTTGGGTCAAAAAATAGAAAAAGAAAAAATAAAATAGAAAAGGAAGTAAGGAGGTGGTGGGAGAGGGGGAAAGAACTATTATACCTCAAATGTAGTCATAAAAAATCTCACCCAGCAATTTCAAATAGTGGATAAAATTTTGCTTTTCTATTACAGCATAAAGTGTTTCAACAATACAAAGCAGCTTCCAGGTGCTCTTGAACAATGACAGATAACTACTGTTATTGGATCACCAAGCCAAGCTGATATCCAAGGCTTCTGATGGTGTTTGAATTTGCAGCTACCAGAGCTGTCTGACTCATGGGAAATAGTTAAAGGGGGATAAATATATGCTCAGAGCAGGCAGGTGTTTCTTGTACAATCCTCTCTGTGCTCCCTTTATTTTCTTCATCCAGTTTGATTGCCACTTGGCTTCCTTTCTCCCAAATCCTTGGCTAATCTCTTCTATGTAGGCTCTTTTGCCACCCTTATCACCACAGCATCCAAGTGGCTGCCAGTAGCGCATTAAGTTACGCAGTAAGATGTCACACGTGTCTCCTGGTCTCTTTCATCTGCTGTCCAGAGGAAAAAAGAACCTGTGTGGACAACAGGATGTTTTAGTAGGATATTAATTCTTCTTTTCCTTTTGCTATGTATACTATAATGTTTGAAAAATCTTGGCAGAAAGATTTTTCATTTGAGGTGAAAGCAGAAACTGTCACGTACACTGATGAATTGGTGTGGATAGTTTCCTAAAGGTTGATGACCTTTTTCCCCTCCCCCAGCAGTGGCAAACATAATTAAGGCTGAAATATCATCCACCAGGACAAAACAGAATGTCTTTCCAAGCAAGGTTGACTGGAGCCTTCTTTTCTGGGCTTTCTCTGAATCAGAGTAAATCCATTAGTATTTCTATGCCAAGAAACCCAGTCAAACAAAAGTGCTTGCACTGTGCCTCTCCAGAAGCCCTGTTCTGTAATGTGTGCTGGCCTGATTCAGGTATTCAAAAATGCAAATTTAAGCTCCCAAATATGAAACTTGAAATGGTGGTTTTAATGATTTGCTTCAAAGTGAGTTTTCAAGGTCACACAAATATCATTTACTGAAAACAACACAAGTAATTATGGACCCAAATTTGTTTCTGTGTTTCCCTGGGTACTTAGGAGCTGTGGAGTGAAGCAAAGCTGTATTCCTACTTCAGACTGCAGCTCCAGACCACATTAAGTAGCTCACAACTGCCTGCCATGTTTGAGCTTTTCCTACCTGTGCAAAGAGATCTCTCCGGTCTTTCTCCACTCTTCTGGGTCTATGACTACTTTGAGGTCAGAACAGATTGTGGGTCTGTCCACCCATACATCTAAGGAGAGATAGCACAGAGGACTTGCTGCAGTCCAAGAGCTGAACTAGCAGCTTACTTGTGATTAATACTCTGCAAAGTTTCCACAGTGATCACCAGCTGACAACCTGCTACTTGAAAGAAATTCAATAAAATAGATGCCTTTGTAATCTCTGTGGATTAGCACCTATCATAATTAAATTTATAGTCTAACACCTTAGCAGACACCTAAATTACTTTCATTACACTTATATCTGCTATCCATGATGAGTCAAGCTCACACTTTAGGTAATGCAACCTTCTCTTATACCTTTCTGGGATTTGTTTGCAAAGTTTTAAACACAGGAAAAGTTTCCCCATGATGAATAGCACCAAAGTTTGTTTTTAATGGCTGTCACCTCTTGTTTGCAAGGGAAGAGCTACCACTTGCACTGTCATTTATATGTAATAAACCTACCCCATTACCCAGTCACTGATTTATTTTTATTAAATTTTTAAAACAACAAATTACGCTTCTGAAGCACAGAAGGCAAAGATTGTTCTGAAGGTAAAGCTTCAACCAACTTTGGTGGCTTTAACAGACTTCTGAAAATACTTAGTATTCAATATCCCATTTCCATACATCATTCCTGCTGAGCAAAGCAGCAAGGAGAGCCTTTTCTAACAATGATTCTTTTAGGGATCTATTTTACTCATAAGGATTTCTGGAAGAAAGCTTCTCTTCAGTGGAAAATAGTTATGAGCTGTTAGCATACTCCAATTCACTTTAAACTCATTTTGCATTCATCTTTAGGATTACTGTTAGAGAGTAGAAACAGGGAACAGCGAAGTGTGAAATTTATTGGGCGGCATCACAAAGCTGCTGTCTCTAGAAAAAGCGTAGCTGAATATGAACTGTTTCTCTGCAATTTAATAACTCACACAAATATATGTAGCCTTTAGTAAAAGAACCTCTCAAGACACAGAAGCCAACAAAGAATTGTTTTTCTTATCTATGTGTTGAATAAATTTGCCACATTTAATTCATAATTACTAACAAGGATGATTGAACAGTATTTCCATGTGCATTAAACTCATTTTCCATCTGTTTCAGTTTCTCACGTTAACATGATCAAGTGTGTTGAAGAGCTGAGATTCTTTTAATAGAAAGTTTAACAATCTCATGAAAATAGAGTATTATGAAGGATTTGGGTCATGCAACACAGAGAGGTAAGATATGTCACAGGGCTGACTTCTTCAAAAGATCAAATACATTATTTCACTGTCTAAGACTAAAGTAACCACATACAAACACACAAGAGGATTATTAAAGACACCTGGAAGTAAAATTAAATCACTCTTATTCAGAAACAAATTATGATAGCAGCGAGGTTGCTCTGCAGAATTTCTAACCTCAATAAGATGGCAAGAATGCTGAAACAAAACCAATTTAAAAGACAAGCACAGGCAAAAAGCAAATTATAATGTTTGGCCAAATCAGGTGAATGGTAACTCTCTGTTGAGTATCATTTTTTCATGTACAGAAATAAGATGTTTGTAATAACTTTTTCTAAAATAATTGCTGTCTCAAAAAAACCATGAGCATAACTGAAAATACTTTTATATCTGGCAAGCTACAAAATGATACTTTGTACCCTTGTCTAGGTTTAATGGCATATTGAAGTAATTTTTTCATCAAAATCTAATATCAGAAATTTTCTAATTCTTTATGTTGCACATTATATTTACTGCATCAATCAAGCCTATTTTGGTTTGGCAAATATTGGAATTTTCCATAATGTAGTTCTCTAATATTTTCAGTGCAGCTTTGCACCACAGAATTAGAGACTTCTTTAAGCCTTACTTTGGAGTATGAGTTTTGAACATTTTTAAGCACAGTCATTTTACTGTGATCATTTATGGTGAATGGAAATCAAATGATTTTCTTATGTATACTTTTAAAAGAAACATTTGTTGTCGAGTAGAATCATAGAATATACTGAGTTGGAAGGGACCTATCAGGATCAGTGAATCCACTCCTGGATCTCTGCAGGACACCCCAAGAGTCACACCATGTACCTGAGAGAATTGTCCAAAGGCTTCTTGACCGCTGTCAGGAATGGTGCTGTGACCACTTCCCTGGGGAACCTGTCCCAGTGCCCAAACACCCTCTGGGTGAAAAACCTTTTCCTGATATCCAACCTAAACCTCCCCTAACTCAGTAGCAATGCAGTTTTTTCAAAAGACTCGTCTTTCACCATCTTAATTAGAATGACTCAGAATGAAATCTGCTAAAATTAATTAATTAAGCATGTTAACACCTTTCTTTCCATATGCTGAAGTGAAGGTCTTCTTGCCCTTGCCTTTCCTAATCAGAGGGTTCTTTATGAAATGCTATTCTTAGATTTTGTAGCATTTTGTAGATGCTATTGTCAGCTATCCACATACATCTAACAAAATATAAATTTTTAATCTTTTTTTCCAACTAAACTTATGTTTATAGTCATCAGCAGGTCAATATTTTTTATGGGTCAAGACATCTCCTGCACTCCCCACTCACCTCCTGTTGTCGAGGTTTTAGGTTTTCAAGGATACAAGAGAGACTTGATCAGATGGGCTTGTATTTCTACTCTATCAATCTGCACCTACTACTTGCATTCACCTAAATGCCACCAAAACCAATCTTGTCTTAAACCAATTTTGTGTTTTTAGGTTATTCAGTCAGTCATCAGCTTTAAAAGAAGGGCATGTAAAGTATGTGACATAGTTTGTTGGGTCAAAATGTAAATGGAGGTCTTTGATAATGGAGGTCTTAACCCAGAGGGCTTCACTGACAGTGGCAAAGCATCCTCTTAGAACAATAGTTTGATTAGAAAAGGTATTACTGAGAAAGTACTTATTTCCAATACTTTATTTGTTACTGCTTTTAGCACAAGCTCCTTTTGGCTGTGAACCTTCACTGCTACATCTTCTTCTCTTGTTGCCTCCTGCACTCTTTGCATCAACTTAGATTGTATAATTTAATCTATGTATCCTTTTCTAAAACTACTCATATTTTCACCTGTTGACACATGGCCCCGATTTTCAAAAAATCACTGACAATTGTTCAATCAAATACTTCTAATACAGGGAAGATATTCTTGCTCTTTTTAAATGCTGTGACTTGGATTATGGAGAAAGGATATTTTTGTTTTATTTAATAGAAAAATAAAGAACTAACATACAAAACCTCACAAAACTCAAGCATGGAATAATAGAATAATTTGGCTTGAAAGGAGTCTTAAATGTCATCTAGTTCCAACTTCCAAATATATTTAAAATGTATTATAAAGCTGGCCAAAATATTACATATTTAACATGTCTAATTATTTTTATGTCTGTATTATATCAATAACTTATAACCTAACAAATCTATCCCTTTTTAAAAATTATCTGATTAATCTTAGTACTGTGACTTTTTAATATATCATGCTACTCTTTCTAAAATATACCTACCGAGACAAATATATTGTCAGGTGTCAATTTTCCATATTTGCTTGGCCTATGTTTTTTAACAATTAAAATACCATTTTACTCTGAAGGTACCTGTAACTCAAGGGTTTTCTGCTCTCTGGTACCAGTACTAAGATTAGTTTCCCAATAATACAGCATGATTTAGCATCATACACTGAGAGTCTCCACTAATTTGTTTTGTCATTCAGAGCATCTAATCTTAGCCAGAACTCTGTAATACCATATTTAAGAAAAACAAAGAATATTGTGGCTTGTAAATAACAAGTATTAATAGGAATATGGAGAGGAATGCATCACTGCAGAGATTAAGGGATGGCCATTCCAAGATTCAAAGCTATTCTATGCATGAACTCTAATTCTCTTCCTGACCCTAACATTTAGCAGAAGCGTCAAGGATAATATGAAGAAAATTTCACATGAATGTAAGCACATTTCCTTTGCTGGAAAACAGAATGCACATTGTTAAGTACATCTTTCATCTCTAACAAAAAGATAACACTCAGCTCTTCTGTAGATATTTTGCTTTGGAAAATACAATAATGCCTTAAATTTCACTCTTAAGCAAAAGCTCCTACTATAGTAAATTTTTCCGTTAGAAAAGTGTTCAAGCCAGAAAAGGAATTATTGCCCAATAAACAAAGTTTGCCATTTACAGTATTCAGGCAATGCACTTTAAGTTAACAGCCATAGCAATTTGGGTAAGGCACTTGTGTGAAATTTGAGTCAGCTGCAGGGCTTCATATTTCAGTAATACTTGACAGCACTGGCATACTAAAGAGAAGAAAATCTTATCTCCACTCATGTACTCTAAAGGGATTTGTAATTGTCTCTGGTCATCAACAAAAAACATTAAACTATTTTCCAATAGCAGTTAGAGAACCTGTGCACTTCCCATCCACTTCCATGGGATTATCAGTAATGATGTTCCAAGGTATTTTTCCCCACAGAAAAAATCCCAAATGGAACTCTGGATTTCAGATTCCTTTTGAAAAACAGTGGAAGTGTTTCAAAGAAATCCTTTGGAATGATCCTTATATCACTCAAACTGGTCTGACATGAATGGAAAAAAATATTTATAATTTTAAGAAGTGTGATGTTTTCAGAATCTAGACTAAAATTGTAATGGCCAGAACCAAAGTCCTGGCTGAAAAATTCCTAAGTTTAATATTAGGGATCCAAAGTACATGGAGATTGATTATATACAAAACTGAAAATAGCAAGGTAAACTTCCCTGTGTTTGGAGGACCATTGGAAGTGGGATTATCTGCAGTTTCCAAAGAAAGCCCATGGAAAATATTGTTCACCCCATTTCAGAAGAAATACTGACTTAAATCAGCTGCCAGTTTTGTTAAGCCAGTTTAAAAAGTGCACTTGGGCAGCATACTTTCCATAGAAAGGTGGATACTTGATGAAATATGGCTTTTAACTCCATTTATGTGGATTCTCATCAGAAAACTTCTCTAAATTAGCTCCCTCTACTTTTCACTATTTTCCCTATTGTAAAATTCAGAAACAGTTCTCTATTGAAAGGCACATGCTAACAATTCAGGTATACAATCAAATGTGTGTCTATCTCACAGTAACAAGAAAAATTAAGTCAAGGTACAGATTTCAGGTAAGCAGGCAGCCTTGCCCCTGTTTTTGCAGCTGCTCTCACTGCTGCTTTCACCAGAGCCAGCAGCACCAACTGGCATCTGAGGCAGCAGGAGCTGGAGAAAGAGAATCTGGAGTTTGAGAAAGGAATATTCAAAAGATATGTGACTCTGCAGGGACTCTCTAACCTGATCATATCTCACGGCTGCTGGCCAGATCTCTGTGTGAAAAAGATTTCTATGGTATTTTTAGAAAAGGAGAGAGAATCAGAACAGTGCAATATTTTAAAGGGGAAACTAGTGAGTAATTAAATACATGCTTAGTTTTAAATACACAAATAGCTTTGATTGTTTTTTTAAGTGAGTAATCTTATCACATGGGTTTGCAATCATATGTTTTAAAATAGGGATTGTATATTGCTGCTACATTTGGCCTGGTATTTATGGCTGCCTTTAAAAATAGAAAGTCTATCATTTAAGAGGTGTTAATAGTTAAATATATAATAGAACTTACAGTAATGTATGGAACAGTACCATCAAGTAAGACAAGAAACTTTATGACAAAGGGCAAATTACACAATACACACTGATACAATTTAAGTCTAATTTTACCAGTTCACAGTCAAACTGAGGAACCGTGAAATTAGAAAGGGTAAGGAAGGTTTGTATTTCTCAACACACAGTTTGCTGGCAAGTAACAATTCAAAAACAAGTTGGAAAAAATGAACTTTCTGAACTGCTTAGAATAGTACCTCTTTAGTTCAAGTTTTGGGCTATGCCATTTAATATGTCTGTCAATGACTTGAAAGAAAACACAAAAAGTCTTTAGGGAAGAAAATGGAACAAGGACAAATCTCCAATACAAAGGAATATGAGTAACTTGTTTCATAGGTAAACCACTAGGTGCATCAATAGGGGACAGATGGTTTTTACATCTGAAGCAAAGATGCGAGCAATCATCTATGACAGGAGACTCCACCCCAGGCAGTAATGACTCTAAATAAGGTATTATGATAATGGTGATAGCTAATTGTAATTCCAGTAAGAAACTTGATGTTGTCCATCAGGATGTAACTGTTATGGTATTGATGTGAACATTACTGAAACATGTTTTGCAGTTTGGGTGTCCATATTTCAAGAAAGATCTTGAGAAATTAACCTAGGTTGGAGGAGATCCCAGCCACCATTAAAGAGAGGGAAACTATAACTTATAGGTATAGATTTAAGGATCTCAATCGATTTAATTTATCAAAGAGAGGTTTAAGAAATACTTCTATCAATCTTGAAGCATTTCAAATCATAAAAGAAAGCTCTGTCTAGAAAACAAAAAGTAATAATACCAAATCTCCGGAAGTAAGCCTAAATATAATGATACTGAATTTTTTGCCATAACACAGATCAAACTAATGTGCCAATTTGAAGAGATATGTGTTAATTATTGGGACTTGTAACCAAGGCCCGTGATGAACTCTGTACAAACAGTAGTTCAAAAACCAACATGAGGAGTTTTTCTGGAAAGTGTGCTTAACTTCAGCTCTGAACATTAGTTAATGAACACAAACAGTGGAACTTCTCTGAATCAGAAATTTGGAAAAGCTTACCTACATTCTGTGAGCTGGCCTTAAGAACATTGAGAGCTGTCATCTTCAGTGCTACAGAGTTGAATCACTCAACCAAAATAATAAAATAGAGGAAGTGCTAGAAAAAAAAAAAAAAAGGTGAAATTTGAATTGAAAAATGCCTCTTTAAAAAGAAAATTCAATTTCCTTTCTGATAAATATAGCACACTAGTTAAATTCTGATTCTTAAGAGGAATGATTCATCAGAGTTTTCCAACTTCTGTGGGGCGTTTTGATAAAAATTTTACTGAGAAGTATTTCATGTTTTTCTATTTAGATAGAAAACTGGATAGAATAACTTTTAGATTTAAATTCTTCTTGGTGTCATAGAAAACTGGTTAAATGAAAGTTAATTGAAATTATCAAATTAGTCTATATGTTTGAAAAAAAAATTCTCTGCCCTAGTTATAAAGGATAAAAGAGGGGAAAACCCAGTTAGGCTATCTTGTGCTGTTGTTTTGTGAATGGCTTATTGGTTTAGATTAATTTTAAATCTGCCTCCTTTAAACTAGATAGTGTATTTTAGAATGGAAGTATTCCCTGTATAAATACAAACCAAAGTGCAAAAACAAAAACTGTTTTAGACATATGGACTTTAAGTCTTGATTTCTTCTACTCTAATTCCATTATTCTTTCTTAATTTATCATATGTCTTCTCCTTTTATAAAATGGTAAATGAAGTAAAGAAAATTAGTTGACTTTTAAAATGGAAATTCTGTAGTGATTGGTTTCAAGCTTCTGTGTGTTACTGTGTTGTTTGTTTTTGATTCAGCTATCTGCAAACAATTAAGAATACTTGTTGAAAAAAACCCTTTTTATGCATATTATTATAAAAAGTTGTAAGTCAAGCAGTTTTCTCCTCTGACTAATTCTGGAAAGTAACAATGAACACATCAGTGATATCCACATAGTCAAAATTACCTCTATGGAAATTCCAAAATTTTAATCACGGTGTGGTACAGGATGAAGATTTAAAACCTAGAATTTTTCTCCCTGATACAAAAGAGACCATAAGTGCTCACAGAAGAGGTTCCATTCCAAATGGCTCAAACCCTAAAAATTGCAATAGATACTACTGAACTCAGAAACATCCTGGGACTTCATCTAGAATGTTTGTGATGGGCATCTTCCTAGCAAAGTACTAACAGAGAAAAACAAAAATTTTCAGAGAGGAACTGAGATTAGATTTTGAAATATGCCTGTGTGACTTAAACGTGTGGAAATCTCTTGTCCACCAAGATTAATTGGGAGGACCTCAAACACAAATTTTTCATCTTTCCACCTTTTTCAGAAAGTTATAACAAGATATTTCCTAATTTTACCTTTTACAGAAGAGCAGAGGAAGACTCTATCTGGCCTAATTGGCTCATATTGCAAAGGTCAGCTCCTGAAAAATCCCATGGAACTGAAGTACAATTAATATTACTGTTCTAATATATGTAAGCATACTGAAGAATTTCAAATACTTTTTATGAGTTAATACTTATGAATAAATAATATAATTTAAATATCTGTTTATAGCTATAAGCTGCGCAAAAAAAAGGTGAAAATTAGGCAGAAATTGTATATTTTGCAATCAAACAGTGGTAGAAAAAGTCTTAGCTACTACTGAAGCAAAAAGGAACTGGCAACATGAACTTGTCTGAGAGTCAGGGTAAGTCACCCATAACAGACTCCATATGAAGTAATCAGGACAACATCAGTGAAGAAATGCACTATTGCTGAGAAAAAAAAAAAAAATTAGGAAAAAAAATCTTATATAGGATACCACCCAACATATAATTCTCCCATTACTTCTACAGTTTCTAGTCAGAGGCAGCTTTAATCCTGTATCTGAGTGTCAGGTCTAGAAATTCTGTAGAAAGCTCTATATTCATTAGCATCACAAACAGTGTAAGGTTATCTCTAAAGCTTCCACAGCACTTAAGTGTTTAACTTGGATTGGCCCCAAGTATTTTGATTCAATCAACTCCTATGGGAAGAGCTAGGAAGCAGACTTAGCATACAAATGTTCACACCAGAAGGTGAAAGCAATTTGTTTTACCACTGTCACCTAAGGACTTTAAAGCTGACATATCACAGTGATCCCACCTATGAAGTTACTGGCACATTTCCTCTTCCATAAATTCCTCATTTTTATGCCTGCAATATCTTCTTTTCCATGGATGCAGAAGAGGTCAGAGCTTTTTTTCATTCGAGGAGAATAATTTGCTTTGAAGCTCTCTGTGTCTGTGGTCCCAATGGAGACACCACTCCAGATATAAGGCTAGCTCAGTGTGGAATTACCCCTGTTACATTTACATCATGAAATGATGCCTTAGTAGAATTCTGATTAAAATTTGGCCAAATTGTTATTATCATAATTATTGTTGTTATTGCAAAGACTCCTAACTGATTTATTTTTTTTACTCATTACAGAGTTTTGAATGTTAATATATATCGAAATCAGTAACTGGTAAAAGTTCTCTCCTTCAAATTTTCTTATTACCTGGAAAAAATAAAAATTCAGGAATTTTCAACTCAGATGAGATACAGGCAATGCTATAGGAATAGGAAGGGAGATATGTTTTAAGGAATTAGCTGCTGTTGGATATTTAATATTTCTATAAATACACAGCTATTTCAAATGCTAAGACTGTGTCAAAATCTATTTTAAATTACTACAGTGTGCCAGGAAATGCCACTTTTTTATTCCTTGCCATGAAGTGTGTCTATTTTCTTTTTTTTTTTTCAGATTCGAGTTCTTCATTGCTCTCTAATTTATAAAGACCATCTGAAAAACATATTTTTGATGACTAAGGAAGCCATCCAGACCTAAGATTGGTTGATGGATTCATTGTACTCACAGTCAGAGGATGTTTAAAAACTGATTTCTTCTCAGCATACCACACCCTGAACATGTTGTTGTCCCTAATTCACATCCTAAGTGGCCTCATACTTTATGCTATGGTTAATGCTATACATGTTGAAATTACCTAAGTTTTTAGCCGTTACACTGGAGAAATCTGCACTTGCAAGATCGTTTGCTGGTGGTGAAAGAGCCACCATTAGTTCAACTCCTCTTATAGGCAGAAAGGTTGTACACAGGATATCATTAGGTTGTATATGTGGAGAAATCAGGTGAAGGAATTGCACACCCTGGAAACCAAGAACAGCATAAAAATGGTCAATATTGCCTTTTTTTTTTTTTTCTTTTTTTTTCCTTTAGTAGGTGTAGATAACATGTTTAATTATGGCCAGGCAAAGTAAGTGAATGTGCATGTATGTTGGCATTTAAATAACTTCAGTGTGTCAGAAAATTCCATTTCTCCTTTCTTGCCATAAAGAGTCAGCTCAGGTCACTTTCCAAATGTTCATGCCATTTCAGTAGCCAGTAGACAATGTTTATAGCAAATTAAGCATCTGAATAACTAATAAACCTCTTTTTTTTTGAGCATGGATCCCTTTTTCTGCCCATATACTATGGCATGATTGCACTCCTTTCACATTAGATATTCTTTCTAAGCAGGTCTTCCATTGTTGCCATATTTATTAAATAAAAAATTCTCTTTCACTAACATTCCTTCAAATCTACTCCTATTGGTCAAATTCCCAAAAAGTCTAAAGCTAAGCATAAATTCAGATGTATTATGATACCAGCTTGAGCTACATTAATAAAGAAATTTTGATTTAGGACACATACAAGCCAATAAATGTTCAGAATAATAGTTCTCATTTACTGCATATTTATTTTCCAGTTTAGTTTTTATTACCATGTAAATGTTAATATTTTTTTAATATTAACTATTAGCAACCATCCTGGGAAATAAAGACTGTGGACGACATCCTCACATGATCTGTAACAACTTCTAAAATGTGTGCATCTGTAGATGAAGTAACAGAAAAAACTAAGGTACATTGGACAGTTATATTAACAAGGATCAACTCTATAGGTTCCCCTGCTCTCTCATTGCTAGCTATCTTTATTTCTGTTTACAATATGCTTTTAGTAAGTAGCATGCTGTTAAAGTTTCATTTTCTTTCACTGTAGAGTTCATTTTCCCCATCTAGTCACTGCTGAATATTGTAACAGTAAAACTGAGAATGGTAACTTTGCATTTGATTGTAGTGGAAATATAGTGCACAAAGGATATTTCAGTTTTCCCCTGCAGAGCAGTAAGGCTCTAATTTATTTTGCTGCTTGGTTATGGGTTGCTTGTTTGATTTTTTTTTTTTCAAGTTTAACAGGAATGCTAATGATGCTTTACAATGGTATCTTTGTATCAAAATTATAAAGTTAGTAGAATCTTCTCTATGAGATACAATTAGCTAAAATATTTCTGCCAAGTCATAAAATACTTCCTCTGCTTGATTAAAAAAACCAACAAACAAAAACCAAACAAAAACTTCAAAGAACACAAAAAAACAAACCAAAAAAAGGAAATGACAGGTCTTTTTGTGGCTATTTACAAAATCAGAGAGCACTATTAGCCTCTGAAAAACTCAAAGTGTTGATTATAATGTACTGGTTTTCTGTACCTGGTGAATATACATCACCCACTTATTTTAAATAAATAACATGAATGATCTCTGATAGCTGTTCTAAATTATCCCTGGTTGTCCTTGCTTCTATTTGTATGGATCTACCTTTGCCTTCAAACACAGTGTGCTAGGGTGTTTGCTGCCAGCTGAATGGCAAAACTGTTGAGAGGAAAACACTTCTTTGACATTAGCAATGTGAATTTATCAAAATATAAGCCATTCATAAGGCTACATCATTGCTTCATAAACACGAAGACATTTTTGACATAAGCTCTTCCTCTGTGTTTATCAAATGTCGCTTAAATGAATTATTCAATAACTCTCCCCTGTTTATTTTCACACACTGCAAAGACCATTAGAATGATTTAGCATGCTTTGTTCAGTAGAACAAGGAATTGCAAAAATATCACACAGGATGATTCGTAAGATAATTTTATAATTGGACACACTTTTGTTTTCCATGCCCCTGATAATTTAAAAAAAAAAAATTCCAAACACACTGGCATCAGCAATAATTTCCTCCATGAAAGAGAAAAAACAAATCTGTGGAGAACCATATTCATTATACTGTTTCTCTTTCTTTCTGTATCTCCATTTTCTAATTTCAATTGTAACTTTTTCTCTTTTTTTTTTTTTTTTAATATAACAGCTTTGACATACAGAAATTCAAACATTATAATCTGCATCTCAATCATGCATAATTATTTTCTGTGTTTGTTGCTCCAGAACAAGCAGTGGAATGAATGACCCAAGGTGTGACTGAAAATGAGATTGGGGTGAGAACTAGCTTTATGAAATAAAAATTAAAAATATCAGAACATAGCCTGAAGTTGAAGAAGGCAACTGGAAGAATTGGTATGAGCTATAATGTTACCTTTTCCGAGGACACAAGTTTTTTATAAAATAGCTAAATAGGTCAGGACTTTTGAATTTGATATCAAAGTGTTCTTTTTCAGAGGAAGTTACAGGTTTTGGTGAGGGACTTCATGTATCTGTGTAGAATTTAGAGGTTTATATTGCTTTAGTGCTGTAGAATTTAGTACTTTAACACTGAGGGTTTTGAAAACTATTATGGTCTAAGGGAATGAAGATATTTTACTAGATTTCAAAGCCAAAAGTAATTTTCTCCTCTTTCAGTATCCACTTACCCCTGGAAAGAGCAAATAAGGCTTTCCTTGACCCTGATGTTCACATGGGTTTAGAAGAACAAACCTTACTGTCTTGATACAGCAGTGGATCCATTGTTGCCAGTAAAGAGATCAGCGATTCTTCCTCCCTGGCCAATTCAGCACTTCTGACAGCTCCCTGGCGTGAATGGCCTCATGTCAGGTCAAATTGGAACCTTGCCTACCTGGAGGCAGCAGCTCCAGTCACTTGCTGAGTGCCTCTGCAGTGAGATGTTCTCTACTGCAACCCTAGTGACAGACATGAGATTCTGGAGGCTCAAAAGTATCTATTAAGCTTTTTGGATAAGTTGCTTAGGTGGGGAGACAAATTAAATTTAATGTCAAGTTAGGTAAGCACCAAGGAACTCCACTTAGGAGCCTGAAGGTTAGCCACTAGCTAAATAAGCAGTGAAGGCTGTCTTTTAATTTTATCAAGTATGTATGTGACTAAAGTGGCTTAAAAATATTTATTAACTTTTTCGTTTCATTTTATTTCACCTATTTTTTCACCTCATAAGAATTAATAATGTCTAGAGAACCTATTTTAACAGTGATAAAAGTTTAAGGTTTAGCACTTAAAAAGGGATTCATTCCTTTTCTCTGACACTGTCTCTGGATATACGGATATGCATTCTTGTCTAAGAGAAAATAGAGCTAACAAAGCAGCAGTGAAGGCAGCTAGGGAATGACAAGTTGATGAACAGCATTTTGAACAGTGGTACAAAGGGCTTCTCAGAGGGCAATACTTGGAACTGCAAGTACTAAATTGAGAGTGTATGCCCCAGGACAGAGGCCAAAACCCCAATTCTATAGATGTTTATGTGCATGTTTCACCTTACCCTTATGAGTAACCTTGCTAGCTGTCACTGCACTGAGAACCTATGTCTGGAACGTGCTGAGCACTGGCCACGCACAGCTTCCAACACTCAGACAAGTCATGGGGCATGACAGGTTGTACTCTGTCTGTACCAGCCAAGAGTGAGACTTTGTATGGGCTTCAATGTGCAAAGAAAATTCTCCTTTATCACATAGAAAAATGTGTGATACCTGTTTTACAGAGGGTATGCAGAAAGCTCCTCAACTTAGGGCAATAAGGTCACATTTCAAATCCTACACAGCTTCTCCCTGCCCTACTACCTCCTGCCAAACAGTCCTGCTCTTGGCCATACCACTGTGTACAGCTTTTACCCTTACCATCACACTCATTACATATAACTAAAACATTTGAAGATGTAGAGCTCCCTCTCAAATATATAAGAAAACCCTGCCCCTGTGGGAAAACCTTTCCAGAGAAGCATAAATTTGGCCACGTATACCACTTTCTGTTCTCTTTACACTTGATTAATGTCATGGCTGTAAGAACATACGCAAGCTTTAATTTTGATTAATGTTTATTGCACTGTTAGCCTGTCCTTAACTTCTAAAACTGATTTGCTTTGTTCTTGAGCTCAGATGTTTTATAAAGCATAGGTGTCTTTGACTCTTGCTACAACCTTTTAAGACACATGGCTTATGCAAAATTTTCAGAGTGATCAGCTGGTTGAACTTTTACCCAGTCCCCTATCCAAATTAAACACTTCTTCCACACAGAGAAAATTCTGAGATGCAAAGGTTTTTGATACCTTTCCATAAAATTCATTTTGTTAATGCATTTTGTAAGTGATATTTGGATGTTTTCCCCTATATTTAGAAGCTGAAGTGGATGCCCTGAACCCAGTTAACAAATTCTCAATGACAATATAATATGTCTGAGATGAAAAGACTCTTCTATTAGCTGAATGAGTAAATTGGCCTTAAGCCTGCAGTCCTCCCTCTTTGGTATACAATTAGTTGCAGAGCTAAGCTTTTGTTACCTTCAGCCATGTTCTTTCCTTGCATTCTCCACTTTTCCTGAGTGGGATTGTTATAGAATCATAGAGTCATTGACAAAGATGCTTAACAGTCCCAGAACCGACCCCCGAGGAATGTAAATTATCACTGACCTCCTCTTGGATTTGGAGCTCTTGACCGGAACTCTTTGAGTGCAAACATCCAGCCAGTTCCTTATCCAGCAAAGTGATCCAGCTGTCAAATACATAACTGTCCAGTTTAGAGACAAGGATGTCTTGTGAGATGGTGTCAAATGCATTGCAGAAGTCCAGGTAGATGACATCTGCTGCTCTTCACTGATCAACCAAGCCATCAATCCATCACAGAAGGTCATTACATTTGTAGGGCACAATTTGCCCACAGTGCAGTCATGTTGGTTGTCACACACACCCCACTATTTTCTTTATCTTCCATCCACACCCTTGCTCTCACTTTACTAGCTCTCTGAAAGACATTATTTTGTTCTATATTTGCAAAGCACTTGGCACTGGAGAACTGATCTTCTTGAGCATAGTTAATATGTGTCCCAACAATATGAATATCAAACAATCTGTTTTCATTAAAGCCAGCTACTAAATTGGGGTAGACTACGTGCAGAGAGTTGTTTTGATTACATGAGATGCAAAGGGATGAAATTTGCAATATTTGGCCCATAATATGGTCACAGAAATGTTAAGGAATAAGCAGACACAGTAGCACAAGCAATTGAGAACATATATCTCATGATTCATGTCACCTTTAAGTGGCACTTGTTATCTTATAGCATGTAATTCCAGGAGGAGGAGAATGTATGTCTTTCTGCTGTCTGCTGACAGCAGGAGATAATTCATCATCCAGTAAAGCTCTTTCCATCCTAGTTCTTGGCCTAAATCCAGATTGTCCTAGGTCCAGAATACACTGGCTTTAGCTAGATCAGCTTGTAATTGGCCTTTGGCTAACTCCTCTATGAGCCCAGTCTGATACTGGGGTGTAACTATTCAAAGCTGGTTTATTTGGTGCTGTTAGATGAGTTTGTTTTCATGGAAAAGGAGAACACTCATCCATTTTTCTGAGCATATTTCAGGCTAGGTTAATCTTTTCCAAAACTAAATCAAAACTAAACCTTTTATGGGAAATTAAGAAAATGGTGAGATATATATATGTACATATATAGGAGGCCACCTTAGCAGCTCCTTTGACTTGAAATGCATTAATTTCATCCCTGAATGAAACTCTGTCTGCTTCAAATAGACAGCATTTACTTCGGTCACGGCAAGTGAGAATATGGTTGATGGTCTTGGGTCCAAAGTCATGCAGGTGATTTAGAACAGCTCACAAGCAGTTTCAAGACCACCAGTTCTTTGCTCCTATAGTCTTCCACTTTCCATTAGAGAATTCTGGATGATAACCAGACTGCGAGGAAAAAACGAAGTATTAAATTATCAGGACATAATAGCACCATGCTCATCTGTCACAGATGTATTTATAATTATATTTAGCAGTCTCTAGAATTTACTTTACTTTATTTTAGAGCTACAAAAGTAACTATTTAAATATATATGAAAGTCAATAACAAACATTTTTTTATGTTTGTATAGGTATACTTAGCTACTTCAGGAGAATAAGAGTATAATCTCAAGTGCTTCCTTCAAAAGAGTATTGAAAATTGAAGAAACAGGACTGTCCCTCAGGAGTCTGCTCCAGAGACTAATAGAAACCCAGTATAGATGAAGTAACAGGTCAGGTTGGATATATCTCACTTTTCTTTCCCTCCTTTCTTTCTCAGGTCTGTTTTCCATTGCATTTATGGTAGGAAAGGAAATACAATGAAATTACAACGGCCTTTTTCAGATAAGAATTCCTTCTTCAAAAGTACAGCTATTTTTCTTTAGAAAGACAAAGACAAAGATTCTTTAGAAAGACAAAGATTCTTGTTAACCATGCAGAAACAATGCATCAGTGGCAGAAATTGTTTATACGTGGCTTAAAGAGCAGCACTGTTAAGTACTAAATCAGTGACATATTCCTGACACTTTCTTTCCTTCAGGGATCCAGAAAGAACCACACCTGGGTTTCAAACCTAGCTTCAGTTTTCAGTATGGCAGTTTTAAAAAAAAAAGCCCTATTTGAATAAATAAACGGAGGCAGCATTGAGAAGAAATCAATGCAGTACCCTATAATGCTATATAATGGTAGTAATGCCCTTTGGTTTTTTACCTGTGCTTAAAATATTCTATTCCCTTTGTTGATATCTGGTCATCCTGCTGACTTTTGCATCCCCTTGGTCACAGCAGCATATTTAGTTATTATTAGATATTACATGATGTGATTCCTTTATGATCGAGTTCAAAATGGCACTTTTTCTTGCCTTCACATTCCCTCTGCAATAGTCAATTATACCTTCACAAGAGCTTCATGGGATCTCTGTGTCACTGAATCAGCACAGCAAATTCTGTAGCCAAGGGTCTTCCCCCAGCTCTAACTCATCCTAAGCTGTGCTGTGGCACTTTTTATAAGTCAAGGGATCTGCTTGTGATAGGCCAAATTCTTTTCCGCCACGCCACGGTTCTGGACACTGTGAAAGGTACTAGTTTATCTTTTGCCAGGAGTCCCTGAACTCAGAGATGCTGCACTGTGCATGCATGTTGATTTATTCAAGGTGGCTTGCTGTCCTCTATCTACTGAATGGCATTTTAATGTTAAACTAAAATATAATGAGTACTAAAAAAAGCAGTGAATTGAGCATTTTATTTTCATCTATAAGATTCTAGGAATGAAATGTTACCAGGTCAGATCAAAGCTTTTGGTTTTGGAGTTCTATTTTGCAGGAATGATTTATACAAGAATGGTGTCAGATATACTTTATTGTGGCCTCTGAACAACTTTATGGAATATGCTGAGCTGCACAGCACTTTACAGGCACTTGCAGATTTCCAAGGCGTGCTGGTTCAGGTGAAGATAGATTAGTTTGCTGATTATTAGAAAACAAAGAATTTTGAATAGCTGGTAGCAAGAACACTGGAATGGAAGAAGCGCATTTCCTCTTAGGGGAAGATTTCTTCCTATAGTAGTTATAAAACTTCCCTCTTCCTGCACACATGTCTGGGGTTTTTTTGTGCTTCAGCTGTTTGGATGTAAGCAGTAGCAGGAGTACACTGAATGAACCAATGTTGGATAGCTGCTAGGAATAGGAAAGGGAGTTGCCAGAGTACAATTTATGGGGAACATGGCAGTGCTGTTCAACAGCTATCAGCTTTCTGATGAGGAGAAAACTCTCCGAGGAAAGTTCATTCAATCATGTTGAATAAATTATCCTCTTTGCTTTTTAGGGAATAAACACCACTCTCCCAAATACCTGGCAGAAACTGCCTCAGAGAATGCAGAATAGAGTCACTTCTTCTCAATACACATTTTTTTCCCTATCCATGAATAGCAAATATTTGAAAGCAGTGTGCATGATTTTCCATAACTGCTGTAACAACAGGAAATATGTATGTGTGTACATATATACATATACATATATAGATATAGATATAGATTATATAAATATAGATAGATATATACACATACATGCTTTAACAAGAAAGGACTTCTCTGGAGGAGTGAAATTCAGTTCATTGACTGAATATTCAGTTATGTGAATATTCAGTTATATGAATATTCATTGACTGAATATTCAGTCTGGGGATTTCAAGAGATGTGACATAACCTCTCTTCTTAAATTGCTTTGAAACTTTTAGCATGGTCATCCAAACAAGGACTCTGTTTTGTGAACAACTGCGGATTTGTATCACTACCTGGATACCTTGTTCTACTTGAGACTAAAATATGTTGGAATATTTTCTCATACATTTTAAAAAGTACCATTAAGTAGCTTCTTCCTGTGTTGTCTTTCATTTGTCTTTAACTAGAGATCTTCCATGAAAGATAAAGCTTAATTAAAATTAGACTTAACTGTTATACACATTACAGTTTTGGGTACTTTACTGATCACAGATTGAAAATAGAAAAAATACTTCCCATATTCTGATGAGATATTTTGTTATCTTACTCTGCTACCTTCACCATAAAATGCCTGTTGACTTCCATGGGAGGAAAAGCAAAAGTGAAATATTTTTGCATGCTACCTTTATTGACATTTTTATCTCTTTATTGTGCCTTAAAATAGTTCCTTTCCCCTATCTTACTGACAGACTTCTTGATGTAAGTCTTAATTATTAGTCTTTCTGGAGTTTAACTCTGTCAGAAGCTCCTGTTAAAAGCTCTCCTCAAAAACACCTTGTGAGATATCAGCATATCTTCCAGACACAAAGTGGAAAATAATTGAGCATATAGTAGAAATGTGGATTTAATCTTGAATACTAGGACTTCTTGACAACTGTGCAGAGCTTACTACTTGCTTTGTTGGGATTCACATTAAAAGATCATGAAAAATGGCTAAAAAACCGAATTGTTGACTCCTTTTCCCATAGTATAAAATAAATAAAAAACAAGTACAAACTGCAGAAAAGAAGGAACAATTCCATCTCCAAAGCTTTGGATGTCTTTCCATCTGCTTTATTGCACATTTTATGCTCAATTTCTCTCATCCTGGAATAGGCTTCCTAAGAAGGCAGACAATTGCCATCTCCACACTCCCTTTTCTGTACAAATGACAAGATTATTGCACAGCATTAAATCTGGACAAATCTAGCTATCACTCTTTTACATCCAGCCATTTAAGGAGAGGGAGGGATTGGATTTTGTTACATCCAAAAGCCCTGCTGAATGTTTTTAGGACTTCTTTTTATGACACTGACACTTTATGTGAAGGCTCTGTTTTAAAAATCTTTTAGTGGCTGAAACAGACCAAAGTAGATGCAAGTGTAACCCTACTGTTAAATCTAAAACCAGAATATATAGAAGTCCAGCTCTTGTTTCTGCTTGTACCAATACTCAATTTTCTACATGCAAAATGGAAGCAATGTTTTCTTTTTCCCATCATGCCTCATTCTATATGAGATTAGATTATTTTTTATTTATGAAAAGCTTTGCTTACAAAAGTCTTTCATCTTCAGCAATGTTTGAATTTATAGCATCACTAGGAAAATGAAGTCATGGTCTCCATTTGATGCTCGGTTGACTGTTGTGAGCTTTTTGATGTGCACTTGGTCTGAGAAGAAAATAAGTATATTCCACTTTTACCTCTTGTAAGAAAGGAGTTATCCCATCTGACACAGCACAGAATGATGGTTTCCTACAAACTAGTCATGGTAGTATTCAGATATCTCTGATTGCTTTGTGCTATTTGTGCTGCCTGAAATTAATGCAGATGTAAATTATTTTTATCTAAAAGCATCTCATATAAAATCTTAAGTTAGAGACAATTTTCTATATGATTATTAGTCTTCTCATTCACAGAGAGTTCTTACAATGCTTTCTCTGTTTCCCTACTTTTCCTCAAAGAAGCAAAAATACTCCCTTTGTATTGCACTTCATTTTAGCATTATATGCTCATACTTAAAAAGTATGATATCGTAAGTTACTAAGGCCCTTCTTAATTAAGAAATTGAATGTATTTCCTTGCTGCATATGTTTAGAAACTAATCTGCACTTTGCCATTCTCACAGGGCTTTCAATATCTGAAAAAACTATTTTCATTCTAGCGAGGGAATTTCATGGGTTTATTGGTTTGAACAAATTTTCCCTCCTCTCTCTTTATGCTTATTCTTAACATTGCTTTTGATACCACTGAAATACATTCTGGTTTCTGAAAGTCACAGCAGCTTGCTTGTTTCTAATTTTAAACAAAGATCTTTTTTTGTGCGGGGGAAGGATGGCATACTCAAATTCTCTATCTTACATCTTTCAAAAGAAAGACCCTGCTGAGAAGCCACAAATTATTTTCTGAGAAAGGTTGAAAGTCACAGGTTTTGTGGAATTGTGTGCTTGATAGCCTAAAGATCACAAGAATACTACCTTCAACAAAGTACTTGTCTTGCTTCTAAATCATAAAAAATATTTACGTTGTTTATCATCCATCTTCAACTGACCAGTTAATAGTCAGTGTGGATGTACAAGGTGAGCTGATGCCTGATTAGCTTTCCCTTTGAGGACACTTGTCATTTAGGAGTCACTCTTTGGGAACAACCACTCTACGCCATGCCTTATTAATTTCTTTATGTTAGCCATTAGGATTGGGGAAGAAATTTACTGCTGTGATTTTCATAGCAACTAATTAGGTAACATAAAATGAGACAACCCACAAAATTCATCTACCTAGGACAACACTATCTTCAGTGCTGCCTAGTAAAATACAACTAACAGACCTGCAATGGCTGTGGTGGATACTAAATATTTTCAGCAAAAGACATTTAAAACATTAGGAGAGTAAAAATATTTACAATTAATTTTTCTAGGAAGACGTCTGCTTTGGGATACTCAGAGAAGGAAAAGAAAGCAGATTTTTTTTAGCTGAATGGCTCTTCCATTAATCAGGTTAGCTGTAGAAGCCACTAAAACTGTTACTTTGCCCATATTGTACAAAATTTTAAAACATTGGGGTGTTGGAGGGAGTCCAGAGAAGGGCAACGAAGCTGGTGAAGGGCCCAGAGCACAAGTCCTGTAAGAAGTGGCTGAGGGATCTGGGGTTGTTTAGCCTGGAGAAAAGGAGGCTATGGGGGACCTTATCTCTCTCTCTACAACTGCCTGGAAGGAGGGTGTGGGCAGCTGGGGGTCAGCCTCTTCTCCCAGGCAACCCATGACATGATGAGAGGACATGGCCGCAAGCTGTGCCAGGGGAAATTCAGGCTTGACATCAGGAGGAATTTCTTCACGGAAAGGGTAGTTCAACATCAGAACAAACTGCTCAGGGAAGCGGTAGAGTCACCATCCCTGGAGTTGTTGAAGAAGCTGTTGGACATGGGACCATGTCATGGTCTAGTTGACAAGGTGGTGATCAGTCAGAGGTAGAACTCAATGATATCAGAGGTTTTTTCTAACCTAAATGATTCTGATTCTACCCTCGCAGCCATGGTCAGAATGTCTTCTTGACTTGAAGCAATAACTGATGCCACAAGAGAATGAGAAGGATATGCATCTGATCTTCATATTTGTAAACTTGACCCACGTGTGGCAAAGTTAAAATGAACACAGAAACTGGTAGCATCTTCTACATAGAAGACATATTTGGAGTTTGATAGTGAAAATTTCTTTCCTGTATGCTCTGACCAGGCCTCATCCTCCACAGTTCTCACAGTGCCTTGGTGATGCATGTGCCCAAACAGCTGGAAAACTCAGTGTATTCCAACAGAAACTGCTCTGGATGTGTATAGGTTGTTGTGAGAGTAGGTGGAGGAAATGAAACACTGAGGAACTGAGAGAACATCACTGCTGTGCTCTCCATGTTTCAGTTGTTCTGCTAATGCCCAGCCTGGGAAGAAAATGAAAATAAAATATAACAAAAAATTAGGTACTGTGGCAGTATTGATATAGATGGCAAAAGGCAAGTATAGAGCCATGAAAGATGAGACAGGAGAAGGGATGGAGGGCAACTACATTATAATGCAAAGGAGAGTGAACCAAAGTATTTAGACATGAAAAGTGATGAGGTTATCTACAAAGCTAAAGGCAAATGCATATAAAAGCAACATTGATCAAAATTTTTAGCACCTCTATGATAAATTTAGATGCCTCTTTCACGGAAGTTAATGAAAAATACACATCCTAAAAATTGCAGCCATTGCTTAGTCATAATTTTGTCTCTCTCAAAAAACTGCAGACACAAAATTGCATGGTCAATTCTTTGAACTCTGGTGGAAAAGAAAATGTTTTTATGGATGCTGGAAACCCAGATCTTCACGCCTTTACACCTCGGTCGTAGAAAGGTGACTCACCAAGAAACGAGGACCACCAGCAGCTGCCGTGGCTGTACGGCTTCATACCGAGACCTGAGGGAGCGGTTCTGACCTTCTCTCCAGCAGAGGGCAGCGATATACAAAAACTCATTTCAGACTGAAAATTTTGCAGCGTGGAAAATATCAGCTTATGGAAGGAGTTCATTTAAGCAGGCGTATAGTTTAATTATGCAGTAATGACAGTCATCACAACTTCTTTCACCACAGTCAAAGCAAAGAGAACTTCCTCCAAAGAAGAAAGACATCAAAGTGTGAGTATATAGTATAAGGGCTTTTACATATGGGGTCATTTGACAAACTGCAGATGGTTCAAGATATTCATACTGAATTATCTCATTTCCTCAGGCCATTTAAAAAGTTTCCTTTCTGATTCCTACTCTCCTAATCTAAAACCTATTTTGGAACCTTTTTTTCAGGCTTTACTTTCTTGTTTCTTGTTCACCTCCATTCATTTACTGTCCTTCCTGAAACCCTCTGCTTCACAGCCTCTTCTCACTTTTGGTCGTGTGTGCCATATCTCCCAGACCCAGGAGAAGAATCTTTGTTCCCCTCTTGGAAATCTTGCCCCCAAATTGCACATCTTCTGAGGCACCCAGGAATGCTGGGGCTACTAGTACAGAGAAGTGTTAGGCCTAAAATCAAAATAATTGGTATCTCACAAGGACTATCTACATCATTGTGTAAAACAGCTTGAACTTCTTATTTCTCCAAGATGAAGACTCCTCTAGAACTATCAGGAGAGAATTATAACAAGATTTCCCTGTCCTTAGCCCAGCTAGATTGAAGTCAGGCAAACAAGGGGAATCCAGATAATTCACTAAATGATTTACATGTACATTAAGGAGTGCAAGTTAAAAAAGGAACAATAATCTTCATGGTGGCATTTACTTTGCGACCAGATAATTTTATGCACAAATATTTCATCTTTCCTTCTTACTCTTCAGTCTTCAAAGGAAATTGGGTCTACCTAGTTTTGGAAGTTTGGATGAAGGCTAAAAATGTGATATCTCTTTTCATGACTACTTAGTTCTACTGACTAGTATAATCAACCAGTTTGGCATAAATTTTCATAAACTATCAGACATAGCATGACTAACTCTGCTTTTTAACTTCACAGGCCTATGGAAGGCAGGCTAAATCCTCACGTAATTAATTAGATCCTCACACACCATCATATTTTAAACAACAGATTATGCCAGATTTAAAACTGACTTGAAAACACAGTTTATGATGACAAGTCAAAAAATTCTTGTGAAGACATACGAGCATAGGATAATGCTGTGTGTACAAACTGAAGTAAAACAATGAACCCTCTTCAGCTTATTTACCTGAGTTTGCTCAGATTCAGCATCTGTGTTTCAGTTTAGGAACTAAGAGAGTATGTGTATTTTATAAAAAACAAACTAATTACATGGCTTTAGGGTGCAATTTGGTTTAGCAATGTCATGCTGACTTGATCTATACAATTTAGTAACAACAAATTTAGTCTTTTTTATTTTCTTGCAGGACTTCTGGGAAGCCTCAAAATATTTTACTATCAGCAGCTAAATCCTAACAAGATGGAGAGTCTTTTCAGTGATTTCCTCTTTACACCACCTATTACACCTACAAGTTAAGAAAAAACCTCAAAGGTTATTTTTTAATAGACTGATCAATTTTTTCCCCACTCAAGTGACCACTTGCTAATTAACATAATTATCAACAGATCAGAATTTCCTATCTTATGCAGCCTGTAGATGCAGCCTACACTTATAATTAAAAATGTCAATAACACTTCATCCTTTCCTCCTTTTATTACCCCTTAGATATTACGTCTGCTTTGTCCATTACAAACAACAACCAAAAAAAACTAGTATAAACAGCATACCTGATATCCCCACCATTTTTTTTATGCTTGTCATATAACAAACATTTTTCTATGACTAATATGATCTTCTAGTCCATATGTATTGCTCTATTGGTACAAAAATAACACATCGAGTACATTTCTCACTTAACTTTTCCTTGTTTAAGGCTTAAAGAAATCACATCTTGAAACTTGCTGGTATGACTCACTAATAAATTTTAGACAATAAGAATAATATGAGCATCCTGTTAGCTCATACTCTGTTCCAGCTATTTTATAAATTTTATGTCAAAATCTCATTTATATGCATATATGCCATTATACAGCCAAATTATGGATATAGTATTTACTATTTAGCAGATAAGTGATTTGAACTACTGCTCAAACACCTTTTAGTAAGTCATACACCCTGGCTGAAATTTAAGTGTCCGTGGATCACGCGAGGATCAGGGTGCCCGCACCGTGGCCTGGATGAGCACAGCCTTTTTCACTTTCTATATGCACCACCAGAAACATTTATAGCTACACCTGCAGCTCTCACAGACGCCCAACCCACGCTCGGCACCTGCAGCCCCCGCGCCCCCCGATCCACAGCGGTGCCGCCGGGAGCCCCACGCAAGGACAGCTTCGTGGGGTCCGTCTGTCGCTCCCCCGCCTAAAGAAGCACCCCCAGGGAAGCACCGCTCCCACTGCCCCCGTCCTCCCTGGCTCAGCTGGGACCCCTGGGAGGGCGCATCCCCGTCCCACGCGGGGCATCCTCGCTGCCCAGGGGATGCGTCAGGGAGGCATTTTTGGGGCAGAAATATGGGGCTTTTTTTCAGCTGCTTCCCGCAGGGCTCGGGTAGCCCGGGGTGCAACGGAGTCCCCTGGGACGGAGGCTCTGAGGGTCTTTCCCGAAGGCATGTCCTTGGGAGCGGGCGGGAAGGGCGGCTGGGCGTGCGGGGCTGCCGCGGAGATGCAGCCCGGCCGCCGCCGTAGTAAGAGAGCTGCTCCTCCGGTGGTTGGGCTGAGGAGCGCTGGGCTCCTCCTCCTCGTCCCCCCCAGCAGTGCACAGCCGGGCGTGTGACTGACGAGTCTCCCCCCGTCTATCTTTTTCTTTTTTTTCCTTTTTTTTTTTTTTTTTTTTTTTTTTTTTGCCATGGGTACACACACCGAGACACGCACATGACAGCACTTGGGTGCCAGCGCCGGTGCATCGCCAGGAGGGCTGTGCTTCACTCCGGGCACGCACACACGCATGCTGCTGCTGCTTCTGCTGCTGGAAGTCTTTCTACACGGGGATTAGCAGCCGCCTCTTCGCTCTATTTCCCTGTCTCTTTCTTCTCCCTTCCTTCCCTTCCTCCTTCTCTCCCTCAAACGCCTGACTGACGGACGGCGGGCAGGAAAAGGTAAATGCGGGCGTGCTGTTTGCTGGCGGTACGGAGGGGTGATGGTGTTGGCGGCGTGCTGCGCGGTACGCCCTCGGCTCGCCGGGCAGCCTGCCTGCCTTGCCTGCCCTCCCGCCGCGCCGGCGGCTGCCGCGGCCGCCGCTCCCCGACTCTCCGCGGCTCTGGGGATCGGGGTTTGCCGCGAGAGGTTCGGCTTCCCCAGCCCCTCCTTCTCTCTCTTCCCCCGGGCTGCGAGGTAGAGAGGTTCCCCGCTATTGTGCTGCTCGCACTTGGCACCGCGGGTGCGAGCGTGCGGGAGCGCTTAGCCAAGGGTTTCGCGGGAGGAAGCTGGCTATTAATTGCTGTCTGCGCGGAAGAGGAGAGCGCTTCCCCTGGCACGGAACCTGGGCATTATTTATTAATCGGGGCTGGAAGGTGGCAACGGGAGGACTCGTCGTCCCCCCCCCGTGTCGTGCTCCCCCTCCCCGTTTGCCGCATCATTCAAATGAGTAATTATTAGGTGGCCTTGCGTTGCGGGGCACTATCCCCTCATCCGCGGGGATTCTGCCAGCCGCCGTGTACTGCCGTCCTCCTTGCCCGGGAGAGCGCCCCGTTCCCCGGGGAGCCTGCGGGCAAGCGCGGGGACATCAGCCCCGCCGGCCCCCGCAGCCCCGCGCGGCTCCGTAAATAGTTGTCGGCACTTGCTCGGGCCGAGTTTGTCCCGCGTCCCTCCCCGGCAGGGCAAGGACAGCGGGGTGGATATTTGCCTCCCCCCTCGGCGAAGCCCGCGTGGTGCGGGGATCCCGTGGATACGAGAGGTTCGGCGCAGCCCCGCCGAGGGGACCGCGTCCCGCCAGACTCGCGCGGACCCCGGTCCAGACTTCCATCCCTAGAGGCGCGGGTGCCCGGGAGTGCGCTTCAAGCCGGCAGGGGACAGGAGGGAGACGGTGCTGCGGAGCCTTCCTTCCCTCCCGGGCCGCTCGGGCAGCGGAGCTCCCCCGCCGCGGGAAGGGGGCGGTCAGGCCGGGTAGCACGCCCGTGCAGGCGCACCCCTCCGCAGGACGGCTCCAGCGCGGCTCAGGTGCGCGCGTTCAGCGGGGAAGAGCCCCGGGGATAGCCCGGGCAGCCCCGGGGCGGAGGTTAAAGAGCCTCCCGGGAAGGGAAGGGCAGGCCTTCCTCTGCCCTGCCGGTGCCCATCGCCTCCCGGGCAGTGGGACCGGCACCGCCGCTCCTCGCCCTGCAGGTGCTGGAGCGGACTGGCCTCGGCTGCCGCTGGCCCCCGTTCCTCCTCGCCGAGAAGCGAGGCATTTAGAAGGTCCGTTACGTAATTACGACTCTTTCTTCCCCTCTTTTTTGTTGCTGTTTCTAAACCCGGCTCAGGATGCCGGCAAGGAAACGGCTACACTGTACTGAAGGTTTCTGAAGGAAGCTGATAGTTTCATTTGATCTCGGAGAAAAAAATAATGTAGTAATGTTTAAGTGCTTTTGTTTCACACATGATTGATTTTTTGTAAATCACATCTCATTCATGTTGTTTTCTATACCTGTCAGTGGTACCTAAATATGTGGTTAAAGACAGAAAGCCAAAAAGACAGAATAGTAAGAGAAGCAAAATCTGTGAGAACTGTAGTGAACAGCATACAAAGTTGGTTATTGAAAAAAAAAACGTAATTCTTTAACTTATAGCCTACTTACAAGTGGAAAGGTAGGTGTGCTTGCAGGCATGGTGTATACTCAGCTTGTTGTATTGGATTGTATTTCAGTGTTAATGTACCTTTAAAAAGGCAACACTAATTTCTACTCCTGTATGGGTTCAATATAGATGCTTAAGGCTTTTCCCCTCCCTTAAAAGACATTGTGAGTTTGAGCATTGTTCACTGATCCAAGAGGTCCAGAAATCTAAAGGGTGCATATTGAAAAACAAATATATATTTGAAGATCATATTGCTGCTGATAGTAACGATTACATGAAAACTATGAATAGTTAATGGCAACAACACAATTCCTTGTTTTCTTCTGTTATAGCTTGTCTGTCTGATACTGCATATTTCAGATAACTATAAATTAGGTAACTAAATTATGTATTTAAATTAGGTAACTATTTAAATTAGTATGAAATAATTAAAACATACAGAAGCAAAATATGCTGTTTATTAGAGAGCTTATCAAGTACTTTAAAGTGTGCAGTGGCCTTTCAATATGTATATATATATATATATATATATGTGTGTGTGTGTGTGTGTGTGTATATATCCTTCTGATTTAAAGTTTTCTTTTACATCACCATAACTCTATATAGTTTAATTCAAATCTTATTCTGTCTGTCACTTGTGGGATTAACTCTTGGAAGCATATCAATGTAAACTGTATGTGTTAAGCCTTGCAGTGTTCTTTCTGTAAAGGTGGTGCATCTCAGTGCAGCTCTGGCTAGTGATGTTTCCACCTGGAAATGCAAAAGGAACTGCATAAATAATTAATGAGATAGTGTAATAAATGAAGGTAATCCCACACTGAGGAAGAATCCATGAAATTTTTTCATTGTCATTTTCACACTGATCTCATACCATACCGTAACTAAAATTTTCACCCAAATTGTAAGAGACAGATGCAATGCCCTGAGACTGGCGTTGCCGTTTTAAGTAGATGAGATTTCAAGGTACTTCAAAGTGAGATAGTTTATTCAGCCCTTAATCTCTGTAACCAAACTTATTTTTTACTGCCTCGGTTGTATTATCTCTCAAGATTTAAGAAAGCTATTTTTGTCAGGGGCACATAATTAATACTTGTTCTCCTCTTATGCCAAATTTTGCACTTGTGCATAAAGCTCATCCAAACAAACCTGAAAAGTGGATCTCCATGGTAACGAGAGAGATTGAGAGAGAGAGAGGATTTTCTCCCTCACCATAGGTCAAGACCAGATGCCTGCTCAATCCTTAACTTGTAGCAGCATTCATTGGCACCTTCCTCTCTGTGGTTATTTTGCCCCCTGGGGTGCGCTTTTACTAGTGCCTCATACTTCTCGAGTGAGAATGATGCTACGCTGGATGAGCACAAGCTTCTGTTTTTCTCCTTGCCCTAATCCTCTCTTCTGCTTGCATTGTATTTAAGTGCTTCTATACCTGTAAGATTTTACTGTGGGATTTGGGGAAATGGTTTGTTTTCCCTATCAGATTTTTGTTTTGAAGACCTGTCTTGTCTCTAAATCCATGTAATAGCTGACTGAACCTTACTTGTTAGTCTTCTTCAGAATAAAGTGTGTTCATCTCCTTTTTCCCCTGTCTGTGATGGTTTGGAGTTATAGATGTTTCATAGCAGTAAAAGCAGTCTACTTCTTCTCACCTGGGAGCAGGGCTGAGTTTAATTTTTTTTCAGTCAGCATGTGAGATGTGATACCAGGGTTACTGTTTAGAGATGTTCAGCACAGAAAGCCTTTATTTTGCATAACTCTGTCATTACAGAGCAGCAATATGAAACAACTCTTTCTGGGGGAATTGCTGGGGAATTTTTTTTCCCTTTCTCTTCTTTGGACTGTCTACCTAGACTGTCCCTTTTTTGAAGCTGAGTTGAAGTGAACATATTTTATTCTAGATGATCCTGTAGTCAGATACGTAAAATTTTCACCAAGGAATGTAGCCTATTTTTTATTTCCATTCTCCTTTCTGTACTCAGTTTTTGAGGCTACGATCTCATGAGAGGATACCAAATGGCTCCCTTAGGCTGCTGGTGCACCAGGTCACTCTGGGCATATTTCCAGCTCTTTTGCTTTTCCCTGTACCATATCTTGGGATAATTTGGAAACATCTGCTAAAGCAACTATCTTAATATAAGACAGCAGTCATCATTTGTCACAGAGCAATATGTCATTTGTGGCTCTCTAATTGGAAGACAGATGCTAATGCTGACTTTGGCCTTCTTAAACTGTCTAGTTGGCAGATTGTCTGTAGAAACACTTTGCACTGCTTTGAAATCACACAGTGTATTTCTACTTTTCTGTATCTCTGTGTTTCTTAAAGGATTCCCTATGCCATTTGAGAATCTGCTCAAGAAACCCTAATGATAGCAGCTAGTACATTCATAATCTGGCTTTCCAAGTAAATTTGACTTTATGCATCTCTCCAGTGTCTTCTGGCTGGGTGAAAACCATTTGTAAATAGTTGCCTGTGTATCTTTTTCTTTAGCCTTTGTCTATGAGCAATTTCTGATCTCTTGCTGCCTGATGCCTTGTCCCTGTATTGGTGGCATTTCAAATAATGTTACTCATGCCAGTTGTTTCCCACTTTTTGAAAATTTAGCTTCACCTTTAACTAACTAAGGAGGTTCTTCATCTTCTGATTTCTTATGCTAAGGAAACTAGGGATTTGAGAAAGTAACTTCTATCTGTGTGAAGGAAATGTACATCTAGATGCCTAGATCCAGACTTTGAACCTCAGTTACCATGGTTCAGGTGACAAGAGCACATGTCATCAGCTTATAACTCAGATAATAATAAAGATCTCAGTAGCTATAGATGTTGTCTTATACCTAGAAGGCACTTTTTTAAGCTTTGTGGGTTAATTTTGAATGTAGGTTGCAGTAGCTTGAGTTGACTTACAACATCTTACTGGTTTCAGCATCTTAATATCCTGATGTGTTGACTCTGCTGGATCAAGTCAAGGACTTCTTGGGGTTGTTTTTTTTCTGTTGTGGAAAAAGGAAATAAGAGGGTAAGGATCCCCAAAAACTTTGTCAATCAATTGTGCTTGAAAGCCTATTAATTATTCTGGGTGTACATCCTCGCTGAAGGTATTCCAAGGAATGTGCTGATAAGATGGTAGTTACTTTTACAAAAGAAGGGAGTAGTTTTTTTTCCTCCCCCGCCAGCTTCCTGACTGTAACTTCAGCTGCTAATTCTGTGCTTGTTCACACTTTCTTCCCATGTTTCTGTTTAGTTTTGCAGGTGGAACAGGATAATGTATCTGACTGGAGGTCAATAACAATAAGAGCCAATGATTGACAGTCTCACCTACCTTTGTCATGGTAACTTCAGTCTTAGCAGTGTGCATCCAGCATTGAAAGTCTGAGAATTGCTATCTCAATACTGCTCTGTGTGTTACTTTTATCTTGTCATCAGGGGAAAAAAGAAAAAGGAAGAAAAAAGTAAAGAAGGGTGGACATGAAGTCAAGGTATCTTTGTGGTAGTGGTCTCAACAGTATCTTTTCATTTATATCTGGTCAACAGACAGTGTGCAGTTGCCTTTGTCCAGCCAGAAGTATTGAGAGTCAGCATGCTCCATGGATGCAAGGCGTCCCTCAAATGTCCAAAGTGTGTGAGAATCTCTATCTTCTTTTCATCCTGCAGCCGGAAGAATTTTGAAGTCCCTGTAGCATACCATTCACATAGGGTTGCCTTTATTTTGTGGTTCATGGAGGAACACAGCTTCTGCTTCTGTGGTGCTGGAACTGCATTGGTGCAAGTGTTTCACAAGGGCTTCAGAGATGCTTTGTTGTCATCAATCTGTGTCTTCTGGATATCTATTTGTTGGGCAATACTCAGGACATGGTTTGTTTTTTTAAAGGTGTCAACTGTTCTTGCATCTGGCTTACCTCCATAATGTTGCAGGGTTTTCCTTCTCTCTCTCTTTTAATTTTTTTTTTCTTTTTTTGTGTGTGACTGTATGTTAGAACATAACTAAATTCTGTTATCAGATCCCATTTTCTAAGAACATACCATAGGACTGGGTCAGAGCAATCTGATCTACTGGAAAGTATGCATTCCCAGGATGGGGATTGGAATTAATGATCTTTAAGGTCCCTTCCAACCCAAACTATTGTGTGGTTCTGCAATATACCCCACTGTTCCTTCTAACAGCACTTGCAGACAAGTGCTTACTGCCAAATTGATATAAAATTTTGTAAATAATATTAATGAGTATCCCAATAGACATTTTTAGTGGCAATGGGATGGCAAAGTAGAATTAAAAGAAGAAAAAAATCACCAAGGAAAGAATAAAGGAGGTAGAATTAGGAGAGTTTATTGTTATTTCATATAAATTAAGTATTGCAAACATCATCAAAACAATTTAGATTAAAAAATTAATGGTAATTCTGAAATTCCATTCATGGAAGAACTGTACAACCATAAAATATAATATTTGAGAAGATGGTTAAAATTATTTTCTGAGGAAAATATCCCAAATATTCAGATGGCATCTATCCTTTTATAACAGCAGCAAAGTAGAGCTGGTGATTACTAGACTAGTGATACTTTGAAAAGTATCATATGCATATCATTGTATGAAATCAAATACTCTAGAAGAAAAGATGCGATGTCTGCTTAGGTGGATTTCTTAAAAATTATAATATGGATATCTGCATAAAAAAATAAACTCAGGTGGAATTATAAACTGGAGATGAAACCTTTTTCTCACACATTCAGATCTTGCTCTTCATTGGAAAAAGAACCAGCGCCAGTTTCTTTTCTTGGCAGCAACAACAAAAAAATAAAACCCAACAACTACTAATATTGCACTAGGAGAGACTACCGAATGGTATTCAAACCAACTGACCATCCTGTTATCTCAGGAAAAATAATTTTTTTTAATTCCTGAAATACTAGAAACATATTTCTTTAAAAATTATGGTTGAATCTTTCCTTTTGTTTTGCTTTTGAGTTTTTTAGTCCATGACAACTGCTTCAAGTATGACATTCTTTGTAGAGCTGTTTCAATTTCTGTGGAATGTCCTTTACAGAGTTGCAGTAGCATGGTAGTTGACAAGTATTCATTTCACCTTGGGTAGAAATGTTAGTTGGAATTTCTGTGTGTAACCTGCCACCGCACCTATGTGGTGTTTCTTTTCACACTGTGGTGGTGTGTGGGCTGACTTCCATAATTATTTGTATGTTGTTCTAAACCTCTATAGCATGATATAAATGTCCCCACTGGGAATCTTCATGCTGTGTTTTGCAGGAAGAGTCGTACAGCAGCGTTATATATGAACAAAAGCTACATACGAGGACGTTCTGCAGTATTCAAGTACTTTAATCATTTACAAAGCAGGTAGCACATAAGGTACTTCTAAAATTGGTGCAGTATGCTGCAAAATAATTAATGTTATGTTGAATTTCTTTACAGAGGATGTTTTTGACAGAATTGAGGCAAAATATGAGAGTATACTAAAGTTCTTGACCTGATCCTTTGCTCTTTATGCTGACTGGCAGGTTGAACATGAACTGCCGGAGCAGGCTGCCTGCCCTCTATGAGATGTTAAATGTTGAGCACCAGGTCCATACTGGAGGGGTTTCTTTAATGTGAAAAAATGCTGAAAAGCAGCATTAGCATTTGTGTGTGTTACACCTGTAGGGCCCTTCTGAAGACACTAATATTTTTTCAAGATTTCTCAAGGATCACAGCATTTTTACAGGACCTAGGAGAAATTAGTTGCATCACGTTTCTTTGTTCTAAATTTCTGGTCCTTCTATGACAACACACAGCTAAGCATGGTGAGAGAAATATGAAGGTTCATCTCAGTGCTCATTTCAGGTTTTTTTGGAACTAGAAAAAAATTTTGTATACAATGAGAAGAAAATTTTCCAGTAATCAATTTTTCTAGCATACTTCGCATATTTATAGAAACTCTTAACTTGTTTTTACTATTTAACTTCATCTGTAGTTTGCTTTGAGCTGCTGTAGGACCAAAAGTATCTGGTCCATTTCCCAAGGAATTGCAGTCTCTTTAAAAATAGAGAAACTAATAGATAGAAAAGTCTACAAATGCAAATGCTATTTGCTTAAAAGCTTCAATATTTTTATTCTGTAATGGTGTCATGCTAAAGCTTATTTTCATATTTAACATATTACATAATTCAGAACAAAAGCTGCCAATGGTCTGTGCACAGTTCCCAGGGATTTCTGTGCAATGTTTTCCCTGCAGAATACCCCAGTATTTTACTTTATTGCAAATTAAGAGATACTGATTAATAGATTCTACGTGGATTTTTTTTTTCTTGGTTCAACTGTGATTCCTGTTTGTTTGTTTTTATACAGAACTGGGACCACTGATTATTTGTGGTATAATTAATTAATTAATGGGTTTGCCAGAGCTAGTTTAGTCTGTCTGGCTTTGTTAGCATACAGAGTCCTTGCAGCTGATTTATGCATGGGTTTGAACAGATGCTGAATGAGGCAGTGTCCTGGTTTTGAGAAATTTTGTTTGGTATTATTTTACTGTTTTGTATTAAAAAAGGAACATTGTGCTGACTCTGGTTTTGTGTGTACATGAGAGCCTTGTGTTACTGTAGAACATAAATTATTTCAGTTTTATCTGATGATTTTACCTTAGCATTTAGTCTAACCATAAACTGCTCTGAACTTATCTTTCCTGCCATATCCAGCTCATGGCAGCTACTGCCCATGTTAGCAATATGCTTGATAAATGTGGAGTACCTGTTCAGGCTCACATATGCTTTGAATTTAGGTTTAAGTCAGGACTGATTTTTTGATGGAGATTTTTTTTTTCCTGAACCACATGAATAACACGAGTGAGTTCCATTTAAACTCCCTTACTCTTGATGTTGATCTCTCCCTGCTCTTTGGTTTTGTAGGGAAGGCTGAAGAGAAGCTGAGATTAGCTGTTCAGGCACATGGGACACTTTAAAGGGTTTTTTGTTGCCTTTCTGGTGGAAGCAATGAGAGCTTCAAGGAGGAAAAGTGAATTCCTTTCTGGAAGGTGTTGAAGGCAGTAAGTTCACTCCTCACTCACATCTCGGGACTGAAGAGGCCACTTTAGCTATGTTCGTCAGGTGGCCTGGAGAACATGAAATTATAGGCTTGGTGTGTTAAGTCAGCAGCAGCACACAAAGCCCAGGTCAGTCAGACCTATGGCGGCACTCACTTGACTGCACACAGGACAGACTCAGCTGTCACAAGTCTACTTCTCAGGAGTAGTCACTCAGTGGGTGTGTTATTAGACAGCTTTTCTGCATAGTCATGGTGACTGGCCAGAATTTTAGGGGCACCAGTGGCACATTTACACTGCACTCGTATTTTTATAATAGTAAGCACCCCGTATTCTTGGTGAAGGAAATAGTATTGATGGACGTGCCTTGCACAGTGTATGTAGCCAATATGTTGTTTAGTGTACTGTGTTATATGGCTGAATAAATAAAGATGCCTATAATGAATAAATAAAGATGCCTGAATTGGAAAATCTAATATGATAATGCTTTTCCCACTACTAGCAGAGCTCAGTAATTTATTACTACAATTTGGTGTCATGGATATGATTCATTCTATTTTAGTGGATGCAAACAAATTGCTTTACATTTGTGTAGTAATTTATTACTCAAAGCTGAATGATGCTTTGTGTGATACTGAGATTCTTGAAAAAATTACATTTATTTTGTTTATATGTATTTATGGAGGGGGGAAAAAGGTAAATTTTTCAGCACATAATATTTAAACAATCAGCATGTTTAATTCAGCAGTCAAGAGGACAAGAACAGTTCTTGATCCAGTTGAATTTCAATGACAAATCATGCTGGAGCCAAACTGGGTCCTCCCAACATCTGATACTAAACTTGTGTGTAACCCAAATACTCAGTCACTTTCCAGTTTGTTCATCTGTAATATGTTTTTTTTATTAAGCTAAGCTGCCTGCTGTGTGTTTTGTGTTGGAAAAAGTTAAGCCACAGTATTAGAAAGAAAATGTTTAAATACATTGATCAGTACTTATGCTGCGCATCTTATCTGTTTAAAATAGATAAATAATTTTTAAAAATTCATTTTGCTTCCCCCTTTGAATTTGCAGCTTAGTCATGGATTGTTGCCCACAATTTTATGGAGCCTAATCATGTAGTCCTTTTTTAATAGATTCCCTTATTATCATTACAATATGCCACCTAGAGTAAGTAAATTAATTCAGCAGAGTCTCTTTGGAGCAAGTTTGTGTGTGTGTGCTGGAAAATTAAGTGTGGAAAATGTAGTATTAATGGTTATTTTGTTAAGCATTTTCTTAGAGTTTGCATGGACATTTTAAGTAGGATTAATTTTTTGTATTTATTGTTAGGTCAAATACTTTTTGAAAGTAGGATGAAATTAGTCATGTTTTATCTAACAACTGCTTTTAACTAATTCAGCTTGTGCTGATAAAGGTGTAACTTAACAAAATATATACTGAACAAAAAACATTAGGAAAAAAATCCTCAAAACTCTGTATTTTATCTAAATAGACAAGATTTTGTTCCTCTTTATGCGCCAGATGTATAGCTTCAATAGAAAACAGAAATGTATTTGTGGTAGAATTATTTCAGTCGATGCAGAGTGCAGAAAACTGGGTTTGTGACCAGTGTATTTACAGGGAGGTAAGTGGAATGAAAGCAGGAATGGATTTGACTTAATACTAGATTCAAGTGGGTGGAAATGTGAGTAACATAAAGCCAGATGAAGGCCTGTTTTTATTATGTAATTTCTGTTTTTTAGCATCTACTATTTGGAGATTTTTAAAATTTGCCTCACTCCAGACTGTTTGGGTTTTGGGGTTTTGTCGAGGAAGAGAGGGGTAGAAGTTAAATATCTGGATAGTGAAACATACAGCAACTGAAGGAAAGAAAAGACAGACAAACAACAACAACAACAAAAAAACCCAAACCAACAGAAAATTCAAGGTCTTCACTTAACAATAGTTTCCTTAGCCAATTAAAGCATGAATTTGTATTTTAGGACCCTAAGTTTTAATACATAGAACATGAAGCCTCAGAATAGTCCATGAGTAAAGCAAGAGCAGAATGTGTGTATGAAATGTCTTAATGCATATCACAACTGGCAAATCACTTGTGGAGGTCAGGACACAATAATACATGAGATGTGTTCTTTGTCTCCTCCTCAGTGACCTATACAATATTGCCATCCCTGTTGCAGTAACAACATTGTCAGCATTTATTCGGCAGTAATGAGTCTGAGTTTAGCAAGGAGAAATGAGTTCATAGGAAAATTGTTTTACATAACAGAAAATCACATCACACTGAAGTAGTACAGATAATTTCACAATTTTCCATGCACACTTTGTGGCAAGTGAACACATAATTTGAATTAATTTTATAATATGATGAAGATGTATAACCAAGGACAAAGATTAAACAATTTAAACTTATGCTTTTATATTTGCTAATATTTACACTTTTATTTATAGCATCAGTTCCAAATGCATTTCCTGGTTCAGATATGATAAATAGACTTTTCCTACTTTCTGGCCATATCTGGTAATACAAGTGAAAATAGCTCAGTATTTTGGAACCAGAACATTGAAAAAAAAGTTACAGTCCTGAACAAATTGTAGTATGCTGTATATTCCCTAAATAATTACCTAGTAGATGAAGTCAAGACAGATTAAAATATGCTTGTAGTTCTAAGTTATAATTAATTTTTCTTTGTATTTGGTCAACAATCTGAATTTCAATTTATAATAACCTTTACAACTATCCCATAAGGTCAAACATTATTGCAAGCTTTTTCCTGGCAGAGTGGAATCTTTTGTGCCTGTCAGAGTTCAAGGATCTTTTGGACAAAGCTTTTAGGTATAGGGCTTAGTTTTAGGTAGCCCTGCAGGGAGGTGGTCTTGATGATCTTTATTAGTCCCTTCCAACTTGAGATATTCTATGATCTTAGGCTGGGAAAAATCAGAAAACACTTTGAAATGACAAGCAGACTTAAATTACTCCAGATTTCAACACCTTCAGCACTGTGTGTAAAGAGAACCCTGTCCATAATCCAGCATAGCCTGGTGAAGCCTCTAATGTATGCACACATCATTTTTATTGTTAAAAGCCTCTCATGATTGAGCATAGATAGCATAATCCATTGAAGCCTAATCTGCTCCTCATTGAAGCCTGTGGCTCACACTGTGAGTGTAATGTCTATCATTTCCTTAAGCAGGCATTGGATTGTGTCAATACATGAGCACAAAGGTCACTTTTTTTTTTTTTTTTTTTTTTTTTTTTTTAATGTTGAGACCTGCTGGGATATTGGCACTTCAGAATGTTATCTCTTAAATGCTTTGCTTTTCCACATGAATCGTTTGATAGGCAGACTTTATACTGCTACTAGGTCTCCTTTGTATGTGATTAATATTTGTGGGGGTTTAGACGTTTGTATGTGCACAAAAATTACACTTTTGAAGGGACAAAAAAGGCTATACGAGTTCAAAAGCGTGAACGTGCATGGATAACTGAAATCCCTCTTCAGGCTTGATTTTTTACATTGTAGACGGATATTCCAGGTATCTTTTGAAGAAAAACTTAATCCCCACTTGGTAAACCTGCACATAGCCTAGGTTTTACCTCTGTCTCATGTAAGATATATGTGTAGTACTTAACAGAGGTCGAAGTAGTACATGAGATCATCTAAGCTGACTTGAATTTTACATACAGAGGATGGAAACTGGCAGTTAAGCTAAATGTTGGAAGATAAAGACATTATTTCTCCCACTAAGGATTCATAGTTGTCAAGACTATCAAATTCATTTGTGTGTCAATTACAGTTTCAGAGGTGAGAAGTCAGGCTGCTCTTCAAGTCAAGCTTTCTAATTAGAGTAATGAATGTTTGATTAATATTCCATTAGTAATATATGATAATTACACCATGATGGGCTGTCACTTTAAATACATACAGGATAAGATCACGGGTGCATTTTTATGTTGTTATGCCTTTGTCAGCTTTAGTTCCCATCAACAGTCAGCTTTATGCAGATGCTTGCTGAAATATTTCAGAAATACATTTTGTCCGTAAGCCTGTTAAATGATGCTGCACGTCTGCTTTGTGGGTCAATGCCTATTTCTTGCTTTGTTTAACATTTCATCAGGGTTCTATGCTTTGACATTCACTAGATTGAGCTTGCAGAGAGAAACTTCACTGTTCAGGAAATGTAATGTGTGAGGAAAATCCTGATTACTAACTGTGAATAAATCCAAATCAGGAAATAACAGCAACTTCATAGAACTGTGGTAAAAAGTCTTTGGAATTCTGGAAGTTCAGAACATTTCCCTACAGTAATAGGTTTTGTAGAGATGCATGCAATTAATTCTCAGAATCCCTGAGTTAATATCACATATCTCCCTAAGGGTGACAGTGACATTCAACATAGCTCTGAGGGATGAGAGCTTACAGTGCTTCCCAGTGAACCTCCTGGTCTTCTTCACCTTTTAAAGCAGCTCTGGCACTCATTGCTGACTGTAGGCATCCTGGTATATGAGGCTTATTAAGAGGGAATGGGGAAAAAAGAACTGGATGTGATGCTACAATTCGCATAGCAGAATGCTGGAGCAGCAGACAGGGAGTGTCCAGATGCACATCTGACCCAACTCTGCTTTTTTTTCTCCTTGCATTGTTTCCTATTCAGCCAGGATCAGAAGACTATTTTCTTTGTATTGTAACCTTTACATTTGGCTGAAGCTTTCTTTCACAGTTGAAGAAAATAAACCTAATGGATGCTGGCATATATGTTTATATGGGCCACGTGTTAATTACCCAGGGTTGCAAATGAACAGGGACATTCTCCAGTTGTGTGTGCATGCTGTAGTGTATATAGGAACAATTGCAGTATTTGAATATTTCATTCATTCTGCACTGAATTAAATTTTTTTCCAACACTTTAAATCTTGTAACATTTTTATGATATTAAGCAATGTATTTTTTAAACTTAACAGAACTACTTTTTTTTTTTTTTTAATGGTATCATGTAGGATATGAGATTGCAAGAAGCTAAGAACTATAGTGCAATGTGGTCTGACTCTTGGAATGGTGAAGGAATGAGTTACTGTAGAGGACTGTTGCCCTTTTTGTGTCCAGCTGCAAATCTGTGAGAAGAGCTTTGCAATTAGCTTTTGTAAATACTAGCTGACAGCAGAGGAGGGGTTGAGACTTTGGTTTCCTGGGCTCTACTCCAAGTTCTGGAATGAAATACACTTCAGTGACTGCATATCTCCCTGCCCCTGTCTCATCTGTCTCCCCTAGACTGACTACTATGTCTGCTCATCTTGACTCATGTTAGTTCTGTGGGTACCATGATTCTTACCGTCCTCTTTCTGCATTATGGTGAGTGCTACCTCTGTCGTGCTTTCCATTAAGCATGGATGGAGGATAGAAGGCACTAATGCAAGAGCAATTAATTAGGATTGTTTGGGGAAAAGATGACATAGCTGTTTGGAAATGCACTGTTAGGTAGGTGAATGTGACCTTAGAAATCAACTGATGTGCTCAGTTTTATATCCCATTAAGTATTCCTGACAACAGAGGAGATTTTGCTTTAGAGATGTACAATGTAGAGATGTACAGTCCTTGATATACCAGCAGAAAACTGCACAAGAATTTCCACATTATTAGGAGTAAACTGGCCTTGTGACAGGAAGCACTTGCAATTCTAGAGAATGTTCAAGGAATGGATTCCCTCTTTACTAAATACTGCTGTTTCTTTGTGGAATTTTATTGGAGACTGCAACAGTGCCTGAAATGACAAAGAATCAGCTAAACTGCTTGCTGTGATGTATACTGGACTTGAACATGGTGAATATATTTATCATCAGCTGATATAGCCTCCATTTTTTAGTTTTATGATGCCAAATTATATTTTTGTTTTAATTCCTGCTAAAACTCTAGTGTTCTTAAAACAGTGCTATCTTAAGTTTGTCCTGGTAGCTTCATCTCTTCATGTATTTACCTATTTTCTCAGTTAAAAAGGTATTTCTTAATATTTAATAAATTTTCTGTGGTTTTGTTGTAGTAACAACAAAATGCTAAAATCTGCTTGAAATCTTGAAATGATTTTAAAGAATTTAAAGTTCTCCTTTAATCATTGTTAGCAGTTGAACAGAAGCATTCATTAACTTGATTTGACCAGATGTGTGCTCCTTAGTGCAATGAAATCAAATGCAATCTAACATCAACTTCTTTATATAGGATGAGTAATGAGATTGTTTTCACACAAACAGAATGTAGGGGGTTTTTATTATTTTTGCTTTTATTTTCCACTGTGATTCTTTGGACAAAAATTATGTATGTTGCTCACATTTTAGAGGTCTCTTGGTAGGGAGTACAGTTTATTTCGTGGCTAGGTGGCTAATATTAAACTCACTTTTCTTTCCCATCTGCACCATATAAATGTTATTCATCTTCAATATCACCATATTTCTCAAATCCTATTCACAACTAAAATATTCTCATAATGGTGACACCAAACACCCTGTGTATTTCAGTGTCTTGAGCTAATACTAGTGCTGTCTGTAAAATAATATTTCCCATGTTCGCAGTTGAAAAGCTCTGGAACCTTTTACGTGGTATGTGGGAAACTGTGCTTAGGGATATTTTTAATGCTTATCCCTTTATTCTGCATTAGTACTGCATCATAGAAGCAATAGCTTGAGGAAGAATACTCCTGCTCAGCTGACAATTTGGGAGGTGTTGCTGTCCCTCAGAGGAAAGATTTAATTATGTCTTTTTCTTTAGGCTTCACTTGGATTTGTGTGTTCTGTGGTGCAGGAGAGGATATGGGTCTCTTTCTCCTGCAGCAGATAACCCATTAAATGTACCTAATACAATTGAAATAGCTGTTCCAAAGAAGAACTAGTTCTTGTCCAGTTAATTACGCTTTTTGATGTGTCATTTATTTGAGTGTCTTACAGCAGCATCTTGTTTCAGACAGAGCTCAGAGGCTGTTTTTATTAACTGTGGGTGTGGCACATTGCAACAGAGGAAAGTCAGCATTGCTTGTTTTCCTTGATGCTACAATGCTGCATTAATAATCTCATATTTTAACAGCATTATTTGGTTATAAACTGATTTTATAGAGGATTAAACTATGCTCTTGCTGGTAATAAGTGGATTTTAAGCTTCAGCAAATAATATAAATTTAATGTCATTTGACAGATCCTAACATGGGTTTCAAACAGACCCAAATCGAGTATCTTTGTGATCATTTTGGTGGTTCCTTTGTGGCATTGAAACTATTGTTATTTCATAATCACATCTTGTTAAGGACCATAAACAAGTTAACTCTGCTCATTTTACATCAAAATAAACTTTGAATATTTAATACTCCTGTGTCCTTCGTATAGTTACAAAAGACTTTTGCAAAAATATTGGGTGAAAATCCCTGCATGTTAAGCAACTGCATGGAAATTATGACCTATTTTCAGATCCTTTTTAGGCAAATGATAAGATGGAAAAAATGCATTTGGAACTAGTATAGGAAAATGGTTTATTACAGTAACTGTGTAATGATAAGGCTTGAGGAAAAATTGATCTATATGGAAACTTGGAAGATTTGTTGAAATTCAATGGATTCCAACTTTTCTTCAATTTGAAATGCTTATGTCTCACAATTGTTCCTGTAGACCTTTTTACAAGAATACTTTAAGGATAGTGACTTGGGGTTTGTATCTACTGCATGCAGAATCAAATCAAGAAAAAAAGTGATATTTTTTCCTACAAATGCATGTTATCAAATATTTGACAGGACTGTTCTTATATAAAGCATTTGACTGTTGGAAACCATTTTTGTGTTGATGTGGTTTGTATCTGGTGGCTTTTTAGATTTGGTAATGTGGAGTTTTGTTGGAAGTTGTGACCTGGGTTAAAGCCCACCAGAACAACATCTCTTTTATTGTAGGCTACTGTGGCCAGAGGATGCTGCACTGGGAGCATTTGGTAGCCAGAAGCTCATACTCTTTCACTTTGAGTATGAAGATTTAGGTTTCTTTCTTACACTCCTGAGGCATACTCCTGAAAGGTCTTCTCAGAGCTAGCAAGAGAAGTTCAGTTTATCTTGTGAAGTAGAGGATGAAATGTCAGGATGGGAGCTGGTCTCAGATATGCTGCTCATTTGGGGAAGCAGTTCTGGGCTCGGACTGCATGCAGATATATAAATAAGTCATGATTTTAAAGTAAGGACAATTGTATGCCACTCATAATGCAAATGCAATAAGTAAACTCCATGATTTTATCTGATTTTAGTGATCCTCTAAATTTACTCTTTGTTCAATGACCTGAAATTTTGTCGTGAGCAAAGTGAATTATGCAAATTTTGTAACTTCAATTTATGCTGTGAATTTGCATATATATATATATAAATAAAAGTTACAAAATCCACATACAGATAGACAAATGCTGTCTCAATATATACAGGCCTCTGTTTGGATATTTTGGGATTATTTTTTACTCTCAAAACTAAATTGAGTTTTCATGCAACTCCATGTGTTTCTGTGGTGGTGCTCAAAGCTAATTTAAGATTTTTATCTCCCTTTTGTACATGAGAGGGGGCAAGAATGGAAGACATATTCTGTTTTCTTTGATATTTTACACACTATCTGTAAATTTTCTCTATTTGTAGATAATGTTCATGTCATTGCAGTGCCACCTCCAAAGATTGATTGATATTGGTGACTTCTTGTAGAAAACCAGTCTTGCCCTTTAATATCCCTACCATGTGAAATTATAAGTGAGTAAAAATCCCCAAATCCAACAAATTAGGCTATAGGTATGCATTTATATAGTCAGACAAAAGACCAATCTATTTAAAATCAATATAAGTGATTAATTAATGTCAGACTGTACTCACTGAACATTCTTCTTGGATTATTTAGGCTAATATTTAGAATATATTTTATGTTCCTAAAAATCTTGCTCACAACAACAAAACACATTGTACAGATGCTTTCACATATTTGACACCTTTCAGGGTGGTCATGAGCTCTCCATGGAGGCCAGCAAGACAATCATTATTATTTTCTTCTCTTAGGTGTCCTAAATGTAAGAGGTAGAAGGAAAGTTGCATTCTTTTTTGATTAGCATAAAACTAGGTCTTCAGTGATGTTCTTTCATGCTAGGACTCTGAGGTGTAAAACCAAATTTACATCCCCATATCACTTCAGTAAGAGCCAGTCTCCTCTTGCACAAAACTTCACAGAATTTCTGTCTGATTGGGGTTCATAGCAATTAACCAAGTTCCCCAAAGGTTTTTCTGTGCTTCATGTTATTACAGCTGTGTTGCTTAATGAATACCAGGTGACGTCTCCTTCAAGGACCCATTTTTTTGGATAAATTCTCCAGAAAGCAATAGCCTGCAATTCTCTGTAAAGCAATAGTACTCTTGTAAAGACTGTTAGCAGGTTGGCAAAGTTTTGCTTCCTCCCTCATGTAGCAGAATGTGGCTCAATATGGGTTTATGCTGCACCAACTACTCCCCAGAGGTTTTTAAGAGCTGCTGTACCAGAAATCTCCACTCACTTTGGGATAATAACCACTTATGACTTCATGCATTAAGGGACATGTGTGTCAAAATGTATTGACCTGAGAAGTTTGTGTTGTCTGAAGAACAAGCCACTTCAATATTTACTTAAAGCAAAAGCAAACCCTGTTGATCAGCAAAATGTAGAGGTGGCAAAGTGAATGTAAAGTTCCCCCCACCATCACCACTTGTGCCAAATGTTTAATTTTCTGCAAGTCTCTCTCTGAATGGGTATTGCAAACAAAAATTTTCATAAACTGTATTGCAGATCGAGCTCCCAGGGTAATCTGAATTTCTCATTGGCAGATTTGGGGTAGCTATTTTGATCTGTTACAACCATGTTAGAGCTATTGGAAGGACTCATATGAACAGCTAGTAAATTTTATTTGAGGTTTGTTAATGAAGTCCCAAAATCTTAGTGAATATCCCAGGAACTTTGACTTAAATGTGTATATGTGATCAGACTGGATATAGCATGGGCTCAGGGAAACCTATTATTGTCCTCTGAGAAGCTAAACAAGATGAAGTCATGTGCAGGTCTGATCTCATTAGTTTACATTGTTCCTGATCTCAATGTTGTTGACCTCTGAGGAGGCCTAAAAAAATAAAAGTGAATTATCATGTCAATTCACAAAACATGCTTATACTAAAATTTTACTTTCCTTTTAATTTTCTTACTGTTACGAATGGAAAATGGTGTCTATTGAACCAAATGTCTAAGAATTTGTAACACCTGGTGGCTACAGTTGTAGGGAGAGCTACTTTATATCTTGTAATAGGACTTGCTTTGTTTTGTTTTTATGACAGCAAATATTTGTTTTGAAGAGGGAAATAGCCAGAATTCCAGGGTTAGTATTTTCTTAAAGTGTGATATTTCCTACTACATTTTGCACTTTAAGTAGTTTGTGACAGACCACAGTAAAGTACTTCACTGAAGGATTTAATCATGCAAATCTACAAGTTTTATAAGAAATAAATGATGAGTTTATTGAATATATAGGTGAGCTAAGGGAAGTAAAGCAAGAAGAATGCAATTTTCCTTGCTCCAGTGAATTTTTTGTTTCGACATCACCACCTACAAATGTATCTTAAAAGAAAAAAAAATGAAAGGAAGTATGTCTAAAGCACAACCTACTGTAACAGAATGCCCTTTTATTTCCTGATTCCTCTTTTCTGCTCATGTTTATTGCTTACCATCTTCTATTTATTTTCTCTTTTTGAATAACTTCAAAATACTGTAGAAGCTAATGTTTTAAGTTAATGGTCCTCTTTGAGGAAGGTACAGCTTTTGTGTTAGGGTTTTTTCCCTTTTCATATGCTTGTTTCACAGATCTATAACATGATATTCCCTATTTTTTCTGACTATTTTAATAGAAAATTTTTTGACAAGTAGAAAAGCACCTTAAAGCTGTGTTGCTTTAGCAATAATTTCTTTTGTGCAGAAGGAAGGAATGATTACAACAGTTTATAAGGCGTATGGTCTCCACTTTGTCCCTCTGGCTAATTCTAAATAAGAGATCTATTTACATCCAGTTTCCATATACCAGTTTTACATGTATCATAATAGTAATGATTAACATTTTATTCTGGTGCCCTCAAAAATGTTTATAGTTTGTAGATACACTGCTGCACTATAGAAAACCTCTTCAAGGTCCTGGATAGGTGTTTAGTTTGAAAGTACAAGGAAATTTTGAGAAACAGTGTAACATGGATAAATGAAGATTGTGCCCTCTTTATTTGATGTGAAGGAACATCTTATGGGATTCTTGAGTGTCTGTCTAATTTCTTCTTTTTCTTAGAATCCATGTCAATACTTTCAGTTGTCTGAACCATAACACAAATTCTGCTAAATATTATACCTATAGTTTTTTGCAAGGCTAGATTTTCTTTTTGCCCGTAGAAATAATATACAGTATCTCCATTAAATATACTGGCAGTTCCTAAAATGATTAGTTAATCATGCCATGGACTTGCAAGAAAAGGTACCGTAAGTTAAAGAAGCTGTTAGATCAAAATCTTTAGGGAGAAGTGATAAAAGAAACTGTGTTGGTTATGAAGAGAGACCTACCTGGAAACTCCAGAGACAGAATTCATTGTGGGTTGAGATCTCTATAGTGTTATGAGCAAAGATAAAACTTACAAAAATTCAGAGGTGGAGAATAGGGAGAATATACTGTGTGATAGTCTTAAATACTTTTCTTTGTAGTTGGCAAGTTGTCATTACCAGAAAAACAATTTTATTTTAAAATAAAGTTGTAAAAAACCCTTTGAGTGTTCACAAGCTCATTCATTTAGATTTAAATAGAAACATAAATGAAAGTGTATTAACATTATGTTTCAGGTCTTCAGTTTCAAAACAGGATATTTAGAAGAACTGGGAAAAGCACATAGAGAAGTTGCTGAACAAATAAACTCAGGATTTTTTGAGAGGGAGGGGAGCATCATTACCTTTATCATGAAAGAAGCCATCTGAAACTAGTGACCAAGGGAAAAAAAACAGTATTTCCTCATTTAGCTGGACAAAATGGTCATTCTCCACAAATTATTTTGGATTAGGAAGTCTGTCTGTTTTATTCCTTCTAGACCAAAAAAAAAAAAAAAAAAAAGAAATCTATTAAAAGATAGAAAGAATAGAAGCTACTAAAAGCAGGGGTTAGTTGCACATGGTAGGAGATGTTTTAACAGTTTTTCAGCCAAAGGAACAGAAAAAAAAAAAATGAGCTATGCCAAGGGAAGATTAAACAACAATTTCATTATAGGCATTTAGGTGTAGACTGAAAGGTGCATTAACCATATTTATTCTGTTGGTAAGGGTGATACAGCTGATTATGAGAGAAATATGAGGCATAACAGGCACTTAGTGACTGCAGGATGCGTGTCAATGTCCACCAGTTGAAGTGATAAGGGAGGTATGGAATAGTTGCCCATAATTTTCCACTTGGCTTAAATATTATGTGCAGCGGGAAGATCTTTATTTTGACTTAACATTGGTAAATACCTAGATAAAAATATTGTTGGAGAGAAAAAATAGAAATGTGGAGGTCAGTAAAAAGCTGCATGGAATTTTATATGGACTTGGCAGAAGCAGGTGCTGTTTAAAAAGCTCTGGCTTTAAAAAAATATTTAGTGAAGAGTGTTTAATGCATGAAAATATGGCAGATATGAAGACGAGCTTAAATAAAGCACTTGCTGTGCCACAGAAAAACTTATGAAACATGAAGAGCAAAGAACTGAGATGAACAAGATATTGGGCAAGGGAGATACCACTGTGGTGAAAGAAGGAGTACTGGACTGGGGGAATTTGCATTCATCAAAGTTAGGCCTTCAGATTTGTTGTGCCTTAGTATTTCATTGTCAACCCTGGCATAAAGTGTAGGAGTATGCTAAGGAATGAGTCAATGTTTTGGAGATATCTAGAGTTCAGAGGAGGACTAGATTTGCAGAAATGTGAAGTTTAGCTTTACAGTGTGCAAGAGATCAGTGTGCAAGCATGCTAGTGCTTGAGGACTTATTCAGATTATGTCTTTTGATTTGGGAATTCATTGTTTATGAGAGAAATCTGGGTAACCAGCTGAGTGCAGGATGACTACAAAGGCTCATAATAATGGTTTGAATGTAGGCAAAGGGCACTTGCAACACAGAACATGCCAGGACAGAGATTTCCTCAGATGCAGACTGAGCATGGTGTGTGCCTGGGAAGCCAGCCTGCTAGCAGAGGTGGAGTGTGCTGCTCTGCCTGCACTGAAGGCTGGCCAGTGCCATGGCTCTGTGCTCTGTTTGCATCCAAGTCACCTGTCCCAGAGCTGCCTGCTCTCACATCAGCAGCCCAGAAGGCACAAGGGGTTGAGGCTGGGATGAGTCAGACTGACAAGCAGCTTCTGCTAAAGGGAGGGGGGTGCTCTAAGGAGGAAGGTAGGGCTTTTGCCTGTGTGGATAGGGATGAAGCAGATGTGTAGGCTCCAGTGACACTGGTAAAGATGAACCTTCTGCTCCCTCTTCTCAGACCCCAAGCCTATACTTTGTGCGCTTGGTTCTTCCTTCTTGCCAGGGAAATCTCTACATTCCTGCCAACAGTCCTTCCAGAGATCACTAGACTCTGCAGCTTTCCTCTAGTCTTAGTTATTATTGTCATTGAAGATGATCAGAGGGCTGGAGGAGGACATCCTGAGAGAGTAAAAAATTTCAGAAAGAGCCTTTTTACAAGGACATGTACTGACAGGACAAGGGAATGACTTCCAACTGAAAGGGAGTGGGTTTTGATTAGATAATAGGAAGAAATTATTTCCTGCAAGAATAGTGAGGCACTAGGGCAGGTTCCCTGGAGAAGCTGTGGGTTTACCGTCCCTGAAAGTGTTCAAGGTCAGATTGGATGGGGCTTTGAGCAGCCTGGTCTAGTGGGAGGTGTCCCTGTCTATAGCAGGAGGGTTGGAACTGGATGATTGCTTTGAAGGTCATATCTAGCCCAAACCATTCTGAGTCTATTCTCTTCACATTTCTCAAGACCTATGACCCTTTTCAACCTTCTCCATTTGTGCTGATGAAATTTCCATGACCCCTGACACTTCCTCATGGCTGTGAAGCAGAGCTTTACTTACATGGTGAGAATGTTTTGCTTGACACAGAATGGGCAAAAGAATACATTTTACTGCACAATCTTGCTGGTTAAATTTCATCTGAATAACTCTGTAAATCTAACTACCCATTGGCAAAATAAGGTTCACTTTTGGCAAAAGGACACATAAAAGAAGGAGAATATATTGTAGGGCTGTTCTTCTTTAGCCTGGAAAGTCACAAAATGGCTCTCTATATGTGTGCAAGGAAGTGAACTGAACTCCAGGGAGGGAACAACTATTTGAGTCAAAGGATAGTGGTGATACATACACAAGATGACCCACACATGGATAGTAATGGGCTGGAAAACAGAAAAAAAATATTACTTTCAATTACAGAAGGTTTTAGAGCAACAGTCCAAGATTGCTTTTCAGATTAAATTTGCTAAGTTTATCTAAGAACTTTTATGATGTGGTTATGTGTGATAACAAGGAGGAAATATTTGTGAACCTAGAAGCCTCTTCCAATCTAATTGGGAAAGACTTCTAATAGTACAGGAGACATTAATGATTTTGCAGAGTTAGTTCTCAGTCTCAAGAGCTTTCTTAAGAGTGAAATTTGTCCTTTTTTGTATAACAAAACTTTTTTTAAATTTTATGTGGTTTCCTAGATTTTTCTTTACTTTCTGAATTACCTTGTGGTTTTTGAGAATAAATTCATGTATCATTGTTTAAAATAAGAAAATTGATCTTCTATCTGTCTGGAACGAAGTATTTTATGAAAAATTAACAAGCTTGAATTGTTGTAATGGGCAGAAAGAAAGGCAGGTAATGCTTCAGAGGAAGCAGAATGGACTGAGGGAGGGAAGAACAACAGAAGGATCAGTGTGAGAGAGAAATCTCTGTTTATGTAAACCAAGCTTCTGAATATTTTGTGTTATCTGGAGATGCCATACTTTGGTGATAAAAGCACACCAACTTCATATATATCCTACCCTCAATTTTAGGATTAATCATGGGCTAAATTTTTGTCTGCTTTGATCTCAGTGGGAGCCTTCCTTCTTTAGTGGAATCTGGTTTTGGGACTGTGATGTAAGAAACCATCTCATTTTAAAGCATACTCAGGAGATCAGTTTAAGCCAATTTGGTTCAATGTCTGTAGGTATGATGTTTCAAATCCCTACATAAGGTTTGTCTCTGTAACATCTGTTTTTAGAACCTGAATTCTGCTACATTTCCAAACTCACCAAGTTAGAAATGTTTTATGCAACATTTTATCCCTGACTTACAGACTGTGAACTGCAGTATCTGCAGAGAAATATCAACAATTTCACTAGGTTGTGTCAGTAGCTATTATTATAAGCTTAGTGTGGGTTTCTAAGTAACTAAACTATGATATTCCTACATTAAATGTATAATTTACAAGTAAATGTAGAAATAAAATAGACTTTTGGAAGTGTATTATCTTTAATTAGCTAACAAATTGGTGTTTTTCTTTTTGGTATTTATGTATTGGATTCAAATAATCCAAACAGCTTATTTTTTATTACTTTTTATTTCTAAGGGCCGGATGTTGCAGTCTTTAGGGAAAACACTCATTCATTTCACTTGGAGTTTTGTTTGGATGAATGCCATGATTTTTGTCCGTAAAAGCCATTGAATCTATACCTACACCAAGTTTTAACAAATATTTCTGTTGCATTAATGAGCTGCCTCTCTACACCCTGAGTGTATTCCCTTCGCAATCTGCAGTGCATGTCTATCAAAACATTTTTCCATTATGAACATTCTTTACTATGTTTCATTTGCTTTATTGTAATTCAGTTTTAATTTAACATTGGAGTGCAACATAGGAACAAATTTCACTTAGTCCTGGTGTTCTGGCTCTTAGAGTTGGTCATGCTAACGTGTAAGAACAACAGATGAAATTCACAGTGATGTTTTCTGAAATTTACATTCAAGTTTCTTGACTCAGGAAAACATCTGTGAGAAAGGCACCATATAACCAAAAAAGATTACCTTAAAAGCATGAGCTTAAAACCTCTCCAGGCTGTATTCCTTCTCTGTGGAACCTTTTCTGCTTAGGAGCTGCAATGTGGCATTGTACCATTGCACCTCTAGTTACAGATAGACTTTCTGAGCCATGCTGAGAGATGCCTCTTGAAAAACAATGCTTTTCTTCTTGGGGAAATAGAGCAAGAGTGCACCCGAGTTTAGTCATGCACCTACAGCTGATCTTACCATCCCATACCTTCAAGGAACTGAGCCAGAGACAGATTATCTCAGGCATTGCTGACTTCTTATCTTTTGCTAAGAAGCAATTTTCACTTTTCTTAACCAGAAAGGCATTTTGTGCCTTCAGAAGGACTTACGATTTAGGATTGCTGGCATTTTGGTACCTCTCTTTTCAGATAGGATCAGTCACATGAAAACCTCAGGTGCTACTTCTGTGAAACCAAGCACCTGATGTAAATCTGTTACTGTGAGCTTTCTTGCTCACTTTTACTTCTGAACTGTTTCATTTTTATCATTGTCATCATTACTGCTTGCCTTACTTCAGTCAAGATTCTGCTTGCCACCCCAAGGGTAAAGAATGGAAAAGTCAGTATTCTAGAAGAAGGAGCTGAGATATTTCAGGATGGAGATCTGTTCTGAAACGCTATAATTTCCTTCATTTGACAATCCCAATGTGTCTTCTCTTGCCTCTCCATCCTCTGTGCCTGATATGTTTCTCTATGCATTTAAACTGTGTGTTTTGCTTAAAGCCTGCACACATCTTGCCTCTATAACATTGATCCTGATGGGAAAAATTGCTTTGCTGTCCTTCAAATCCCTGGTCATTGCACCTGTCACTTGCATTTCTTGATGAATAGATATGTATGGATCGCTCAGTTGTGTGGTATAAAATCTGCTTGGAGTGTAGTCCAGTCCACTAACAGAAGCAGGCTTCTAAAAGAGAAGCAGATGAAATAATTGAATGCAATCAAACAAACAAACAAAAAATAGAGACACAAGATACAGTCTTCTATTTTACTTCTATTTCTTTTTCCAAGCATTTAGAGCACAAACTATGTAATTCCTTCACAACAATATCATTTTCAGTAACTTACTGAAAAAATACAAATAAAATGTCAGTTCCCTTGGGAGCCATTAGCCTCAAGCAAATTCATGATGCAGTGGAAATAAGAACATGCTGTGAAAGCTGGTACATGAAATGCATCAAGCTAAAACATGTATGCTTTGAAGATTCAGAACATATTCCAAAGAAGTATATTATTTTGGGGGAAGTAATTCATATTTATACATACTTTACTATTATTTATGCTGTCATGCTCATGTTCATAACTTAATAATTGAATTTTTTAGCATCAAAGAACTATAAGAAATATTGGATCATATTAATCTGATATAGAGGTCTGTGTCTGGTTATAATGGACAGAGAGAGGTTGCATATTATGTGTTTGGTTGACCCTGGGAGTGGTGTTAAACATGAAGGCTATTTTGATAAATGTTAAGAGTCTCCAAGTGCCTAAAACATTCCCTGTCTTCATATATTTTTAGATATTCTTTCAAAAAGCTATACCAACAGGGCTACTTCCCTTGGAGAACTCAGTTTAACACATTTGATGGCACAGGGTTTGGACAACTTGCCAGTATGACAGATATAAACAATCTCTGACATCAATCTCATATCCAGAGTTCCTTTTGATTCATAGATGTATTTTTACAAGGATTTTAAATTTATATATAAACATATAAAGTCTGCATGCATCCCATTAACCTAAAGCTTCAGTAGCTCCTCTACTGTAAAGTTTAGTGGTTAAACAGATGTAATTTAACAATACTGCTACGGCTTTTAAAAGCAGTCCTGACGATAGGAATTATGTCAGATTATATTATTACATTAATCTTGCTATGGAGTCATAATATTGTCAATTTATCTTGATGATCCAAATTCTTAACTTTCTTACTTCAGAGCAATATGCAGGGATTTATATTTTAATGTCTGTTTGTTCCAGAAGAATCTGGCCTGCACAGCATGTGCTCAGCAAGCTTGAAGTGTGATTTATACTTTTCTTGATCCACAGGCAGAAAAGCTATAGATCTCATTTAAATGCGAGTGTTTTGGTGTGTAATGCATCCTTCTGAGTCATGTTAGTCCAGTGCACACTGTTACTGCTGACATGATGCATAAGTGTTTCTCATCCCCTTGTCCTGCCTGCCCAGTGTTTCTGGAAGGTGTCTAAGGGCTTTTGACTCACTGTCTTCCAGAACCAAATTCCCGTCTGAGTGAGCTTGTTTGGTAAATAATATTCTCTGCATATCCTGAAAAAAATGTGCTGGAATGCTCACTGAAACTCCATGAGGGATGCAATCGTTCTGTATGCAGAATATATTTGAAATCAAAAGTAAGAGAGTGTTTCCCGGTAAATTCAGTCATTTTTATCTCTGGTATTAAATACTAACATTTTTCTGGCTTACCTATTAAATTAACAGAAGGTATATAACCAAATCCTTTTTATGACTTTGAAAAACTGTTTTCACTGTGTGAAAACAAAAAGTTAGCGGTCAAGGAAAGACACTGGGTTCAATATTACTTTGTTTCATTTCTATATTGTAATGAGTATGAAGTGTAAGCTAATATGAGTAATAAAGTGTTGTTGGCATATAGAGCTTTATCTTTGTATGTTTGGTTTTTATTAAAATTTTTGTAAAACTTTTAAGAGGCAGTTGAAAGTATTGAATGCTCCTGTAGACTTTTTCTTGTCATTTTGTTTGAATTTGAAATGTCAAAATTACCACAATTTAAGGCAGAAAGTTTTTTGAGTCTACTATAAATTCTGTTTTCCTGCTTTATGAATATTTTTTAGATTTTTAAATAAATTTTAATCCTACAGAAGATCATGACTACTAAACCAGATTGGTATCCAATTATCCTCCAAGTAACATTTTCTCCCACTTAGCTAAGGGCTTGGCTATATGAAAGATATCTCAGTAAATCCTGGAGTATCTAGCATTTAAAGTGGGAAGCAATGTAGATGAAGGATTAAATTTCCTTTGTAAAATTGTACAATTGTGTTATATAGGTTTTCTAAACCAAAACACGTGATAAAGGATAAATACTGGTTTAGATCATCTTTGGAACTAGACTGTTATGTTAGGAGTCTAAAGTACTATGCTTAGGGGAGACCTGTACTGTGGGTTGAGAGACTTTGTTTCCTGTTGATGTTTGTGAGAACTGAGAATTTTTGGAATGTACCATGAAGTGTTCCGCACGGTGTCACATCCCAAGTGAGTACAGACCTATGCAACCCCTAGGTCCAAGCCCTTCATAGCCAAAAGAGAATATATATTAATCTACAGATGGGGTCAAATTAATTCTTTTTACATTTGCTTTGAGTTAAAGATCAATTTCTGGCCACTGCTTTATAGATTTCTTTGTTTTTCAAACCAGGATATATTAAATATACAGTAAAGAATGTATAAAGTACTTTGTTTTAAAATAGTTCTGTTTTTCTGAGGAAGTTTTAAAGAAATAAATTGCTTAGACACATCTGAAATGTTGTTCAGCAAATTTCTCCCTAATGGATACTATAGCAATAACATGAATTGTAGAAATATGGGGAAGGGAAAAATATAAGCACTAAGACAAACATTAAAATTATTACTTTTCTCTCTTCTTATTAGCCTCAGAGGCACATGGGTTTTCAAAACACAAAAAGTTTGCTCTTTTTCATGTCTCCTGCATTTCATTGGTATGTATGTAGTTTTATTTACTCATTATTAAGGTTTAAGGGTGAAAAAAGTATATGAGGTCTTGATTTCAAGCATGTTTTGGTTTGTCAATTAGTTAATTGATTTCTAATTGAGTTGAAAGTGAGCCAAGGAAAAATTGGAAATGGCTTTAAACTGCAAAGTTTAGAGTTCATATCTGAAGGCTGATAGACAAGTATCTGTCATGTGTGGTTAGAGGTAAAGGGGCAATGTAACACAAACTGACAAATTGGTTACATGGATACTTTAAAAAAAAAAATCGGTGTGAAGGTCAGGATCTAGATCACATATATTTTTTGGTATATGCTGGACCCTGCTGCAAAACACGGAGAAGCTTTGGATTAATGAGAGCTGAACTGAGCTTATATACTCTTTCTGTCTCCCTTTAGCCTGATTATCAGATATTCCATTTATTCTGTCAAACAGATCTTCTTGACTATCTTCTGACTTGCAGAAATGTACCTTAAGCTGTATTTAAAAAAGCCCAGAAAAGTCCTGACAAATAGACAATCCTTGAGCACTGACAGAGGTTTTGACACATAGCAAAACTGTCTTGCCAAATGCATCTTCCAACTACCTTTTAACAGATGTGGCAAGACTGCACAGCCTTGTGTGTTTTCATATCGTGGTGCAGATTACGAGGAGTATATCTGCCTTTACAAGGAAGTTACAGAGACTATGTTAATGTGCTATGAAAATGTGAAATTATTTGGATGAATAACGAAACATGAATTTAATTCAGAAACCCTTAGGGGCATATTCTCATTTCAATAAGAGGTGGTTTATCCTTAATGAGAGGCTTATGCAGAGATGTCTGTGCACTGAGATGAGAATAGACTCAAAACTACTTAAACTTGAGAACTACGAATAATCTATTTAGTTTTTGTAGTCAGAGATGGAATTTAAAAAGTAACTAGTTAGCCCTTATTTGCATAAGAAAATTAGCTGAAATTCAAGTCATGGAGAAAAATTCAAAGGGCTTTGTCACCTCTATTACATGCTATCTGATCAAGTTGTACGTGAAAGCAAATGGCCTGATCTTTTTTCCTATTTAAATCTTTCTAAGTACACTTTATAAAAATGATTATTTTTTTTCCTAAGAATCTTGTTAGCAAAGAAAATAGTTTCAAATGGATTTTTTTCCTGAATGAAATTGAACATAATTACATTGCAAAAAGATGTTTACCAAATGTTGATCATTGTTCTTTTAAATGCAAATTACCATTGTTCTTTTAAATGCAAATTGTTTGTTGTATCTTATTTTATTTAGACTCCTCCTCGATTGTTCTATCAGTGTAGTCGCTTTGGTTCAGATTTAAGCAATTTCTTACCCCCCCACCCATATCGGGCAAATTCATAGGAGCTCCACACCCTGGATTTGCATGGCTGTAACTTCAGTCACAGCATGCCTCTTTAATTCTCAGAAAGACTCTGGATTTTGCCTCTGTGTTCAAAGTGTAGTTTCAGAGCAGAAGGAAAATGCTAGGTGAAGATAATAGTGGAGGTAGTAGAGGAGGAAGGGTTTACAAAATAAGAGCGTGTGCCAAAAAAAACTACTGGCAGTACTGGAGAAAATGTATTTTGAAATGTCATGTAGGAGCATCATTGCTTTAACAGGTGGTTATGGCTTGTGCCCACATGCAGTGTTCAAAATAACTGCAGTTTGTGCGCTGAAGTTTTGTACACATTAGGTTGGTCAGGAGAGTGATTCAATGACTTCAGTTGTTTGCAGTTTAAACCAGCCTATGCAGGTCTTATCCATTATATATTCAGCTTTGTTAGGTGGTGTTGCATGAATTTTCAGGTAAAACTTAAATACAGTCCACTTTAATTGTTGCATGAGATGTACAGTGTTAAAGACACAGACTTGAAACTTTTCTAAAATATTTTCTGCTACTTATTGTACAAGTGCAACTACTTTAACTTTACAATTTTACTTGACAATAGATTTTTTTTTCCCTATTAGGATCCTAGGCAAATAATATATTTCAGTTCAGGGAGAATGCATGTTGATTTCAGAAAAGCTAGCAAGAATGCTCAGCATTTTAAGAAATACTGAGTTCATACATGGAAAAATATTGCTGACTTCCGATAATTCTTACTTCAGGTTATTGCTGAGAATAATAGTTTTAATAGTCACTTTTCAATCATATTTAGGATAGCTATTGAAGTTAAACATTTTTTTCTCCTTTAGGCAGTGGACACTCAATTTATGAATTTAAATGCAGTCATGCAATTTAAAATATCACTTACCCTTTACAGGAATTCACTTAATTTGTTTTTTTATTCTGAGAGGAAAGTGCAGTTATAAAAATGGCAGAAAAAAAATGGAGAAGTGGATCAGTTCTGACTCTAAAGTAGGCTCAAGGAATTTGAGTACTTGTTTGAAAGGTGCAAAGGGCAGTCCATAGAGAACAAAATCCTCTATGCTGAGATTGCCTCTGAGTTCTTGGGGATGTTTCTGACAGCTTAATTGTGTGCATATTGTCATTAGCTGTAGAAATACAAAGCAGTAAGGCATGTGGCTGGAGAGAGTGGAGCTTTGAAGAGCTTCAGGCCCAGGTCTGTACCCTCTGCATTGACACTGTAGAAAGACTCAATTTGAATGCTAAAATACATTGTAGTCCAGATGGAAACCAGACCACGTGCATCAACCCACTGATTTCAGCTTTGCTTCTAGGGAGGGCATTTGCAATTTCTTAGAAGCAGCCTGTGTTGCTGTATCTGAAATTATTCTTGAGCCACAGTATCACTCAAAGCAGAGACTTCCTTGCAGTTTGAGACAATCCCCTCTCCTGATATGTTTTATACCCAGATAAGTAAGACATGAGAGAGAAAATACTTTATTTTTATAATTTGTTTATGAGGACTCAAACTGAAAAAAAGTCACTGAAGGCTAATCACTTTCTATTCCACAGATCTTTTGAACTCTGTTTTTCCTTCCTTACAATTTTGATAATTGAATTTTGTGGACTAAGCTTCCAGCTTTGCTTTCACTGTAAGTATCTATCTCTGCAGGTTTTCTTGGCTAGGACACGATGAAATTAACCTTAGTTTGCTGTCCTCAAGTCTTGAAGTAGATGCTTTCTTTGTTAGCTGTAGCTGCCAAAATACATTATTATTTTCCTTTGATGTACTCTGTTCTGTAAGGCAGGAACAAACAGAACTATGCTCAAAAGGGAAGAGGACAGTTCTCTAGAAGAGGTGGAATTCTTTAAAAACAAGTTAGAAATAGACACTCCATCACTACTGATCTGTGTCATAAATATCAGCTAGTTTCATGCATGTCTATCTGAGAGTTGAACCACAAATTATTTTAGGCATGCTTTTCTTTTTTCCTTTTTAATCAGTGTTGATACAATGAAGGAATACATGATAGGACTTAAAAGTAGCAGAACTAGTGCAAAATGTGTGTATTCAAACCATAATTATTTTTAAGATGCTGATAATATTGCAAATAAAATAATGGAAGGTAACCAGATTTATCTGCAATGGAGTGTGAGGAAATTGGTGCTACATTAATTTGCAGCAGCAGAACAGGATGAGTAGGTGATTTCGATGTATATATCGCCGCACTGTGAGAAGAATACCCTGCCTTGTTCCTTCTTCTTTGAACCTCCCAAGGTCATGCTGCTTTCATGTGGGATCATGCCAAAGGCATTAGCTGTGCATTGTTGTTGCCATCCTCAATTTGGCTTAAAGCAAGGACTGTAGTCAAGGCTAAAGGCAGAATGACTTGATAATTTTTATCTGAAGATCCAGACCTACCATATTGTGCATACTCGAAGTACTCTCAGAATGCTCAATGTAAAATAAATACAACTTTTTACTCAGGTAGGAAAGCCATTTAAAATCCAGGAGATGAATGGCAACTAGCAGGATGAAGCACTTAAGCTGTAGAGCAAATGACCATATCAAAGAAATTATTTTAAGGATGTCAAAGGTAGCAAATGATAGATTTCTTTAGTTAGGAAAGGTGACTACCTAGAGGCACCTGGACTGAATTGATTTTGTTCGGATTCACGAATGGGTCGCACCTGCTCCTATGATCCTGCTCTTGGGTAGGCCAGTGGTTTTACACTTGTACAAGCTAATAGGTCACCTGAATTAAGGGACAAGAGGTTTTACACTTGTACAAGCTAATAGGTCACCTGAATTAAGGGACAAGAGGGAATTTTCTGAAAAAAGGCCAGACACAGCTCCTAAAAAACAGTTTTTCCATTTCATCAGTGCTCAGGAACAGGAAGCAAAAATGTTTATTTTTGTATTGTCTTGAGACTTGACTATGTGGCTGAAGTACACTGTATCTTCCTTCTCAGACTTCATAGTTCAAGGAGGAAGGCTGATGATTTTCTGGTGCCTGGAAACAGTGGGTTGTCCTGTGGTCAACAGACTGCTTTTTGACATCACATAGTAGTGGGATGCAGCTGGAAAATGAGCATTTGGGGAAGGATCCCTGGATTCTAGTGGTCTTTTTTCTCTTTATTTGCCAAAGCATGTCTGTGTCAGGTAATGAGCAGAAGGAATTTGTATGATACCAGTTGGAAGCGGAACCACAGAACCCATTTCTCTGAGAAAGCTGACCCATTGTGGTGTTGCTGTGTGCCAAATTACTCTGAGGTTGCTGGTTTTGTGCTTTTATAATACAGGGAATTGGAGAGGAGTTGTCGTACTGGCCTGAAAAAAGAGGTGGAATTCTTTAAAAACAAGTTAGAAATAGACACTCCGTCACTACTGATCTGTGTCATAAATATCAGCTACTTTTATGCATGTCTAGCTGAGAGTTGAACCACAAATTATTTTAGGCATGGTTTGTTGTTTTTTTTTTCTTTTTAATCAGTGTTGATATAATGAAGGAATACATGATAGGACTGAAAAGTAGTGGCTCTAGCCTTGCTGTTTTGATTTTTTTTGTTGAAGTTGGTTTGTTGGGTTTTTTTTTGGTGGCAGGTGGGTTGGGTTTTTTTTTGGATTTGGTGGGTTTTTGTGACTTTTTTTTCCTAGTGCATCTCTAATGCATTTCTACTAGAGGAAAGCTACAGGATCTGTTACACTTACTCAGTGTTTAAGATTAGTTTTCAGTCAGTGGTCTTGAAGTTAGTCTCGTATAATTTAGGTCAGTGAACAGAGTGTATATACATTATATACATTGACCTAACAGATTTTTGAGCTTCCACTGATACTACAAATATGATTTTCTAATGTTCGTTTAAATATTTCAGAAGGGAGTGGAAGAAACAATATAAAAAGATAATTTAGGAGTGATTTTATAATCTTTTGAAACAAAATGGATATTTACCATTTTAAGGTTATAAGATATTTGCTACTTAAGCCATCTCTAGTAGAAAGCTTCTAGCAGGAATAGGAAAAGAAAGGCTTCCAACAGCATGAAATTACCATGAAAAATGTGTGTGCTTTTAGTCAGAATTTTAGAAATTCTTGTTTAGTTTTGTAAGTCAAACATATACATTAAGCAACTCTTTAATTTCTTTAATTGTAAATGCAAGGAACTTTCTCTTTTTTCATGTGGAGAGAAGCACTTATGGAGACTGGATGCTGGTGAGAAAACACTGAGTTACTGGAACAGTAAATGTGTCTTTTTTTTTTTTTCTAGTCAGATATATTTGTAACCACATACAGTCTTTTGACCTACTGAATATTTTAAAATCTTAAAAATTGTGATTTCTCAGTTGTCTTTAAGTGAAATAAGTGATCTTTAGCTTAAAGAAAATACAGGAAGGCATGTGGCAGATGTGTGAGGAAAAGAAATGGTCTGCTGCTTAGTAAAGACATCATTGCTATCACCATATCTGGTTTTATTTAAATAAGAAGAAACCAACTAATGCTAAATGTTGACTCCTTCAGAAACCTTCAAGAAGGGTCGTGCTTTGTCCAACAGTCAGAAAATCCAGCCTCTATCAGAATAAGGAAAGAATAAGGTTTTTTTTTACTGAAGTAGATTTTTGGTGAAGGTGCCCTTGATGACAGTTTAATCCTACCTAAACCAACATACTGAATTCTTGGCTGCTTGAGTGGTTTTCATGGTGGAAGCAGAGAGTGAAAAATAAGTAGAAGGGAGATAAGAGAGTGGAGAGGTTAGAAGAGATGAGGTAGCTGAAAAAATGGGACTTGAAGTAACTCAGGGATGCCAGGGTCTCTGGTCAATACGAATGAATTGGTACTGTGTAGGCTATCACACAAAATTGGACTGCAAAGCTGTCTTTTTTTTTCACAACTAGTACTGAAAATAAGTCCACTGCAGAAAAGGTAAAAAAGAGTGAAACTAGTGAAAGAAAGAAAAGTAGCATTTTTTCTAAATTTTTGAACCATTATCGAGCACAGATGGCTGTTTCCAAATGGTTTGCCTCTAAAATATTTCCTACTTCTATGCTAGCTAAATTTTTCAAATATTTTCTAACTTCAGAGCAGATTGCAATGATCCAAATGGAAGTTAAGAAGGGAGAGCTAGCCTCAGTAATGTCTATTTCTGGAAAAATTGGCAACACATCAGCTGTACATAGATGGAAACAGATTTTACTGATTCTTTACTGACACCTGGTCAGTAAGGCAATTGAGCAGCTCCAGTTCCTGAACTGAACTGAAATAAACTTCACAAAATCTTTCTTTTTTTTTTTTTTCCTTCACAATGTTAACAGTGTTACCTCAGTCTTATGAAACCCCATATTACATAAATTGTACCCAAGAGGTCCTCCTAACACCTCATCTCTCTTAAAAAGGGGAATGTGAAAATACTGCATCAGGGTCCATGTGTGTTGTATTGATTCTCTTGTCATCTGTGACCTAATTTGGAAAACCTCTTCAGGTCTGCATTGCAAATAGCTTGGTGCATATGGTTCTCCTCCCTCATGTCTTAGTCATATGCACACACGTGCTGTGTGGTGATAATACCAAATGATTAATATCTTTTGTTTTCTGTTTGAATGACAGCATGTTTTTTATTTTCTTCAATGTGCACAGATTACCCAATCCTGTGACATTAAAGGAGCACGTTAAAGTCTCGAACAAAGCCCAGCAGGGCACTGGGACTTTTGAACTGAAGCAGTAGAGACTGTTGTGGAGAGTTTGGGGTTGAAGAGAAGATAAAAGTGGTTGAGACACCAATGGGCAGGACCAGTGGTACTCAAGTCAGGGTTTCTAGCAGGAAAGCCCTGATCTGTAGGTGCTACCTGCCCAGTAGAACACATACTGAATTGAATAAGAAAAAAACATGAGGAAGTAGAAGGCTAAAGCATGACTGGGTTGGATGAATGGATTTTCAGAGCTATATGTGATCTGACTCTGACAAGGTGATGGTGTGTCATAACAGTTAAGTGAGTTTTTACGCAGTTGGTTGTTAGACTTGAAAGCATGAAGCTTGCAGAGGCACTAAGAGCTCTCAACTGCCTTGGAATATAAGGATGCACAAAGCAGCAAGTAATTTAGGAATTTCCAAACATCTTCACATTTTAACAAAGGGATATTTGTGAGTATAATACCTATTAAAAAATAATACTCTAACAGTCTATTGCAGTTGGTGGATTCAGCATGAGTAAGCTGGAACATCTTGTACATGCCATTCGTATGAAAATCTGTGAGCACTTAATATAGCTTGCACAACCTAAATTGCCAAGTGATGCAAAGCAGATGAGGCCCAGCATGATTATAGGATCCCAGATTGAGGTATTGGAGTGATTAAAAAAAATAATCTCTTTAGACCTACTGCATATCTTCAAGGCAACAAATACCAACCCACAACAAGAAGTTTTGAACCTGTAAGACAGGCAAATGGACACACAGCTTTCTGGCTGAAATGTGTAAAACATGCTATTGGAGGATTGAGGAGAGATGTTTTAGATTACATTTGCAGTCTTAGATATGAAAAACAGTTTCCAGACCAAAACTGGGTTAATGTATTTTTGGGGGAGGTATTTATCACTTAATAATGAACAGAAGGAGCAGGCTGATAAAAAGACAAGAAAGTACAGACTGCCTCTGCCTCAAGGAGAACAAACCTGGCTAAAAATTTCAGACAGAAACTCATCAAGAAGGGGTTTGGATGGTTTCTGGTTTTGGGGGTTTTGTTTGTTTGTTTGTTTTTGTTGTTGTTTATGTAGGAATAATGGAGGTGAGATTGTAATGATAATTACAATAATTAAGAAGAGATTATAATGATATAGAATAAAGAACTTAATGTTTCTAGGTCATGGCTGTCCATGGGTAAATTTATTTAGCTAGGTTTTGTCTTTAGTTGTTAGTAGATGTAATGCTGCTCTTGCATTTTATTAACCACAATAACTCTTACATATAGTATTATATGATATATTTGCATTTTGTAATATTCTCATTTTCTTCTATAGTTTTTTTCTCATTTCTCTTATTTTGTATGTTTTCAACTAAAAGCAGATATTAAAAAAAAAAGAAAAAGAAAAAGCATGTGTGAAAACTTACATCAACTCAGGCACACTGGAGGGTGGGAGAACAAAATCTGATTCCTGAAGTGTTCCTGAATGTGCTGTGAGTAAATGTAATAGACAGATGAGAAAAATTATGCTGAAAAAAGATATATTGAACTCATGATGATAAACCTGGCTCCATGTGTGGTTCTCTGGTAGCTCAGCAGAGATTCAATTCTTCCTCCAGCCTAATCTAAACACTAACTGTGGGGACTGAGAAATTTGACTTGGTTTGAGGTACATAAGTAGCTTTAAATATACATATTAAGTATTCACCTTTATACATAAATGTGACCTCTATCTTGTCCTTTGTAAAAAGGGGCGGGGGGGAGAGGAAAATCTTCTGAACCAGTTTTTATACCAGGACTTAATAAGGGACAGTGAAAATGGAAATTGTAAATGGGTCTGTTAATTGCATGAAGCAGCTGCTGAGACTAGCAATGTGCTTATCTGCTTTGCCTGCATGGGGACTGGGAGGGTGGATTTGCAGAGACTTCAGATGCTGTGATCTTTTGTCTGCTGTTCCGCACTGTGTGGTGAGACACACCGTGGAACACATGGTGGTGTCTGAACTATGTGTGTGGAGCAGGATGTACATGTGTGAGAGACATAGTCTACTTTTGCTCTCCTCCTTTGTTGCTTAGTCCTACCATTGCAGACCAAAACCCCAGGCAGCTCTTGGTTGTTAGGAATTTTAATGTAGTTTGCAGACAACCATTTTAAGCAGCTAAAAATGATGTGTCAGGTTCTATTTAAATGAGGACATTTAAATAGCTATTGCAGGGGACAGTTCTGTCTCTTGTTCCCATCTTCTCTTGCAAGGCAAGAGTCTTCATTTGTTTGTTTATTTAGGCACAAGACTATTTTTCTTTCCTGGAATCTCAGATTTTAAAGACTGGTGTTTAAAGAAATACAAATGCTATAATGGAAGTAGCAATCCTTCACTCTGCTTCCATCACTCTGTGAGATTTCTTTTTAGGTTCTCCTGAAGTGATCGCACTAGGAGAGGGAAGGAAAGGGAGGATGCTTGTTGGCTCTCATTTGACTTCATTTGGGCTGACCACTAAATCAGCTGCTTCTGAGTTTTATCTCTTATTGTGAGAAAACTGCTATAGAGTGTCAAAGCACTGGGTGATGCTGCTGGGTTGTTCTTGGTTTCGGACTTTTGGTTGGTTTTTTTTTTTTTTTTCCCATTAAAAGTGTATAAGGACATCGTTCCTAAGCTATGGTGCACCTCAGAAACAGCTCTCTGATTTGCTTCTGAACCACTTACAGAGCCTTGAGAAATACACAGCAGGACTAATCAAACTGTGTGTACAGTTTGCATTGAGGTGTACAAAAACAAATGAGAAAATGTGGATGAGGTAGCTATTTCAGTAAATATTTATTCTAAATTTCTTATAATTTTAAAATACTCTGTTCAAAAATCAGTCGGCTCATCTGTAGGAGCTGAGTGAGACGTGACTGTGTCCCATATATTTTAGTTTTATTGGGGAAGCAGAATTACACCATCAGGGGCATCAGGAGCACATGGGCAAAACTGTATGCCTGAAGCTAACAGCACTCAAGACTGAGACTGAAATCAACATTCATTTTTGAGACTGAAATTTCACAAGTGAGGAAGAATATTCACATATCTTTCTGAAGTAAATTTCCACTGGAAAAAGATAATTCTTCCCAATACCTTTAGAGTGTGCCTTCTCCCATTCCCCATCAAGATTATGACAGAATTCTTACACAAGCTAGCTAGCTATCAGTGGTTGTAGCCTGCAACCAGATCTCAGTAATTGCAATTTCTGCCATCTGCTGTTTGCATACCAGAAGATTTCCTTGGGAAACTGTTGAACAGCAATTAGTAGCTCTCACTTAAAAATTTAGGTCTATATTTAGTTCTTATTTTCTCCTTCTTTATGGATTCCTACTACGATTGCCAGTGTAGATAGACTTTTGTTTCATAATGTAATTTCTTTGGGTTGGTTAACAGACATTGGTCAGTTTATAGCATCATAGGATCATTTAGATTGGAAAAGACCTTTAAGATCACCAAGTTGAACTATTAACATAATACTGCCAGATCCATTCATTAACCATGTCCCTAAGCACCACATCTACCCAACCTTTAAATACATCCAGGGATGTTGACTCTCTGGGCAGCCTGTTCAAATGCCAGACCACCTTTTGGTGAATTAACTCTACCTAATATCCAATCTAAACCTGCCCTAGTGCAACTTGAGGCCATTTTCTCTTGTTCTATCAGTTGTCACCTGGGAAAAGAGACAGCCCCCATCTGTCTCCATCCTCTTCTCCAAAAGTTGTGGAGAACAACAAGGTCTACACCTTGTGGTGTAGTAGGTCCCTGACCATTTTCCCTTGGAGTATAGATTGTAAAGGCTTGGGCTTCCTTTTGCTCCCTATTCCTATCTTCCAGCTCAGGGAATGAGGTTCCCAGAGAACTGGTTTTACTACTAAAGACAGAAGCAAAGAAGGCTTTAAGTATCTCACAGTTTTCCTCATATCTTTTTTTGTCAGTGTTTTATTCCTCACATCTCATAAAGGATGAAGAATCTCCTTAGCTTTTTTTTTTTTTTTTTTTTTGCAAATATATTTATAAAAACATTTTTGTTGTCTTTTACAGCAATAGTCAAATAACATTCTAGTCTGTGCTCTGGCACTGCTAATTTTCTAATTTTCTTCCTGCATAATTTTATAATATCCTCGTAGTCCACCAGGATTGCATGCCCCCTTTTTCATTGCTGCCTGCCTGAAGAATTAGTACTGAAGAGTAATCTGAGGGCTGTATCAGGGTAGGAAAATGTTTTCTTGACATCATGGAGGCAGCAGACTTCTTCAAAGATGTGGGTCCAGTGTGCCTTGGTGACTAAGTAGAATAAACAAAGATAAAACAGCAGCAGGCATTAAGCAAGCTTTCAAATTCAGAAGCTACTAAGTCAAGATAGCTGTAGAAAATCTAAAATGTGTCCCATGAGAAATGTGCAAACATTAACAGTTGAATAAAGAGGTTTATCTTGTGAAGGAAATTATTTATTAAATTAACATTTTATCTTCTTTTCCCAATCATTGTGATAAAAATCAGACAGGTGGATGATATGAAAATACACCATTGGTGTAAATATTAAAGGCTTAGAGGAGACTGCGGCACACTCAATCAAAACCTCTCATAACTCTTAAACTGGTGGCCTCAACTTTGGTGGTACAAGGGGGGCCTGAAAGGAAGGTGGCACTTCTCAGTGGCATTTCTCAGTGGTATCATGTTTAAGGAGATTATTACTGGCCCTGCATCCAGCCCTGACTTCTTTGTCAGGCTTTGCAAATTAATTAAGGTGTAGAGTTGGTGTGTCTGGCCAATGGAATATTTTGGAGTCACAAAGAAAGTGTAGCTGGAGACTGAGAAGCACCATTTTTGGGAGGCCCTTCAGTGTGGGGCTAAGGAGCGACTTGCGGTGTGTGATGTGAACTGGCCCGTGCACTGCACATGTATTGGAGCATGTTGTGTTTTCATTCTGATCAGATTCTCTCATTAAGGGAACTACTTGCTCCAACCAGGAGTCTGTGTGCAAACTAGTACGTATGCAATGTGAATACTGAGAGGCCAAGGATTGTGCAGTGAAACAGAAAGGGAAATTATTTGGCTAGGTAGATAGGAATTGTGTGTGGGGCTAGAAACTAGAATAAGTGCTTTCCCAGGTAGACCGCTCCACCGCCAGGAAAACTGGAAGTACAGTGTATTCCATGACATAAAGTCATGGATTCTTTGGATTTAGGATAATTTAATTGCTGAGGTGTTGGAGCTGCTTGGCTTCTGAGTTACCTGTCCCCAGTGAATGTGGTGTCCTAAAAACAGCATGTACAAGGCAGAATACAGAAGAGTGTTGCTTAAATTTTACAGAAAATTCATTAAACCTGACACATTTTATATTAAAAAGTCACTTATAAATTCTCGTTTTCCATTAAAAAGGTAGTTTCAGCAGAAAATTCTTAACCACTTACGATATGAAAAAAATATTACTATTCATGTTAGTTAAGGTTAGATGATACAGAAACTAAGCTTGTCTCAAAATGAAAGAATGTTTAGAGATAGAATTTATGTCAGTGCTTCTGTCCATGGGAATGAAAATTAACATTTGATCATAACTCATAATTTGGGTTTGGTTTTCTTCTGTAATGGTTTAAAATAATCACACTGTCTCAGTCATCACTCTTTGGAAGTTACAGATGAGATTTTAAAGCCATACATATAATGATTTATATGTATTACAGTGAATGACAAGAACCTCCTTTAAATCTGTCGAACTTAATTTTCTGCTCTGTGGAGCACAGTGATCGAGACAGTGAAGCTGAATGATGTTTTACACTGTGCATACTGCCAGCTGCCAAAAGCCTGTGGCATTAGCTGAATCCACAGTAAACCCATGGACAAGTAGTCAAGAAGATGCAATGCATAATTCTCTCTTGGCTGTGCTTCCAAGGGAACTTTGGGCATCATTTTGCAGTGCTTACAATGGCAAAGCAGTGGCATTCTTGATGAACAGTTTGGCAGAGCTGTACCCAGCTGTTCCAAATATTGGTGGATGCTACTGAGTGGTTAGGAGTCATACTTTCTTTGGACCTCTGTAACATCACAATCATAACTAGGATCAGTATTGTGTTTGATTGTAGTCCAACTGTATCCCAAAGGGAGTATATAGCACAATAATTAGCTAACAAAATGGTTATCTGGTATTCAGATTCTTATAGGTTGTTCTGTTGGGAAGAAAAAGTGATCATTGCTTATAATAGTCAGCGCACCGTCATTTGTTTGCAGAACAAACCTTCATAAAAATTATATCTTCCTAAATAAAAGAAGAGTAGGAATAATAAAGGGAGTCTCTTTATTCTAAAAATTCTCCTTAGTGCCAAGAATATGCTTAAAATGCATTCTCTGAGCTTTCTTCTATGCTTGTATTGCTAGTGTTCCTCTGATTCTCTTTTTTTTCCCATTGCCTTTTTTGGCCACATCTGTGGTACTTTTGTCTTTGGTTTTGCTTTTTTTTTTTTTTTTTTTTTTTTTGCATATATAATAGTACCAACAATTTCAAATTGCTTTTAACCACTGGGAGAATCCATCTTGTTGCTTTACAGAACAGCACCAGAGCATCATCTGCATGAATTAGAATGGTAATTTCTTCTGTTTCTATGGAACCTTAACTTCATGTTACGCTTAGAGTGAATTCTTACTATTCCTCCAAACCCACAGATTTTGGACTCAATAGCTTTGATATCTAACTACTCTTGCTGTTTGCTTTTAATATATGGCAGGTTCCTTTACAATTGAGTTCAAAATTCAAAAGACTGATTGTATCAGATTAACACCAAATTCATGTGTCCAGGATAGTTCATAACATTCATCTTCTAATCTTGGGGATTTTTTCTTCTCTGGAACTTCTCATTTAAACATGAGATTGAAGAATTTTTCTCCTTGAGAGTTGTAATTTTCATGTTCTTCTATAAGTACTCCATATGTGTGACACCTCTGTTGAAAAGTAGTCATGCATGTGATCTCTTATACTCCCTGCATTTGTTACTCAAAGTAGAACAGACAGGTAAAGTATTTCATTTTGTTTTACTGCAATCAGAAAGCAATATCATCTTTCTCATCACAAAACTAGCAGGGGAAGAATTAAGCTGTATGTTGCTGATTTGATTCTTAGTGACAGAGCTACAAAATAAATACATGAATAAAACATTGTTATAAATGCAGTAGCATCAAAGCTGCCTTTGTATCATGTAGAGGGGTTTGTATTGTTAAATTGTATAAAAATAATATTTTAAAATCTTCTTTGAAAGCTGAATTTTGATAAAAAGACTTTTTTCTATTGTATTTTTAAACTGTTTACTTTTCCAAGACCAAAATTTTGGATTATGCTATGAGGAAAAAAAGTATTTCTTTAAGGACATAACAAAAAAAACCCAAAAAAACAAACAAACAAAAACCACTGTTGCTATAGGGCATGAGAAAGCACAATGCAAGCTACCTGCCACTTTGCAAGGTAAAAGAGAAAGTTTATTTTCTGACTCTAACTTTTATACTTTTCCAAAGGTGACAGTGGATTGGAGAGTGAATGGGCCACCTCTCCAAAGACATTGGACAAAGCACTAGTACATCAAGTCTCTCCACCCCCATGAAGGAATGCAAAACAACACGTTATTTAAAGAAACTGCGTGGGAAAGTTTCCCAATAGAATGTAAACTCAGAAGGCTTTAGAAAAACTCAAGAATCAGGGCAACAATACACAATCATTCAATCATTTCTTTGTGAGTTATCTTTTTGAGAACAGTGGATTCTTTGTCTGCCTGGAGTGAAAATACTTGCTCCACAAATATGCAGAGCAGATGTGTTTGGGTTTTTTTTGATAACTTGAGCAGTGGTTGGAGGTGAGCCCTCTTAGTGTGATTTGAAAGAAGACAATACAGTTTATGCAGAAGTTCAGATCCCGTAATCTCATTTTAATCCTGCCCCAGTCTCTCCTGTGTAGCTCTGGTCTTGCTGCCTGATTTCTCTGTGCTTTCATTTTTCATTTGTGTGCCTTTTCCTAAATTGTAGATTGTAGTATAGGATACAGCAGCATGTAATATAATGCAGATCAGCACTCCTGTGGCTTAAGTGCTTCATGGGGTATGTAGTACATTTTTCAGGAGTGATTTTGCTAGGTGATTGTGCACGGTCTATTTTAAAAAGTGCTAGAAACTGGACTAAATATACTATAGCATCCACTGAAATGTGATAAAACTCTTCACACTATAAAACTGGGATAATCTCTGAGTTTCTTTCCTATTGCTACTGATCTTTTCCAAAATTAAACTTGTACCCATGTAAATTTATATATACAGTATATTATATATACACATTATACGTAGATGTGTGTATGTATTGTTTCCTTACAGATAACTTGTTTCAGTCTCTTATGTAACTTCTGCTTTTTAAATTTCTCTCTGGATCCATTGCCACAGTTGGGCAGTTGGGGTTTTGGAGTAAGAGATGGGAAATATCCTGATGGAGATCTACAATCTAGTTTTGTCAGAGCAATATGCTATGCAGCATGTCTTCACTTTCCTAATGCCAGAGTGGGAAAGTGCACAACTGGTCACTGTACTGCCATAACTCTCTGAGTGGGATGAAAAATGTAATTATCCATTGTTCTCTGGATAGAATCATAGAACACTTTAGGTTGGAAAAGACCTCTAAGATCATTGGGTCCAACCATTAATCAGCACTCTCAATGAAATAAAGTCCAATCTAAACTTCCCATGGTGCAACTTGAGGCCATTTTTTTCTTGTACTGTCAATTGCTACTTGAGAGAAGATAATGACCCTCACCTTGACTACAGCCTCCTTTCAGGTAGCTGTAGAGAGCAATAAGGTCTCCCCTGAGCCTACTGTCATCCAAGCCAAGAAACCTCACTTCCCCCAGCTGCTCCTCATAGGCCTGGTGCTCCAAACCCTTTGGAGGCTCCTTTGGCCTTCTTGGGACATTCTCCAGTGCCTCAATGTCTTTCTTGGAGTGAGGCACTGAAAACTGAACTGGTTTTGAGGTGCAACCTTACCAGTGCTGAGTACAAGGAGATGATCCCTGCCCTAGTCCTACTGGCCACACTATTGCTGGTATGAGCCAAGATGCCATTGGCATTCTTGGCCACCTGGGCACATTCTTGGCCACCTGGGTAATTTCAGCTGTTGGCCAACACTCCCAGGTCTCTTTCCACCACACAGCTTTCCAGCCACTCTGCCCCAAGGCTGTAGTGCTTTATGGGGTTATCATGGCCAAAGCACAGGACCTGGCATTTGGCCAAGCTAAACCTCATCAACTGACCTCAGCCCATTCATCCAACCAGTGCAGATCACTCTGTAGAGGCTTTCTACCCCACTCAGATCAACACTCCTGCCCTGGTGGTGTTTGTGAACTGACTGAGGGTGCACCCAAATCCCCTTGTCCAGATAATTAATAAAGACAATAAACAGGCCAGGAGTGACCCCAGTACTGAGCTTTGGGAAACACCACTTGTGACTTGATGCCAGCTGGATGTAACTCTGTTCACCACTGCTCTCTGGGCCCAGCCATCAGCCGTTTGTTTACCCTCTGAATAGTGCCACCATCCAACTAATGGGCAGCCAGGTTCTCCAGTATAATGTTGTGGGAGACAGTGGCAAAAATGTTATTAACGTCCAGGGAAACAACATCCACAGCCTTTCCTTCACACACCGATCAGATAAAGGAAGGAGATCAGGTTGGCCAAGCAGGACCTGCAGTTCACAAACCCATCAGCAGTGCCTGATCCTGTGGCTGTGGGATGGCACTCAGGATGTTCTGCTCCATGACCTTCTCTGTCAAGAGAAGTCAGACTGACAGGCCTGTAGTTCCTTGGATCCTCCTTCTGGCCTTTCTCATAGATGGGTGTCACATTGGCCAACCTTCAGTCAACTGGGACCTCCCCAGTCAGCCAGGACTGCTGATAAATGATGGAATGTGGCTTGGCAAACACTTCCACCAGCTCCCTCAGTGTTCTTGGGTGGATCCTCTCCAGCCCCATGGGCTTGTGTGCCTAAGTGGTATAGCAAGTCACTGACCATTTTCCCTTGGATTTTGGAGGCTTCATTTTGCACCCCTCCCTGTCTTACAGTTCAGGGGGCTGGGTATCCAGACAAAAGGCCTTATAATTAAAGACTGAGGAAAAGAAGGTATTTATTAAATACCTCAGCCTTTCCCCTAAGCATTATTAAAAGCAAAATATAACACAGGCACTCCCACCCCGCACTGTGGTAAATGACTTTATAACAGAGTTAAACACTCTAATTTGTTCCTAATCTAATTTATTCAGGGTAGACCCAACACTGAAGCTGGGTTTTTTTAGGGGAGCCTGAGTCTCATTTGCATTAATATACATTCACACTTCTCTTTGGCAGTAAAGAAATTCAGTACATAGGTGCGCTGACCCTAAACATATGTGAGGAAAGCCCTGTGTAAATGCAAACAGGGTCCTATAGGTTTAATCTGGTGAAACATTTGTATCTCAGGTATAAACTATGCCTCCTTTAACATGAGGCTAACATGAGGTTGCTGTTCTTTGGTTTAGCAGATCGTCTGTGATAAAGTCAAACTAAATATTCATGTTTTCATAGTGCTATGTAGGTGCTTTCTTTTTTCCCTGGCATTCAGCTTTGTCCTATTTTAATTTTTAGCGTGATTTTTTGGGGGTTTTGTGACTTGCTACCACATAACCTTCCTTATTTATGAAATACCTCTGTCCATTGCAAAAAAGCCCCCATACTATGCTTTGAATTAAATGTGGGCTAGGAAGGAGAGTTACTTGAAATATTACAGAGTTTATTTCTTTAACTAAAATGAAGCTAGCCTCATTTTAATGAAAAAGAATAATTACCAAACTGAGCATTTATGTCCTCATAAATGGTAATGGGCAAGTTGTGAACAGCATATCAAATTTTGTAGTGGTGATATTGTCAGTCAATGAAGCCTCAACCAAAGCCATATCATATTAGATTGTCCTAAAATGTCATTAAAGGGCAATATAATTTTCTCTCTTTCTCCATTTTGTCACTTCTGTGGAAGAGATGTGTCTGAATAAAAGCTTTTTTAATATTTTGTTAATCTAGCTTCATTTACTGTTTCCACATTTCAGTGTTTAAAATATCTTAACCACCTGTATGTGTTTAATGGTGATGTCCACATGCTGGAAGAAATATGTTGTTCCAAGGCAAAGTGAAGAGACTCGCAGTGCACATAACCCAGAAACCTGGTTTTGGCCATCTGCACGGGCCAAGAGCACTCCTCCTACTTGTTCCTGAAGGCAGAAGGGTGGGTGCATGTCTGGGAGCAACAGCTGCAGCTCCAGCTGGGGGGTCTGCAACACCTATCCCAGTGGTACCTAAAGGGGACCTACAAAAAAGCTGAAGAGGGACTTTTCACAAGAGCATGTAGTAAAAATTCCCATAGGACAAGGTGGAATGGGTTCAGACTGAAAGAGGATGGATTTAGATATAAGGAACAAATTCTTTACTGTGAGAATGATGAGGTACTGGGACAGACTGTCCAGAGAACCTGGAATGCCCCATCCCTGGCAGTATGCAAAGCCAGGTTGAATGGGGTTTGAGCTGCCTGGTCTTAATGTAAGGTGCCCATGGTAGGAGGATTGGAACTGGATGACTAACTTTAAAGGGCCCTTCCAACCCAAATAATTCTATGGTTCTATTTATTTGGATGTCATTGGCTTTCTGCAGTTAAATGGATAAATTCTGCACTTATTACCTAGAAAAAATACATAGCTGAAATATAATTATCATTGGAACAATGCTTACTTTCATTAGGAACATGGATAATACAATCACAGAAAACCTGACAGATATTTTTTCAATCTATTGCCATAAATGTAGAATTTGTGATTTACTCATTAAAAACAAGTTTAAAATTATCAAAGTGGGCTATTTTTATAGGTGGGTTTGGATTGGTATGATGATTGCAGCTGAATTGTCAGTAAGAATGTCTGTGAATAAGATGATGACATTTGATTTGCCTAGACTTAGAGCAGTACCTTTTTGCTGACACCTGCTTCATTATGAGAGAAGTTATAACTGTCACAGCTGCCGCAGATTTAGTTCTTGTTTTATTATTAATGGGTTCTTAACTGAGCTTTTTTTCTCGTGGACTGGTGGCTGCAAGGTGATGATAAATATGCAAGTGAATGTGGTCCTCTGAGGACAACGACTTGAATGCTCCTGTATTTTAACTCTGCTCTTGTAGGAAGTTGCTAGTAATGGGTTGACAGTTTGTCCTTTCTGTATGTGGGGGGAAGTTTTGAGGCACAGCTTTCAATTACAGTGTTGACTTCAACACTTCTGCAGCTTCTTTGTAGCTGTTTTTAGATGCTCGGAGAAGGAGGCTAATTTGAAAGAGCATCAAACCTTGAAGTCCATGTACTTCCTCTGTACTTTGGCAGGTAGAATCAGCAGGGAGCAGAAGAGTAGTTGAAAATAAGTGTAGCTGGCAATGTCTTGAAAGTTTTATTGCCAGATAATTTTCCTTCATCTATCTGGCTATTAACACATACTGCTAAGCATACAACTCTATGGTTGATTTGAAAAACTATATTCTAGGTTTCTTTTGCTGACCCCAGTAGGTTTTTGCTCTACATATGGCTGAAAGCTCAAAAAGAATGTGTAGATTATATTGATTAAAAATGAATTGTGGAAAAATGTGTCACCTTAAGAATTTGAAATACTGTCTCTCTCCTCATGCTTTTAGTCCCTGCTGCCTTTTTTCTTTTCCTTGTTCCTCATTTCCTGCCTTTTGAGAGAGAGGGTGGAATATAATTAACAAGACTGAACAAGTTCGTGTAATTAAAAGCCTCAAATGTGAAACATACTCGATCAGTTCACTTCTTTGTTAGAGTTCAATTCTGAAGCTGGAGCATCTGAGGTTACTCCTGCAAATTAGCATTATGGCCAGCATTGGGAAAAGCATTTATAGTAGACAGTTAATGTCTTTTCATAAATGTTCAATAACTGGTCCCCAGCATGGGAAAATCAACTAAGTATTCTAGTCCATCCTTTTTTTCCAGCCTATTTCTTTTCATGGAGTGCATTCACTTAAAATTATCTTTTAAAACTTACTTGCTATAGATAGTAGTCAGGAATCAAAGGTAAACTTGCTGTAACATTGTCTGAACTTGTTCCTGATAACAAAAAAATTAAATACCCTTTAAAGCTTGGTAGCCTTAATATCATTTCCACCTGAACATATCATCATGGAAGAAAAAGACACAATGATATGCATTTTTGCATTTGGTTCAGCTGGTGGCTCCTTTTTTTGGTCACACTGTGGCCTTACTAAATGTAGGTTTTTGGTGAAGGCTATTCTACTCCATCTTAAGCACCAAAATGCTTGTAAAATTGAGATAAGTGTGATAGTTTATGTCATGTATTTGTTGTAGAAATCACAATTAATAAACTGTTGATACGTATCTTGGTTTTGAGGATTAGTGGAAATTAGATATTCTCTGTATTTCTATTGCTCTGGCATTAATGATTTTGGCTATTGGTAGTGAAGCTAAAGAGGCAGCATTTAGCTCAAATGTTCTTGCCTCAACCTTGCAGTAATACTAAATCAAAACAGCAAAGCCTTTGATGATTGTTTTGTTGCTTTTGAAAGGAAATACTTTGACCTTATTTAGAAATACTTCATTTAGCATCTACGCAAAATCCATTAGCTGCCGTAGAACATCCAAAATCCATTAAATCCATATTTTCCTAATTTAAAAAACTCCCCAAATTGAGACATCACTACATAGTTTTCATGTAGTTAGCAAACTTCTAGAGAAACTGTTTTCATTACTTTTCTCTTTCAAGATCGTGTGCTTCTGCACTTGTATAAGAAGTATAATAAGAAACAAGAAGCAAGGGGAAGTGTAAATAGCCATAATATTCAAATATGTAAGACTGTTTCACTGAGAAAACCAGTGCAATTGTTGGCTTCAGAAAGTGAATCAATTTATAAATTTTGCACTTCATCTCATTTCAAAAAGCTTTTGTCTCTTTCTGACTCCTCCTGATATTAATTCCTGATCAAATGTTTAGGTAGGGTTGATACTTTAGAAAAAAAAGAGAAAGATTTTCACAGCAGTCCCCATTGTACTTTGTAGGGGAAAGTAGTGGCTTTTATTTATAAACATGTTCTATAATGAATAAAATATTTATAAAAATTATAATAATTTATAATGCATTTACATGCTGTATAACCACTTGGAGATAGGGTTATTTTGTGTCCTTAAGTCAGAAGAGGTATCTGCATATAGCTACAGAAACAGAAGCCTAGGCCTCCTTTTGCCTCAAGTATCCTTCCAGCTAACAATTATTTCATCCTCTCCTTCACTTATTTCAGGAAGTTTCTACAGGTTCTGTTACGAGAAACCTGCTGGCACCAGGGGTGAGAGCTGCCCACTGATACATGGGAAGCTCCGTTTGTGGAAGGAAGGACACTGGGGGTTTTAAGGGTTTTTTTGTTTTTTTTTTCCTGTGCTCAAGTTACAAACCCCAACCTATAAAAAGTAAACTTGAATAATGCACTATCTTGGAAAAAATGGAAAGTTGGGAGCCGTGGGTTTGGAGTCTCTCAGTGAAAAGACATTGGGATTTTTGCAGGTGTAGCTTTACCAGGTATTTTGATACTAGTCATCAAAAATTATATATTTAATTAAAAAGTTAAAAAGGCTTGCAGATCTTAATGTGAATACTTACAAAAAGTAATTTTTGTCTTTATTTGTGATTCTATAGATAAGTTTATCATGGGTTATATTTTTATTTCATTAATATAGATCATTTTTGTACATCCTCTTCAATATTTATCCAAAGTTATTCAAACAGGCTATATAAAGTAGATGTCATTGTAAGTAGAAATAGTCAGAACTGAGTGTTGCAAGAGGGATCATCAGCTAAAATGGACAAACTCCATTAGAGTGTTTTCTGTGGGAAAATGGATGACAGAACTTTCTCCTAATATAGGCTTGTGTGTCATATGTAACCCGTAATACAATTTAAATCTCTTCTTGCAGATCTAAATATGATATAAATTATATTATTCTATTTAAAAACAAAGTATTTCTTTTAGAGATCTTGCAACTACCACCTCCCTTTTTCTTGATCTGATAAAAATAGATTTAAAGTCCTGGAGAGTTCAATACTTTTTCATGCTCTTAAAGCAACAAAAGACCTGCTATTGGTGTACAGATGGCATCAAAAACTGCTAACAGCTTTCAAGATTCCTTCAAGGACAATTACTTCTAAGCCTTTATGAAAATAAGAAAAAGCAACTTTCTCAACACCATTTTTTTCTGGCTAATAATTAGAAGATTTAGAGCTGCCAGCCAGGTGGTTTTAGCTGTGACAGCTGGAAGTATAACTTCTTTCTTAATTTTACTCTCTGCTAATCAAGTGTTTCTGAACCTCTTTGTAAATTGTGGGGTTTTTTTCTTCTACAGAGTAAATGCTGCCTTATTTTCTCTTCTTTTTGTCCTTGTTCTCCTTCAGACAAAGCCTTAGCCATGCAGGAGAAAAAAAAAAAGTTTTGTAGAATCTGTTTTTCTTTTTTATGAAGTTTTGCTTTATGTTTCAAGTGAGCAATGTAAGCCTCACCACATTTTCCTCCCAGCAAGTGGATACGCCTTAAAAGAACAGTAAGAACCCACTAACTTTGTTTGCCCCTTAAATTAAGAACAGAAATTCCCAATACCATTACTTGCTAAAGCAAATGATAGTCTTAATGCAAAATTCTCTGGAGAAGAATCAGAGAAACCAAGTACTTTATGGCAGATAATCATGATACTTGAGAAGCCAATAAGAAGTACCAATAAACTCTGATATGATGGTAGAATGAAAGTGCCCATTCAAGCTGTATGGTTAAAGTCAGTTTCCATGAGCTGAATCTGGTCCTTCACAAAGACAGCAAATGTTACAGAATCACAGAATGTCCCGAGTTGGAAAAGGCCCATCAGGATCATCAAGTTCAGCTCCTGGCCCTGCACAGGACACCCCAAGAATACCACGTACGGAGAGTGTTGTTCAAATGCTTCTCGAACTCTGTCAGGCTGGTGCTGTGACCCCTTCCCTGGGGAGCCTGTTCCGGTGCTCAGCCACCCTGTGGGTGAAAAACCTTTTCCTTCCCTGACTCAGCTAATGGGGAATAACACAGCATGGCAAAATTCCAAGTGACAAAGCTTCCCAAGTGAGTTCCAGTCCAAATCTGCATGAGAACATGACAGACCTTCGTGCATTTAGTCTTGAATCACATTTGAATTACATCACAGATTAATGCTGCTCTTGTTTGTGAGTGTAGTGGAGAAGATTGCTAAGTGTTTCTTTCTTATAGGAGATATAAATCTACCACTTTTTCAAACTGTTTATCAAGATCCCCTTCCAAACTGTGCCTGATTTATCCTGGCACACCTGTAAACTTCCTCTCCATTGCATATGCCCAGCATGAGAATGACCACCTGCTTTTGCTCGACGTGGTTGTTGCCTTCCCAGATTAAGCATTCTGAGCAACTGAGGTGCAGCACTCATGCACAAACCAGCCCTGTTGTGTACCATGGCACCAAAGGCTCGCCTGCAGTACAGTATGACCTAGGATGTATGATAGCTGTTTTCCCTGATGCTGAGTGAAAGCCACCGAAGTCAAGGGGATAAATGAGTTTGAAGAGCCCTCACTAAGAAGAGTCCATCTAGGGGCAGGTTTTGTCTTGCTGATGAAACAGGTATTGAGGGTCTTTTGTCTGTCCCAGAGGATTGTCATTTTTTGACTGCATTGGTACACCTCATTGGAGCAATTCTTTTGACCTTGATGCTCACACCGGTCACCTCCAGCAATTCCCTGCCAGCCAGGACCATTGCATACTGCTCCCACTAGCTGCCTTCCCTGCCAGTTGTTCTTTCTTTGTCGGCTGCTTTGATCCATCAGCCAGTCTGCCGTTATCTCCCCATCTGTTCATTTCCACTCTTGCTGTTCTCTCCTCCCCAGCCACATTTCTCTGCAAGCCCTATAGGGTTGCAGTTCTTTTAGAAAGGATACACTTATATTGATCAATCCACCTGGAGCCTTCCTTTTTTTCTTTTTTTTTTTTTCTTTTTTTTTTTTTTTAAGAAGAAAGGCTCAACTCCTTCTCATTATTCTTTTAGTATAAACTCATTTTTCCATCAAGGAACTAAGCTACTGCATTATTTTAAGGTAATTTATCCAATCTAAACACAGGTTAGCTGTTTATGCTTTCTAGATATGTTTTCCCCAATGTACCATTTACTTATGCTTAACAGGAATCTTGCCAAGAGCTGCAAGAATTACCTAATCCATGTGTGAATCGAGTTTGATTAGCTGAGGCTTTTGATCGATTATAGGCAGCTTCCTTTACTGACCAAGGTCAGCACAGCCCCTATGAACTCTCCACTGAAGTCTCCAGAGGAGAATAGAAATTTACTTCATATCTTCTGTGCAGAAGACTGATCATACATCTCAGTGGGATGACTGATTTTTGTTATTTAAGAGTGCGACAAAATGTACATTCATTTTGTGATATTATAGTTAGGTCCTGTTTTGTGGAAACTTCAACAGTTGAATTTCGCTTAATTTCTGTCCTGAATTTGTGCAAATTAGCATCCCTGTATTTCTGCAGTGTGTTATACACATTTGTAAGAGAGCTGCAGCTTTCAGACAATTTCTCTGTTTATTTGAGTGTCTTTTGAATTATTTTCATGGCCTCCAAAATGCTTGTAATCCCTCCCAGCTTAGTGTGATCTCTGAATTTAATAAAATATACTCCTTGTTCTATCATCTAGCTCACTGATAAAAACAATAATACCACACAGTACATTGTCTCTTGTGAACTTCACACAAGTAATCCTTGCATTTGTCAGTGATTAGATGCTGTTATCAATAGCTGCAAGCCTGTTTTAGTGTTGTTTGCCTTATACCTCATCTCCTTTTTTGCCTGTGAGGATATCATTTAGTAACTGACTTATTTATGCACATCTTTTTTTAAACTTTAAGATCCTTTCATTTTCAAGCATGTTGCTTCATTATTTTGGAATAAAACTTGCACTCTTGGCTTTGGGGTTTTTTTTTTTGGGCCCTAGGATTCATCACCGTACTTCTTTCCTGTTACTCCGAAGCTGATATTTTAGCGGATGTGCACTTGTGCTGGTTTGCAGCTGTAGGAACAAGGGTCTCATATGGCACAATGGAGTGCTTCCACCTGTTTGTGCCTTTGATTTGCTTTTAAAATGTAAATTTTTTCTATGTTTAGAAGAGCTGTTCAGTGCATCTTAGCAATTAAAGCTGACACAATTGTATGTAAGTGCCAGAAGAAATCTTTTTAATACACAGTAAATAATGTCAGTGTCAGATATAATAGGTGGGTATGGTGTGCTTGTCTGTGGCATCCTTCTCATTTTGAGTCAAAGTGAAAACGAGATGTAGGGAACATATGATTGATGAATCTATTTTTTCTTCCTGTTGAGTAGCAGTTTTATTTAAAATTACTTAGCTGATTTTCTTTTGTTCACATTTTCGCCTGAAACCGAAAATTTTTCTTGTAAATTTTTCTGTTAGTGCTACCTAGAAACATAAAGTTCCTATAGCTGTTCGTAAGCATTTCTGCTACTGAGGAAACCCTGGAAAGAAATTTTGCTTAGAGCACTTGATACTCTTAGTCAATGTGCAATTCTTACTATCTCCCTTGAAGTGCTGTAGTGCTTCCCTTCACGTTTAGTCAGCTTCAATTGCTAAATATAGGTATGGAATCGCTACTGCTCTTGCTCAGTAAGGGTGGATTATTTGGCATGGTAGTTTAAAGTGAATATTTCTTCACTCCATCAGGCACAGAGACTTCAGTGTTCCATGGCCATCTGTGGAAAATAAGGAATCAAGGCCCTTTTCCAGGTGCAGCAGTGGGAGATACAGCATGGTTCTTGGTCAGGAGTTGATATGTCTGTCACAATGGTGACAAGATTAGATTTGATCCAAATTTAATGCAACCATGAAATTCTGCTCTAAGGAAACATGAGATTTATAAATGAATTATGGGGAATTAGTAGTTATGCAGCTGGAATAGCAGTGTCTATGTTTGGACTCAAAATGAATGGATGTCTGGCAATGTGATGCAGTTACAAAAGAGGCAAGTGTTACTCTGTGAAATGTGGGGAAGTAATTGGTCTATACAACTAAATAAATGTCACTCATGTCTCAGATGTACTGCTGTGCTTAACTGTGGACACTGCACTTTTCAGCAGGAATGTATTTTGGAGGGCAGGAATTATTGTTAGAGATCTAGAACTGTGTCTATGGGGAAATGTTTTATTTTAAATTTAATTTTTAAAAATAAGCTAATTGGGAAGTGCAGTCAATATCTGTTGTTGTATAATGTATTGAAAAAAAGAGGGCAGGCTATGTTTGTGATCTTCCTCACTGAAATATTTAAATATCACACTAGGAAAAAACACTTTCCGAGATGGCCTATATATGTATCCTTCATCCAAGCAAAACAGTAAGCCAGAGTTTTTGTTATGCATTCTATGATTTTTCTTGTCACCCCTTTGTAGAAAATTTCCCCTTCTTTACTTTTTTGGGGACTCTGTTTTTAAGGGTTTCCTGAAAAGAAAATATTTTCATCCTGTAATGAAAATGTCTTTATTACTTTGTGGAACCGGTTTTCCTGTTTTGAAACAGTCTCCTCTATGGAGACTGCTGAGCTGCAGGTTTAAAGGAAAGCCATGAAAACATCCTTAAAACAAAGTCCACTATTTTTCCTCAGCAGAATGAGCAAAATATTAGGTCAGCTAATAAAGTTGAATTTCAGAGAGCATCCATGGACACTGGGAATGTGGATAGGAAGGACTTTCAATAACTTGGTACTAGGGTTATGTTTAATTACCTCTGAATAAGAGACAAAGCTTTATTTTATATTATCTGTTCTAGGAGTAATGGCAACGAAGCTAAAATGTATTCAATTCACCTTCCTGCTACACATTATTCACCATTTCTATTCGTAGTTGCTTTGAAATAGGAGAAGGAATGAGACTTGCATGAAGTCTGAAGGAAGACACAAAACCAGCCAACTTAAATCCCAGATAATATTCCTGCAAAAATCTGGTGCCTCTCATAAATGACTCAATTCAACATTCTGCATCATTCACTATGCAAATGGTTGTATTGAACTGTTATATATTGCACTGTGGTTTTGAGCATTATCTGAGCTGAGAAGGAAACTGCCTCACAAAGCAGCACACACTATCTCAGCTAAAGAATGAAGCTCTTTTTTTCTCCAGTACTGCTTCATAAAGCAAAATAGAGTGGGCAGCAATAAACTGAGCCAAAGAGGTAAAAGGGAAAATAATCACTTCTGTACTGCATCCAAACATCTTTGATTGCTTAATGTCCATCTTATTCAGGGCATATGTTCCTTTCTGCTACAAGGCATAGAAGAAATCAAACAGAAATACCAGCTCTATCCAGATGATTGTTTGGTGAGGAACAGAAGGCGTTCAGTGTTCCGTTATTCTTCTCAGGAATAGCAGGATTCACTCTGTGTAGCACAATAGTATGGGATCCTCAATTTGTTTTTAATTGTTTTGTTCTGAGATGGGGCAGAAGGGGGAATAGAGGAGCCAAAGTGACCAGGTGGATGTGGAGACATCAGTACTTCATTTGTTAGTATTTTTGACCAGGAGCACACACAGTTGTTTTCCTCCCTGTCTGTGATAAACTCCCAAGTTTCCTGGGCATGGTACTTATGGATAGATTAGAGATATCCAGCTAACAAAACAGAAAAACATTTTCTTCCAGGAATCATCATTTTCATGAGGCAATTGATACTAATGTGCATTTTTCTGGAAGTATGTTCCTTAAATCCTTGGAAAATTCTCTGCACAATTATAATGGTTTGGGTGTAAACTGGTATCAACCATCACAAAACTTTCTCTGTTCTCCAGTCTAGAGATTCCTTAAATATAAATTGGGGTTGTTTTTAGTAGATACATGTAATTTCCTGTATATTAGCATAGTATTTCTCAAAATACTTCCAATGGAGAAGCCTCAGTAAAGTTGAAATAAGAAGGTTAAAGCATAAATTGTGGTTGCCAATTTACAACAGCTTGGTTGCAAAGTAATCTGGATGAATAGGGATAAAAAACCATTTGGTGATAGTACAGAGATATTGGAGAGATGTCTAGCTCTCTTGCAGGTTGTCACCTGCATGGTGTAAAATTGTTATCATTAAAGAATCCTGTTCTTGCTCTCTTGCTCTGTTTCAGATCACTTGCTTGAAGTGAGTAATCCGTAAATTTTAGAGCTCTTAAAGAACACTTCCCATCCAGGATTTTCTGAAGAAATTTATTAAGTTGAGAGATCCTGGCTTAGAGTTAGGGGCATGGGTGCATAACATGGGAAGGCAGTAGAGTGTCAGGAAAAAACCCTGCAAAACTAGATGCTGATAAGAACAGGACTGCAGATGGCATGTTCAATGTCCTCCTCTTGGACTCATTATTCAAGTCAATAACCCTTCCTTTCTGGCAAGGAATTGTGAAACCCATAAAGTCAAGCACTTGCAAATTAGGAATATTGAGCATGTAGTTGAATCATATGGGATTAATTTAGGACCTTTGTATATACACATTATGATGCATCTGGTTAATTATATGCTTAGAGAGGCTCTCCTCCCTACTTGCCACAGAACCTTTGCTGGCTCAGAGCTGGATTTACTTTAGGACTGTATTTCGAAGTGGCACCTCGTAGCAAAGTAAAGTAGACGACTCCAAGAGGACTGTGCTTGTAACATGGCTTATTGGGCTTCTACTTTGCCTATGGCCCAGAATTCCTTCTATAGTGCTGGAAAAGTTATGTAGACATAAAGATTCTCAAGCATAACTCCTCACTCAGGGTTGCTTATTTCCTGAGGGCTTTTTAATCAAGAACTGCAGCTTGATTAACTTAAGTTGGGAATATTTATATCTGTAGCTGGGGCCAATTTAATAGGAACTGTGGTCTGAAGGTGAAAAGTGCAATAAAACATGAAGTAATCTGAAAGATTAAGCATAGGCTTTTCAAGTTGGGTTGCCCAAATGGAGCTGACACTTTTGATCATTCTTGTCTTAGTCTTTGTTCTTCTGTTCTCAATGTGTCATGGACATGAAAGAAAATGTGCTCAGTCAGTTGAAAACAATGAGGTAGAGAAAAACATTCATTTGTGTATATATATGACCTTAATTTCCACATATATTTATTTGAAATATGGTTATATCTCATATTATATTATATTGGTCTTCGCTGGTGACAACAGAATAAAGAGTTTTTAAGGATGGGTTAAGGAAAACAGGAGTCTTACTTGTGGGTTGTTGGGGAGTTAAGGGTGAGGAGTGCAGCTTCTTTCTTTTCCTCTTCCCCAGGAATGTCAGACACAGGGAGAAGCATATAATAGAATTGCATAGGATAGATATCCCTGGAAAGACTGAGTCAGGATGCTGTGGGCAGCAGAGGCCAAAGCACTGTTGTTCTTAGACTGCAAAGCCAGGGATGAGATGCATAATTGTTCAAAAGACAGAAGAAAGGCACAGAATAGGAACCTATCTGATATAAATTACTGGTGCTTTTTGGGAGCACTAACCTCTTTATAGTGATTGTACATTTTTTTGTTATTTTTGTTGGGTTTGGTTTTTTGTTTTGTTTGTTTTTTTGTTTGGTTTTTTTTGTTGTTGTTGTTGTTGTTGTTAGTGCTTTGCTTCCCTCTCCCACAGCTTGCAGAATGCTTGCAGAGGAAGGAAGCTACATGGAAACATGTAGATTCAGTGAAAAGGCACTTTATTTTTTGTTTAATTGCCTTGAAAAGTTATTTTGTATGAAGAGCAACAGTAGAAATAAAGCAAACCAAGTGTGGGCAAACCTTGGGTTTTCCCTCTTATGAGAAATAGGTACTCATCTCTCTACCTAATTTTTGAAAGTTCAGTATTACACCTTCTGGACACTGTGTTCATGTGCCTTTGCAAGGATGAGCTGATGCCAGGATTCCCAGGGTGGGATGCTTTTTGTTTTTGACCAAGAGTGAGCATCAGCAAAGAAGTCATGTCTAGTGCACTTAGAATAATATATTTAATTTAACTGTGTCATGCTTATTTAAAATATTTATTAATTACATTTCAAATACTTCTTCTGACTTGATAACTTGTTTTTGATTAAATCCTTGTTAAGTTGATTGACTTAATTGAAATAAATGCAACACCCTGATGAGAACTGGGTTATTTTGAATCTAGTTAACCTTCAAATGAAAGTGGTTTTTTTTCTGCAGTATAGTTACAATTGAGATTAGCTTATTATGCACATAATGAGTGACCTTTCATCTTGTCCAAGGTAAATAAATATGCAAAGGCATTTGCTGCAAGAGTAGAAAGTAGGCAAGTTCTAATATAAGATGCAAACTTACTGTTTGTTTTGTCTTCTGGGGCTCTCCTTTGTTCAGAGAGACTTGGCTATTTTTATCACTTAGGTTCTGAAAGACATGAGTCAGAAGAAAGGCCCTCATGTCAGGTGCTATGCAGAACCTTGGAAAGAATAAATGGATTCAGCGACTAAATCAGGCTTCATTTCTGACTGTAACGTGTTTTCTAGCCTTCCTCTGGGTGTCCTTGGGCTGCTACAGGTTGAATAAAAATGAAGCTTCAAAACTGTAGTTTCTCTCTCTTTCTCCTTCTATCAGACTTGTCAGTTCTCTTCAGAAAAACATGATGAAAAGCCCTAGTGATTGTTGTGTAGGCCTCAAGTGCAGGATCATTCCCGTCAAGGCTTCACTTTGTTCACTTTGTTTTTCAAGGCCACATTCACTGGGAATACTTCTGTTAATTGTATTGTTATATATCCTCGTACTTCATTTAAGTGCTGATATGAGGTACGGAACTGCTGTGTTTTAATGAGTATGATAATGACTTGAGATATAGCATACACATAGAGGAAACAGAGATGAAAAATATAATTATACCTTAATTGACAATATCTATGTAATATAAAGCATATAGTTAACATCACAATCTAGCAAACAGCATCAAAATGTAAAGAAGCCTGAATCTGCTTTATGAGTAAGTCACGTGTTGTGTTCCTGGATACATCACACAGTGGCTCTATGCATTGTTTTCATCAGCTATAAGATATGGAATTCTTATAAAATAGACATTCTTAGTTACTTCTGCAAAGAACATTTAAAATTTACACCTAAATATCTTGGTGCTATTTTTTCCATTATTATGGCTGCATGATGTAGAATACTGAAGGTAAAAGCCAAAGTGTTCTCCTTTACTGAGTTTTGTTAGTACCAGTGTCATCAAGATCCATTTGCCACCAACATCTGAGGAAAGGACAGTGGGATTTTATGGTCAGCAAAATGGTACCAGTGTAAATTCCATAACAACCTTCAGCATTATGCCTGGTGACCTTCTTAAAAATGCACAATAAAATCCTGCATTACAGGCATTATTTCCTCAAAACTAATAAGATTGGTTTAAAATTAACAGTTAAGTTGAGACCCCATTAGAAGCAAAATTTATGTTTTACATTAGGCGTCTGTACCAAGGGTTTCCTTCCTTAGGTGTGAGGTTGCATGAACTACTGCCCGTATTGCGTCTTCCTGATCAGAAAACCACTGCTTGAGCATATTTAGGGTTCAGAATACACTGATTTGTGATGACAATGGAATGCTGATTTAGGCCATGTTCTGGGAAAGTCAAAAATATGTCATTCATTTGATCCAGGTGCAGACTATAGATGAGGGAAGGGAGATGAAACTGGATTCCATAGAAAACATCTTCACATGGGCTTTTCCTCAAATTCAAAAGCAAGAATTGTAGGAGGCAATATTTTCCTTTTATATTTTAACAGCATAGTAGTGGTCCCACATACACTAGAAATCATTGCTGTTGTCACCTGTCACTGCTAATCAGGCTTTCAGTATGAGCTAATATTAAGTTGTTAAGATATCATTCAAAGTCAGATAAAAAAGATATTAGGTGCTGATTAGTTTATGGAATGACTAAGTCCATAAGTGTTGGTTTGTCTACAAGAAGGATTTAATAATACGAAAGTCAAAACTGATGATTTTGCAATGGAAGAAATCATGCTCTTTTTTTTGCTTCAGTTGTCTGTGGACAATATTTTCAATAATCTGATGCTGCCCTCCTCTCCGAGAATGATTACTGTTTTCATCTTTTACTTAGCACATTCCCTTACTGAGTTGTTTTTTTTTTCAAATAAATTGTAAGCAAGCACTTAAAAAGGCAAAATAAAGATCTTACTATTGTCTGATATGCATCATGATGTTGTAAAACTAACAGCAATCCAAGTCACCAGTTACCTGTGTCCATAAAATACCACTGTGAATTCCAAACAGGAAATAAAAGTATGACAAATTCCTGGTAGCAGCAGAGAGGCAGAGGTATCTGAAGAGCCAGACCTTGTGCTGCCCTACATTGAGACAAACAGCTGTCACGTAAAAACTTAAAAATCTGACTCTGAACTTGCTTACCATGGAGATTTCCTTGGGTTTACTAACTTTAATTGACTCCAGGTTGTACCACACTAAAGGAATTTTATGTAAATATGGCACAGTTGAGGCAGCAGGAACCCAAGCACTAGTACCAAAATCTGGCTCTGGTGGCTCACACATGAGTATACATTAGTAAAGTTCCTCATCATAAGTGTTATTGTTTAAAAAACATTGCTTTTGGTTAATTTTTTAACAAAATTCCTCTTTCCTTCTGTTAACCTTTGGTACAGCCCTTTCTGTTTGAATGGCTTGAAGGAGACAGCTGATAACTGTCTGATGATAGCATAGAAATTACTACTGGTTTCCCGACCTGAGATAAATAGTCAGGCAGCTGGTAAAAGTAAGATTTCCACAAGGATAAGTTACTTATATGGACCTTAAAAAGGTTAAAACATCCTGCTATGTTTTCATCGTACCTGTAACAGCCAACTCTTTTTTTCCCCTCTGAGTTTTTGTTTTGGTTTGGTTTGGTTTGGTTTTTTTCCTTGTTTTTTTATTTCAAGATTTTCAGCTCTTTTGAAAGACTGAAAATCAGTTTGCAGTTGTTCAGAGTTTCTGAGTACCACTGCTCAGTGCTGTCACCAGTAGTGGCTGAAAATTATTGACACTTAGCTGCTCTTGGGAAGGCTGCCTGGTGACATGTTTGGTGACCATTGCACTACCTACCCCCAGCATTTCCAGGAGGCTCCTGTGCTGCCCATTGCCAGCATTTTAGAGGAGGTCAGTACCAAGTTGTATGGCTAAGGAGTAAGGTTTCTTCTGGGTAACGGATGAGATGTGCTTCACAGTTGGTTTGAAAAAGCTCCCACTGCATCTGGCTGGGAAGTAATTTGTTTTGAGGATCTCTACAGCCTCTGGGTTTCTGTGACTGTCAGTCTAATGCTGTAAATTTATATTCAGTGTTCTCTCAAAAGTCAATGATATAATTTAGTGAATTACTTTTTATAATACTTTTCTAATAATGTGTTAAGTGGTGGTAATTTATGTTGTTAAGAAAAAAATAGGCCTTTCAAATCTAAAAGGTAAATTAGAAATGAGAAGGATGGAGTTCCTAAAATTTTGCACATTTTTATTCCAGTCAGTTCTCAAGTGAATATATATGAGTACTGTTGTAGCAACAGATAAATATTATTATTTTAATTTCTCTGATGTAGGAAATCAACTAAAATTTTATACTTGTCAGTTTGTCCTTGGTATCTCTACAGGGCTTTTATTTAAGTTTTCTTGCTCCCTATTAACTTGGTTCTACTTGGTTGAAGCTTTGAAGAGATGAAATTTCCTTTCTCTGGCAAAGAATAAGATCAAAGATACGGTAGCTTGAGGCGTTGATATTTTCTTAATTGGAGAAAATTTTTTGTTCTCCTTCATGTAGAAATTAAAGTACAGCTTTTTTTCCAGTCCTCTTGTTCTTTCTCACCAAGATGATCAATTACGAGTCGTATTTGCGAGGCTTTAGACCCTGTGGTTTTGGAATGTGGTCTCATCTTTTTCTTCTATAAAATCTTTTGTCAAGAGCCTCTGGGGAGGAAGCAAAGACTCTTTTCTTTCCATCAAAATGTTGGAGGTTGTGCTATTGTGATTTTCCTTCAGAAAAGGAAGTTTCTTCTGCTTAGGTGTATTCAGCTGGGAAATGTTGCTGGACATTACATAGTATTTTGCTCTTCCATTTATTCTTTAATTAACAAGAGTTAACATACAAAATGTATGTCAGTTTTATGTCTATAGGCTAAAAATTAACCTATTCCTGTTCCGTCAGAATCTTCTCTTTAAGTTTCAATATCTGCCAATATTTTTTTTATATTCAATATAAATTATATATTCAATATTTCAATATACTGGACCTAGCTGAGGTCCAGTATATTCCAGTTTATAGTCACAAGACAGCATGTTTTTATTTGGTCTGAACTTCCATCAAATTCAGAATGTTATGATTTTGATACACTTCAAGTATTTTGATTAAAAGAGTCAATGCACGGTCAGATTTGTCCACGGTTGTTTCTTAGATGAATGCACTGAAACAGAGTTATGATTCCCAAGTGCTGTTGTGGTCAGGCAGCAACCTTTCAAACAAAGGGCACATTCTGCCCTAGAGTTTCTGTGTGCTGTTGGGCTGGTAAGTTAACATTTCTGCATTTGAAGTCTGCTTCTCTAACAGGGGAGCCACAGTCTTCATTATTCTCTTGTTCACTGAGAATGTATAGATTTAACAACTTTTGTGCAGTTTATAGTACAGTTGTTCTTGATCTTACCTGGAGTAGTTAAGCAAGAGAAAGTTTTAATTTGCAATGTGTAAATAATACCTGTTATGGTCTTGTCAAACATAGACCTCTAGAAATGCTACCAAATTCTGTGTCTCAATGTTTTTTAATACCCACAGCCTAAGAAAGAGATAATTTATTCTGGCTGTCAGGCAATTTCCAATTTTATGGATGCCCAAGTTGCTTTGGAAGGGAGACACTTCCACCTTACTCATCTCTAGCATATTTTATTCATTATAGAGGTCACTTAGTGATGCCTCCTGCAGACTGGTAGATCAGTGACAATAATTCAATCTGTATAAAAGTTGATGATGCATTTTGCAGATACTGACTTGGCTTCCTTTTATCAAGAACCCAAATGATCACTTTATTTTTGTTTCGTAGAGAAGAAAATGTCACTACTTGAACTACATTGTTTTGCATTGAACATGGTGTGCCCATTCAGTTTTATGCTCCTTGAGGGAGAGGTGCTTCATTGCTCAGTATCTTATCTATTGCTGTAACACTCCATACAGAAATTAGAGGAGCTACAGCAGGTCTGTGTGTCCTTTATTAAAAAACCCTTGTGTTTCTGAGGAGCCTGGACTATCTCATCCAGTAGAACTTACCAGTGATGTCAAGGGCTTAAGACAATAAAGGTCACTACATTATATTTACTCAGTTGAGCATTATTTTAGGTCAGCTTTCAAGTATATATTATTTTAGTTCCTACAGACATATATTAAACATGTAAATATTAGGATGCCTTAAGATCAAGGCTGATTCATAAAGCCAAAAATCAAAATGTGTTGTTGGAATCATTTAAGTGTATGCAAGAAAGAAATAAGCTTTTCCCCTTTCATTCTGCTTTGTTTACTTTGTTTTCCTTGTGACAAATTTTAGATCCTTGTTTCTGTGAACATGAAGGACATGCCTATAAGTCCCTCTACTATGAAATTAGCTATGTTTTCCTTCTCTTTGAAAAAGATACAGTCACTCTTAGGTGATGCTGCCTTTGATAGCTTCTGTGAGCCAACACCTCTTTGCAGAGGTAAAAGAAAAGTGCAAGGGCAAGATGCTCTGTGGAAAGTTGCCATGATAATCCACTTCTCAGTGAGCACTCAGACAGAAGTGTTCTGTATGAGTGTCTTTGAAAGACAGACCTGAAACATTGATGTTTGGTCACATAAACCTAGCTAGGGTATAAGTACAATGAGGATCAATTCAGTAAAGTTCAACTTTTTCCTCTCCCTCTGCTTTTCTCTCTGATTTTCCAAAGTGAACATTTTAATCACTCAGTTATGTATATAGGTCATTCTTTCAAAGGAGAAAACAATTATTCAAAGAAAAAAAAACAAAACTCACAGACTAAAATTGATACTGTGTTTGCTGTTTTTGCTAAACGTATATATGAGCATGATGCTTATGAGGGAAAAGTGCCAAAGAGATGAGTAGAGGTCTTTTGGTTTGAGAGTTCCTAAGTAGCTTAGGTAAGCTTTGAAACCAAATGTAATAGTTTATTAACTCTGCCTGATCTCTGTTCTTCAATCTAGAATATGATCTTACAGTTGCAGCTCTTCCAATGTTCTGAATTACAGTGAAAAAAAATGAGGTCAAAGTGGTTTGTTCGGAGGTTTTTTTTCTGGGCAGCATGATACTCTCCAATGCTTAAGTGTGGAGAGCATTGAGAGGACTCTGGGTGGACAGCTACAACTTACCCAGGCATGGGTTCACTGGGTCTTGGTTTTAGTTATTTTTCATTTGTTTGTGCATCTTGGTTTTTTAGAGACAATTCAGATAATCTAAGCTCTCAGTGTTTTTCACTGGGAAGTAAGTTTTGCAGATATCAAGTAATTATTTTCTTCCTTCCTATAGCTCTCATAGGTTTTTAGCTTTCTTCTGTTTGGAGCAGCAGGTAGGGCACTGTCATCTAACAAGGGCCCAGGTGTTCTGCACCTGGGAAGGTGCCATCTTACTACATCCAAATTCAAAACTGAGGTATGTTAGTTTCAAAATTACTCTGTTGGATAGTTTAATGAAATAGCTAAAAATATAGCCAAAAATAAAGTTGAAGTTCCTGTTTTTCTTTTTTTTTTTCAAGTCAAAAGTGTCTGAAGAAAAGTTAACTCTGGAATTTAGGTTTCCAAATGAGCCTTAAATTCTAGTTCTTGTTTGTAGAAGGACTTCAGGTCTCAGTGGATATAGAAGTAGTTTAGTGCATTTTTAAAAATAATATGGTCATTACAGCTGCTTCACCTTTTAGTCAGACTCTTTAATTAGGATGTGACTTACCCTGAAGGATATTATCTTACATAATAAGGACTTACCTTCCTGTAGCCTTTCAGAAGCACCCATTGCTCACAATCATTTAAGGATGTTTGAGGTGTCTATCTGAAAGACTTCTCAACATTTCACAGTCATGTATACACAGTATTTCAAGAAAATTCTCTGGGGTTTGTTTAATCTAAAGTCAATTATATAGTAGTATTTTACGCATTTTCAAATATTTTATAGCGAGATTTTACATTTAAGCTGCATTTCATTTGTTGTACAATCCTTGAGTAGTGGGAGATTTCAGGAAAATTCCTGTCATGTGGGCCTGTTGTTACACAACACACTTCTCAAGCAGTCATTTCCTTACGTGATATAAAGAAGTGAGGATGAAAGGACAAAATGATGGGCTTCTTCTTAGGAAAACTTTAGTCTAGCAGAATATTAAAATGTAATGCACTGGGCAGAAAGCCTTAGTTCTGGCTTTTTGCTGTGATGATTAATGAGATTGATGAAAAGTTTTCCAGTTTCTCTTCTTCATCACAATATATTATTCACTCTCACCAGATTATGCAAGCAGAATGTGGAAAAACAGGAGAGGCTTGGCTACATTTCACTGCTAATGTTGCTCCAGCGCATCTTGTTTATTTACTTTTAAAAACTGTGGTAAAATTTTCTGCAACTTAACAATGGGCATTTGTTTTGCTTTAAAATCTGGGAATATTTAGAGCTGCCAAGCATCTAAATTCACTCTCCAGTTACGTACATTAATGGCGTGGTTTTGTCTTAAACAGTTTAACTGTTTAACTGTGTTTGCAAAATGATGTTTGAATGCAGGCCTCACCTGGTATTCTATGACCATTATTTTTAGCTAAAAAATGTGGTTATTATGTGTGTATAATATAGCATATATATTTTATAGCATACACATTTCTCTGTGAATTATTAGTTACACTAGGATTCTGCAGTGGTCATAGTGTCTCATCCTATTTTACATATTCTCTGATTACTGTGGGATTTCTTTTGTAGCTCAGCATAATTTTGGTGATTTGCTGTTACGCCTTAAATTACATTAAATATAGATTACAATTCTGAATATATTTTCAGAACTACTTTATGCCATTTATATTCCTTTTCCTGTTTACGAAAAGGTACTGAAAATAGGATTACTTGGGAATGAGTTTTGATGACGACTGAGCTACAAAGCTGTTAACATGCAGTGACAGGACAAGGGGGAATGGCTTTAAACTGAAAGAGGGCAGATTTTAAATTAGATAATAAGCATGAAATTATTTACTGTGAGAGTGGTGAGGCACTGGAAAAGGTTGCCCAGGGAAGCTGTGGATATCCCATCCCTGTAAGTGTTCAAGGTTAGGTTGGATGGAGCTTTGAGCAGCCTGGTCTAGTGGATGCTGTTCCTGCCCATGACAGGGAGCTTGAAACTAGAGGACCTCTGGAACAGGTTGCCTTTAGAGGTTGTAGAGTCTTCCTCACTGGAAGACATACAAGAATTGTCTAGACACAGTCCCATGCAATGTAGCAGGGAGGATGGAACAGATGACTCACTGTGGTCCCTTCCAACCTGATTTATTCTGTGATTCTGCGGTCTTTAAAGTCCCTGCCATCCCAACAATTCTATGATTCTATGAAACACATGCAAAATTGTCTAGCTACCAGTAAAATATGATTAACATTTAATTTTTAATTTTACTTATTTTTATGGTGCAAGTTGCGAAGTTGTAGGAAGGTTCAATGTTTCTTCTGCTTTTATATTAGAAATACATTTTAGTCCACTCATTTTATAAGATTGTGTGTCTTTATAGAGAAATACTAGTAGTTTTCCCAGAATAGAATGACCCTGAGATTGTCTCTCACTTAATGCTAGGACAAGCTATTGCACAGCTGGAACAGTGTCAGAAGGTCAAGACTAAGGAGTGACAGCTATCAAGACAGATTTATCTAGGTCATTTGCTATCATTCAGCTTTCTGTTTACAGCTGTGCACCAGGGAAGTCATAATAATAGAAATAATGTTCCTTGGAATACTACTTCAATTAGGTTATGTTTATTCAAGCAGCTGATTGCATTATCAAAATCATATTTAGAAGAACTTAAAAGTACACAGGAAAACAGAGAGCTGTGTAGAGGAGGCATTTATGTGTAACATACATCAAAATCTGCCATAATTAGAACATTTGTTCATGCCAAGCATGATAAATTATTGAATTATTAACAAACTTTTTCTTATCAAGAAAATGCATTATTCTCTTATTTTTCTCTGGGAAACAAAGAGGTGGAATTTTTACTTTGTTTTCTTGTGCAGGTTGTACTGCTTCTTTAAAGTCACACAGTGTCTTTACCCATCAGTTTTCAGATAACTGTTAGAGGACAAGGGAATGGCTCAGGAGATCAGGCTCAGAAAGGAGCAATGATATAGCAGTAAATGTCAAAGGCAACTAAAGCTTCTTTCTGCAATCATACTGCTGTGAAGTAACAGTTTGCCAGGTTTTATTTATGTTTCCCAGAAAGACAGCAAGCTCTAATGCCTCAGACTGTGGGACTTTTTCCAGTAGTCCCTTACTGTCCCACAAGATTCATGAGATTTTTAGCCAGGTGCAAACAACCCATCTGATAAAGTTTTGAAATTCAAAACTTGTGTCCCATTTTAAGCTCTTGTTTCAACACCCTCAACTCTTTCCACCAAGGAAACAATTTCTCTAAGAAATGCTAAAGGGATCTAAAGCAAAACATTTCTCAGTATTGCATGGGGATATCAGTGTTACGTGGTGTTATACTGTTAGTGATAATTACACTGCATTTCAAATTGGCTTTTGGCTGATTATGCCCTTCAAGTGGCTTTGCCTACAGCCTCTGGTAGGTTGTTTACTTTCTGTGAATTTTTCCATCTAATTTTTAGTTTTTTATAGTCTTGGCTTCTTTAATATCTTATGAGTTCCTTGATTGACATGTAAAATCTCTGCAAATTTTGTTCCTTTGGTTAATTTTAAACCTTCTCACTGATCATAAGACAGCACCAAATTTATGAGTTATAGAAGAGAATAATGGCTCTTTGGCCATCTTTTATGAGTTCTTAGTGGTATGCAGATCATTAAAAAGCATACAAAAAGAAGACTACAGTTTTACAGACTAATTACTTCTGAAGACTACAGTTTTCTATAGTCTTCAGAAAACGTCTGAAGTTTTACAGATTGCCTCATCCATGCATATATCAGTATATACTAGTACTTTATATCCTAAGGGAAAAAAAGTCTTAGTTTACAGAGAAAGCATATTCCAGAAGATCATTCCAAATATGATCTTGGTTTAGTCAAGCTGTTTGGTTTTTCTGTGCCAGAGCGTCTAAACTGGTTTATTCCCTCCCTTGCCTTTATCAACTTCCTAAAAGCAATGTTTTATTATACCTATTGGCACAGAGAATATCAAAAGAATCTTTCAGCTCAATCTAAGGTGTCTCAATTTATACACAGCAATAAAGATGATTTCCAAGAAAATATGTAAAGCAATTAAATCACTCTTTCTACCAAGCAAAGTTGTTAGAAAGGTTCTGCAAGGGCATATGATACCACATATGTCCCCCTTCTCTCACCATCAGGAAAGAAATCTATAGCTTCAAAAGGTTAACATTTCATCAGATGGCCATAATTTGCTGGTATCACTTGTAATTCTTGTCTATCTGCATCTTCCAGGAGAATTCCACGTTGAGCCTGCAAGCTGACAATATGCAAACCCTGCATGTTCTGTATAATCACACTTCCCTGTCGCTTTCTCAGCTCCCTCTTCTGTTTTCTTCCTTATTTCAGGTGTAGAAAGAGCTTTAATTGATGATTTTTCAGTCATGTGGTCCACGGGCCTCAGAGGTTTGTCTACTAAGAAGCTTTTGAAAGTGAAAAGGAAACATAGAATCATGTATTTATATAACTCTGTATGTGACATTTAAAAAAATATTTGGACATTAGCTAAAAATTTTAGAAGTGTGCCCTGTGAGAAGCTGCTGGGAGCAATATTTTCAGGTTGTAAAACTCACTGTAGAGGAGCATCTCACCTGCCTTTTGGCTGACTGGGGAGAGTCATTGCTCTTCCTTAACTCAGCAGTGATCAGCCCCGGACTCTTGCTGTGGGGAAGGGAACGATGACTCTTTTACCTGCTTTTATCTGCCATGAGCAACTGGAGAGAGTGGGAGTGAAAGCATTTTGGCTCCACCCCACTGTCTGTTGGGAGGAGGAGTGACTGAGATCACAGAATGAAATGAATCCTGTGAAAAGGGGAAATACAGCCAGCTCATCCTAGTTCACCTCAAAGTGCAGATGTAGATGCAGATTTAACAGAATGCTTGATCACGTCCTCTCTTTGAGAAGATGTAGGTTTCTGCTCACCTGAAACAGGTTACAAAGTGCTCATACTGGCTTTTTCAGTGGCTTGTCTATTCTTACTGACTACTGATAGTTTAAAATGCATTTGAATTTGAGATGTGAAAAATAAGGGGGAAAATTTGGTAATATGCAGCACCAGAAGAGGTGTGGAGTCAGTCAATACTGGTTTTAGAACAGAGCACATGCAGTCCATGCTAAGTTGGTTTTGCAGCACTTGGAAACTTGCTACTATCCTGACAGACTCCAAAATAGATCCTTCACATTTGCAGGATGAAAAAGGTGTAAAATCTCAGAACGAGGGAAAGAAAAAGACAATGTGCAAAAGGAAGAAGAAAAAAAAAAAAAATGTTCTCCAGAATGCATATTTCATGTAAGAATCTGTATTTAATCAAAAGAGAGACAAGTTCTGTTAGCAATAAAGACTTAATCCACTTCCTTACTAGATGCTAACTTTAGCAATATATTACCAGAACATACATTTCTTTATTTTAAGTATTGGAAAGTTTCATTAAATTGTAGTGTAAAGCACCATATAAATAGAGCTTTTCATGGCATCCATTTACTGCTATCCCTGGACCAAAGTGACTCATTTGGTGTTGGGAGACAGTTAACAGTGCTGTATCCTAGGCAGTAGTATGCACTCATGAGATTTTAAAGATCAAACCAGAAAGTTTAAAATATTTAATATTTACAATAGAATGAACCTTTACAGCAACAAATATATATCTAACTTATTATCTCTTTTTTTGCATGTTTGGAGACCTCTGCAAATTTTTGTTTTGAAAGTGAGATATATATATTTCAATTGCAACAAAACCCAACACGGTCAAAGATAGAGGATTCAGTGGTAGAGATTGTATGTTCATCCATGTTCTACACAATATTGCTCCTTTTCTACCCATTTCATAACAACCCACAGTTCAGACTGGACGTCAGGCTTATATCTCAGTCTGTGGCTTTCCTCTGATATTGTTCAGTGTATTGTTATGATATAAAAAATTGGGGGATTTAATAAAATAGTAACATCCAATTTTTTTTCAGTGTGAAAGTGAAAATTAACGGTTAAAGACAGAGATAATGAGCCACAATTCTTGGTTCTATTCTGGGCTCTGAGCTGACTCACTACATAATCTTACTCAAGTCATTTAAATTCAGGTAAAATAGGCCCCACTGAGCTGATAAGATAATGCAGGCTTCAGCCTTTCTTCCTTGGCGGGTTTTTCTATACAATTCTGCCCCTCCGTAATCAGCGTAAACTTAATCATGTTTTGTTCACAGAATTCTTGTAATATATGTTTAATAAATTTATTTAGCGTTAAATCCTTTATTGAGAGATAAATTTTTTTCTTATAGAAGTAGGCAGGTAAATATTAGCCTGTTCTGTGGAGATATGTATTTTAAAATTATCCTCTTCTACATCCAGACAAAATGACCTTTCAAAAAGCAGTGACTCCCATAATTGCCCATCACTAGAGTTGCCACCTGGAGATCTGCCTCATTCTCAGATTTCTGTAGTGAGCTAAATGATGATTTGTGATACACAAGTCAGGCCACAGAATATTTTCTCTCCAGTGGAAAGTGTACCTCTGTCACTGATGTGTGAAATCACAAGAGATTTTTGCTTTTAATACAGTATTTGAACTGGAAATCAAAATACTGACCAGTTTTGCCAAGCAGATTTGTTTTTCAGCAATGCCCAGCTGACTGAGGAGAGTAAGAAATTATGTCTCAGAATGACTACACATGACCACACATCCCAGCAGTGGGAATGGCAGTATCAAGCAGTGGTGATTAATTCCCTCAGCACTGAAATTGCCAGCGTTCAGAGGAAAAGGATCACTTTTGAACAAAGAAATGTCTTATCCCACAGAGAGTACAGACATTATAGAGTTATTAATCAGGGCAGTCATCCTGAAAGTAGATTTAACTGCAGGATTTCATGTAGAGGAAAACCAGAACTACAGTAGAAAGTGATTGAGGGCTCAAGGCAATGGATAGAATTGCATATTTTAAGGTCTCCTTAAATTACACCTGGGGAAAGGTTCACCCTGTGCATGCCAATGAAATTATTCCTGTTTGTGTGGTTCACAGTTTTCTTTGGATGGCAGCTACCTAGTAAGGTAATTGCAGCTGGTTGTAAAACAGGAAGACAACCAGTTTCATTTGCTCTGTTTTCCACTTCAGTATCACCTCAGGCTGTTTCTTTGCTATATCTTGTATGCAAAGCCAAGTCAGCCTCATCATTAGTGAGATGGGAGACCTCAAAGGAAAACTGTGATTTGGCAGGTAAATATAGTGGTGATTTTTTGGTTTTTTGCCTGCTGGCCCTCCTTCTTTGTACTCAATACAGCAGCATGAGCTGGGAGTTAAGGATTTTATAGCACTGAAGCAATCTATTGTCTTTATGAATCATAAAGCTGAGGTGTATTCTCCTATGGCCATTGCAAAACAATTGAGATAATTTGGAACACTCTGGTACAGCTTCCCCTCTTTTCTGAAAGTGCCTGAAGTAGGACAAGTCAAATTCCTACCTTGTCATCTGGATGTTGTTGTAGTTCTGCTGAGGAAAAAATAGTTTTACAGAGATCAAAATGGTTATTTTGTTTTAAAGGGACATCTGGACCACAAGGGCAACTTAAAAGTTGGATCAGGTAGCTGAAGACCTTGTCCCATTTAGTTTGGAATATCTACAAAGGTGCATGTTCCACAATCTCTCAGAATATCTCACTTCAAGGTTTGGCCACTTTGATGGTCAAAGAGGTGGTTATTATCACTTGGTCTACAAATGCTCCAAGGAGAATAGAGTTGTTTTCCCTTTTCCCAACCAAATCTTGTTTTCATACTGTCTCCTGCCTGCAGATGAAGTGTAACTGCTTAGGATTTAGACACCTGCTGGTTAACAGTAGTGAAGTTCTTTGAAGTCCAGCAAGTCATGGTTTACCTCTGTGAAAATTTTCAGGTGTCCAGAATATTAACTGAGCTCGTAAGACCTATGTTCATTGGAGCCTGTCATCAGTGGGTCTATAAGTTTAATGAAGACTTTGCTTTGCAGAATGAATGATTGTGGGTGTACTGAAAACAGATCTCTATTCTGATGAAAGTTACAACACAATAGGGGTAAGCAGAAAGTACAGAAATTCTGAAATGAATTCTTGGAAGCTTAGAGTTCTTGGCAGTGCAATTAAAGCTTTTAGAGGTGTACATTTAGAAAATTCATCCTGAAACTCATTCGCATTTATCACAGTTTATAAAATTGCAGTTTACACTGAATCACATTTCTGGTACTTCTTGAAAGGCATGTGGTTTCACCATTTACTGATATCTTAAGAATTTCTTTTTACTTTCTTTATGTCTTCATACCTGTAAAAAGTTGTGAGAAGCATAGTCGTTTTGATTTGGTATCTCTTTTAGCACCCATTGTGCACAAAGTATGTGTGTCTGCACGATGTAGTAAATAGTAGATAATCAAGCATTTTATACTTTCTTAGACAATATCACAAAATTTTATTCACTTTAGAGTCTTTATGTACTTGACTAGAATCTGTGTGGGCTTGAATATTGTATTAGTTTCTTCTTTCTGTTTCCTTAGGTGATGGAAATTGGGTAATGAAGTTCTAACCTTGCATAGATGGGCATGATTTCTGCCAAGTATCTAAAAGACATGCATGAAAAATTGTTCCAAATATGTCATGATATTAATTTTTATTTAAAGTCAGAAATATTTCCATCCTTAGTAATGTGTGTTATACTTGAAAACTCCTGTTTCATTTACCACTATAAAATCCTGTGTCAAACAGTCTAAATTCTTGGTGTACTAGTTTCTGCAAGTTGGAAGCCAGTATTTTATTAACAACCATGGCATTGGTTGCTCAGGGAGAAGTATTTATTTGATCTTAAAGGAATATTCTGTGATCAGTCCATGTTATCATGGAGCTCATTTTATCTCCTACTGACATGGATATCTGTTCTTCCTCTGATGTTATAGTGGAGATTGACATCTTGTAGCGCCACATTTAATGAAATAAAGACTTCAGAATTAAGAAATAACTATAGTTCTGCAATAATACAGTTTCCAGTAGTCCTTCCTTCTCAGTGCATACATTTGTAAAACTGAAGTTGAATATGTGGATACATGTTAGCTGAAAACTTCATAAACTATTTTCTTCAAGATTTAAGGGGCAGATTTTACTAATTTCAGCACCAAATTGTCATTTAGTTGACATTCACCTATTTTTCTGATTTACATTTTTCTCCTGAACTCTTTTACCTCTATCACACCTCATTTTGACTAGCTATCTGTTAGAAATGTATTTCAGCCTGGTCACGTATGCTACTGAGACTAAACACAGTTTTCCATTTTGTGTTATCTTCCTTCTGCGATTATGGAATAATACATGCTGTATCCTCAGCTCCTTGGAAGATATGTGAAATCTCACTAAATTCTCCTGCTACTTTTGTATTGACCCACAAATGAGATGCACTATGAAAGGAATTAACTGCTGATAAATTCCTATTGGAACCAGCTGCTGTGCAAGTATTTACACTGAAGTTGTTTTGTGGTTTTATTGAGTCTTATTTCTGAGCGTATACAGTGTATTCCCTCTCCATAAATAATGATCAGTTTAACTTACTACGTAATGGATAGATGGGAACACCTTCCTGATTTTCCCACTGGGGCCTCTTGCATTTGTAAACCTGCAGAAAGGAAACTATCTTTGGTAGTCAGAAGGTGTATATGTCCAGTGGTATAAAGAGAAAGACAGTCTAAATCTGTCTTAGTTTTTGCAGCAGCTGAAAAATTGTTATTGTACTTTAATTATGGCCTAGCTCACAGGAGGATCCAGGAGATAATTTATGTGGAGGAAATTGTTACTGCTTTACTGAAAAAGGAAAAAAAATCCCAGTTGCTTTAACTATAAAACTTTCTGCACCTGGGTTTTCATCCTGGCTTTCTTGAAAATCCATCTATGCATGTGTGCACTTTCTGTTCTCTGAGCTGCTTTTATTGCTTTTACCCATCTACCCTTCTTGGCACTTGTTAGCTCGTGGTAAGGTCAACAAAGCAAAGTCAAATTTCATTGTTTTGCTGAATTCTTATTCACAGTGGTTTCAAATTCATTTTGTTGATATGTTTTTGGGAAATTTTATGTCTGGAGAGAGTTATGGGTGCCTCAATTCAGTCAGGACAGAAGTTATGTAAAATACATTTCAAATAGCACATTTGTAAATAATGTTGGTTTGCCATATTTCGTATTAAATGTCGCATTGTTTTTAACTGATGTTATTCAAACAGGATATCTGATGACAATGCAGCCACCTTTGTATTATTCAATGATCTTTTTTCCTTTTCTTTTTCATTTTTTTTACTGTACATCAAAAAAATAATCTGTGTTTTTTCAGTGAACATATGTTATTTTGGAGATTAGGGAATATCTTATCTTATTCCTCACAGACTACCTCAAAAATTCTCTTCATATAAAGATATTATACTATTTTTGCAACTTATCAATTATTTTATGAGGAAAAAGTAATGTTCAGATTGTAATAATGGCAATACTTCTTAGTGAAGTCCTCTGATTTTGGAAGATATCCTCTTGGTTTGCTGGGAGATGGATGGTTGTATTTCCAGCTTGTTCTCTGATACAGAGTTCGCATTAAATGGACGTGACATTTGGGGACATGGTTTAGTGGTGGATGGTGCTAGATTTATGCTTGGACTCAAGGATCTTAAAGTTTATTTTTAATGAAAATGACATTAGCATAAGACCCTGATATTTAGAACTAACACACTTTGGGGTTTCCTTCCTTTTTGAAAGCAGAGAGGAAAATTCTTCCCATTTGTGCTTTCTCTTTTATTCTGACACAAAACCAAACTTTTATCTTTTCCTAACTTTTTAACCTAATTTTTTATTAAATTCTTCTTCATGTTTCTATTATTTCCTAATTATTTCTTCTTCTTTGAGCCATAATTAAACATCACTATCAGAACATATTACTTTGTGTTGCTGGATGCCACTATTTGTCATTTATCTCAACCTGTCTTTTCCTTTCTTTCCTTACTCCAATAAGTGTTAATAATTCCTTAAAGTCTGACAAGAATCTAAAATGTTTAGATAGTACATTTATTGTAAGGCATGCTGAATATGCCAGCATCACAGCAAAAAAAATTAAAACAGGTCATTTGATGACTGAAATGAGAAAGGGAGAAATAAATATATCCACTTTTTCCTTGCTTTTGCTGTAGAATGTGTGGTATTAGATAGAGGATATGAATTTTATTTGTTGTGTCATTATTTAAATAAGCATTTATTTCAGAAACAACTATACATCTTTATATGTAACTTTAGTTAATTAAATGCTTTGCAATACCTGCTGTCTTCAGAATTTTGAGTGGCTGGTGATTCACAGTTATCTCATTTCACTGTTGTTTTCTAAACCAAATTCTGTCTTATTTTGCTGTGTGTATTGAAGGCCGTGTCTAGGCCCCTTCACTGATTCCATGTGATTCTTTCCATATTCAGAAACCTTGCTATTCCTTTTCTTTTGGGAGCTTTTAAGATTGACTGGTTATGCAATTATTAGTTGCAAATCCAAAGACTCGTATCTGCTCACTTCACTCCTAAATCCTAAAGATGGTTCCTAAGATTTTAGAATTTTCTTTGTAGTTGTACATGTTGTCTCATCCTTTAAACTCATCTCTCTTACTAGTAAATTATTTTAATAATAAAAGTGCCTTTTTAGCAAATTGCTTGTTGGCAAAATGCTCACATTAGGTATGTTTAACCCGGGCTTCTCTCAAAGAAGTTTGAGAATTTTTTAAAACAAGTGAAATTACCTTCTCAACCAGTACTTGGGTAGATCATTGTGCCCTGGAAGTTGGCTGCTCTGGCATGATTCTGTGTATCTCTGGTTACCTCACTGGCACAGTAGGCAGAACGAGTTGTTATTTGGCAGTGTGCTTCAGAAAATGTTATATGCAGTAGAAGCAGTTGTGCAGACATGGTAGATTCTTATTTCAGTCACAGTTACTGTGTATGATTTGTTATTACCTGCATCTCCTACTTTAATAAGTATTCAGGAACATATTGTGCTCATTTAGTGAAACTGTCCCAGATTACTGATATTTTGGGCTAAGGCCAACAGCATGAGGCTCAACAAGGCCAGGTGCTGGGTCCTGCACTTGGGTCACAACCACCCCATGCAGTGCCACAGCCTTGGGAAGAGTGGTTGGAAAGCTGCCCAGTGGAAAAGGACCTGGCAGTGTTGGATGACAGCAGTCAAACAAGAGCCAGTGTGTGTGCCCAGGTGGCCAAGAAGGCCAATGGCATCCTGGCCTGGATGAGTAAAAGTGTTGCCAGCAGGACCAGGGCAGTGATTGTGCCCCTGCACTTGGCCCTGATGAGGCTGTGTTCAGTTTCGGGTCCCTCACTATAAGAAAGACATTGAGGGGCTGGAGTGTGTCCAGAGAAGGGCAGCAGAGCTGATGAAGGGTCTGGAGCACAAATCCTGTGAGAGGCAGCTGAGGGATCTGGGAATGTTTAGTCCGTAGAAAGGGAGGCTCAGAGAGGACCCCCTCTCTCTATGAGTACCTGACAAGAGGTTGTAGAAAGGTGGGGGTCAGTCTCCACTCCCATGTAACAGGAAATGGGACCAGAGGAAATGGCCTCAAGTAGTGCACAGGAAAGATTAAGTTGGCTTCAAGGAAAAGTATCTTAATGGAAAGGATTGTCAAGTACTGGAACAGCCTGTCCAGGGAAGTTGTGAAGTAACCATCCCTGGAGGTCTTTTAAAGATGTGTGGCTCCTGGGGACATGGTTTAGTGGTGGAGTCAGCATTGTTAGGTTAACATTTGAACTTGATGATTTTAGATATCCTTTAAAATCTAAAAAAAAATATATTATTCTATATGTACTTGTTGTTTAAAATGAAATTTCATCAATCAAATCTATTTTGTTCTCCTCAGCTAAATTTATATTTATTTGTTTGTTTGGCTTTTTTTCTTCTTGGCAGCCTAAAGCATCACAAGGGCCATATTGTTCAGGATTTCAGAGAGCAATCGTTTATCTTTGTGGATACAAGTAAACGGACAATGGTGTCCCGACCATCTGCTCAAGCTGCTTGAGAACAGTCTTCTGTGCAAATGGCATGAAAGGTAATTTAACCTCAGAAGGTGCCCACAGAGCTCCAGTTCTGTTTACCATTGTGTCTTTGCCAGTCTAAAAATAAATCATACTGAACAAAAACGTCCTTTTTTTCTTTCCAATTTAAAGAATAGATCATCATCAGAGCTAATTTCAGCTAATTTCACTACAAGGAGTTGTTTTTCTTTTCTAGCATGTTTTAAAGTAGTAGATAGGTTTCCTGGAATAAATGGTATCTGTCTTATAATTGTGTTTGTTGCTGTAGGAGACTGTTGTTTTTCAGAGTACAAAATAGAGTATAATCATGGAGTGGTACTCAATGCTGAGTGATACACACTTTCAACATATCAACTCTGATTCTGCCATGACCCCTTGTTATTTTGTTTTGCCAGCCACATGTGTTTAATTGAGGAAGGCAGAACTGCTAGTAAGCAAGTTTTTATTTGCAGAGGGGTATTCTGTTCTGAAAATTAAGAGTGCCTTTTCTAGATGTCCTCTTTCAAAGCCTCACTTGAAATAGTTTCAGTCTCTGGTCCCAGTGAAACTCTGAAAAGATTAGAAGTTTCACTTCAAAAAACTCATATGTATGTGTATAAATAAATAAATAAATAAATAAATAAATAAAAAATAGCCAAATGAGGGAAAAGCAGTTACTTTCTCAAATTCAATTCATATTTTAGGCGAGAAAAGAAGGGCTTGACATTCATCTCACTGTCAAGGGTTCTGCAGTTCCTGCTGTCTGTGGTGGTTACTCTCAGGACTAGGAAAAGAAGCTTCTGGGTGCTGCCCGACAGCTTGAAGCTCTATATTATCTTCTGCTGTCTGCTGTGCCCATTTCTTCTGTTCAGTGCTACAAATAAAGGAGTTTCTGGCTCCTCCATGATCTCTTCGTAGTGCATTCCTCCTGCTTTGTGGGAGGTCAGTCTGGTCCATGATGTGAGACTGTTTTCTGGCAAAGCCTGGAGGTCAGACCAGACCTTGTAGACCATGTTCTCTGGGATGCTGCTGCTGCACAGTGATCTTGCATGCTGCTGTGGGAGGAGAAGTGGAAAATGCCTTTTCCTGGCTGCCTTGTGAGATAACTTATTCAGAGGCCACGTGGGAATGTCAGCAGCAAAAGAAGGTAGATAAAATCTGAATTCAAGAATCAAATGTATTCAAGAATTAAATGAAAAATGGCAATGATGTGTCTGTGAGAAGAGAAGTAGGTTTCATCTGGTTTTGTTGCTTATTTAGCTACACGGGTTTAGCTAACCTAATAAAATAGAGTGTCTTACTGTAAAAGAATACATTCTGGATGTAAATGGACCAGATTCTCGATTTAATTGCTAAAGAGTATCCAGTCTTGATGGTGCCAAACTTTTGCTCTAACTTAACAACATAAGCCTGATTCATACTTTTCTTGGACACTTTCACTTGGATTTATTTTTTTAAGCAGAAGAGGTGGAACATGACAGATTTGAAAATGTTTTATATAGCTTTCAACAAGAAGCAATTTATAGCAACTTGAAGTTACATAACTTCTAACTCCACTTTTTTTTCATGGCATGATTTAGATAGATCTGGTACTTTCACAATAATTCAAAGGAATATGCAATCAGTCAATCCATCTTGTCTATTTTAAGCATTTCCAAGGAACCATCACAGTAGTTTCTACATTCTAAATCTGAATACAAGTGACAGTTTGCCATAAACAAGTATTTTGCAAAATATCAAAAATAAAAATGGCTTTATTCATTTATGAAATTAAACCTTCCTCTAATAAAGGGATACCTCAGTATTGCTCATGGTGTTCATTACACAATTAGTATTAATTTAGGTAAAAATTTACTTTCGGAAAAAGTGTGTTTTCCATAGGAAGATGATGGGATTTGTCTCCACCTATAGCTAACTTGTAGATTTGTAAGACCCCCACAATTATCAGAAAGACAATGGAGTATTAACTTTCATTAATTGTATTGGCCTAGATATAGAACAAATGAACACAACAATTTTTTTCACAGAATAATATTTAGGATAATCTAGGAATTCATTCAGATGGCTTCAGAATACTTGCAGGCAGAAGTAGTTTGGATTCTCTCATAAAGTAGCTTATACAAACCACTTTGCAGTATTGTTCAAATGAATCATTGAACTTTTAATCAGTTGAATAATTCATGAACATTCTTTTAAAGGAATTTAATCAAAGCATTATGTTAATACTTTTACAATGTTGTACCTATAGTAGTATCAAAGCAATCCTTCAACCTCAACTTGCACATCTCTGTAGTTGGGGTGTTTGTGTTTTGCATCATTTGATCTGAAAAGAAGCCATAAGGTTGTGTGGGGCAGAATTAGGCATCTGTCTGGGATATTAAAGTTATCCTGCTGAGGAAAACAGACTAAGTTAAGAAAAACATTAGAGGAATTACAAATTAAAAGTTAGAAAACCAAACCCAGGAAATAAACCCAACAATAAGAAAATGTTGAAAGTGAAAGAAAATGAAAAGCAGAATGATCAGCCTGTATCTCAGGAATATTTTCTGCTTTTGGCAAAATAATCATATTTACTTAAAATCCTAGAATTTTCTTTTCTTGTTCATATTTTTTCCATATCTGCAGGGTAGATTTCAGTATTTTTAGTGTACTTTTTCAATCCACATGGACATTTTACTGGAAAAAATAAGAGGAGCATTAATAGAAGTTATTTAATTTATCTGGAGCTTCTTTTATGGTCAAGGGCTGCCGCTGTATTTCAAAGCTACAACAGATGAAAATCTGTGCTACTGTCAAGAGAAAGAAGTCTAGAAGGCCCTTTTAGTTTTCCTCAAATTATGGAAACCTTGAATATTGGAGAACTCAGTTTATCGCCTGTTTGTCAAAAGGTACATGGTAGTTCTGTGTGTTGTTTTTGACATTTTACTGAGCAACATAGCATTGTTAGATTCACAGAAAGAAGGAATTAGAGATTATGTAGAATTTGACTTCTACCTCTCATCTCTTCTAACTCACAGACCATGTTTGGCCTTCATTTGTTGTTGCTCTTTTATTTCCTTAGATGAAGTGGTCAGGAATAAGGAAGGAGTAGAAGAATATTGTTACTCTTTCATGTGGAACTTCTATCATTAATATGTATATGATTGAAAGCCTGAGACAAAATGTGAAGAAGCCGCTTCCCAATATATGGTGATACTATTTCATGGTTCTCACCCATACCACAGAGCACTGACATTTCATTTAATGAGCTGTAATTGTCTGCTGACGTCTCTCATGGTCTTAGGCTGTGGCTGGGTTTTATTTTGTAATGTGGACACTTCAGTGCAAATGTATGTTGGTGTCTAAATGCTTGCTAGGGTATCTAGATTCTCATATAATCAATATGCTACATGTTTCCATGGTAGTCAGCCCAAAAGAATTATTCAAATATCCATCTCCTACAGGTTAAAATCACTGGCACCTTTCTGTGCGTCTAGGATCATTCAGAATGTGGCAGTGTACTTGAGACCTCCATGTGGAAAAGATAAATATGCCATGGGACCTGTAGGAGATCTGCAGCCTCCTAATGGGCTTTCTGGAGCCAGGAAGGAATGTTCCAAGGTATTTCTGAGGCCAACTGAACTAGGCCTTAGCTTAAGTAACAGCAAACTTAAATATCTTTCTTGCATGTAGACAACAGATGCTGGGTGTGTTAATCTGAAACTGAACTCCATGATATGTAACAGCGCCTTGATTGGATTTCCTGCAAACAGCCTCACTGACGTGAGAATCATGCAGAGAACTAATGAGATTGAGGAAAGTCATCTGGGTTTTGTCTGGTTTGCTGTAGTGCTTTATAGGAATCTGACATTACTATACCATACCATACCAAAGAAAACTTTTCAAGAGTGGACCCATGAAAATTTGGCTCCAAACCGCTGCCAGTGAAAATGTGCTGGCAAATTGAGGTGCAAAGGCAGGAACTCAGATTAATGACCATGAGTTGAAACAAGAGATTTAGAATGGCTAGAAGGAGGAGCATTTTCACTCTGAGGACAAGCAGGTGCTGCATTGGATTGCTCAGAGATCCTGTGCTGGCTCTGTTCTCTGAAGTGTTCAAGACCCAGCTGGACAAAGCCCCGAGCACCCAAGTCTGGTCTCACAGCTGAGCCTGCTTGGAGAGGAGCTTGAACTACAAACTGCCTGATGTCCATTCTTACTTGAATTTTCCCATGATGCCAGGATATATTATTTCAAGAAGTGAAGCCAATAGCTTTTTTGTTCAAGCTAAATTAAACAAAGATAGAAAAGCTATTTCCCTTAACTGAAGGTGCAAGGATAGTAATTTTCATTTTCTGCTATGAAAAAGTGGCCCCAGAATTAATTGAACTAACCCTGTTGTGGTACAACAAAGGGTTGGGAATTAAAATGGTTTGTGATTTTTTTTTTTTGTTACAACCAGCATTAAAAAATTGTGAGGGCACAGAAAAAAACCCCAAAAACAAAAAACAAACAAACCAGCAGAAGGACTTAGGATGGTTTGTGCGATCTTTTATTTGTTTTGGGTTTTAATATTATGCCTTTTTGGTTGTGAAAAGGTGAGAATGTTTTTGTAAAAATTGAATCCAAACCCCTTATAAATGAGACATTACAGGCACTCAGACAGGAGAAAAGGACACAGTTTGACTTGCAAGTAGAAATCTAGCATTTTCTCAAAATAAGGAAAACACAGGAAAAAGGAATGTTGTCAGTCTAGAACATTTTTTCTCTTCTTTCCTCATCTCAGTGGACCAAAAAAATTATGTCACATAGAATGAGAGCTGCATTACACAAAATGATACTGAATTACTTTTTGCCTTTGCCACTATTATAAGCTGGTAAAAGTGAAAAGGAATGTGGGAAATCTCAATTCCTTGACTAGTGGGCAAAAATAAAGTGTCTTGCAAAAGTATGCAAAATGATGCATAAATAGAGAACCTGTCTAATAGTAATGTTTTGGATAAAAATTGTGGGTTCAAATCAAAAATATTCTGAAAATAAATAAAATAGTAAAGCATACTTATCACAGTAATAAAAGCAACAGTAGATTTTATGTATTTTGTATGAATTCAAAGAGCAGTGTTTAAGCAGGTTCTGGAATACAGGAACTGTGATCTTTGTTTTTTATTGTAAGCCAGTTGCATACTTGCATACTCGAGTAGAAAGGTAGCTCTGAGTGTTTGAATTTTGGTTGCCCCTGTCTATAACCAGAATTCCTGTAGCACTGAGCTGGTGACCTCCTTCCTAAAAAAACCTGGCATATGCCACAAGATTAGATAAAATGCTGGAGATTGTGTTACTTCAACAGCTTCAACAGCCTCGGACAATTTAGAGTGTGCTCATAATGCTACAGTTCTTTTCCTACAACTGAGAAAAAGCAAAATTCTAGAGCAATGTAAACAGGACAGGCATTAAATAGCTACCAAAGGAACTTCGTTGCATCAAAATGCTAAAGGGTATCTGCAAGAACTTGACTATTTTCAGTGATATGTTCAGGAAAATACAGATCAGTTAAAGTCAGAAGGAGCTTTTTAGAGTCATTGGCCATGCCCCAAAATTCTTTTCACACTTTTTCACACTGTCAGCAGTCCTTTAACTGTTCTAACACTATATTATGCTAGTTTCTGAGAAGTGTACCACTGCAGTTCCTGAACAGCTTATTACAGTATTGTCATTATTATTGTTTCAAGATTTTTCCCTTTTGTAGTAAAGGATGTTGTGAAAAAGTGGTGATCACTAAAACTTTATGAGAAGATGTATTTTGTCTCACAGGTTTGCTATCCAACTCCCATGCCCTCAAGCATATTTTTTTCTTTTCTATCTGTTCTATTAATTTCAAGCTACCAGCTGTGAAGTTTGTTCTGATTGAACCTTGAGCTGATCAAATATGTTGTCAGTAGCATAAAGTCAGATAAATATACACATTATTATTGTGGTTCTGGAGAATGCATGCATGAGATGTTTCACACATAAATAGTTTAATAAAAAATCGAATTCTTTGCTGGTATTTTTATCTTGTCTAGTGAAAAGGGATGATCTATTCAACTGTTTCTAATTTTCAAAGTGTTCAGTTATAAACAGTCATTAGTTCTAGCTGGGGTTCTGTTTATGTGAACATATACATATACATAAATATATACAGAAATAAAATCTTGATTTCTATTTGATTTGTTTTTCTACTGCATCTTTTACCTGCTGCTCAAATTTTTTTTACTCTAATGCTTTTTGGTGTTTGCTTGAAATGTTCTGCAATAGAAACACTACTACATTTCTCAAATATTTGCAAACACATTATATTTTAGTCCTATATGGTCCATCTTCACAGATGCAGAAATTGGTATGTTTAAAGAGAAATGGGTAGTAGTTTTTTTGAGTTTGTATTTTTGTGGGTTTTTTTTTTTTTTCATGTATAGGCTAACACTTATCAGCTACAACTATGCTGCCTAGAAAAGATATCATCCCAACAAGAGTGATATTTTAAGTGTGTATTTTGAATTCCTATTTAAAAGTGTTGATGCCTGTAAATACCTAATAATTTTGTAGTTGGATCAACTTTTATCCAGCAAAGAGTCTTAGATACAACATTTGGGTATGATTTGCTCTGCCATGTTGAGATTAAAGATGCGTTATGTGTATTTTTTTGTATGATATATCTTGGAAAGTGTGGCATTTCACTATTAGAAATAGTATGGCAAAGCATATAAGCCTTATTTTAGTGCTGTAATAGTTAAATCATATCAGAATTATCTTTTGCATCGCTCTAAATTAAGGCCAGTAGCTTCCAAAGGAGAGGTGTTACCTCTCACACATGATTAGCTTTTGAAGTGAAAAGAATGTGGAGGTTCCAAACCTTTGCAGTCCAACCTTGGCAATTAAATCTTGCAGTCCAAAAGGATCATGATGTTTTCATGCTTCTTCAGAAATAAGACCCATTCCTTTTACAGTGTTTACTTGCAAATTTGCAATTGAAATGGACATGATGTCTTCCACTTCAAAACCTATTGATTTGACAGGTGTTAATTCTTGGGGGAATACCAGCATTTTAATATTCTTTCAGTGTGCTTCTATTTCAGCACTTTAAATCGAGTCATTCATTAAATATTTCTGATGGTTCTAGATTTTTAGAAGAAAAATAGTTCGGCCAAGTCAGTAAATCATTTTGTCATTAGGAGGGCCTTGAAAGATAGTAAGGTCGTGAGATTTATTCTTGCTGCATGTGAAAAAATTACATTTGCAACATGATAGATCATCTCTGGAATTAAATCTTTCTTTGAATCGGCCATCAATGTGTAAAACAATGAAATTACAAAAAGTAATATAAGTACTGGAATGTTAAAATTATAGTAATTAACAGTTTTCATCTTTAGACTATACCACTATAAGATAAAAGGGTAGAATGTGCATGGGAATGCATAAGCGAGAGGATTTCAGGGCCTTATGCAATAAATGGGTTGATATCAAATAATGTTATTGTTGAAAGTTACAATATGCTAATGGTCTTTAGGAAGCTTGAGTTGAATTATTTAGTGATTTTACCATGCAGATGGATTATTATCTGTTTCATTATCTGTATCTGTTGCAAATGGGATATCTCTTCTGGGCAGCTTTTAGTGGCAGTTAGCCACTAAAAAGTCAAAGAAATTAATCTATCCATATGTAAAGTAAGGGTGGAGGGTTGATAGTAAATTTTTACATGAGTAGGATGTGGGTTATTTTTGAACTTAGGTTATTTTTCCTGTGATGTGGTTTATTTTTGAGCTTAGAGAACTTCAGTCTTGGTGAAGTTTAAACACAGCAACGGCCAATAGACAGCTCTTTACTCCCTTATCTTCTACTCCTTGTTTCATTACAGAACAAATATGCTATAGAATTGATGTCTCCAAGGCACCTCAGAATAACAACTGTTGGAATTTAAGACTGATTGAGGCTTCCATTCCACAGGGTCAGCTTGTTTGGGTAGTTCTTCCAGAGAAGCAGTTTGCAATTGCAGGAACACCATGTTTCTGGACCTTAGAACTTATTTTGGCATTTGCAACTAACAGGCCAGCATAAGTCACTATGAGGAACTTTCATTTTTATAGATGAATAGACTGCTGTCTCTATGTTTCAAGTATGAATTCAATTTTATGAAAATAGTCACAATAAAGTTAAGATGAACTCTTACAGTTACTAACATCACAGGAAAAAGTGTAAGGTCATATCCAAGGCAGAATTACTGTATACATAAATTACAGTTAATAAGTTAAAATAATAAAAATCTAATGTTGCTATTGGATGGTCTCTGTAAAAGGTACTTCATAAGTATTCAAGATTTATTTTGCACACTTACTGTTCTTGCATTCAGCACCAATTTTGTAATTCTTAAGTGAAGTCACCCCTGCTGCCTTACCAACTATATTAATGAAACATAATATATCTACATGTTTTAGAATTGAAAGTGAAGGGAATCTAATGAGCTAACAGGAATTGAAAGGAGATTAACAGATCTGTATTATGTTCTGTAGTACTTAATTAGGCCTTTTCTTCCCTTTGTCTTATTTATTTCCAACAACCTCTCTTCTGAGACTGACCCCTGCTGGAAGCTTTATTTTTTTAATAAATGTGTAATTAGAGTTGCTTTAATTATGTAAACTCTCTTCCTAGGCAGCAAAATTAGTTTGAACCTTGACTGTACTTTGACAGTAAAGCTCAAACTCTTGAGAAGCACTGAAGGTTTCTGGGAGGAAGGAACTGTACTAAAAATATTTGGGCACAAAAAACTTGAAGGCTATAAGGCAAACTGGAATTTGGTAATTTGATTTTCACTAATCACACAAGAATTCTCATGTACGAGTGGTCTCTGATCTTTGAAGTACACTGAGATTCACATTTCCACCCAAAATGTGTCTCTCAAAGCATAATTATTTTCAAATTAAATACCTTTTCGTTACAAATGGCCAAGTCTAAGCAGTTGTATTCTTGCTTCAATAGGCCCCTAAATTTTGTTGATAAACCTTTGTTTAGACTTTAGGTCTATCTCTGGTATTTACTTAATTAGATGCAGTATTTTTATGTGTTTTATGAAACACTACATTTATTTCAGAAAAGATGAGTCAAGGTTGTGAAAAATTTGCAGTCCACTGACAGTTGCAGTATATGCAGTTTAAAATTCTGATACCTTAATACAACCTATCAAAATTCTTAAAATTTGAAATAAGCTTAAAAAGTATTTGAACCATTTACATTTTAAAAACTAATTAATATTGGAAGATTGACCTTTATATGTATCAAATAGATGAAGTCTTGTGTTTCAATGAGCATGTCATCTTAAAAATTTTTCATCTTGAATTTTTAACATAATTATGAATATACTATGGATAGTACTTGTAATTTGTCCCTACTATTCAAAACATAGGCCTTTTATCTGAAGGCTGAATTGTCTGATGCTGGCTGATAACGACTACATTTCTACTATTCTGTGGCACCATAAACTGTGGCCAGTTTCTCTCTTAACTTTTTTCCTAAGTGAGCACTTGGTACCGAGCACAGTCATTGACCATTTGGTCATTCTTGGGATTCTCTGCTTCTGGTTCACGGCATCTCAGTGCGGCTTTGCAGCAGTTAGGTAGGAAGGGAGTTTGGGGGAGGAAAGAGAACAGTTACAGAGAAAGAGAACAGAGAGTGCAGCAGAATTATGAGAATCACATGAAGAAATAAAGGCGTTATTCATGCCATATATGAATATGTATTATAATCCTAATAAATAACTCCATCCTCTCTGTAATGCATGATGATAGAAAGTAAGTTTTCTTTTTTTTCTGATGACTAGATGTTTTACTCTTCAGAAGAAATATGAACAGCAAAATTAGCTATTTCTGTCTTTTCACATCAACAAATAGTATTTTGGCCATGAACTAATATACTGTGTATGCCTTGAACTATGCAAAGCATAGTTTGCCTTGTTATTTTTGTCTGTGAGGTAGTTGCAAATGTTATGTTACGAATTTGTAAGTAACTCATGAAAACATTAGTTAAATACAAAATGTATAGCGTACATGGCAGGTGTATAATTTCCAAAGAAATATGTGATATATAAAATTCCTAATTTTAATAATTTAAACTAAACTTATTTTCTGTTCCACTGGATTCTGCAGTGGTATTGTTTATTATCTGATTACAGCAAAACTGCTTTTACTGACTTACTAGCACACGTTCAAATAAATTTTAAGTATAATATGTTAAATATATACACTGTAAATCAATTAGCTGTGGTTAACCCATAAAAAATAACCCTAATGAAACCACTGTAGTTCTTTTCATTACTTCAGGACTTATTTGGATTTTTTTGCTATATTGACATTGTGGAAAAGGAAAAATAGCCTTAACTGGACTTCAATAATCTATAATGCCAGAAATTCTTTAATTATTGATTGATTTTTCTTCAGCCACCTTTATGTTCAAAGAATAAGTGTCAGAAACAAGTATTTTCTTTTCTACTGAAACTTGCATTGTTTCATGCAACCATGTAATTTCTGATGTGGTCCTTTGCACTAGAAATTTTTATAGACTTAGCTATAGCTGTGTAATTCCAAGTGTGGGTATAGGTAATTAAAAAAAGAGAGGCAGTATTACTTTAAACAGGTGAGGATGTGGACATGAAATATGCTTCTTTTAGTTGCTATTGGCTGATAAAACTGACCCTAAGTTCTCTCTGATCACATGACACTTGTCTACTTGTCCTCAGATTGGCAGCTGTAAGTCCTTTTAAGGATATGAAATGAAACAAATACAGAAAAGGAATGTAGTTTTATTAAGTATTTGCAATAAAATTTTGCTGGTAGACGCAGAGAAGTTTGTTTAATCTATGTAATTAATTGTATAGTAAACATCTACTCTTACATTTACAATCTTAGGTTGTTTTTCATATTCCATTAAAAGAAGTTGGATGTTTTTTTCTGTCATATTTATAAGCTTTGTTGTGTATTTTTAACATAATATCATCTGAGATCTGTTATGTATTTCTCCAGCACAAAACCTTTTAAACTATTTCTGACTGTTGAGTCTTAGTTCATATCTGGGTTAGCCACAAGTGAAGCCTCTTTATTTTTTGTACCAAAATTTGTAGATTTGTTTTGACGTTGACTCCCATTTCAGTGGTCTTACTCACCCAGTCAGTGCTGATCATTTTAGAAGTAACCCGGCATCCCCTAGAAAGTAGGGACCGTGCAATGAATGTTTCCATTGCAGCTCCCTTCACTACCTGTAGCTTATTTATGAGCAAGTAATGCAGCAGAAAAGCAGTGAGCATAAATAACATGATTCAGAAAACACACTTAAAATTAGGATCTAGAGGGCCTGTACTGTCTCTGTATTTTTGGGTGTCATCTTCGGATTTATTCCTGCATGCCACTAGAATTCCACATCAAGAGTCTGAAGCTGAATTTTGGAATTAATATTGATTTACTGGAGTGCCTCACATCTCTCTTGATAATGTGTATGCTGGTAACTCCTTCTCAGTACATTAGAGTGCTCCATTGCTGCTCTGTCAAACTGCAGTTCTAGAAAACCAAATTTCATTTTAGCATCTGCTGTGGTCAGCCTCAGAATATTTCTACATATTTTCCTAGCTTTCAGCATATTTTAATGTGATAATCACTAGAAATTAGCAGTGCTAAACAATTAATCTCACAGAAGAAAAAGCGCCCTAAGAAAGAGAAAGTATAAAATGCCCAGATTGGTCATGACAGCATAAATCAATCCTACTGAATTATTATGGGAAGTCCTTGTTTATCATGTCTAATAAAGATAGGGTCTTTTTCCAAGCTTCTGTGAATGCATATCATACGTTCAAATTGTTCATTACAGTAAAAAGTGATAGGCTTGAGTGACAACTGATTTCCTCTTGTACTTTCAGGAACAAGGTGGAAAACAGCCATATGAAATGGGAAATTTGGGCAATATGGCATTAAAGAGAAGAAGACTGCTGTGTTGAAGTAACTATCAGTATTAGCCAGAAACAGTTTCATATTTCTGGTATAACTGTGTCTGTCAAAGAGCAGTTTAAAGCCCCAAATCATAAGTATTTTTTGAGTTAACATGGTCCTACCAAACTTCCTGTGAAGCTGGCTGTTCCTAAAAAAGTTTTGTCCCAATTTAACATACTGTAAAATTTTCCCCATGTAGGCTAAAGGGGAACTTGGAGAAATAAGAAGTCTGGAGGACCAAAACCTCCTCTCTTTCTTTCTCAGCAAATATATATGTTTATCAAAGGTGCACAACACCTGCCTTACTGTTTATGCAAAACTGGATCCATCTCTGCTATTGAAATCTTCATGTTGATCATGGACATCCTTCTGACAGGAAGAGAATGTGAGGCTCTGTGGAAATTAGAATCTCCCAGAACACCCTTTCTTTAACCATTAAAGACTTGCATGGACAGCACAATGACAAATATGAAACAGTTTAGTCATTCTGTATCTGATTTACCAAAAATCAACCAAATCCCATGTTACACCTTAGCGGGGCATAAGGTCTGCTCTGCACTCTGCCTGTGGGTACATTATCTTTTGGCACTACATACAAGTACCCAAGAGTGATTCTCCATCCCCAGGAGTGCAGTGGGGAGGAGAACAGGGGCTGTTTCATTGCCCCTGCTTTGTACTGATTTTTTTTTTTCCCATGGCCAGAGTAATTCCTAATTATTGGATAATTTAATTCAAGGCAGTTTTAGTGTGAGCTCATCACAGAGTGGCCTCAGTGGTACCCAGGAGACACTGTCTGTTGTGTAAGAGAAGGAATTGAACAATGCTTTCTCCATTAATGGACCAGAACAACCTAGGCCACTCAAATTTCCTGAGCAAACATCTCCTGAGTATTAACATTTCCTATTTATCTGCTAATGGATAAATTAAGTTATGCAGAAACATGAATATCACAGTATCCCACAGCACCCTGTGGTACAGACATTTTTTCCTACAATGTGTCATTTGCATACTTCATCCTCCTGCTTTTAACCAGGTCTTATGGGAAGAAGAAATAAAAATGCAGGATGCCTTTTTTTTTTAGTATAATTAATATACATGTTAAAAAAAATTAGCAGATGTTCATAAAAGAAAATGAAATAACTTTGACAGATTTTCCACTTCTTAATTCTCTGGCCCTAGTAAAAGAAGGCTGACTACATGGCGGATGTTTTCTAAGTGCTGAGTGTGATACTAACATGAGCTTCATCAGTAGCTGATGTTCTTGCTGCGTGTTATTCCTGCTTGGCAATAAGTATCACAAAAGTCTGATTCTTTATCATTCTGAGTCAAATATACTGATTTTTTTTCATTGATAAACATAATTCTGAAACAAAATTCTACTATAAAGCTATCAGCTTTATTAGGGCACAGAAGATTTCATTTAACGTGTGATAAAGCAGTACAGCAGCTTTGAAGAATGTGTTTGTTTACTTTTTCTACATTTAATACCTTGGTGATACCAAGCATAGATAAGAGATCAAATAAAATAAAAGCAATCTGTATTTATTCTTGCAGATGCTTTTTCCATTTCCTGCCAGTCTATTACTTAGATGTCCTAGTTTTGGTGCAACAGAATCTATGTTGTTCTTTGTAGCTGGTACAGTACTATGGTTTTGGATTTAGTATGAGAATAATGTTCTTAACACACTGTTTTTAAGTAGTGCTGACACTGCTAGTCTAGGGCTTTTGAGTATCTCATTCTTTGCTTGTGAGGAGTTGCACCATAACCTGGGAAGGAGCACAGCCAGGACAGTTGATCCAGCCTACAAAAGGGATATTCCATGCCACAGAATATTGTGCCCAGTATAAAAACTGGGGTGAGTTGGCCAGAAGCCACTCACTGTGGTTCAGGGATGTGATTAACATTAATCAGTGGGTGGTGAGCAATTGTACTGTGCATCACATATTTCCCTTGGGTTCAGTTACCCTCTTTCCCTCTTCTTATCATTACAACTCTCATTATTTCTGTTTCTGGTATTAGTATAATATTATATTAGTGTAATCATGTTGTTATTGGTAAAGTATTATTGCTATTGTTGTTGTTATTGTTATTCAGATTATATTTTGTGTATTAATTTTTTTCTTATCTAACCCCTGAGGTTTAGATTTTGTTTTAAACTCTCCTCCCCACCTGGGGGTGTGATATAAGGGAGTGAGCAAGTGACTGTGTGGTACCCAGTGGCCAGCTAAGGTGAAACCACAACACTCATCTTCCTTTCAAAATCCCACCAGGAGTGAGTAACACTGCAGGTTCCACAGAGCAACTCCTGTGAGTTGGAAGGGCTTACTCTTCTGAGCTGACTTTCAGCTGAGTGTGTCCCTGAGCACTAATGATTCCAACTTTAAGAAAGCTTTCATTTATGATTGACTATACAGCATTATATAATCTGCATTAAATTGGTTTTAGTCTTCTCACTGCTCCTGTATTCAGCGTGCATTATTCTCACCACAGAAGAGCACTCCTGTCTTCATTTTCTTTGCCAGTCTTTCCAGCTTGGTGGTTGCAATTTTGATTGCAGTTTATGCCTCATTTAACCTGGCTGTCCTGAATATCATCCAGTCAGCAATAGCTTATATTTTAGGATATTTTCTTCCTTGATAACTGTGTCACTCTTTGCTAGATAAAATTGTTTCTTAGTTTTAGATTCAGACTTTGACTTGCATCTGTGTAAGATCTGGAAACCTGTGAGGAGGAAATGTAGCTCCTTTCCTTCCTGTCATAAATCTGTGGTACTCTATACCACTACAGTAGTGGATCTTTTATTTTAAGTACAAAACTTTGCCTGTTTTTTGTCTACAAACTTCTAACTAAAGTTAAAGGAGAGGAGGCGTAGGGAGGAGGCGTGACTGTGGGTGTTGGGGGAAGGAAGGAAAAGGATTTGAAGGAAGTAAGTCATGGATAATATGTGCTGAGGGTGTTTAGCAGCATGCAGGTATTTCTAGAAAGACATTATCCCTGCAGCATTTGTTGGTGATCTGAAGGTAATAATAGGTACATGGTGGCTTCAACAGGGAAGGACCAGTGCATGAACTTTATCTTCAGTGCTAGTTGATGTTCTTCAGGCAGTGTCTAGCATCTGAGCCAAGGAGGGATTTTTGCAGCTCATGTCAAAGGAAATCTGTTCTACGTCTCTATTTTATGAGAAGCATTAGTTTGTAATAATATTAATCATCATTTTGGCAACTGCTTGGGGGTAATTCTATCAGCTTGCTTGTTTTGGAAAGACCAGCTAAGCGAAGTGATAAATAAAATAAATGGCGTTGTGGTATAGGCTAGCAGAATAATAGGAAGGTGCCTCTTTGAATTCTTTTCATATTGACAGTGCCTCATTTTCAATCCTGTGCAAATAATGAGAAAAAGTTAGTAATGGCAGACATTTTTCATAAAGGAAAAGAGCTTGTAAATGTATTAGAGAACCACAGGCACTTGTATTCCTGCCATGACAAGGCCCCTACTTTGTTGCCCAGTCACACCCTGCTGTTAATTTTCTTTTTTGAAGAACGAAGACACCCTTACTTTTATGAGGGTTTGAAAACACAGGGGAAATTTCTTTGCAATGACAAGGTGGTTACAGCAAAGACAGCGTAGTAGCTCTTAACTGCTAAACAAAAATATTCAGTTTGGATGAAGACCATGAACTCTGAGTGATCTACTTGAATATTCCGTCATTCTCTAAGATAGCAAAATAAGTAATTTTAAACATTTCCTTAAGGGAAATTATTTACTGTTTTAAAAATGTCACAAACTGTCTTCTTATTTGCGGCAGGTTTTAAACTCTTCTGATGTAATAGTAGTAGTACCACTGCAATAGGTTAGTGATGTTCTACATCTCTTTAAACTTCACAAGTTTCCTTAACACCTTCAGACACTGTGTATTTGTGTTGTACATGCATGCAGATATTGCTCTGCCTGATGGGGAGTGCAAGGTAATTTATCTTAAGTGTTTTTTCTTTGAAGAATTCTGTAAACAACACCAAACCAAAGAACTCTGTATTGACTGATACACAGGTTGGTAGCTGGACTGCCAATCAGCAGAGCTTAACATCATATCCTAAATAGAGACTAATGTGAACAAATTAATTAAGTAATAGGCTGCCTTATCATTTATTTGTTACTAGAATTTGCTCCTTACAGACATATCTCAGCAAGAACTTATGTTTCCAGGTTTTAACAGATAAAAAGGAAGCTACATAAAATGCAAAGAGTACCAGAAAACTCAAATGTATTACTTGATCTATGTTAATGTTCCACATGTGAATAAAATAGGTGAATAGTAAATAGTGACTCCTAGTGCAATGATGTTAACCATATGTAATATTCCCTCTAAAATTAAATACACTCCATAGGGTGTTTCACTGGAATAAGATTTACTATCCTTATTTTGGTTTTATAATCCATATTTATTAAATGTCTTTGTAATTTAATAGATGTCATTTAAGAAGAGAGGAGCCTGCACAACTAATTAAAGCAATATATATAGCAAAGCTAATGGAAGCAAAAACCAAACAAATACTGTGGACATCAAAACTCAAATAGCCAGCTGCACACCTCTCTCCTCACTATCCAGATAATAAGTCCTTGTATGCAAGCATTCATCCACAGAATCACAGATCACAGAGAGGTGATCTGGAAGGGATGTGCATGGCTTCATGCTTGCCTGTGTACTCAACTGTGCAGCAGAGCTAGCGAGGCTGGAGACTGTTCTGCTGCAGCTGTCAGCAGCAAATTTCTGGTGCACAAAGGAATTGTGGCTTGTTTTCTGAGAAATGAAGCAGTGCTGTTGTCCCTTGGTAATACAGGCTGTGTCCCTGGAATACAGACTGATGGCATCAGGGAAATACAAGGAATAAGAGTTGGCCATATGTACACAGAACTGACGAGAACAGTTCTAGTGGGACCACGGTGACGGACACTTGAGAAATGTGTGACTTGTATTGATAACACAACTTACCCATGTTTCATCCATTAACACAGACTTATTTAGATGACCCATTTTAAAATCAAGAATCTCACATGTTATGTAAATGTTCTATTAGATTTCAAGAACCTGTTGGAAAGGTTCCCAATTCTGCCTTTCTCTATCTGGATTGCCAGTACCTTGACAAATCCAAACAATGCTGTATGTTTTCAGCATGGCCTGCCAGAAAAGCAAACAAACCCAGGACAGAAGAAACTGTGGTGATTTCATCCTGCTTATAGGATATGACAGCACACTGAGGCATGGACTTAACATTCACTGAGCTTGAAAAAGAGGATAGGCTTGGTCATGGTTCCCCTTTTGTTTGCAGACTCTCATAGAGTGGGAGACTGGACTGGGTGATTAGTATGATCGCCTGTCTCTGTTGTTAAATTCCATGTAGATACCCTTCTCTTCAGCTAAATGACTGTATTCAGTAATTTCTTCCCCTTGGAGACTATACTTGGAGTTCAGAGAAGAGGAAAGATCAAAGTATCTTCTGTGCGCAAAGTCACTGTGATGGAAAGGAACTAGGTAAGACAAGCCTAGATGGTCCTAACAGGCAATTGAGGTCCTGTGCTGCAGAAGATGACTGAGGAAGTACACAGAATAACAGAAAAATAGGACCGAATCTTGTCTGGTTTATACATACTGTATACCATACATAATGTATGGTTTATACATACATACAACAGAAAAATAGGACTGTATCTTGGCTGGTTTATACATAGCACTAACTAGAGGTTAAAAGATGAGATAAAACCTTAAAGGTTTGCATGACATGGTTGCACAAATGTGAGCTGAGACTGGTCTGTCAGATTGGCTGGTTCCTAGGGAGAATAGTCTTCTCCTTTAGTAATTGTATTTTCATTTAATGGTAGCTTGAAGGAAGGGCCTGGATGACTACACCTGTGTATTTTATATGCTGAGACATTTTATAACATTCTGAAAGGAATTCTGGCATGAAGTGGTTTGGATCTGGTTGATTTTAGGGTTTTTTAAGTCTTAAAAATCAAAATATATGTGTAGGTATAAGAAACAAGTGAATAATGTAGAGAATAAAGGAGCTCTTATTTTAACCAAAGATGATGTTTAAACAATTTTTTTTGTTGCAATCTTTGAATATAAAGTGAGCATAGACAAATACAAATGACAAAGATGATATGTTGTGACTTAGAGGAGGGAAAAAGCTTTCAGTTGTACATATTTATATTATGTTTATAAATATGTATGCATAGAATTAGAGCCTCAGAACTTTTAAATTAAGTGTTCTTAAAGTCTCCTGTTTAGCAGGCTGGTTAAGAATTACAAAGTTGAACAATGGGGAATTGTGAGGAGTTTCATAAGAATATGGTTATATAAAGCTATATATAGGCCAAAATTTAAATTTAAGCAGCATGAAATATGTACAATTTAGCTGAATATTAGTGCTCAAATGGTCACTTAATTATTGTGTACAGTGACATCCTAGCTCTAAATATCCTATCTATAAATGCAACCAGTATTTAAAAGGGATTGTTGAAGGACACTTGTAATTATTAAAAAATCTGGTGTACAACAGTTAATATTTATCTTATTGATGTTTCTCATTCATAAATTTCCTTCTAAAGGAAAAAGTTTTTCTGTACAGATTCAGATTTTTAAGTTAGGGGAATGTAAATGTTATAGGGTCCCTTTCTTTCTTCCTTTATCAGGAAACTAAAACAAATAGCACACCTATTTCCCATTACACTCTTCGATTTGTTTCACCCCAAAAGGAAACTTGTGCTCCACAGCATAAGGACTTTCTGTAGAAGCATTGAGAAAGGCCTTAAGTTTCAGGTAGTAGGTAAGTCAGTAGCATTCCCAGTGACCATAAAGATGAAGTCTTTTGAAATGGGTTACATAACTTGCTGCAAGTGCAGAGATGGCTTGGCATACATCTTTAATGGTTTCACCTGTGGTGATGCTTGAGGGCAACCTCCAAGCATTAATGCTGAACTCTAATTAGTGTAGACAAGATCACAGCACTGGATTTCAAGGGAATGCAATATAACCTGCAGACAAATTACCAGTGAAGTAACATGACGAGTTATGACAGTATGTTCAAATAATTTACAAAAAAAAAATAATAAAAAAAATCCATCAACTCCAACATTTTCTAATATATTGACTATCAAAACATTTTGTGCCCAGTAGGTATCTAGACTTCTGGATAAGTATAGAAGAGGCACTGTAGCTGGAGGGTTTATGGTAATTCTATAAGCAGCAAAGTGTCTCTGCAAAGGAGAGATAAACAGCTAGTAATCCTCATAATTCCCCACTGATAGCCTATCCATCTCTGCTATAAATTAGAAAGCCCAGAGATTAGGAAGGCTAGGCAGGGTGTAGCTCACAGCATTAATCACAGTATTAGGACAGCAGTGTGCTTGATTTCTGTGTCCAAAGCAATGGTATTTCTCTCTAGGTTAAAATGACGTAACGTAGCTTGGAATACATACTGTTCAAGCTGCCTACTCAATGCAGAGATGGTTTTCCAGAAGACATTGTTAAAAAGTTCTTAAAACTAAGGTATTGACTGCAGACTGGGGAGAAGTGCAGTACTTTTTGCCATGAGGGCTGTAGCCGAGATTTCATAATCTCTTCAAGTTTCCAAATTCAGATTTATTTTTAAAATATATGTTCAGCATTATTCAGATGGATCAGGGTCAGTTTGTCCTTATACCTCTTGGTTCTAAGAGAATATTTTGCAAATGCTTTTGGAATCGGCAAGTGGCCAGAAAGGCAGAGCAGATAATGCCATTGTGTATGTACAAATTCCTATTTCAACATAAAATATGAATTGGCACCTTTACAAATTAGAGGTTAGATATCAGTTCTCACAAGCACATGGCTGAGCTAAATATAATTAATATGAAGTTTTGTTGATAACATTTATTGAGCTGGTAGTCAGATGAAGAATGAAGAACTATGGCTTGGCCTCCATAATAGTGCCGCATTTATTCCAAATCCTATACAACTTTTGGTTTAATGTACCAAAAATGGGTATTTTAGTTGTCCCCTTTTTATTAGATGATACATCAGGTGCTATATTTTATGTGTTTTGATCTCCACTCCCTCATTTCAAAGTCTTTTTTACTACATTGACAACAATTGTACTCTCGAAAGGTAATTGATGCATTTATTATTGTCACTTGAGCTTTTTGGAATGCCTTGTTCAATAAACTGTTGTTTGAGGGACCATTTTTGAGAAACAGTAAGTCTTTTCCAAAACTGAAAATGCATCAACAAACTTTTTATCCTTACATGCACAGTAGCAATGTACAGGACTTTTGGGGCATGTTTGATCTTCTTCCTTTGGGGTGTTGATAGGGTTTCTGGTTTTGCAGTCATGAGAAAGGCTAATTGGAAATCTCTGGAGAAAGGAACTTCCTAACTACAATATGAAAAATGTCTGGTCAGCAAAGGGAGTAAAACACTAATAAATGTTCATAGGGAAAAAAAAACTCCAATCTCTCTAAAAGGGATAGAATTTTGTGGAAAAAGGAAGATTTTGTTTCAAGTGTTAGAGATATTGTGAAAGGATATGAATTGACAAAAAACTGGTAAAATCTAATAGATTACAGGAACAGATGTTGGCAAAAGAAGTATCATTTTTATCAACAGCATACAGTAATTTAGACTCAGCAGATTCCATACCAAAGTTGAAGATTCTTGTAATTGCAAATAAATATCTGCAAGATGACAGCATAGCAGAAAATAGTCTCTGAGACATGTTCTTTTAAAAATCTCAAACCAAACATTTAGAGGAAATATAGCCTATAGGGTAAATATAAAGTTCATAGCAGAGTGCCGTGGAAGATAAAACTAAACATCAACCCAAAAAAGCAAAATCTTCCAGCAAAAGGTAAGACATGTAGGTAAGACATCAGAGGAAAGAAGTTTTGTGAGACAGATCAAAAATGAAAGTTAGCACTGGATGACAACAAAGAAATACGTCTTCAACAGCTTACAGAATGTCTTTATTCCTATATTAAGCTAATTTCTGAAATATATTCACAAAAATTTGAATGTCAGCATTTTAGTGATAGTGGTCTGATCTACCCTTCCCCCCAGGGAGAAGTTTTCAGAAGAGGAATGGAGATTTTCAGACAGCTTTTTAAATAATGTTAATGGAGTAATCATATCAGCCACCATTGTTTGTGTGTGTAGAATACAACCAGCAGATTTTCTGGTGGGGAGGTGAATAGGGGCTCTTGCATTTACCGCTATGGTTCAGCCTAAACCAAGAGGACAATTCTAACTGAACATCAAAGAAACTCAACCAAAGGCTGGTGTTGAGACCTTGGGCTGTTTGAAAAACTGGCAGAAGCTGTTAGGTAACAATGAAAATTCTGTAACTACTTTTAGAAAGGGTTGTGCTTTAATTTTAATTATTTTCTAGCTTGCCTAGGAGAAAATTTTGTTCCTGATAGTAGAGTAAGTGGAAGAGAAATCACCATCCTCTTTACTTCTTCAGAGAAACTTAACAAATGTGGGAATAGACTGGAGAGCTGTTAAGATCCCTTTTTCCCTTCCAAAGTTTTTTTAGAAAAAACAAAATAAACCCAAGCACTTAGCATCACTAATGGCCATTTCAATGTGCATAAGTAAACATGATATTTAGACCATGGATCTGAGGCATAGGAATTATATTCCAGTTGTATTTTTATGTCTGTAATACTGGAGTGTGTGTGTAAATTATTTTCAAGTCTATTACATTCCAAATTGTTCAGCATTGCACAGTCAAAGCAATGATGCCACTGATTGCCTGGTGTCCTCAGTTCTGAGTATTTTGTCAAATTAAATCAAAAGTCTTGTTCAGGCTACTGATGACCTATGAAAATTTTTAATTATTCCATTTGCTCTAATTTGTTAACACATGGGAATTATTAAATTACAAAGAAGGTGGGAATTTTGGTGAGACTATTTGGTGGTTTTAACCATTAAACAGTTCTTTAGTTTTCATTGTTAATTCTGCATTTTCCCAAGCTCATCATAAAATAAAGAAAGAGTACTATTTTCTGCTCTTTATCTGTGCACTTATGTCTCATTGACTAGACAGAACAGAGTGTTCTGAAGAAGACAAGATGATTGGGAAAATGTGTTTTCATGTAGCTGAAAGGAGTATTATAATGATCAACAGAGGGCACAGTAAGCTTAGAGAAGCAAGAGTATGGTGTCTCATACCTTTTCAGACCTGGTTTTACTAACCTCTCTGAAGTTATTTTGGGGAGTTCAAGTCATTTATTAGTCTTGGTAACCTCCATGCTTGCTTTTGATTTATTTCTGATCCCAAAATTTGGGGCACCTTACAGCAGCCTGGCAGTGATGGATATATGCATTACTTTTTTGTTCATGACAACTCACTTTCAAGTTATAGGTGCCTGCTTGAGGCAGTAGTTGGCAAGGTTCAGGAATCTTTGTCTTGCTATTCTCTATCAAAAAAAAAAAAATCAACCCTGAGTATGTGAAGCTAAATCTATTCTCCCTTTTGATTAAGAAAGAAAGAGGAAAAGGAGAGACTTCCTGATGAAATTTTCTAGAATAGAATTACAAACTGACTCAGCACATGCTTACACTGTCATGATTGGAACAGAACTGAAATATGACTTCTCTGTGCAATTTGGTGCCTGAGCTAACAAACCATATGAAGATAGCCAGGCTACTTCCAGAGACTGCAACCACTCCATATATCTTTCTGGCTGTGTGGATTTGTAGCTGAGTTCACTTCTAGTTATAAATATCAGCTTTATTTTCTGATAACAGTAGTTAAGTTTAAAAGGATCAAGTTTTCTGGTGAGCTTTGAATATGGTGACGATATCCAAATGTTGAAACCTTCCAGTCTTGTAAACCTAGGAATGGAAATTCTGTTAGTATGCTGTGGTTTAGGAAAGATATTCCCCAATTTAATATTCCCACTGAAAGTCTCCAAACCATGGGCTTATTAATAACTCCCTCTTTTCCCCTGCACTTCCTACCACACCAAGCTGGAGAGTAGAACTGGAGGCACAAAAGATGGAGACCATGGGTTGAGATAAGAACAATTTACTGGAAACAGCAATGAGATAAGTAACAACAAGAAAACTAATGACAGTATTAGTATAAGAAAAAAACCCAAACAATTCACATGTGATTGCCCACAACACTCCACGGAAACCCCCCAAAATACCTGACAACTCCCTCCTCAATGCCATGCCATCCCTTCCTCTATCCCTGGAAAATGATGTGAAGTGTTGCAGAATAACCTCCAAATCCTAATCATGCTCCCTCCTACTGCAAAAATTAACACTGTCCAGGCCAGACCCAAGACAGAGTAGAAATGAAAATACAAATTTTTTATAAACTTTAAATATGATAAAGGTTGTGTGACTTTTAATTTAACTAACTCTTTGAAAATACAGCTGGAGAAAGGAAAATTGACATTTACAACAATCTGGAATACTATACCAGGTACTTATCTATATTATTGGAATAAATCAGTGCAGTCTGACAGAGACATTTCGCTGTAACATAGCTACCATCAAGAGAGAAGAGCATGCATGACTAGGTAAGCAGTCAATAGCTGTATAAATAAATTGAGCACATCAAAATCTGCAAACATTTCTTTATGCACATTGACAAAGATTATGTTACTTCTCTGGGGGCATGATAGTGCCTGGCAGGGCCTGAAAAACACCTGTGAAAAGGAATTATGTGTATTCCTGAGGAGATTGCTCTAAATCTGGTGCTTAAAGTCATTAAAAGAGTGAAAATGTCTCTCTAATCAATCTTCTTACTGAATACTTGACAACGGGTCTGTACATATAGTTTTCCAGGAGAACTCAGCCCAACAGCATAGGTCACATCTGGCTCTTCATTCACATTCTATATTAATGCTGGTTTTAAAAATGTTTCCAGTAACACTGTACATATTGTTCAAGTTAACAACTGGCAGTGTAAAACTTCTCTGTGTTGAGCTGCTCACTTTGTTGCTGTGTTCCATCTGAAAGTTCTCACGTCTGGCTTGTGAAGAGACCCTACTGTGACTGGATAATTTCTGGGCATAGTTTTGGGACTCCACATTCTCAGAAGCAGTGTGTTTTTAAGTTACTGTCAGGTGCTTTATTAGCAGAATCCTTTCCAGAAGGGTGAGGTATCATTGCTGTGCTTCATGAAGTGTGTTAGATTTTCTCATCCTCTCCAAGTGTGTTTTCAGCATGCTTATTTTTTTCCAACACTTGCTTAAGCAGTTATCATTCCTGTGATTCCCTTGAGCCTCACCCTGCTTTATGTTGACTAAAACCTACTTTATGTTGACTAAATTTTGCCTATTATTCTGAAAACAAGAGTATTTTGTCAATTTTGTCAGGCATCCCATAACCCTTCTTGAGGGACAGAGTGACTCAGCCTTGCAGAAATGAAGCCAGCACACCCAGTTTTTGCATTTTGGACAACTCAGAAGTCCAACCAATTTTACCCTCCATACCCCAAATACAGAAAATCAGGAAAATTGAGGTATATACACACTGATTTCTTGTCCAGAGTGGAAAAGCAATGATTTACATTGATATTATAAATGTTTTTATTGAATTCATGACAACTGTTTGCCATACTGAATTTTGCACAATAAAATTATTTTTTCCAGGTAGTTGAAAGTATTTCATGTAGTTGAAATTACTTCATGTAGTTGAAAGTATTCTAATGCAGAGAAAGAAAAAAAAAAAAAGAAGATAGTATATTTATTCAATTTGAGGAATGTTTGCTATTGAACACCTTAAGACTGGTTTTACCTGGAACTTCATTGTGACATTATAAGATTAGGATGTGGGGAATCTTTGTCTTTGCTTCCCAGAAAAGCACCATGTTCTTTTTCGTTAAGGCCTTTATTCAGAGGTGGGAAATTGATGCTATTGCATTGTCTATTATTTTGTAGATACCAAATTTCTTCCAAATAGACCATCTTTAAGTAGTAAGCCTTAGAAAAAGGCAACATATACTACACTGTGGTCTGAAATCAGGATAACATGCCAAAGAGAAAGGGTGATTTGGGTTATAAATATTCTATTTTAGCCCTGTATATTTTGAATTATGATTGTAGTTCAGCTCAGAAAGACTAATTTTTTAGTCTCTAGGACTATGCAAATGTCAGCCAGTTCTGAATTCTCAGGATTCAGTGTTGCTCAGGGTTTCAGATGGGTATTTACAGGGGAAGTCGGAAAAGTGTGCATGAGAATCCAGAAACAGGATCTGCTTTTAGTTGCAAGGCTTGCTTTAGTCAGTGTCATAGGAGATAGCATTGCACCTCAGGGAAGAAAATGTGACTGTTTTATGTTTGAGACAGATCTCATGCTTAAGCCCAGAAACTGAAGGATAACTGTTGTTTGTTTTTATTTTAGCAGGGAAAAAGCAATAATCCCAACTGGCAGTCCAAAAATAACCAGATTGGAGGGTGGAAGGAAAAAGAAAGAAAAGGGAGGACTAAAATGGAGAGGTAAATTGTTATTGTGTAGCCACAGTTCCCTTGCAAGGAGGAGCAGGGAGGCAGCATTTTATCAGGAGTATATGGGAATGCAGTGGTATATGGTGACTGCAAAGGAGGAGCAGAGACACTGCTGCTATGCCATACCATTTGAAATGATTGAAGAGATTTGTGGGAAAGAGAGGGGAGCATCTCCAGTTGTCATCTGAAGATGTTAGTACTTTGTGGTCTGTTGTTTCATAAAGTTCCTTAAATACCTCCTGAATATTGGACTGTTTCTAGTAATTCACTGTAATGTTATCTCTCCCCATTTCTATGGTGACTCCTGGTCTCACATCAATAGTTTTAGTCTAGGTCGTTCAAACATTGGGAAAGTCTGATTCTTTGCAATTAAGTTGTGCAGGAGCAGATTCTTTTTTGTGATTTCTTTTCCTTAATCATCAGATGAATGAAGGGTGTTGTGCATGCTGCGGGATTGTGGCATGTTTAGGCTGTGATATGTGATGTTTTGCATCTTCTTTGTATTTGTGAAAATGGAAAACCTCAGCCAAAATGGAAAGAAAATTTATGAGTCCTGAAATGGATATTCTCCTTTTCTGATTCAGAAGTGAGCTGTGATATGATATAATTTGAGGACTGGAAAGGAAAGGGGGGGATGGGAGGAAAGTAGAAAATACGAGACTCAAAAGTGCTTAGAACCCAGTTTCAGCATCTATTGCTTTTTTTCCTCATGAAAATAAATTTAAATGTTTCTTCTTGGACATTTTAAAAGTTCATTATATCCTTCCTGGAAAGTACTGCTGCTAGATATTACATAGGTTGCCATTTTTAAGGTTTGAACCATAAATGCAACACAGAGGAACATTTTGCTAGTAATTCATATTATTTCTTTATATGACTTTGTTTTTTATTTTACAGCTTTGTTTTATATTACATGTTTGGACTCAAAGCCTTTCTCCTAAATTTTGCTTTAATAATTACAGGAAATGTTGGTGGTTTTCTCAATCATTTATCTCACCTTTGGTTTAAAGGAATAGATGGCAGCATGTTATTCTATTCCTTCAAAGTTAAGTGGTCTGGAGAAGGCTGAAATAACCCAGACTGAACTGAAAGATAGTGAATGTTTCATTGCAGAAGAAAATGCAAAGTCCTGTGTTTGGGCTGGGATAACCCTGCACAACAGCACAGACCATGAGACCAGCTAGTTAGCAAGCTGCTTGGTTTCTTCTGGAGGTATTTGTGGACGATGAGTTGTGCATGAATCTGCAGTGTTTCCCTGCAGCACATGGGCAGTCATGTTCCAGGCAGTGTTACCAGCAAGTCCTTCCTTCCCCTGTTGGTACATGTGAGAGCACATTAGGAGAGCTGCAATGTGCAGCTCCATTAATGGACCAGAACAACCTAGGCCACTCAAACTTCCTGAGCAAACATCTCCTGAGTATTAACAGTTCCTATTTATCTTCTAATGGATAAATTATAAGTTTGGAGTCCTCCGCTAAAAGAAATTCCTTGTTGTGCTGAATTGAGTCCAGCAGAGAGCTACCAAAGTGGTCATGGGGCTGGAGTATGTCTGAGGTCATGCAGGGTGAGGCTGAGAGAACTGGGTTTGTCCAGCATCAAAAAGAGATGGCTGATGGGAGGCCTCATTGTTATCTTTACTACCTCAGACAAACAGAGGAGACAGAACCAGACCCTTCTCAGAGGTGTGTAGTGGAAGGATCCAAAGCCACAGACTAAAGAAAACACAGGAAATGGTGACTAAAGAGTAGGCATTTGGGAAATGACCAGGGTGAAATAATGAGAGCAAATGTACTGTGAGGCTCAGGGATCTCCATCCTTGGAGATATGCAGAACTTGGCTGGACTGGCTTTGAGATGGGTTCTTGCACCAGATGACCTGTAGAGATTGCTGCCAACTTAGATGGTTTAGTGCATACTGGTGAAAGGCCAAGAGGGTCATAAATGGGATTTCCAATGGGATTATGCAGCATAGGAGGCATCTCCTTAGAATTGCATGCCTATTTGTGGGTTGTAGTTTGTTGAGGTTTTTTGCTAAAACCCTGCTGGCGCTTACTTTCACCTTAACTTACTTGAGAACATTTCTGTAATTTCTCATTTTAGGATGTCTTGATTGTTTGTATGTTTGTCAGGTTTGCAATCATAACAATTTATCTTCTTACTCATAATAACTCTAGAAACTGATAAGGGCCTTGATGATCCAATTCCCCATTTCTTTGTAAGCTTTGATCAGTGAAGTAGATTAAAAAATCAATTTCTGAATTATTCTGGTTCAGATTTTGCCTGGATACTGTCTGTAAATAGTAGAGATAATTTACACTTAGCTTTCTCTCAGTTTCTGCTTCAGGCTCTCAGCAAGCTCCAGCAGATATGAAGTGAGTATGATGGGCTATAGCAATATTTAGAAGGCTCTGTTCAGAACTGTGGCTCTAGCAACTTGTTTCGCATGTAGTAATTTTAAAATCTGGAGGACAGGGTAAAAAGCTAGCAATCTTCCAAACAGGAGAGACCCAGTGCAATCCAGTCTCTGATGACACTACTTTGTAAGAGGAATGCAAAAAGTACATTTTGTGTGCTTTACTTTAAATCACTTGCTAGCTTTAAACCCATTTGCTAGACCATATTTACTCTCAGGAGGCTGCTTTCATGGACCTTCTTGAGAGCTGAAGCTATTCAGCAGTTCACCTGCTTTAAACCCACATGGATGGGCAACTATAAAAGAAAATCTCCCAAGCAAGGATTTCCAGGTACCTATGTGACTTACTTGACTCAGATGGTTTCTTTATTGCCACATGTCAGTCATCTGCATGTCTGCGTTGTGCACTGTGTTAGGGCTCCCCTTTCAGGAAGGTCACTTGGCATCCCTCCTGAGCTCAGCTGAAGGCAGTTCATTCCTCCTGTAGAAGTCTCACAGTATCCCTTGTTTCCTGGGAGCCCTTGCAGCATGGTGTGAGCTGCATGAGCTACTCTGGTAGAGGCAGCTCATCCATTACTGCATTGATGTAGGAGCTGTAGGGCTCTGTTGTGCCCCATCAGATCAGACTTCATCTGTATGTGCACAGATAAGATGCCAGCAAACATGTTGTCGCTGCTGAACCAGCTTATCCAACTTGCAGCCTGTTCCCATGGAGAGCAGTCTCTGGCAGGCAGGGCACCAGGAACAAGTGAAAAAGATTAGGCAGTGACTGGCCTCCTTTCAAGGGGACAAGTAGAGGAACATGAGAGCCTGTGTTGTGCAGTGCTCAGCACAATGTGTACACGTGTCCATGCTAAAAATGGAGCATCTTGGGACCATGATTGCAGCTGTGTGCATGGGTGGGCTCGTGTGTACAGAAAACTCAGTCACTTCACTGATGGTGGCCTGGGTAGGCTTTTGGTGTAGCTCATGTTAGCCTTGTGATGCAGCCTGGTCAGATACTCAGGGCAGTAGTGTAGCAGTCAGACACTACACTTTGTGTCACTTCACTCTTTAGTACTCTTTTTCCATTAAGTAGCAATTGAAAGTGCTTGTGGTCCTGTTCCTGCTCCCCATAAAATCTGGTCATCCCTAGTGGTGCTGGAGAAACATAACTTATTACCACCATATTAGAACAATTTGGATTATCCTGAGAAGAAAGAAAGATAACTGAAAAAGTGAACTGAGAGGAGGGAATATCACACTAAATTAAATTATTTTTGTTTGATTTTGTAGTCATTACCTCTTTCTCTCTTGGATAGGTTGGAATTACAAATTTTACATAGCAATTTAAGCTAGTATTAAACTCATATATAATCAGCCCTTAAAGTCTGTTAACTAGATTTGTACTCAGAAAAAAGCAATGAATTGCCAGTTTCCTGAAATGCATATACTTCCTATGAACTACCCAGACTGCACTAAAGGAATCGTGTCATCAACTTGGCCAGCTGACAAGGCATATGGCAAACTTTTATGATGCCTGTTATCTGTAATGATAGCTGTTTGTGTAGCTGTGCTATTCACTAAGTGAGAGTAGAACAGTAGTGCAGCAATTGCTACTAAGTGGAACAAACTGCAAAAGGACAAAAAAAAACAAAAATTGAAGACCAACATTTTAGAAATGTGAGAAAAAGAAAAGCAGCACAGTCACCCAGGGGAGTTTCTATAGCAGCAGTAATCTGAAACACCCAGGCACATTGCCAAGAGCTCCAGTAGGTTGTTAATCAAAACTTCCAAATCTCCTGCCAATCCAAGGCTCTCTTAGCATCAGAAGAGAAAGCTGTCACATAATGATGTGATACTTAAGTTACATAAAGAAATCTTCAAATTTATTTTTTTTTGTGAGGAGTATTCTTGTCCTAAATAGATTTTTTTTCCTTTTTTCAGCCTATGAGAGAATCCTTCCCATTGGAGTTTCGATTGAAGTAATGTATTTTTAAACATTATTACATTTAATTTTCAATAAGCGTACAGGATAGTTTTGGATACCCTAGAGAATATATTCTTTTATTGGCTGCAATTAGGTGTTCCAGTAGTAAAATGCAAATCTTATAATTCTTCCTAGGAATGGCAAAAGGTAGTAGTAAGAAGATTAAGCAAGTGTCTGTGTAAAGGAGACACTTTAATTACAATGTAAAATTTAAGTAAACTCTGTAAAAGTGCTCCAGTTATCTATTTAGTTACCAGTAATATATGGCTTTGCTTCAGGCATTGAATTAACTAAAAAATAGTGTCAGACGCATCCTGTTTGTATGGATAGTTGGTTTCTTTATAGTATCACACAGTAGGCATTTTTTTCAGCTGATGCTGACAAATCCCATTATCTAGGAGGTGTTTCTATTGCATAATCTTAGCAGCAGTGAAGGCAGCAGTGATTTCAATCTTTTCCATCTTAATTTTCCAGGTGATGGATTTTTCAGTTCTCTTGGAGGGAGAGGAGAACGCGGCAGGACATAAAAGGAAAGTGTGCTTTTTGGCGTGGTTTTCCATTCCCACTGCTTGTCTGACAAGCCCTCAGTGATCCCAGTGAGGATGCTGGAGAGAGGCAGAGAGAGGGCAGGAGGCAGAGGCAGTGACCACTGGCCATCCACACCAGGAGCGTTCTGCAGCACCGCGCTGTTCTCTCTGCCACTGCTAGGATCAGCGCTAATTTACACAGTCTCGCATGTTTCGAGGAGGAGTTCGCTGCTAAGGGAATGTCTGAGAGTACACGGGGATGCCTGTGAGCCTGGAGAGCTGTGGTTTTAAGCTGTGTTTTTATAGGAGCTGTGCTGCCATAGAAACTGAGACACCATACGTAAGCTTTGGCTTTCTATGTAAATAGCTGTAAGTGCCTTTGGCCTGCCTAAATCTTGGGAGAGAGAGAGATTTATGGGGCTTAGGAGAGGAGAAGTTCCCTCCCCCATGACCCTATTTCCCAAAAATACCATATGTCAACAGGATTCTTTTAAGGGAGCTGTTAAGAATATTAATGAAACAGAGCATCCTGGGGTTTTTGTAGGATAACCCATGTCAGTTGATTTGGAGAAAAGCTTTCACCAGTATAGTTTTCAGGCTGTCAGAATGGATTGGAGAAATTTAACATAGAGGTATAATTCTGAGTACTGTCAAATTTCATGTTATATCTATTGTTTAGCCCCCTATACTTCTGCTTTAGCACAATTCCAGCTATTGAGAGTAGACTCATTAATACCATAAAGATCCCTGTGTGACATGATAAATCAGTCTGTTATGGGCCAGAAGGCATGGTAAATAGCCTTAGGCAAAATTTATGTAAGGTAATAAACCCAAGAAGATGGTATATCTAAACTGAATTACTTTCAAGCCAGTAGGGGCACTCTTTAATTCAGTAGTATTTTGGCTTTTGTTTAGTTTACTACACTTACACTGTAGCTATGTAAGAAGTATGCAGTCTTTTCTTGGATTGCTGACTAGTTTAGAGTTCTGAAAGAGCCTAGATATCTTAATGGAGATACAGGAGGAATAAAACCCAGGCTGACAACTTCATCTTTCTTTGGAAATGAAGCTTTGCCCAAGGGTCAATAAAATAATTTCACTGTTTTGCCTATCCATCAACTCTCCTGAAAGACTGTCTGCACTTGTGTCAAACATGAGGTGGCTGTCAATGCAGGTAGGTGCAGGATGGCATTGATCCAGTTAGATGGTGTGACAGCTTTAAACATCATGAGATTCAGGGCAGGCTGGAGATCCCAAGTAAATACTCAGAAGAGTGACTGGTCTTGAAAAGCCTGTGGCAGGGCATGTTTGGCTATGGATGGGTGCAGCACTCTTAGTAATTGCAAGCAAGATTTATTTCCCCATTTCATTTGGACGTTTTAAGCTGTCTCAAAACTTTGCATCTAATCTGAACTATGTTTTGGTGCCTTTTCCTGCCAATGGAAAAGTGATGATACATCTTGTATTAATGTGGCTAGATGAAATTACATGTGTTGGATATGCCACTTAGATTGCTACTGAACTGAGTCTGATTTTATGTACTTCAGACCATCACAGGCCACAAGTGGAATGCACCTTCATGTATTGCACTCTTGCTTCAATGGAGATGACCAAAAGATCACTTTTTTAAAAGAAAATGGTATACTTGGATTGCAATTCTGTGTTCGGTACAGACCACAAATTGGAATTTTATTCCCAAATCCATCAATCATTTATGTAACAGGCAGTCTAAATCATGCCTGTGATACTAGCAGTCTACTTGTAGAGCCATAAATTATTGATCTGCTTCCTGCAGTTTGTTTGCCCTTTCTGACTTAGACTAAAATTATTTACTGCCTTGGTTTTTTTAAAATGCTTATGTCACAGAGGCCTTTTTAAAAATAATAGAGGGAATAATTTCTAGAAGAGATTTCTTTGAAAGGTAGAAACTCTGTAAGAGAGTTCAGTCTCCTACATGATACTGAGTTGATCAGTTTATGCAGACCACTTTTTTCATGTCAGTCTTCATTTCCACTTCTCTATGGAAACAGAAAAAAATAACTTGTACAGAAATCTGAAGTTTTCTGGATCCTTTTCACTGATTTTTCCTAGAAATTCAGTTACAAAATTACCAAGAAGCTGTTCTAAAATACTATCCCTGTAAAAGGAATTTTTCTAAAATACTATCCCTGTAAAATACTATCCCTGTAAAAGCAATGTATTTAATGACAAAGGTGCTTCATATCGGACTTGTCTTAATAAAATGCAGTAACCCTTGTGAACTTCAAGTGTGCCTTAAATTGCTGCACTATTTTTTATTTGCTTTTAATCTGGCAGAAAATGATGGTTTGATTTTCAATTTAAAAAAGCTGTTGAGATGTGTAATGAGTTACAAATGTAAATTTTATCTAGAAGTACAAGAATTTTCTACTGCAATTGGTCCCTGGAATTGTGCCACAGAATGGAGATAAACAAGGACATATAGGCTGAAGGAAAAAATGTACCTTTGATATCTAATGTGGTTAGGTTTTAATGTCACAATTATTGCAGTCTCTTGAAAGGGCAGTCTAACACATATTGGGGCACTGTAAGAAGGGAGTGTGAGAAGGACTGGAATCAGTAATTTCTCTCACAGGTGTTTACAGGTCTTCCCTGAGGATAGCAGAAGCAAGAATATCTCCATAATCCTCAGCTATGGGAAAAACAACTTTTTCTGAGGCCCACATTTACAGCCATCACTGAAACATGCCATTGGGTTACACATGTCAGCTGAGCTCCTATTCCCATAATTTGTACTAACGAGAAAATGAGTCTCTTCTCAGAATCACATTTAATACACCATTTCTATTCTTCACATTCAGCCCACATGGTGCTATGCCTGAATAAAAGCAGATTGGCTTCCTTTTTTATTCAGACACTCTGGCTAACCCTCATATACATAAAAGAATTGCATCAAAGTTACCACCCACTGAACATACACATTTTTTTCATGAATTGGGTCCAATCCCTTTTTAAAGAAGCTGTTAAATGGATTGGGTAGCTTCTTTGCGTGTTACGCAAATCCTTCCCACTTCACAGATTCAGCAACAGCTATTGTTGGGAGCTAAAGAAGCCATTTTCCTACCAATTCAAGTGAAATATTAGTCCTGCTTCATAATAAGCTTAGTGACTATTTACTGGATACTGAGATAGTAAAGAACCACTAGAGATCTTGAGTGGAATATAAATAGATTACCTTTTTCAGGGTCTCAATGAGAGGAAACTGAGAAATATGTCAGCTGTTTAATTATTAACATTCAGTATAAATCAATAGCAAAATAGGCTTTGATGGTGATCTTCAAAAGGGTTTTAATCATTACTTCCCTCACACAAAGAAAGTCTGAGCACTGGGGGTTTAGCCTGTGTTTATGTTAACTGTACTGGAAGGCCACCACTGTGGTGTTGCATTGACTTTATAGCAATAATTAAGATAGCACTAGTTTTTTAAACTTACAGGCATTTGGGACTATTGCTACCACATGTCATACCTGGGTAATTCCTGAAGCACAGAGGATAGTCTAATGAACAAAATTCACTTAAATCCCATTGAAATTAATTAAGTTGTATGATAGGACTAGATTTTGGGCCCACGTGATTCATATGCATGGCACAGAATGCAGAAAAAAGGTTTATGATTTTCCTTTAGTGTGATTCTCCCCTGCCACCTCCCAGGAAACTGATGAGCACACAGGGTCCTGGAGACAAGGACAACTGTGGAGCCCAATTTCTTCACCAGCCCACTTTCACAGTTTGAATTTGTGCACATCATTTTGTATTTTATTTGATATTGCAGGAAGATATGGTACATAAGCCACTGGGGAGTGCATTCCCTAGTTTGTATAGAAAAGTTATTCTAAGTGAGATTGGGAGGAGGTGTGGGATGCAAAGCAGGGTGGGGCAGGGGGAGAAGAGTTTAATGCAGATGCAAATTACATTGTGTCATGGTTTGACGCTGGCACAATGCCAGCGCCCCATGAAAATACAACTTACCAATCAAATGCTGTGAAATGTGATCAAAAACAGAGCAAAGCAGGCCAAACTTAATAACAAAGGAAAAGCTTTATTACACTACTACTACTACTACTACTATAAAAGAAAAAAAAAAGGAAAGAAAAAAAACCCACACAAAATTCGAAATGAAAACCTTCCAAAACATTTCTCCTCCCTCCACCCAACTCCACCAAACCCCAGCGAGACCCATTTGGATCCTTAATCAAGTTTTCACCCTTCAATATAATCAATACTGAGTCCATCGGGGAAGAGAGGAGTCCCCCTTGCAACCATAGACCCCCAGGAAACACAACTGCCACCTCTTGTGTTTCCAATGTCACACGTGGCACCGCCCAGACACACCGGCCAGTGTGACATTCTCCTCTCCATGTCACAGTGCTCTCACCACCGTGCATGGACAGAGACTGCTTATAGGGTCCCTTTAAGGATGCTTTGCCAAGGACCACCAGGAACAACAGTCCAGTATCACAATTCGGGACTAGAGTCCCTCCCATTTTCCCCTGGGGCCGAGGGTCCAAAAGACAGAGATCGCCTTCTCTTCTTCTCTGAAGATGGAGGGCATCCTCACACCCTCCTCAGCTCTCTCTCTGTCCACTCCAAAACTGGTAGTTGCTGAAGAAGGTCTCTTGGCTCACCAATGCATCCCCCTAAAATGCAGTCCCTCTTGAAAGAAAGAGTGGTTCAGTCTATGGTAAACAAGCAGAGTCCAGCCAAAAGCCACTCTATCATCTGCCCCCAACCTTCTTCTCTGAACATCTGAGGTTTCAGGCTGTCTCTCTTTTCTTCAAATTCAGGAGGAGTAATATTTCATAAAGCCTTCATTTCACAGGAAAGGGTTAAAATTCCCGGACTCCCCGGACGGCTGCAATCTCAGCCCAGGACTCTTTCTCTAGTCTCCCACGCTGGGCATCTTCCCCCCCCCCTTCTCCTTCTCCTCTGCCGGCAAACTCCTAGGTGTCTGCTGGCTCTCTATCTCTTTTCCCTCTGGCTTAGGGGAGGGGGAACAAAAACATCCCAGATGTTCTCCACCCTTCCATCCGCAGGAGCTGGCCCAGCTTGGTTCCCGATCCTTCATCCCCTGGCCTACCTGTGCAGGCCGCATGGCTCCCCTCCCCCACCCAGCCCGGGCTGGGCAGGGGAGGTCCGTACCATGCGGTGACCGGAACCAAAGAAGGACGAGTCCTCCTGGGAATTCCGCTTTTAACCCCTCTGTGTTCTCAGAGGCGTGTCCACCTTCAATTGGTCACCCCAAGTGTCAGTATCTAAACCTGACCCCTGACAGGATGGATCTCTTCCTTCCAAAAAAAAAAAAAATTCTCTTCCCGTGTCAAACCATGACACATTGAGAGAAAAGAATAATTTTATAGTAGGAAGTACAGAGTTGCTAAACTTTCTGGGTCTTGAAGTCTTGCTGCAAAGTGTTTGTGAGCCACAACTTCCTGATGGATTTCCTATAGCTATCCAAAATAGGATCTTCCGCTATTCCTGCGGTAGCTCCCCACTCCCTCATTCCATATTTCTGCTTCTTCAACTAAATTCATGTCCTCCCACCTTCTGGCTGCTCTAACTCCATTGCTTGCCCTGCTTCTCATCCCTAATGTACAAACTGTACTCACAGCAGGTTGCAAATGCTTCCAATCTCTTAGCGCTTCTCTTACAACCTGTGCATGTCCTTGCACACTCCTTCACCGCAGCATCCCTTATGTGCAAGAGCTTGGAGGCTTGGAAGATGAACCAAGGGCTGCAGCTGTAGCTATACTTCCAATATATTTAGCTTCTCTGCAGTCATGGCTAGTCTCTGATCTCTGCTAGCCAAGGTGCTCAGACTGGGTCCATGGTCGGCCATGCAGGCTCCCAGGATGGAGGGAAGCTGTTTGTGCTGTTCTCTGGCTGCCAGAAGAGCTCTGGTAGGAAGGCACTCTGTGCAGGCTGAGCACTGGTACCAAGTTCCTCCCTTCTGCATGTTATCCTGCATGAGTGTGCCTACACTCACGTGGTAGTCTGCCATGATAATGCTGCTTTGTATGTAGTCTTTATGGAAAAAAGTGAGCCAGAAAACAGCAGGGGAGAGTAGGAGCTGGTGTCTGTGAACCTCATTGGTTAGTCCAAATCCAGCTGGTGACTGGATTTCCTTTCAGTGTCACCCAGTGACTTGGGGGCGGGCTCACTGCTGCAGTTATTAGGTCATTTGGGTTGTCCCATAGGTCATGTCAAAACATTTATCACCCACTGTGTTTTCTGATATCTTGGTGGGTTTTTTTAAAATAATGAAACTTAAACTGATCAGTATATGTGATTTTTTATACGGTCAATTACACTACCTTTGCAATTTTGACAGATACTATTTGAGCTATAGCTTACGTTGTTATTTTTTAATCCTTCTGTTTCAGGACCTAGATAAAAAATATTTTCATGGGGTGGCTTGAAAATTTGATCTGCAAAAAACATATTTTGAAGTTAATGTACTTAATACCACATGTGAAATTTGCTCAACAAGGGTGTTTTACTTTAGTTATTTTCTGGTATACTGATACTGGTCATAGGAAAAGGGTTTTTTCTTCTTTTAAGCAAACAGCTAACAGCCACACTAAAAATGTCAGTGTGCATTATTTTATTCCTTCCTCTACCTCCCTGATCACATCCTTTTCTTGCTATTGCTATTGCAATGCCTCCTTCAATTAAACAGATAAGTAGACCTCTTCCACAACTCATGCCAACATATATTGCTTGGTGTGGGGTTAATATTTCACACTTGCTGCTGCTTTTCTGCCTGTTGCCAAACCAATATCAGCTTGTTCACACTGTTCAATCCCTGTATCTTCAAAATTTGAGCTCTATTGCCTGCACCTTCCTCTTGGATGAGCAAAGTACTTCTGCCAGGATAACAAGATTTCATACACTGAACCATCCAGATCATTTTACCATAATCTCACAATAATAAATCTTTGAGAGAAACATTCTCTTCTAGAAGTCCTACTAATGTACACTGTGTTTGCTAAGGAAAATGGTTTAGAGCTATGAATAATGTCATTAGAGGGGTACTATTTTTCCACAAGGGAAATTCAGAGAATAATTGATATGGAATAGCATGAAATGAAATCCAGTCCCTTTGTTTTTCCTTATCATTATTTTAAATTTCACTGTTCAAAAATATATTTTTCAGTATTTCTGTTCTTGAAGTTATGCTTGAAAGAAATTTATCCTTTCCATTTTGTTCCCTTTGGTTTTTCCTTTCAGGTATTTTTACTACAAATAATGTCATATTTTAGTTCAACTTATTTATAGAATATTATTATGCTGACAGTTACACAGAATTTTTTAAATCCCACATCAGGTCAGTAAAATGACAAAGCTCAGTATCAAGTCATCTGGGAAGATATGTTACTTGTAGCCTTCCAAACTGATTAAATTAATCCACTGGTATATTTGCTTTTGCACTTATTTTTCCTAAACAAGTACTTTGGAGAAAAGTAGTGTAGTGACCTGCTACACAGGCAGTTTTTAATTTTGTATCATTTGATCAGGCAGATTTTGCTGAAAGGCTTAATGAATACTATCTAGTGCACTAATTAGCCGAATCAGTAAAGCTGGTAAAGTTCCATCTGCAAACTGGCATAACAAATATATTACCCCAAGTATATCCAAGTAGATCCTGAACTGGTACAAATTACTAAGATCACTTCACGGAATAGTAAAAGTTGCTACTTTTCAATAAATGATTGATAATGGAACAGCAATTCAGGATTTAAGATTATGGTATTTAAATTAACCATCATACTTTATGGAAAAGAACCATTTTTATATCCTCAAATACTTAACAATCTGTGACTTAGTCAATTGCTATCTGAATAATTTTGTATCCTGGAGCTGTAAAACTTTAGGAAAATTGCACAATTTTGAAGAAAAATGGAAGAAAAAATCCTAAAGGAAGTGTTTCTCTGTGGAATGTACACTTAGTGCCCTGTTATATAAACTTTTTCTTTAAGGAAGGAAGGTTTTTGCTTTGAAGATGCCCTATTCCTTTTTTTCAGCAGATCTGTAAAGTCACTTTCATGAGTTACATCTTCAGAGGTGTTTGCTGATATTCAGGATACCATATTGTTGAGTGAACATGTTTTTATTCTGGTCAAATTATTAATTATTTGCCAGATCTTTTTTGTTCCTCTCTTTGTCAATTCCAACTCTTCTTCTGGAGTCTGTATGAAAAAGGTGTCCTTTTCCTTGGCAATTGCTAGCATTGCACTGGCATTATTAAATTTCTGTCAGTTTTTGTAGCTGGAGTTTGGGTATGTTGTTATGGATGATAAAATAGCTTTGATTTATATGCTTTTCATTTTCACATGCTTGTGAACAAACTTACCTCCTAGCGTAGACTTTTAGTTGTCCTTTTTATAGCTGATACTAAACCATTATATATAAACGAGATACAATAGTTGTATCTAAATCAGAAAAATGAAAATAAAATTGGGTATTTTTTTTAACTTGAGCTGAGAATTTAATCAAAGCTAGTTGCTTAGTGTCTCCCCACTTGCACATGGTTGGCACATTTGCTTTAGGCAGGTGCTTTGTCCTGTTGAAATTGTTAGGGCTTGGGATGCTTAAAACATTGCCTATAGAACCCGTTTGACCTACTGGCACCTACATTTAAGCTTCCCAGCTGTGAATATGCAAGGCTGTATTTAGAAAACTGATACCATTTGCCTGTCCAAAAGTGCTGCACGAAGTCATGTGTAGATTCATGAGCAAGGAACTGATATTTGCTATGCTGCAAGGAAACTTTTTGGTCTTCTTGTTGCTGGTCAGATGCACAGGAGTCTCAGAAATGTTAATTTACTTTTACCATAGCTGAAACCATAACAAAAATTAACACTTCTTGCATGCTTTCTTCAGTAATTTAATTTTCTATCAACTTGAATGACTTCATTTCATTTGCTATTTGGCAATCTTTCTCTGGCTTTCTCAAGTATGTGGAAATTCATACATTTTTGCCCAGTAGTTAAACTTTTTTGTTTTGCAAAGTACATTTTAAACATCTAATTTTTTATTCTTATCTTGTATTTGTTGTTAGAATCATATTGGAATAATTCTTATGTTTCTGTGTGCCCTCAATATCTGATATATGTAAACGATGAACAGAAGCTCTTCAAGTAAACATTTTTATAGTATGTCCACTTAAAAGCAAGTTTAATGTTGATTATTTTCTTTAAGATGAAGTAGATAGTACTCCATTTCTTAAAATTCTTGACCAAAACATTTAAACCTCTTTTGCTTTTAATACTTATATGTACATATCTCTTTTAGTCCTTAGGCATAGAAGCACGATGTGTTTTTCTGTGATCTTAATACATAGACTTCTTTGTCATAATTGGTAATTACTTAGTCAATACCAATTGACTAAGGAAATAGGTACATAAATAATATATACATCCACAAAAATTATGCAAAATCACAGAGACATAATCCTCTATATTTACATATTTTCATATATAAGTAAATACAGAATGTTCTAAAATTGTTTGAGAATAGAGGAAAACAATCGTTCAAAATCAGGAGAAAACACATTTAAGGTGACATTAGGAGCAGAGAGAGAGCTTTAGTGCTAGGAATATATATGTCATATGTCTTTTGCTAACTTAAAAAAAAAAAAATTGGGAACAAACACCACTAATTCCATGGTGTCAGAATGTATTGATAACCAGATGTGCAATAAATATCTTTCACTCCTGAAGTACTTGCCACTAGAGTTTACATAGTTTCAACAGTGACTGGTCCTATGTGTACTAGCCACTAGAGGGGGGATGAGACACATCTTTTGTCATGAAACTTTGCAGATAGTTGGTGGCAGAAGTCTTGAAATTCTGGAAAATCTTCTTCATTTTTATCCTCTGTAGTGTATGGTCTTATGACAAGCTTGTAATCTGAAATCCTCTCACCTTGTGTCCTCAGGGTGTAATCCTTATTTCAGATTCACAGAATCACGGAACAGGATATGTCCTTAGGAAAGGACCTTTGGCCATCTACAAGGATAGAGGCAATTTACAGGCTTAAGTAGATAGATCAGGCCTTTTTACAGGCAGATTTTAAGGATCTCCAAGAGCAGAGATTCTACAGCCTTTCAGGGCAAACCAATTCCAGAATTTGGGCACTAATGTCCATGGTTTACATTTATTCTTTGAAATGTAATCAGAATATCCTTTGTCACAGGTTGTATATTTTGCCTTGCAACCTTACATTGAGCACCACTGAGGAAGACTCAGTCTCTGTCTCCTTTACACCTTTCCCCTGATTATTTGAATACTCTTGTAATATCTGTCCAGCCACAGCCTTCTCTTTCTGATAGTGAGGAAACCAGTTCCTTCAGAGTCTGCTGGTATGCCATCTACACCAGACCCCTAGTCATTGTGGTAGCTTCTGATGGACTTGACCCAGTGTATTAATTCCTTCTGGGAAGCCCAGAGCCACCCTTAGTTCTCACAAGTGGTTTTACAAATACCAAACAGAAAGGAAGAACCAGTTTCCTGAAACTGCAGGCTATGCTTGTTCCTATGGCCCAGTAAGCAAATTTTCAAAATTCTCTCCAATTCAATATCTCTATTACTTGCTTCTACTTTCTGTTTGATCATCATACTTCTCCAAACCTTGGAGACCACTCTGGCTTCCACTCCTGGCTTTTTTCATGTTTCTGTTCTCCATCTCTCATTCCCTTCTCTTCGCCTGCGTCTGTCTTCCCCTCCCAGCAATCTTCCTGCACTCTTCTCCCTAACAAGTGAAGAACATTTGTCTTCAAATGTAAAGTTGATGTATATGTAAAGTTTCACCTGCGTTGGTGATCTTAGACATTGACAAGGAGTAAGAGACATTTCAAACATATGAAAAATAAAGTATTTCAAAGTTCTTACATCCTACCACATTTTTTCTTAAAAATTAAGGCTTCCATTGACTGCCCTTGGTGGTAGTTGCAAGCACACTGCAAGCACACTGCTATGTGAAATGGAGATTGATTACAGCTGCAGAGATTGGATCTTATCATATTTTGCATGGAATTGCTTTCCACTTCTCCAGCCCTTGATTCTTTGTTCTCAATGTGATGCATAGTGTTCTGTCAGAGGAATGGGATTTATTCTTTCAAGTCATACACAGAGTAGATTTATATGGATTTATAGTATATTTATGTATGATTTATATAGAATAGAGCAAAAGGATTGCTGAAGTGAATGAAATGTTTCTAAGGCATTGAGATGCCCTGTACTGTTATCAAAGCATTTTTTTGGTTTTTTCTCTACAGAACTCCACCCATTTTCATAGCCACAGGTGAAGTGGCATTTTCCCTACTTTCCACACTGGGTAATGAAGCAAAAAATGTATTTCCAGGAAGAATGAGATCTGCTTAGGCATAGCTTTAAGCTAATGGAAGACTTCTCTGAATATGATGCATGAAGGCATGCAAAGATGCTGTTATTTGAACATAAGCTGTAAATATACTTGTAAAAATCGGTAATACTACAAATTATCATTGCCACATTCCATTAGGGGATTTCAGTCTTTCACAGTTTTAAGGATCTCAGATGAATCTTTTAGTGTACCTCTCACTTGCCAGACTGCAGCATCAAGTCCTGATCCACACTCTTTCAGTAGAAACACTAGGTAAATTTAGATCTATAGTCTCAAGAAGAGAGAAGGTGAGGAGTACAGACAACTGAAATTATCTATGCAAGTGGTTTAAAAATCCTTTCTAAAAGTGAAAATAAAATCTGTGATTGCAATGATGCAACACAAAAGTAAATTTTATCAAATAGCACCTAGTCACTGTAATGAGAAGGAGTCTGAGTGGACTGTTTGAACCTGTGGTATGGGAAGTGTGGAAGTTCAGGGAAGTTTAGAAGTTAATATTGGAGAGAAGTGAGGAAAAGAATACTAAATTTAACAAAAAATAAAAGAGTTGTCAGTCTAGAAAGTCGGCTTGATAGGCTAAGCCAAGAATCCCCTTCTTACAATATCTGATAAGATTCAGAGTTAAGTAGTTTTCCTTTCCTTCCTATTTTTAAATAAGAAGGAAATAAGGAATAAGAAAACAGGATTGTTCATGTATTTGTGAGGGTTCAAGAGTAGATGTTGACCCTCATATTCTAAAACCGAAACTTTCTTTCAGTGGGTGCAACTGCTGTATTAGTGCTGCAGACTGCAACCCAGAGCTCTGGACACTATCACAAAATAAAAAATACATATAGGAATGGAATTAGGAGGCATCTTTGTTCAGGTACATAAAATTTGACAATGTAGAGTATAAGGAAGAAATAAAACTGCAGAAAACGCTGAAATATACCTTTCAGCAAAAACAGCTGTAAGAGCTAACTTAGCTGATAACATAAATATGCTGCAAAATTATGGGAAAACTGTTGTGTCATTGTAATCACTACAGACAGTCCTGTGTCAGAAGACACCAAGCTGAGTGGGTGGTTGACACAACCAAGTGCTGCCCCTAGATCAGTGCAATCCCCGGTTTCAATACCAGCTGGTGGATGACAAGATGGAAAACAGCCCTACAAAGAAAGACTTAGGGGTGCTGGGGACTGTCTTGGGCATGAGCTGGCAATGATCACTTGGAGCCCAGAAAGCAGATTATGTTCTGGGCTGCATCAGAAGTGTGACCAGCAGGTCAAAGGAGGTAATTCTGCCTTCACTCTTGAAAGACCCCACGTGGAGTACTATGTCCAGCTCTGGGATCTCAGCATAAGAATGACGTGGACCTGCTGGAGCAAGTCCAGAAGAGGGACCCAGAGAAGGACAGAAGGCTGGAGCACCTCTCCTGTGAGGACAGGCTGAGAGATTTGGGGCTGTTCAGCCTGCAGAAGAAAAGGCTTCAGGAAGACTTTATAGCAGTCTTTCACTACCTAAAGGGGCACAACAAGAAAGATGAAGGCTACTCATTTTTAGTAGCACCTGTATAAACAGGACAAGGGATAACAATTTTAACCTAGAAGAGGGTACATTTAGACTAAATACAGGAAGTAGATTTTTATAGTATCAGGGGTGAAACACTGGAACAAGTTTCCCAGAGAAGTGATAGATGTTCCATCCCTGGAAATATTCAAGGTCATGTTGGGTGGGGCTCTGGGCAGCCTTATCTAGTTCAAGCGTCCCTGCTCACTGCAGAGGAGTTGGACTAGATGACCTTTAGAGAGCCCTTCCAGCCCATACTATTCTATCATTCTGTCTTGCTGTTGTTATTATGAAGTAGGCATGAAGTTAACTCACATCACCCATATGAAAAATCCAAGATCTTCACATGTGGCTACATTTACTTCTCAATATCTCAATTTGTACTGTGCAACCCACAAACTGACCAAAAGTACAAGTCCGAGCTGATAAGATTTTTTAATTTTTATATAAATAGATTTCTGTTGAAAAACTGATATTTTCTTTGAACCTATAAGGATATAAATATGATCTTTTAGTTTAAAAAACCTAAGTGTGCACAGAGTAATATCTCTTCTCATAAAACTCTCAAGGTTATAGTTCAGGAAAGCACTCACACATCCCTGTTCAGAAAGAAAGAAAGTGGTTAAGGACATCCTGTAAATAATTTCTTATCTTAAGGCTGTGTTGATTTTACGTCTTCTAAGAGTGGTGGCTCAATACTTCTGCTTTTCAAAATGTAGTTGTCATCCCTTTTTATAGAGGGCAAAATTGGAGCAGATAGATGAGAAGCAATTTGCATAATCATATAAAATAAGACCTGCACAAAAATAGTCTATTAACTCAAATTGTGTCAATTCCATTATTGTAGTTTAACAACTAAATACATTTCCTCTCTTAAAAGGCATTACATTTGCATAGTTTTGGTTTTTTAATTAATCTTTTTAAAATGTATTTGTGATATAATCCTAAATTTCTGTACTCATTTTGCTGGGATAGAGTTAAATATCTTCCTAGAAAATAAGTTACTCTTTTTCCTCATTGGCAGTGTTCTGAGTATGTTCTTTTTTTGAATATACTAGTAAGGATGATCTGAGTATGTTTTATATATATATATATATATATATATATATATATACTAATAAGGATGCTCAGTAATATTTCAGAGATGGACAAGGAGTAATATTGGGCATTTCTAGGCTGCACTTACCTAACACTTCATGAGAGAGATGCAGTGATTCAGAGAGAAAGTGGGCTTCAGGTTTATGATGTTATACTTAAAGAATTTCTCTGGAGAGAAACCCACAGAGATCTTGAACTAACAAGATGTTCTAGCTGGCAGTCCTGTATTCTAAAGATCTTTAATTTTAACTTTTGTTTGCTGTTTACATAGAACATCTGAATTGAAAATACTACACCCTTGTGCATGTATTTGTGCATGCCGATCAGAGTGTAACAATATTTACACAGAAAAACCCTGCCCTTTGTCACATACAGCTCTCAAATATTTTAGGTCAAAACCTCAATTGTTATAAATCAAGACAAAGTTGTAGAAATGTCTCATAGATGCCATTAATTTTGTCTGGTGAATGTTTTTTGTGTGTTAATCAAAGTACAGTATGCAGCTATTTTGATCATATATTTTACTAGTTCCTCTAGGACTACAACAGTGATATGAGAACAGAAACTGCTTGTCAGAGTGGTATTTCTATTACAAAGCTGTCCAGATTTATGCTATTTACTGCTGTAAGTAATAAAGATATCAAAGACTTACAGTGAATATAGCATTAAGGTTCAATAAGGAAGTTGTAACGATTTTGGAGAACCTTATTTCTGGCAAGCTGAGATTGTATTTCCTGTCTACCATGACAGGTCTTTTGTTCAGCAGTGGTCTATTGCCCAACGAAAAGATGAGCAAAAGCCACTCATACTGAGGTTTAGGTACTGAAACATTGCACATTTAGGGTAGCTGAATGTCTCGATGGTGACAACCTACAACTCTTAGTAGTAATGCTCTGTCCCTTCCCAATATGGGAAGGCGTTCCAACTGCGTCCCAGCATTCTGCTGGGTAAGAAGAAAAATGCATCTTTCCTCATGCCCTGTTTTGCTACATCCTGCTTGCCATAGGAAGGAGCCCTCTTGGTGACTGGGCCAAAAAAACTAAAATTTTTTTTCTTAACTTCCCCTTTAAGTCACTTCCCTAAAAACATGTGGCCAATATTAATGCCGTGGTTGTTACCAATTCTCTTTTGTTACCATACTCAACCCTCATATGCAATTCAGGGCTGTTTATTCAGCTTGCTATTCCATCTTGAGAGTTTCCTGAAATAGCCTTGGAAAATAAATTAAAATCTGGAATGGCATTTTGCAATGTGGAAAGTAATGGATATTAAAAGTTGACTGACAGCATGCTTTCCTGCCTAGTGTCAAAAGGAAATAGAAATTAAATTTAGCAGAGTTCATGACTATTGCTACACTAAGGAGCTCTCAATCAGTAGTAAAGTAGATAGGAACTGTCATCCCCATTTGCAACAGAAGCTGCAATTTGATGATACAAATTTGTCTTCAGCCTGCCCTCCTTGAACCAGTCTAGTCCCAGTCAGATTCATGTGCCATTGCACACATAATAACACAGTCACACTTAAAGACTTTCAGAGTTTCATTCAGACTTCCATGTTTTAGTAGCATCTTCCCTGCTACAAATTAAACTGAGTTTCATTACATATTTAATGTTTAGCTCAGCAGCACTAAAATGTTGGTCTTTCTAATGCTTAAAGAGGTTTACTGAATAATTTAAAATTCTGATATGGTAAAGCATGCAGTTTTCCCAATTACTGCACCTTCTGTAAAAAGTCACAGATATATCCATAAGGATGGCATTCAAATTTTCTTTCCACCTCATGATCATTTGGCTTATCATAATTTGTCCTGATAGTTGATGTTCCTAAGTGAGAAAAGCTTTATTTTACTTATTTAATGTTCAAAAGTAATTCCGTAAGTGAGAAATGTATTTACTGGTGGAGCATATCTACTTGAAATAATGCATTGTAAAACTTGTGAACACATTTATGATAATTTGGAGAAGGTAAAATAGGCAATTTGTCTCCCAGATACTGCCAAGTGAAATGGAATTAGATCCTTTAGGCTACTTCTCCATGGTGATTTAAATATAAAGTTGGCTATGATTTTAAAAAGAAATTAAAACTTTTGGGTTATTTCACTCACACATGTTTTATGAAGAGATTCTAGGCTAGATTATCATCATTTTAACAGACATGCTTTCTTTATTTTGGAAATTTTAGTTTTTAATTTCTATAGTATGACATCCTGCTGCAAAACTTAAGCATTTGGAATTAAATTATGTTTATTTTGGCATCCTAATTTCTTTCTCTAGAAGCACTTTCAAGTACTTACACTCTGTGCTAACATTCAGCAGCAGCTTGCTTTGTTTGTTCTGCAGCAATGTGAAATTAAACACTGGCTTTGCAAGCAGCTACCCCAGTAGATTAAATGCAAATTATCCCATTTTCTGATGGAGTTTGGGTCATGTTGAAAAAGTGAGCTCTGTTGTAAAAGCATTTAATTTTATTTAAAAGGCAGCAAACAGAAGTAGTGCCTTTTCTTTTCTCCAGATGGGCTCAGTTCCTGCTTCTGAACAGTGCTAAAAAGAATGACCTGAAGTCCCGACTAACTGATTCAGTAAAGCAGAAAAGTTTCATTACTGGCCTTAGCTTCTATGGCAGCTCTGTGCTGGCATTTGATCATTGGACTGTAGTGATTCAATCATTCCACACAGCTAATTTAGTGTGTTTCTTTATTCACGTCACAGGAGATTAAGTGAAAGTTGACCAGTGCTTGCCTGCATAGTCAGACTGAACTAATCTGTATTCCTGCATGCAGAGAATGAGGTCCTGGCATGTGATCAACCTTGTTAGCAACCACAGGGAAGTTCTCAATGTAACCTGAAAATCAGGAAATTTGGGGATGGAAAGAGGGGAGATCATAAGAAGCATGATAAGAAGAGGAAGATAGTCCAATAAAAACCTCCTACTTCAAGAAGCTTTGTATTAAATAAAAGCACTTATCATCATAGTTTATTTTTGCAGGACAAGATGTATGACAGGGCCACAATTCTTTTCAGTGAAGCAGCTGAGTCACTCAGTTTTAAAGATGAATTTGGCTAGGAGAAGAAAGAAATTAAGAAGGAAGCTAGGTAAAAGCAAGCAATTAAATTTAAAATATCTAATAATACAGATTTCAGTATGGTAGTGCAACTACCAAATGACTTTTCTAAACAGTCTTATGGAAACATTTACTATTAATAGTAAAGGGGGGGAAATACACCTGTATTGCTTTCTCACACTTCTGTAAATTCTGTAGAGCTGTTGGAAATATCTGTTGTGCAACGGATGTAGACAGCAATTTTGCAGGGAGTTCTAGGGCAGGTTTTGTGGTACTAGGTGGTACCATGCACTAGTGTGTCACTACTGTAATACTCAGTGGTTGTTAACTGAGGATGGAGTGGCACTCTGTGCAAATGTGATCATAAATATTTCAAGACCCACTAAAAACCCCAGCAGAAAACAGAGCTATTCTAAAAGTGAGTATGTTGATCTTTAGCAAGTCTTTGCATCTTCCCTCTTCTGCACTCGTACTTACAGCCTCAATGCTGTGTTTGGTGCTTTTTATCCTTAACATAATTTTTGCCTTTTCTTCTTTTATTTCCAGTTTTAATCCCGTGTTTAATGTGGGGTTTTTTTCCCTTACATATTTTTTTCCTATGCCTATAGCTGAAACTTAGTCACAGAGTGTGTAGACTCCTTCCTATGATCACTCTCAAGTATTTTATAAAACAATCATAATGAATTGTCCCTCATTTTCTCTTAATTGACTGCAAGAAATAAAAGAGCTAGGTAAGCAAAAACAACATCAATACTGACCTATGGTTCTCTGATGAACCTTTGTGACCTGATTGTTGTTAGTGGCCTTTGTCTCAATTCCCATTGCATTCATGCATCCCCATGAATTTATAGTGGTATGTTCTTCAAACTATTGAACTATGTAGTTCAAACAAAAATATTCTTGTGACTCCTGGCACATTTGAAGGTAATTTTTTTTTATAGTTGCAGTCATATTTTATGTCTGGAAATTGCTTACATTTGAATCACTACTGTTGTAGGTTTTACTGTCTAGAGCAACAAAAACAGAACAAACTTCATTTGATAAGGTGTTCTGTATTAAAACTGTGTCATTGATCTCAGGAAAAAAGGTTATTCCTAATAAAGGAGCTTGCAAGTAATCTGGGAAGTATTTCATTAAGCACAGACCCAAAATCTATTAATATTCTTTTGTCTTCCTTGACAGGCAAATTTTATCTCACAGCAAGTGCAGTGCTCTTCCTGAGCCCCTTTTATGTTGTGACCTCACTGCAATATTTGTCAGTTTTGAAAATTATGGGAATTTTTGCCATTTGTTCAGGCGTTTTACTTAGGCTCTAGCCTGTAGTAGACTGAAGGGTAATGAGAGAAACAAACTCTGTCCTGAGCATACTGAATGACATCATCTTATATAGAAAGAGGGAAATGAATTTCTGTGGGAAAATAAAATGGGGAAAAATGGGAGAAAAAAGGGGAAAAAAAATTTCTATGGTCATTTCGGTATTTTACCTGTGATTCAAGCCTAACATATTCGGTAATTTTTTGATGAAATAGTTTTACAGAACATTTTAATATGCTGCATGTACAGCTTTGGATGGTAAATGGATTTTTCTAGACTACATTTATCAAAATGTAGAAACATGGACAGATGTAGTATACACCAAAACCTTCAAAGCTGGAAACCTTATAAGAAGAGAATGATTGAAAATAAACATTTTATCTTCGACTGCTAGTAACCATTCATAGGTGAATAAAATTTTCTGAAATGAAGCCACAATATTAATATTGGATTACTTGTTTTTTCATATGGTGAAGATGATTTCATATGGTTTATGGAGCAGCTGGCTCCTGAATTATTGGATATAAACATTAACAAAATACTCTATTCATACTGAAAAACCCGCATACTGTCATAATAGCAATCTGGATAATAAGACTGCCATCCAAAATTTCAAATGATTGGATAGAAAACAATTATTTTGAAGTTGCTGAGCTGCTCAGTAAGAGAGAATCCTGCTGAGGCAAACAAATGGTGAAGATCCTCTACAGAAAATTCACATGGAATTCTCTTTTCCAACCACAAGTTCAAGCAGCCAACAAAATGCTGTAAAAAAGACTTAGAATAAGCAGATTGAACCTATGTTCTTTCTTCCTTCACTGTTCTAAATTAAAGCTTTTTTAAAATTATTTCATTTTTTCTTTTAGGGGTGTGTGCCAAGTAAATACTATGAGGAAAAGATAGACATGCAGCAGTGTCAAGTAGGCTTTCCCAGTCCAGCTTGGACAGTAGGACTCAGCCACAGGGTCATGGCTAGTTCCTTACAAACCTGATGGTTGTGGTGACGTGTCTATGTACTGTGAAGGTGCTAATGAACAGCATTCCCATCAGTCTTTCAGAACAATAGAACAATAGCACTGAAGGTGAGGGAGTTCCCTAAACTAGGAGGAGGAACTTCTTCAAACCATCCTGCATTTAAGGACCTGGATACTGGGACACTTGACAGATACCAAGGTTGTTCTTTTGAGCTGCCTTTCTTTGTGGACCGACTTAAAGAGAGCTTGTAAAGACTAACTTCGTAACTTATGCACCAAAATTCAGTTGCCCTATTTTTGTTTTTGTGAGGAATGTTTTCACAGTAATCTTCAAAATCAAAGTAGAAATTCATCAGAGTAGATGAATGGATAATTTTTATCTGCATGGTCATAAAGCGCTCCAAAGAACACATGCTGCATAATGAATCATGACTTCATTTTGCAAACTGTGTCTTGGCTGTTTCCCAACGCTTTGTATTTTACCTTTACATCCAACACTTCTGTTTTTACTGGCCTGTAATTCTCATGGGACCTGTAACTGTTGATGTCACATGCACCAAATACTAGGCACAGTATCAAGGCCATGCCCCTTGTACTTCCTTGTTCCTCCATGTCTCAGAGTATTTCAAAGGGAAAGCAGTCATTTTTTTATGTTTGTAATGTTTCCAGAGAAGTCATCTGCCTTCCTGAAAATTTTTTTAAATTTGCATTTCACAAACTTTAGCATAACAGTCAATGCCCCTTCACAAGCTATGTGTTGTCACCAGCTTTCCAGTACAACACATTGCACCCATCTCACTGTTATGTTAAAACTTGTCAACAATGGCTTCTACCCTGCAATTATGCAAAAAACTTAAGCAATTCACAAAACAGGCTGCTGTTAGGAGAGAGGGACTATGTTATATTCCTTTGTGTGCTCCTTCTCTTGTGTTGGCTGAGTTCTTAGGAATTATGTTTATGCAAACTCAGTTGTCAGGTGGTTTTTTGGCACGTGCAAAGCTGATGGGGAGAGGCAATACAGAAGCAGCCGAACAGCTCACCAAAGTGGGCACCCAGTTTACGTAATCAGTGGTTTTGATGGAAGAGGGAATCAATAACAACTATCTATATTGAACTTTGCTGCAGAAGAATAAACATTGAGGACTACTGTGCCTGTATTGCTGCATAGAAGAAAGATGTATCAACAAATCACTGGTGACATTTTTAACCTACCAGTTAGGTGGAGAAATGGGACACTGTGATCCTTTGATGTTGTTATTGGTGTCAAACAAATTATGAGAACACTTCGGTCAGGTCATTTTTGTAGTTAGTAAAATCTTACCTACTATGCTAGATCAAAGGGAAATATGTCTGCACCATTACCGAAAATTTATGTTTTCTTAGTTAATGATTATACATTATTATATATTGCATTATTTTCTCTCAGCCAAACATCTGCTTGAACAATCATAGCTGTTCAACTTGCTGTGGTTTTTCTGAACGGCTGATCTTAAGTCTGAACTATTTTTTCCCTTGGAAATACTTACCAACTAATGCTTGGAAATATTTATCTCTAATGAAAAGGAAATATAGTGAGGTAATTAGCTGACAGTGAATTTATTTGCTGTCTGTTTAAAAAATTATACCTTATCAGTCAATAGGCTTGAGGCACACTTTTAAGAGATAAGTGCCTGTGTTTAAATTATAGGAGGCCTCCTCAGGGTGACTTAGGGTATGTGAACACCAACAAGCCTACCCCTCATTACTGCAATAATAATGTTTGCCATATACTTCCTTTATCAAACCCCAACATACTCTCAGAGGTGAAAATGTGCTGAGCACAATGATCAGTTTGAAGTAATATTTTTTCCCCTCTCCATCTGTACTATCTTATATTTGTTGCTATAAGCAACAGTCCTTTGAATTGCTGTATTTATAAAGCTTTAAAATAGGACAGATCAGAGCACACAATCTTTGTGACAGGCAATTTTTCTCTGTTTTCTTCACAAAGAAAAAAAGGCCTGTGGGAAGATATGCTCCCTCACCTGGATTTGCAGTAATCTTTGTTTCTCCAGAAGCCCAGAGTTTCTTTGCCTCTTCAAGGACAATATTTTTAAAACTGGGAAAGGGAAGAGGCTGTGTGTCAAAACTGATTAAATGTGTCAGATGTGTTAATCTATTGCAGAGGACTTTAGCCCTGTATTCTCAGTGTCCATGTTAAAATGTGGGAAACATGGCTTTCTTTCTCAGGCTAAGCAAGTTGCAGTCTTGTCAGAATACTTATAACTTCAAATTCAGATGGTATCAAGGTAAGACCTCTTTCCATTTACATTTTAGGAAATAATATTTCCCTGAAATACTGAAGTTGATGAGTGTGAATAAGCATTCAGTTTCATAGTTTCATTTAAAAAGGAGTTAAAAAACAGCTGTATTTTCACTGGTGGTTGTGTGGTTGCCTTTTCATTTTATTCAACTATTATACAGGAAAAACTGAATTTCTGACAGCTTTTGAGGGGATTCTTATGTTTTTCCTTCTTTTTACATATTCTTTCAGATGTGGATCACAAGCTGCAAAAAACAATAGTAATTTTTATAAGATGTTAAACCAACTGTGTTTATCTAGAGGACAATTTATTAGAAATTAGCATCCATCTCCTGACTGAAGATGTCATTCAGGAGAAAATAAACATCTTACTATGAAAAAAAAAATTTACTGATTGTATACTGGGCAGGGAATATGATTATCATGAAATATCTCCAGAAGCTCTATCTATGAAATCATGATATATTTATATCTTTGCCCTATTACTTTTTTCCAGATATATGATTTCAACATGAGCAGTACATGCAAATTTGAATTTGAAATGTTTTAGGATTCATAATTCCATTATTAATATAATTATATTAAATAACTTTTGAAACATTAATTAATATATATGCAATTTTCCTTAACAGCTTGATTGCACGAAAGAGGTTTTATTTACTTTGTCACAGAAAGTGACAAAATGATTTTGAGTTGAGCACATAGGTGTCAATCCAATGTGCAAGAGAATCAGACTATTAAAAAAATGTTAGGAGACTGTGAATTATCCCCTTCATAAACAATAAATTGCTCATTTTTATTGTGGTACACTTTAAATTTGTTCTAGACTTTAAAATGTTATGTCTATTCAATACAGTGAAAATAAATAGTGTAGTATTTCAAAAGAGCTTTTAAAATGACTGTAAGGGACAATGAATTCAGCTAGTTTTATTTCAGAGATTCTGTTTCTAAAAGAAGACCTTTGATGAGAGACCATGTCATCTATAATTTCTTCTTGTTTTATTTTGCAAGCAGCTAATCCTTTTTCTGATATAGCAGCTTTTCTTTGTCATTCAAAGAAGTGCATAGTTTGGACGATGCTGAGTGAAATCAAATCAATCTTCAAAAGTAAAAGAAGAAGAAAAAAGTCAACAATGAAGAAACACTAAAAGAGTTCAGGCTAAACTGCATTCAGTGGGGTAGGACTGGGGAGTGGCTACAGGTGCAGCTGAGTTGTCAAATCCAAAAGGAAGGGGCTTGTGAGCAGCTGGGAGGAAGTTACAGGTGGAAAACTCATTACCACGTTGCTAGTGCTGGAACAGTATGTTTGAGTCATCTGTTAAAAATAGTGAGGATAGAAAGACTTCAAAGTAAATTTTATCATAACATTCCTCTAATGAATGTCTTTGCTGTGGAAGGAGGGGGAAGAGGGAGAGAGTTCTGCTTTTCAGTGGTCTGAGCTTGCATGTTGCACTGGAGATGTGTGCAACCAAGTGAGCAGATTCTGCCCCAGGCAGGACCCTCCCCTGTGAAGTCTTCTTGGAAATACAGGTTTTGGCACGTGAACAATGCTTAGGAAGTTTTCTTCCTTCCCCAGAGCATATGGGTCAGTGGTTTGATTTCTGAGGAAGTTCAGATTTGACCATCTCCTTATGTTGTTGATGAGTAGAGTGTATACATATACAGGGAAGGATTTTTGCAGGAGTACTTGGGACATATGTGGTACTTCCCAAAAAATGCACAACTTGGGAAAAAATTCTCTCATTCTTTCTACTGCTGCTCATATCTGAATTATGCTTTTGCCTGTGGGCTTAAACAAAACATTTTCTGTTATCTTTCTGGGTTCTTCTAAGCATGGTATCAATGTGAATTTTTAAGGGCTTAGCATTTTCAACTACAACTGATCCAGCTATCAATATAGTCCAACATCAATATTAATCATTTCTCCAACCTGCTTAAGTACTAACATAAATGAATTTTATCAACATTGTGCTCAGAGCTTAGATCTTCTTGCTGCACCTTGCTGAAACTATTTCAAACTATCTCAAAAATACCTACATAGTGCCACAGTCTGGAGCAATCTAGACAAAACCCATGGCGTGTTTCTCACAAGTTTTAGAAGTTTTGCACTTAGGCAGTTCTGAAAGCAGTAGATTACCCTAAACTGAGGTTATTTTCCATTGATAAATGATAGTATGAGCAAGGCTCTTAACTCCTGAGCTTTTGGTTTTTTGATTGCTTGATTGAATTTCTCTATAATGTTTCATACTTCTTTTTCTTCCATCCTCTCTCCAAAAACCCTTTTTTGAGGGATTATTTTTAAAACAGTTATCATCCTATGGCCAGTTCATCACTCCATTATTGCTACTCTTGCTGTCTCTAAAAAGAGGCAGTAACAGCGCAAAGCTTTCTATCTCAGGGACATTACACTTTGTTCTCTGCACAAATATGGCCATATTAGACTGCATATAAACTGGTAAAATAAACAATGGGAGAGAATATTCTATGAAATGGATTCAGAATGAGGTGGTTTTGTGTGTTTGACAAGGAAATATTCATATATGAGAGCAAATGTCATGCATAGGCAGCTGCAGAACTCAAAACAACCTTGCTTTGGGCAATACAAGTACACCCTTTGACTCTTTCTGACTAAGTATGCTTATAGAAATTGTAAAACCTTTTCATCCAGCCTCTGTTGGATAACAATTTGAGACAGTTGCTCTGTCAATAAGTAAGTGTTTTTAAAAGGCAAAATAGAGTTACTTTTCAATTGTAAAGATAGAGAGAGATGGAACTTGGGAATCTGGCATTTGAACTATTGATTGTAGTATTCCTCAACAAGAGAAGCAGTCAGCATGAGATCACTTAAAATACCTGATATTGCACTGTAGACTAGGACAGGGTAAAAAGGCTTTCATTATTTTTCCCTGGTAACATTTCCCATTTCTTCCAGCATAAGTGCAGCAAGGCATGAGCTGATAGATAGGTGTTAATGTTGGTACAGTTTAGGTCACTTGAATGAAATTTTCGTAATTCACTTGAATGACAATTTCTATGCAATCCATCAGGGTACTGTAACTATAGTTAGAAGGTTAAGAAAGATTCCATCTCTTTTTCTACTGAAAGAATAATAATTTGCATGTCTTCCCAGAGCAGAAACCTATAATGAGACATAAAATCTGGTTAATTTTCTTTTAAAATACCAAGAAACTGGGGAGGAGGGGTCGTGAAATGCCATATTTTCTATACATTCAAATAGAGCATATCTCTAACATCTCAGTTGAAATCCAGTGGAACATAAACATTTAATCACAATTTGGTACCTCTGAACATCTTATGAACATCTATTTTTGCATATGCCTTTCTAGATTTTTGAAAGTTTGGCATCTAGGCTTTGTGCCCAGATGACTGAGTTGGTAAATTGTTTTTACCTCTATCCTGAAAACCATGATCCATTATGCAAGTAAATTAACATCATGAAGTTCCATACCATCTTCTCTGTTATGGCTGGCCATTTATTACACTACATGGAGCTTTAAAAATCCAAAGGAGATACTCTTTCTGAAAACTGCATAACTACCGTTTTGTGTATACTGAAAAAACATCCTGCAAAATAGACTTTGAAGTATTGACTTGTTGTAAGGGTACAATTTCTCTTGACTTTTTTGGGTGAAATTTATTTTAATCAGAAATACACCATTATGCCATTATCTATAACAAAACCTTTTTAACTCTCCAAGGACAGTCCCGTGGTTCTGCAAAACAAAATTAAACCAAAATATCTGACACATTTTCCTACCAATCTAATTCAGTCCCAACTGAATTCCATTTCTTATCCATCCCTTCATTCTGCAGCCAAAGTGAGCTCTATTGAGGGAGCTCAGCTGCCTCTGATATTAAAGCATTTCCTGCTTCGGTAACATTCCCCCTGCTTAGCTGGCTTTTTTTTTTGCCTCATGCACTTATGCTGTGAATCAGGGCTTTGTTCCATTAATGCATTGCTATCAAAAAAGGCTCCTGATACTATTATGGTGCTTCTGTTTAATGCAGGGGTCACTACAGTATGTGGGAAGTCCAACCAATAATCTAAGACTTACTGTTCCAGGCATTGTCAATATGTATGTGTATATATATATATGTATATATATGTATATATATATATATATATATATATACACATTTAAAAAAATGAAACAACAAACCATTCCCACTGTAGAGAATTGGTAAAAGAAATGCAGTCATTAAACAAATCCTTAAAAAACTGTGATCCAGTCCCCCACTACCAGACCCATCATATACCTCCCTTACATGACAAAATAAATGTGTATATTATGAATATATAGACACACCAGCTGGTTCTGTACAGCCCTCTGGATAGTTAAAGGGAGGGGAAATGAATCAGTAATTGTGTTTTAATTAGTACAGTTAGGATTTCTGACCTCCTCTTGTGTGTCTCATACTCAAAGTGAGTCATTGGCAAACTAAACAATGCAATTCATTTGCAGATTATCAAAATGCAAACAATTTGGGAAAGGCAAAAGAAGGAGAATTATTAATAGTCCTTCACTGCAGAACCCTCTGCTGGTGATAGAAAGCAAACTTTACTTGCATTTGAAGACCTTGCTAACCTGAGGCTAAAGACACTGAGGAAACCAGGACTGTCCTGTTGCAGTGGACTGTCACATTACTATCCCTATCTATGCAGCCTTGCACAGGCAAAATTGCAGTATAGTTATACCCCAAAATTTATGTTTAGAGGCAGTGTGAACTTGTGTATATGAATGCAGCTAACTTAAAATACTAAAAGGACAGTTAAAATGGAATGGAAAGGACTTCTTTATAGCATTCAAATAGCTGTGATCTCGAGTAGAGGTTGTGTAGATGCTCTGCAGAATATAAGACCATGGAGGCCCTGCATATGAAATTAAATTTCACAGAAACCGTTTTTTAACTGGGTGGTTGAAAAAAAGACAAACTGTTAACTTTCTGGTTCTTCAGGATTTTTTTAAATTATATTGATATTTGAGTTGGGATATTTATAATTTCTTTCATATCTTACTTTGAAAACTGTTTTAACTTTCTCAATATGCTTATATGCCATAATTAAATGTACTCAAATTCTTCTATTCTTCTGATACTTTTTTTTTTTTATATATCATAGAGAAACACAAGACAGAAGTGCATAGGACATCTCTGTCTAGATTGTTGTAAAGAGGCTACACTTGCTGGTCGTGCTGCTGAGCCACTTATGGCATTGGGAACAGCTCTGCAAACACCATCCTCCTCGGTATTGTATATCAATCCCTCAGGTTTTGAGTTCTAATAGCTTCCACTTTAGTATTCCCAATTAAATTTCCAATTATGGCTCTTCCGTTCATCTCCCTGTATGGAATGACACATCACTGAATTGGTTTCAGAACAGATACAAAACCAGTTCAATTTTTTACATACAAAATCCTTCATTCACCAGGATTTCTGTATTCTAATGTTTAGGATTTCGAGGTACTGTGTGGTTTTCAACAGTTTTCTGCCCATCACAAGTTAAAACTCGTCAACTGTATATTTTTTGCCTCCAAAATTAAAGAAAGTATTGTGGGGAAATGTAGCTACAGAAAAAAAAAAAAATTTAATTTAGACTGAGCAAATAAGAGTCAGGAAAGGTAACTGCTTGCATAGATGAGGTAGATTGACTGTAGGCCAGTAACTACAATCTCATGCTTACCTTAAGCCTAACCTTTGGGACCTGAAGTAGATCAGCCTCCTATGGCAGCCGTTCTATGACTTGGATCTTCTTTGACCTTCCTGGTTCTGATGTCTGTTGCAATGCAGTACTAGGATACACTGTACATTGCTACAAAACATTCTTTCTGATAATTATTATTGAGGAAAAAATCTTCACAGATAAAAAAGGTGCAATTGGAGCATGACTGGGGATAATGGGGACATAAGGAAACTTTGGTTATTGTTGCAGTCAGCTCTGGTAAATCACATAGATTACTGTATAATTTTTTTTTGACTTGGCCAACCTTAACACACTATGCTTATTCATTCTGGGACTCAGTAAAGGTATTGCACAATAGTAATTCTGAGCAATGTGTAGGAAGGCTCTTGTTTCATTTCAGTAAGCAGGATATGATATTGGTATCTATGTTTCTTCTCCTGATGTGATTGTTTTGAAAGCTTTGGCAGAGGTTGTAATCAGCGGAGCAGTAGATACATGTTAGATTCAGGCCTTGTTTAGAGGTCTGATTGAATTGTTCATCTGGTACTGTAAAACTTCAGTTGAAAATCTGCATTTACAGAAAGCCACAAAACATTCAGCCAAGTAACAGGGCTAATTTTTACCAGACTAGAAATGAAAACAAAATCAGGTGAAAGCAAATCATGGTGAAGATATTTCATGAAACTCTATTTTACCAAGTTTTTTTTGTAATTGTAATAGCAATTTCTTTATAAAAGCAATTTGCAATGAATATGAATTATGCTCAGTGATGTCATTATATGATGTTTTGTACAAAGAGTGCATTAAAAATCTTTAGCTGTGACTCATTCTGGTTGCAAATGTAAAATCAGTCTCACAATTTTATTTCTTCAGGCCATTCAGAAAACAGTGCTAGGAAGCTATTTAAAAACCCATCAAGTCATACTTTCTTGGACAGAAAGCCAGTAGTCATTGTAATTGCATGCCAAATAAAGGCTTTTTTTCTGAAAGGTTTTTTGTTTTCCTGTTAAAATTATTTTTAAATAACATCTATTGCGTCTACTTCTTAGGAAAACTTACCCATTTTTAGTGCTGACACGACTGAAGTAGTTTGATTGCTTGAGGCCAGAAGTCTAATTGAAAAATTATTAATAAAATTAATACAGCATTCAGAGTAGTGATTTGAATTTTCATGACAAGCTTTCATTTCTTCAAGTCTTTACACTTGAGTCATCACTTTGTTTTTAACTTTTTGATAAGTGGAACGTCAGTGGAGAAGTCTATGTCAGTTTAAATGAATGCTTGTCCCTTGTGACTATTTCTTTGCAAATTAAAGGCTGGGATTTATGCATGTACACTCTGACCACTCAAGCCATGCCTATAATGTGCCATACAGAGAAGTTTTGAGTGCCAGGATATTTAAGTGAAAGCTACTGTTTAGTGATGGATTCAGCATGGCAGTCAGATCCCAAACACCTAGAGAGACGTGGTTTGTGGAGGAAGTCCAGAACAAAAAATGTATTTACTAAAAGCATGAAAATCTACACATTTGATGTTTGTATTACCAGTGGTTGCTACAACTGAGAGTAATTCAAGTGCTGGAGAACTTAGATACTATATTGTTCTGGTATTTTGAGTTCAGTAACCTAGAATGAAAGCATCTCTGAACTAATGTCTTCTCTAATGTAGCAGACAGAAGCCAATAATTACCAAGTAACAGTTCAGGCCATAAAGGAAAAAAGTGAACACATTCAGACATTAGCCAACATTATATAGAGACAGTGCCAAAGACATTAATTGCTTGTTTTCCCAGTGCATTTATTAATCACTTCCTCAAGAGCTTATGTTAAAAAAAATCTCTGAATTATCCATCACTGAATATGTTATTTTATAAATATTACTGCATTTTAAATACAAGGACTTTAGAGACACAGAGTTAACAAAAAGAGAAATTGAAAAGTGCATAGTAACAAGTTCTAAATATAAGAAGAATTTTTCTATTGGGTTAGGGAATATGTTTGTAGATTGGGAAAATTAAAATACAAATTATTCTGTACTTGTTCAGAAAATATGATGAAAGGAAATTTTTCATATTGAGAACTGTTTTTCAGTCACAGTAGTTTTTTAGCTAAAATATGGAAAAAGGCAAGGGCCATCTGAAGAAACAACCTGATTATATTCTGAGGATGTTTCTCCATCCTAAGTTTGTTATTTTCCATTATAAAATGTTTACCAAGTATTCTGTTGAAAATGATGTAGATATACTTAGAATACTGCCAGTTTTGTTACAAAATCTTCATTAGGAATGTGAGTCATGCACCATGTAGCACCCAGCATGTCATTACAAGCTTAAACAATAAAAGTTTTTGTAGCGTGTCATGAAGATTCAGCTATTTGGGGGTATTTTCTGAATTCTATGGGACTCCTATGAGATTGACTAGCCCAGAGACAGCAAAAATCACCTATTCTTGTGAAAACTTATTAACTAATTTTTCCTACATTCCATGACCATTAAGTTACAACTCTGATTTACATCTCCTATTAAGATTCTCCACTGAAAGATAATGCTGTCAATGCCTTCCAGAATCATAAAACTCTAATTCCTGGATACTTGGCCATAGTTATGGTAAACAAGATAAAATACAGAATACCTAAAAATGTTTCACCTTGCTTGCATTAAATTTAGAATTAGACCGTAAAGATAACTTCATAAATAATAAACAATTAAAACAATGGTAATTCCCCAAATCAAGAAAAGGAAGACTCAGAAAAATGAAATATAAAAAGAGCTAATAATGTGCCAGAGCAGATTAATGGAAAATTACAGATTAACTCTGATGGACTTTTTGTGCAGTATTAGATGAATTTAACAATGGTACAGTAAGATGGTTTTGACTTCTTTATATCTTAGTATATGCATCCATCACATTTTTCAGCATTCTCTATATTTAAAGACTGTGAAAAAACCCTTGTATGTTGTGCTGTTAAATCATCTCTGCAGACTGTTTTCATATACTGGCAGGCCAAACAAGAGAAATGTATCAAAAAATAAGAAACAAAAATGCAGCTCTTCATAAAGTTGCATTAAAATTTTCTTTTCTTCTCATATGGAAAACCTTTGATATAGAAACAATAGTATCTATGACTGTTAATATTCTTGCTTACGATGATGAATGTTAACTTCATTTTTCATCTTTTGTCCAATTAGTTTTACATTTAAACTATCATTATTGTACATTGTACAATTTTGAAAGTCATAGCAGAAGTATTATGGAAGGATTTCCTTTTCATCTGCATAATAGTCAAACTAACTTTCTTTCTTTCTTGTTAACTATAGGGTGTTTAACTTTTGGCATAAATGATGTTCAAGTTCTTCTACCCATCTATTGTGGGTGTTTTCATAGAACTCAAAACGGTTTTATTCTTAGAGCATCAAATCTCTCTGTCCTTTCTGCATGTTTCGTACTACTAGATGCTTTCTCCTGCTCGTTTTCCAACACTAGGTACTCTCTTCCATTTGCTTCATCCATTTATGCATGATTTTGGACTTGGAAGAAGTGATAAATGTTGTCTTCTCTTTATCACTCAGCTTTTAAGTTGTTCTGACAGCAGAAACTGCTGTTCCAGTTAGAGCAGGTTCATTAGGTCATCTGAAAGCATTATCAGGAGCACCTCTTCCACTTCCACCCTTACTGCACTAAATGCTGTTGCATCAAATGGTTCCATTCATTAACTGGTCTAAGGCAGCATCCACCAGAGCTTGTGATAACACACAGAAGTATTCTGTCACAGTGGATGTTGAAATTATTGCCTCTCATTTGCAATTCAATGAAACTGTCATTTTTCCCTTGCAGTTCTGCTTCCTTTTGCCATATGTTCTCCTTAATACAGCAGTTGGGCAGCACTTTTACTATCACTCATTCACCTCATCTCTTGCTTCTGTTGCTCACTGTGGAGCAGACTTTCTGCAGCTACAGTCTCCTGATTGCTGCCTATGACTGCTTTTCCCCTTTGTTTTCCCTAATGAAGGAAGTTCACCAGCAATGTAGACTTCGCCAGTATGCAGTTCATATTTTTTGTTATATTTTGCAATTTGCAGCTATAGTTGAATGTTATATAAATGATTAATTAGCACTTATTACTGTTTTACATTTCCTAAGTACTGCACAAACTAACTAATCAAGCAGTCAATAAATGAATTAAGCAAAAAGCCGCACACAGTTACAGGAGTTGTTTTCTCTCTGACATTCACTTGCATACAGGCATGCTGTGAAATCTATAATAAAAAAAAAAAAAACTATAATAAAAAAAATCATCTATGATTAGGTGATATTTTTTTTCAATTTTGTCACAGAGAAATATAATTGAAAACCATTGCTTGTGTAGTTAGATGTAATAAACCTTATTACACTGTGTGGGTTTTTTCAAAAAGCTCTTTACTTCAACCTATGTTCCTGTTCAAATCACAGCAATATTGGCAGCCAGTGAGAGCAGCAATAGGCCAGCAGGAAACTCCTAATGTACCTAATGGGGCTAATGTACCATATTCACAATTCCATAAAATTGTCTTAATATGCCCTGCTTATTAGCACAAAATAAAGAGAAATATTTGTAGGGTCAACCTGGCAGTGTTGTCTGCTAGTTTTTAAAAAAATAATTTTAAAATACATAAAAAATAAAGATAAAATTTGTACTATGTAACTCTTCATTTGCTTAGATGGGCATGAGAAGCTTACACTTGTCATAATTTAAGCCTGGGTCATATAAAGTTCTTTTGTACACCTCTGAATCAGCTTTATTGACAAGTTTGTTTGAACTTGCTCAGGTCTTCTGTACTCTGACAAGACAGAAAAATGCATGGTTTACACTGATCAAAGAAAAAAGGGCAATTTCTCTACCAACAAAAGGAATATTTATCTGCACAGGACATAATCCCGACTGTGCCTTGACTAACAAAGACAGTTCAGTTTGGTGGGAATTCATGCAGGACTAAAGTTTTCTCATTTTACCATCCAGTATAGCATGATGGAAAGATAATGAATTTTCTGTTGACAGCTTTTTTTTCCACATCAAATGTAACTAGAGCCTTGTTCAGGAGGTTTGAAGGTTTGAGTTTTAAGTACAGCAAATGCATGATGACTGAACATAAAAAATTGTGCACTGTATGTGAAAGCCATTACCTGGCCAGATGTTTTAACCATGGAAACTTGCAAGGAAAGCCTCTGTCATATCCACACACTGATGTTTAGCTTTGGCTCCAAAGCAAGAGCAGAATGGCCTGGACCACATGAAAAAAAGAGAGAGGGAGAGAGAATTTTTTACCTGGAAATAGTAAAGAGAAATACATGTCCTTTTAAATATTTTGACAGATGATCTGTTACACAGATTGATTTGTGGTAATAGAAATTTAGCCTTTGTGAAAAGGTATGATTAGATTATCAAAGTATCCCCCTGTTTGCAGATTCCTAATAGTGCTGCACAAGTAGAGCTCTTTACTATGCAGCACATTTTCAGCCAGCTGTGTAATTGAAAGTTTCTTCCTGCAACAGCTGGATGGCATTTTTTAACATTTTCAGTATCAAAAACTGCTCAAATGCTTCATGATTGCTATTTAGTTTGGGAGGAGTTTTTCAGCATTTCAAAGGAAAGGGATGATTGGAGGAGTAGTATTTCATGCAATAAAATCATGAGCTGGGCATGTTTAAATTTCATAGGCAGGTTCTGGAAGATATACTCTGAAATTGTCTACTTTTGACTGTGTACCAGGAGAAACAATAACCTTGGGGGTTTTTTATTGTCTTCTACTGCTCATCATGTTATTTTGGGGAATAAAGAGATGAAAATATAGAGTGATTTAAAAGCACAGTAATTCTTGAAGTGCTACTGACATATTTACTGCTATATTTGTTCCCAAAAGTGAATTGATAAAATGTAAAGACTGTACAAGAAATGTGGAGACCAGGGTAATTTGCAAAGGACTGTTATATATTTCTGGAAACATTACCTGAGGTACACAGGTTTTTGAACCGATTTTATATTGCAACCACTTCTATGATGTACAGATATTTTAGTTGTAAATTTCAAGGGATGAATAAGTATTTAGGAGAAAAAGATTGTAGTTGATTTGTTTGTAACATTTCACTTGACTGTGCAGGTGCAATGCAGAGACTTTCATCATATGTGTGTGTGAATAAATATTTCTCTCTGTACATATGTGTCAAATGGTGAGGGGAATTGTATTCACAGGTCTCTATACAGTGCTTCACAGTGATTTTTTTTTAATATATAATAATCATGGCTTAAAATTTCCTTTCTTCCTTCTTTCCTTCCTTCCTTCCTTCCTTCCTTCCTTCCTTCCTTCCTTCCTTCCTTCCTTCCTTCCTTCCTTCCTTCCTTCCGTCCGTCCGTCCGTCCGTCCTAGCAAGGTATTTGCTGACTCAACTGTTAATGTGCTAACAAATTGGTATGCGTGCACTATCAGCCCAGTTTCAACTCTCTTAATGGCATGAGAAACAAAACAAAACACATTATAAAGTTTTATTAAATTTAGGGTTTTAAACAGTTTCTGTTAAAATGCATTCTTGGGGTAGTGGTAGATACAGAAAATTGTGGATTTATGATTTTATTTTTTTTTTTAATTTGCCTATGTAGTTTTCTGCCCACTTTAGAGCCAAATTCTTCATGGACATGGGATGAAAAATCCCATAGTGGGGCAATCAGGTGAGGAGCCGTGGAAGCTTCTCCTTATTAAGAAACAGGTTTGGAAATATTAAGGCTTTATATAACTGATTTTTTCAGTTACAATGAAGAGCAAATTAAAACCATTTACTTCCAACTAGATTAGGCTGCAGAACTTCCCGCTGGTGCTGATGCAGAAACATTTCATAGAGAATATTTTATTCCTCCTGTGGATTGATGTTGAGGGAAAGCCTGTGCTTGGGATTTTTCCTTTATCTCATGTGCAGACTTATAACTCAGTTTCAAAAGCAATTAATATTTATGAGGTTGGGTTGAGAATAATACAACTGCAGTGAGACAGTGAAATGTCTGCCATTCACACACTGCTGTATAATGGTAAAAATACATATTTAAGTTTGAATTAATTAAATTGTATTTAATCCTTTTTCTGTGAGCTTGTAAACAGCAGCTCATATCAATGCTAATGTACATTGTTGGCAAGTGACATGTGCTGTCAGCATAATTTTAGACACATTTCATTTCTTGCATAGTGCTTATTGCTCATATAGAACTTTAAACTTTTTCTCATTGGTGTGCCAACTGCTAAAATCAGAAGGTTTTTCCAAGATGTAATTTTTTTGTGCTTTGTATGCAGAAACAATGGAATTCAAATAGTGATTGTGTAGTGATTTCCCAAGGCAGTGTAATTAAAAATCACATTTTGCAGAGCCCTTTAATTGGCATTGATTTTAATCCTTCAGGTTAGCTTATTTTCAGTTTAAAGTGAAGAACCGTCAAAAGACTGTGACTCTATAATTGGTGGCAAATACAATCAGGCTAAAAGTGCTCATCTTCTCAGCCTACCTTCCTGAGCAGGATGATGGAAGATATGAGCAGCTTATTATTGGCAACCTGGTGCTCCAGTTGTCTTGGGGAAAATAAGTGGTTTGCTCTGAGTATGAGCAAAACCTTAATGTGTTATTATTACTGTAGATCAGGAGCTGAGCTGTAGACATTGAAGTATTGCATTAATATTTGCTGTGCTTGGATTAGCTGAATTGGCAGTGCATTTAAGTAGGGACTTGGGCTTTCTTATTATTTACTTAATTATATTCGTAATTTACTGTGGCTGAGTACTCAGCATGATTTTTAATTGTCTGTTGGAGACTCTTAATTTTACAAATGAGGTTCAATAAATGCGTGTGATATTGCAGTCTTGGTTTTATAGGAAGAAGACTGAGTTTTCTGCTCATTGCTAAGCTTTATGGTATTCCCATTACTACTACACTAGTGTGGTTGTAATTAAATTTTTAGAAGTTCATTTGTGTGTAGTTACTAGGCAATCCTAATTTCTGCAATTATTATTATTTTGCCATGATTTGCATAGCAAATATATGAGGTTCCTAGGTTCCTGCCCAGTGCTTTAAAAGTAAAAAAAAAAAAAAATTGATGCTAATGGCTTAATATGCACTAAATCATCACCTGAAAGAGGCCTTTTCTGAACATCAGAGGTTATCTGCCATTTGTCACCTCAGGTACTCACCTGAAAGGCTGCAATATATATAAAGACCCTCTAAGCACACCTTTATAATGGAATACATGTTTGTATTGTTTGGGTTGTTAATGTAGGTCAGTTTCTTGATATTTTGTACAGAAAAATTGATAGTCATCCACCTTCACTGTGAATTACTTTAATAAAATATAAGATGAGATGGAAAAAAAATAGTGGAAAAAAAAAAAAAGCAAAAATTGTATCCATTTCCTTTACCATATGTATTGTTAATTAAAAATTATGCATATGAGCAGAACCTCAGGAGTGTAAAGAAGCATCTTGTAGAGGAGAAATCAAATGGTTTAGTTAATAATAAAACACTTGAAGACTTGCCCTTCATTACCTCATTGAAATTTGGTTTAATGATAATGGTCACACTGTGAATTGGTGTTCTGCACAGGAATGGTACAGATGTGTGAGAGTCTGTTTCTCAGACTCACAGATTCACAGAATAATTTACATAGTAAGGAATTATAGGCAGTTATCAAGTTGTGGAGGGGTTTGTTCAACTGATGTTCCCATGATGAGATACCACAACCTCCCTAAGCACCTGTTCTGGGTTATTCTTTGCTCCTATTCTTTGCTATGCTTTCTTCTATGTTTCTTTTTAACAAAATCTATCTAAAAACACCAAAAACATTATAAAAATTACCATCAATCTCAAAAGTATTTTTGTCCCATGCCCTGTTTCATGCGTTGGAGATCAAAAGAAAGAATATATGAACATGTCAAACATATTCTCTTAGCCTCCTGATGTCTTGAACTTTGGGTCTTTCTGAGCTGCATGTTTCTAAACATTTCTGGCTACCTAAATTTGAGGGAATTTAATTTTCCCACACTTTTCCTTCTCTTGAAGGTATGATTTTATCCCCATAATCTACTGTGGCAGGAGTCCCCCAGTACAAATGCACTTTGAAGAAGGGGCCACCCCTCTTTGTTTATTTGTTCAACTTTCTTTCTTCTTGATGCCTTGTGAAGGCTGACCTACAGCAGAGGCTAGGTGAAGTTAAAGAATAAAGTAGGTATTTATTGAAAGGTCTCGATGGATACAGCTTGGGCAGCACAAGAGCCCAGCCAGGGCTACACTCAAGATTAACCCAAAATGGTCACAAATTGGATGACCGGTCCAGAGATTTTATAAGTTTTGGTACATTAGCATTTTGGAGTTAATTGTCCAATTACAGCTTTAGGTCATGAAGTCCTATCCTTGTTTTTCTCTCTTCAGTCCACATTGTTTATGCTCTTGGGCCTGGGGTTGTCCTTGGTCCCCAGCTAGAGAAGGAAATGTTTTGTCCACCTACTCTGTGGAGGGAGCTTACTATCCCTTAATATGAAGCTCAGAATTACACACTAAACCAGTACAGAATATGAAAAATATAAAAGCTAAAATCTGAGGCAAAAAAAAAAAAAAGCTACATCCATTTTATGATGTTACTCTTAATCAGTTTGATTAATGTCCTATGGTTGGTTTCACAATCTTCCATTATTCAATTTTATCTTTTGATGTAGTGTTACTCTATTCATTTGTCCCTCATGCAGAAGTCATTCTGTATGCTCCATTATCATCGTACTTTTTTGTGAGCTTCTGGTAGTACCTCTTTGATTAAATAAAAAATAAGGAAAGCAGTCAGAGAAGGCTAGCATGCATAAACATGCACAAATAAGAAAGACCAAAACAGATGAAGAATTACAGGAATTTTAAAACTATTAAGCCAATGTTGATTTAGTTTAGGGCTCTTGACATGGATAGTGCCATCTGTTTGTACAGTATCTGAAGTACACTAGTCCATGGCCATCTCTGAAAACTCTGTCATATATACTTAGATGTTTGCAGAAAGTTACTTTCAAATTTTCTCTTTTTTACACTTCGGGCAGTGGCTTACAGTGTGTTTAACACTTGTATGTTGCAGGTGATACCTTACATTGCCTGCCTTTGGTGTTTCTGTCATCACTAAATACATCTGACAAATTAAAATTTCTCTTATTCAAGCAAATTCTGTCATCTAAGAAAAACTCATCTGAGCCCAGCTTCAGCAAGATTCTCAACAAAATCTTCAAGTATGTGAGTTTCAATGGGTTCAGGGAAGTTGTAACAACTCAAGTTTCCCCCTAAAAACATGGAGGATTTGTCCCTTTAGAGATTTAGGTTTGTAAGCTCCCTAAAGAGATGTTATAAAAAAAATCAATCCAGTTTACTTGCTACAATTAAATATACTCACTCAATTTTGTACTTTCATGGAAAATCTGAAATGCTTATGATATAGTCAATATTATAGGCAAATTAAAGCCTTCCTTAAAAGAGATCCTATCAACAGGAAATCTTTGCATTTCTGAAATAATTTAAAAGCAGTTTCTAGTTCTGTACCTCTCTCTTGATCCCACTGTCAATCTGATAATTTCATCGTCTCATTTTCCTTCTTTGAACATATTGTTTCTCCCACTTCTGACAATAAAAGCCTGTGCAACCAACCAAGAAAGACCAACTGTAGAGAAGGAACCGGAAATTCAGTTTTAGAATTAAGAAGAAATACACTAAAGATAGTTGCGTACCTCAAGGGAAAGGCAGACCCTCAAAGCCAGCTCTACACAAAGCGCTGTCATTAGAGTACTAGTACTAAAAACAACAGAATGTTTCTATCCTGACAGTAATGTCAGAGATTCCGAAGCAGTGTCAGAATTTAGTTAATCTTGGAAACAGAACTCACAATAAATATAAAGAAAGTAACAAAGAGGAGGCTGCAGCTGTCATCTGTTTGACCGCTTTAGAGGTCAAGGAATTCCCAGGAATAATCACCTCCTATATACAGAGGCTATTCCTGTCCTATTAGTGGTTACTTGAAAGAATTTCAATCCAACGCTTGATGTTTTACAAAGACGTGCATCCTGCTTTGAAAGGAATTAATTTATGCAAGTTTTTTAGCCTGTGGGAAGTGGGACATCAGCCTCTGTTTGGGTTAGTCTCTTCTAGTTTTATAAGCATGAGTTTGTAGTATTTTCAGGTTATTTTTGCTCTGAAAACTTTTACTTGCTTTTTCGGACTACTAGCCCCCAGTAGTTAACTGTGGTGTGGAAAGGTATTTCTTTGAATGAGCATCAAGTGATTAAAATAACTTAAGAACCTTCAAACAAGTTATTGTAGTGATAAATATTCAATGTAGTCCAAGGCTAGTATCAAAGCACCTTAGCTGTGAATTTATTTTCTTTTAATATGCCTTACAGTAAAATTTTGATTTGAGATGTTAACTGCGTTTTCAAGACAAAATACTCACACTTATTCTGGCTTGTACTTTTAAATTGTTCACATGAAAAAAGACAGAACAAAATTGGTTAGACCTTTAGGTGATCAGAAACAAAACTTAAATAGTGAGATGACTCATAGAGAACAAATATAGAACACAGAGAAAAGCCATTTATTTTTGTTAGCCTCAGTAAGTAATACTGGAGAAATAAGAGGGGAAAAGATGCATATAATTTTCCTTACAAGAGAGATAAAATGGATTATAAATAAGTATTTTCAGTTTATATATTTTTTTAAAACTATATATTTTAACGTGCAGTGGCTTCCCATTGCAATTTTGTCCACTACCCATCGAATGCTGGTATAGGAAGCACTGTGTATACAGCTGGGTGGTTCAGGTTTTCTCACCATTCTCTTCTGCTTTTCCAGACAAAGGCAGTAGGATTCCATGGTGTTTTACGTAGAGTGAGAAAAGGTTGTGAAAGGGAGTGAGTGGGGGAGAGGTGAGCTTGCAGAGATTTACTGGGGCAATCACATGTAACTAGTCTTGATAGCTTTTGGTAAAAGAACTAAGAAACTCTTCATACATTGTGCAGGAAGAGTAGGAAGGTTGAGATGGCACCACAAATGCAGCATTATGCAATCAAAATATTCTTTTTTTGTTGTGAAAAGGAGAGTATGGAACCATGTGAAAACCTTGCCATGCAGCATTGTTATAAAACATCTCAGCGTTGCTGTGATTTTTAATGAATACATAGATCCTTGCCATTTTAATAATTTTATCTTGTTTCAGACTAGTAGTTTTAACTCCTACACTTTGATTGCATTTCAGAACAGTCAAGCATCAAGTATTGGAACTGACATCTGAATTAAAGAGTGTGCAAAAAATCTCTTCCCTCTTTAACTATTGAAACAACTAAAATGGAAAACTGAATAAAAGAGGTGAGTCCTTTCCTCTGATCATTCGCCTTGGTCTTTGTCTGCATTGCTTTTATTAATTTTCTCCAGATCTGCCTCCTGCAAAGGCAGGGAGCTAAATGACTGCAAACTTTCAAACGCTTTGATGGAAGTAAAGGTAGATAGAAAATTACACATATGAGAATCCATCTTTGCATTTAACTAGTTTTGCTAGCTGAGGGCTCTGTTAATATTGGGTGTCTTTGAATATTGTGGTGAATGATTTTCACAAGTCTGATATTAATGTAGAAATATATATATATAATATAAACTTAATATAAACTTAAATGATAAATAGAGCCCCATAGAGCTAGATTCACCAAAACTGTGGAGAGAGTGTAGGGAATGTAAAAGGAAGGATTGATTTGGCCTAGAGGAATGTTAGCAAAGGGGAGAGGGCAGAGGGAAAAATGAAGTACAGAAGACAAGCATGGCAAAGGGTTGCAGCATCTTGTAAGTAACATTGAAATGGCCTGGAAAAGCTCTGGTAGGGATAGAACTTCCTTTTCCACAGTGTCCACAGATATTTTTACTTGGGGTTTTTTTCTATTTGTTTTGGTGGGGGTTTTTTTTTACACTAAAAGGGACCTGATAGAACACACTGAAGATAAGCTGACCTCTAGCCTCTTGAACAGAAATGGAATAGCAGTGAAATGTCTACATATAGTGAATTACTGGTATTTCCCAATGTTAATCATACTGAGAAAAATTTAAAGCAGTTCCATATCATGTTTCTTTATTACCACATGGCAGACTTAAAGATACATGCACTAGAAACAGGGAGAGTTTTTATGTCTTTTTTAAAGGGTGGTCATTCTGCCTATGATTTGATATTATTTTAAATGTAACACTTAGAACTATATTAGACTCACTAAAGTTCAGCGACATGCAATTTAATTGTAATGTTAAATTCATATGTTAATCATATGATTGGTTATGGGTATTTTAGTTTAGTTAGGTATGATGCTGTACTTCAATTTGTAAATTTCTCTGAGTGGGGCATGAATTTAAGAAACATTTTACATCTTGCATGAAATATTTTACATCACAGGAATACTCTTTGTGTCACTCTAGAGTGATATTTTTTCATTGTTTTCCATTAGTGCAAAAAATTTCAATAGATACCTCACTTAAAGAATGTAATTTCTTACAATTAGAATGCTATCTAATCATCCAGCAGCTTTATATTTTAGTAAATGTATTTTAAGAGAGGAAAGAAGCAAAGTGTTGAAACATTTCCATAGCCATTAAATGTATCCATGATGATTTATTATATGTGGGATATATATAGATAGGTAGAGATAGAGATATGATTCTGCATGTTATATATGTAATTTACATATGTATTTATACATTGCAAATATGTATTTCTAAGGTACATACACATTACAAAAAGTAGGACTTGGAACCAGTGTGTATCTTCTGACAATGTGAAATAGATCAGTTCTGCTAACTTCGCCTCATTTTGGCCTTCTGTAGAACTCTGAAACTTTATTGAAAAGGTGACATAAGGTTTCCAATGGTGTGATTTTTCCAAGTTGGATTTTTACCTTAGGAATTGTTTTTTCACACTAATACATTTGCTTATCATTTACATATATTTATATGCATTTTCATATACACAAAAAAACCCCACCCTATCCGCTCAGCTTCCAGTATCTTGGGTAAAAACAAACATTATGTCATTGAAGAAGGTATTTTGATTAGTGATACATTTATTGGAAGAACAAAGTGTGGTCCGCTTATTTTCCTCAGGAATATATTGACAATATCATTTAAGAGTGACTCAATGGCCCTTGTGGGTCCCTTCCAATCCAGACTATTATGTGATTCTGCGAATATAACACTACTCTTTTGTTTTGAATTTTGTTCAAGGGAACTACAGACAGAATTTAAAGATGCCATTAAATCAAGACATGTTTATCATCAGGGAGAAGATGACTAGGCTTTGAAAAATTCAGATAACGAGAATCTATATGAAATGTGTTAGGGACATGGATGAAATTGGACTTTAATGAGACTAAACAAAAGGAATATAATTGATCTTCTACAGTGAGAATGTATTGAAGCAATTTAAACCTTGAGGTCCTCTTGTCTTAGTGGGAGACAGGATAGCGGATGTTTTGTGTGATCTAATTATGCAGAAGTCTCAGGCTCTGCAAAATATTATTACTTAGGGGGAAAGGACACAAGACAAAGAGAACAAATTACCAGTTAAAAGATATGATGATCTTTGATGCAGTACAAGGGGAAGCATAAGGTATTTTACTAATAATCCTGGTGTGAAAGTAACAGCCTTAATGTGAAAAGTTAGAAAATTGCCTCAGGTAAAATACACTGAGAAGGCAGAAGAGCTTGGATGAGGCAAAGATACTGCAAACAAATATAAAGAAAAAAAGAGATTTCTAGTGCAAATTGAAAAAAAAAATTATTATGGCTTGTTTGAGGTATTTTGAAGAAAAATTCAAGCAGGACTTATTACAGCATAACAGCAATTCCCTGAGCAGTTACAGACAGCCTACAAATCAGACAAAAGAAACTAAACTGACTGTGAGATGGACAAGTGATTTGTCTGTCTATTAGATTAAACAAGACATTTCAATCAATATTCAAATTTTATATATTCCTACTTCCTTTTCTACTTATGGGAAAACCAAACTTCAAAATTGGAGATAGGGACAACTCTTTTAAGTATTTTTACATCCAGAACAAGTTGGAAGGCCGGGGAATATCCATAATGTTTCGGCATACTGAAATCTCCTGGAAAATTATTAGCTTTAAGTATCTTAGTGACTACGAAAATTTCCTAAGTCTGATAAACCATCAGTGTAGGCATAATGGAAAATGGAGATACAGAACCACAGAATCACAGAATAGCTCTGGCTGAGCAGAACCTTAAAGATCCTTAAGCTCCAGCACCTATTATAAATGTGAAGAAAAGATAAGAACTGCACATAGAGAGATGCTGGGATACAGAGTTGAATATTGAATCAAAAGCTTCATTACTGTTAAAAGTAAGGAAAAAATTAACATTCATTCATTAACAACTAAAAACTATAGAGGCTTATCTTTGAGTAATAAAAAATTGTCATGAATTTGCTTATATAAATAAAATATGTAAGTTAGAGGAAAAAAAAGAAAAAATAAAGAGAAAGGTCAATATTTGATATAGCTAAGGAAACAGACTTTCTGTGTCAGTCTGAAAAAAATGTCCCTTCATCACAGCTAGCAGAAATAGAAGATAATTCCCCACATCTGTAATCAATTTTGTATCAGAATTTATTTCAGACATGGATCTTTCATCTCCTGCTATTTACACTTGGTATCATCTAGATATTTATTGACTGAATTATAGACAATGTACAGTACTTCTTCCTATGAAATCTAGACTAACCCTTCTTTTAAGTGGAAGATAGGCTATTGGTGCAAGAAATTGACCCAACTTGCCAGAAGACTCTATTTACTACAGTTCACCTTAACTTCTGTAAATATAGAGAAATTTTGTAACATTCAGATCTTTTTTTTTTTTTAACAGTCTTTAAAGCATTACTACATCGCACTAGCAGGATTTAAACAGAATCATAAAAAATTGTCCTTATTTATGCTTTAATACAAACAATGTCAAGGTACTAAACAAAATCTTTTTCTTTTTTTTTTTAATTGGTTTTTATTTAAAATATTCATTTATCTATTTCAAGGTATTTTAATAAGAAAGTAACAGGTTAATAAACTCACATGAACCGCCTCAGGAAAGGAGAGATGTAGCAACTTCAAGACACCATTGTGTGATTCCCAGACCACATCCCATCGCCTTGATAAATATGACAATGTAGAAAATAAATGAAGAACTGAGGCCAAATTCTTAAGCATCTCGGTCTTTTTTATTTATTCTCCCTCTTCCTGTTAATCCAATGGAATGCTAAGTGATCCTTTAATTTTAAAATACCCACCCTTCTGACTTTCTTTTCCTCGAGTGAAAGTCCCAGCCAAAATAGAGATGCATGTAAAAGCACGACTGCTGAGTGACATCCCTGAGGCAAGGACAGGGTTAGAGGTAGACCATTCCCATTCTTGTAAGGTCTCTCAGAAGAGGTCATCCCTAGCTCAGGAAATACTAGAATTATTCAACCTTTTTATGCTTTTCTATACTTTTCTTTAGGCATATACTGCCACTCTAGTTTATGCCAGTGGCTCAATGAGCCTTTGAATTCACTCAGAATTGCTATTTTTGGACATGCAACTACTGGAAGTAGATGCCTGTAAGAAGCTTTTATGGTTGGACAAAAAGTAATGACACCATTAACTCTGAGAAATGGAATAGTTCTTGTATTGCTGTCATTCTCTTCCAGTAAAAAATTTCAAGTTGAGCACAGTGGGAAATCCGATTTACTCCCATGATATCAAATCATATTCCTGAAATAATTCAGCACTTTTAGAAACAAACCAACATGTGGAACTGGCACTGGTTTTTAGGCTGATACAGGGAGAGATGCCTTTCTTTGGTTTGCATTGCTCATCACAAGTAGACACAGGCACAAGGATAAATACCTCACCATCTCCTGATGGCCTCTTGGAATCAGGGACTGCACATCTATGCTCACACTGGAAAGGTTATAGGAAGCACATTTGTCCTCCTTATATGGTCTTCCTTTTTATTTTTATATCATTATAAGAAATACATCAAAAACATAATAAAAAATATGATTTAGATAATCCTCTTAGTTCAGGGTTGCAGGGATGAAACCAGCACTGTGCAAAATAAAAAGATATATTTGTTCTTACTGGATAATGGAAGTGTGACCAAGGTACCTTAGTCTCTTCTGCTTCATTGGGTAAAACAAAATTATGGTCTCCTGAAAGCTTTATTTTATATGAAACTCCACCATATTACTTTAAACTTTGTTACAATCTCTTTTATTTCTGTTGTATAGTTTCTACTTACCTTTCATTTCCCTGCCTTTCATTGCCAGCCCTTTTAGCTACAGCCTGCATGATGCAGACACAATGTAAAAAAGCTGTCTAATTACTTGGGGAAGGGACAGTATAGTGGTGGATCACAGCTGGGCCGTGGCAAAGAATTCTAGTATGCAGGGCTTGTATGCTTGAGAGAAACCACAATCGTTTTTGGATGCAGGGACTGTGTTCTCAAGACTGAAGGAAAAGAAACCAATATTTTAACAAAGCATCATTCATCAAGAATTAAACGTATAAACATGCATATTATTGAAGCTTTCTGAATTGTCTTTGCTCTTAAAGCAGTAATTTATCTGAGCATGTTGGTGATGTTTAAGTAGGCTAGAAATTTCATCATACCGTTGCTGTTTTAGAAATGAGGAGAAATATTTCAGTGTTGCAAAATCAGCGCAGATACTTTGTGCCTTATTTTTATAAGCTGCCCAAGAAGTTATTTGAACAACTAAAATTCCAATCTTACAAATCCTGGAAATCAGGACAATTTCAAGGTGTGGAAGAAAATATAAAATCATCAAAAGTGAAGTATGGAAATAGCTCAGAAATTGGTGAAGTGATAAATACTGAGGAGGGCAATTTGCTTAAAAATTTTGGGTGAATTTGTACATAAAGTATGTATGCCATTCTGTATGTGTGTCCTGTATCTATATAAACAAATATTTCGCTTAAGAATTAGGCAGTACAAGAATAAAGGAACATAAAATGGGGATGTGATCCCATAAATAAAAATTTTTAAAAGGTGTTTGAGGGCATGGTACATTACCAACTGTAACAGGATCCTGCAGGTGGCAGGTTAAGGCACTATTCAGGTCTTATTTACTAATACATGAAGGCCACCTCTCTGTTCCAAACATGGCCACTCCAGGACATACTTGGTTAAAGTGTTCATGCTTGAAGAAATTGTTGAAAATTGGAGAGACTCTGAGAATTGAAAAGTCTCAAATTAGACTAAAAATAATGACTGATTTGATTCAGTATTGGGGGAGAGGGTGGAGTCAGAAAACTTTCCTCTCCTTTCCAATATTTTGTTGTGGAAGGCAACAAAATATTGACCTTCTGAGACTCAAAAGTATGACAGAAAAGATCTAGTACGTGGAAATTAAACCTCAAAATGGGAGCAAAGTGCATATTTTTAAACAGAAGTAAATACACATTGGAACAATTTACCAAGTACAGTTGTGGATTCTTGTAACTTAAAAGATTTCATTTTGAATTAAGTCTAGGATTGCTGAAGCAATTTAGGGAATTAGATACTCAAACATCCTTGAAATGTACTCGTTAAATTCTCCAAGATCTCTTGGGTTCCTCTAGAAATGCAGCAGTGGCATCTGATTCAGAAGTGGGACTTGATGGAAGGCACTGTGTAGTATCAGACAGTTTCTGTAATGTTGCCCAGCAGGTTAGACTGCACTGTCCCAGTGGCCTCTTTTATTTGCAGTCATTGTGTTTGTTTATTTGTATGTAAGAACAGCAAAAAAACGTGTTCTAATCTAATAAGAACTACTTGAGATTGCTGTTGAAGTACTGGCATCCTATCTGTTTAATAAGATGACTGTGATTCACTAGTGTTGCAGTAGAATGTTATTTCACCTCCTTCTGCTGCTTGTAGGGAAAAGATTGAAAGACTAGGCCTGTGTGCAGAGATGGCATGGACATGGCAGCTAAGGAGCTGCTCTGTGTCTGTTGGGCTTTCAGCAAATGATTTTATTGCCAAAGCAGAAATGGTCAGTCATGTTTCAAGACCTGCTCCATGATCTGAGTGCGTTGAACAGAGCTCCTGAAATACGACTAGGTAGACATATTAGCTGAGCATTTCTTGGTTTTCTGTAGTATTGTCTATATAAAGAATTCACTTCAGACCTTTGTCTCTCACCAGGAAAACTTGGATCTTAGATGAGTGTGTCTGGCTGGCTCAATTTTACCTTTGTGAGAGTTACATTGAATTAGAGGCTGTATCAACGTGTTAAGCACCCAGTCATACACCAGTACAAGCAGTAATTTTGCTGTCACTGGGCACTGCAGCCCTGATAGTTGAAATTATCTATTTTCTTTCCTTACAATGCTTCACTTCCCAGGGTCTGCATGGCTGGGATATGTCTGTCCTCTAAACTGGATCTGTTATCAGTACAAGTATTACTTGCAAGCCAATTTTCTAGTATTACTTTTAAGATACATTATCTGAAATGGGATGGTTGCAGAGAGCAAAGTAAAGCTCACCCATGAGTGAGGAAGAGCACTGTATTCCTTGAATCAGAGCTGAATTCTGTTCTGAGTTTTGTTTACTCACAAAACTGAGTTTTATGAGACTCCAGAAATCCAAATTCCATTTGATAAATACTATCTAAATACAGAGTTGTAACCTAGAGTATTAAAAGGGTTTTGAGGCTTTTTCTTTATTCTAGTTTTTTAACAACATGGAAACAATTAATGTAGAAAAATAAGTAGTCTGCTTATGCTCATTAACACTTAATGAAATTAAAACTTGCATGTCCTTCTTAACATTTTTTTTAAACTTACATTTTGTTTTATAAGAAAACAGGCCTATGTAAGCCCAGTGTTACAAACTCAGAATAAAAATGGATACAATTTGTATAACAGTGGATTGAATTGAATATAAAATGAAAAGATAAATGTTTACGTGGTGGTTGATATTTCATAGATAGTTTGGAAATCTGTTTATCCAAGACATCCATAAGACAACAGGGTTATAATACTGTTCAGGCTGTATCAGTATATAAAATCTATTTGTCACTTTTACAAAATATATATTATTACCAGAATACAAATCATACAATTGAGATTGCTGCATTTCTCATCCTTATCATATAGATCTCCCATGTGATCTATCAAGTCCAACATGAGGTTAAAGCAGTGTGTACTTTAGACAAATTACTGATGGCAGCTGCTGTGTTTCTTCTTTGCACAACTTATCAAAATTCAAAATAAACAGAATTTATTGTGATATCCAATGAGGGAAGAAAAATTATAATTAAGCCAATTTTAAAATACATTACATTTTGAAGATCAATATTCTAGGCAGGTACTTGAGGTGAAGGTGCCCAGTGTCCAAGAACTGTATTCTTTTTTGTTAGTGAGTGAGAAAATGAAATTTCAATGTTAGAAGATTGGGATTTTTAGCTTCTGTAAGTGAGCAAGTATTAATGTAGTATAAGTGATCTAAAAAGTTATATATGTCCTTGTTAACATCAATAGCTTCATAATGCAGCTATTCAAATGATATACTCTAATTGCTTCTCTGCCTCAGAGAAGTTTCATGCTTTCCTATAAGGCTGTTATGATTTTCTCTTCAGAGCACTGCACGAAAATGCCCTCTGGTCTGGAGAGTGCACTGCTTTCTGATGGGTACACCTTGTTAAAGTTAGGTTTTTACCATTGTAAAAATTGAGTTACATGTCTTCCTGATAAACTAAGTTCACTTATTGATTTGGCCAAATGAGTTTGAGAAATGCTTGCACAGAATGTATTTGTTATATTCCATTTCTTTACATTATATGATATATGCATGTTTATGCATATATGCATAACTAGTTTCTCCAAACATTTTGTAAATATAACAAATAAATGTAATTTTTCTTTCTATCTGTTACATTTGAAAATGTAACTCAGAAAGTATGTTCAAGGAGATGAGGCAACATAGCTGTTCCAGGAGGTACAAAATGGACTGATTAGGTCAAAACATATTTTCTTTCATATACAATGTGGAATCTGTCCAAAAGGCAGAACTGAAGGCAGTCAGTATGATATCAAGAAAGATGTATCACCACTGGCTTGAAATGAGACTTGAATTATAGAGCTTCTTAGATCTAAGATCAGAAGCAATCCCATGTAAGAGGGATATCTAAGCAACTTTGTAGGGAATGCAGGTATTTTAATTCACAGAAAGTAAGCAGGATGTGATACTAAACACAGCACTTCTGTGCAGATGCCATTGGAACAATGTAGAATCTTTCTTAGTGTAAATTTGTAACAAGGATGAACTTTGTCCTGCAGCAAAATTTCTGATCTGGCTTTGACTCTTTGATATTTGCTGACACCAGTCAGATTTCTTTCAGTGTCATGACAAGAGTTAGTGCCTTAGAGCAACAGTAAGGAAAGAAGTCTGTGGTGTGGGGAAAGCATGATGCACCAGATGTAACAGGGCATGCATAGTTTCAGGAATAACTCTCTTATTTTAGAGAGTGTCTCGTTTAGGTTTAGACAAATTAATACCTTGAGACTGTTTTGATAGAAAATTGATCTCTTGTCAAGATGTCAATAGCCTGAGTATCTGAGAAAACAGAAAATAATTGCTGCATCCTGATAATTTTCTATTACAAGAATTTATTCATCCTGAACTGCCTGACCACTGTAGCATTCAACAACATGGTGAGTTTTTTATTTTCAATTACTGTTCTTTACTTCACATGATACTATATAAGATTGTGTGCATGTAGTGTATCCTCTCTGTGTAATTGGTTGGCTGTCAGGGAACAAGAAAAAAAATCAATAATACCAATAATTTTTAGCTCTTAAATTCTGAACTAAATGTTTCTTATGTTAAGCATGTGTCATTATATATACAACTCTGTAAGGGTATTTTATATTGATTGCATTTACTTTCTCAGTGGTTTCCTTATATTTAAAGAAATTGATCATAGGACCATAGCGTTATTTAGGCTTCATAAGGTCATTGAGTCCAGCTATTAACCCAGCACTAGCAAGCAGGTCCACCTCTAAACCATGTCCCTGAGTCCTGCATCCACACACCTTTTAAAAACCTCCAGCACTGGGGACTCAACCACTTCTCCAGGAGCCTGTATTAATGCTTGACAATCCCTTCTGTGAAGAAGTTGTTCCTATTATCCAGTCTGAACTTCCCCTGGTACTTGAGGCAATTTTGTCTGGTCATGTTGCGTGTAACATAGGAGAAGAGACTAAGTCTTACCTCATTACAACCTCCTTTCAAGTACTTAGAAAGAGCAAGGAGGTCTGCCCTCCACCTCCTTTTTTCCAGGCTAAATTCCTCCAGCTCCCTCAGCTGCTCCTCATAGGACTTGTGCTCCAGACCCTTCACCAGCTCTGTTGCCCTTCCCTGGATATGCTCCTTCTTGTAGTGAGTGGATCACAAGTGCTGAGTACAGGAGTATGATCCCCTCCCTAGCCCTGCTGGCCACACCATTTCTGATATAATCCAGGATTCTTGGCCACCTGGAGACACATTGCCTTATGTTCAGCTGCTGTTGACCAGTACCCCCAGGTCCTTTTCCATCTTTCCAGCTGCCCTGCCCCAAGCCTGTAGTGTTGCATGGGATGGTTGTGACCCAAGTACTGGATTCAGTACTTGGCCTTGTTGAACCTCATGCAATTGGCCTTAGCCCATCTATCCAGCAAGTCCAGATCCCTCTGCAGAGCCCTCCTGTCCTCCAGCAGATCAGATCTCACCTAACTGAGACTGCAAACTAACTGATCTCCGAACTAACCGAGGGTGCACTCATTCACCTTGTTCAGATCATTGATGAGGATATTAAACAGGACTGGCTCCAACACAGAACACTGGAGAACAACCTATTCTCTTCCTCCCAAAGCTCTGCCACTTAGGGCTGGAGTTCCTCCACCTGGGTGCATCTCCCACAGGGGTGCTGAGAGCAGGGCACAGCCCTGCAGCTGGCACTGGGATGGCAGCCTGGTCTCACCAGGGCTCCATCTGGGCAGCTGCACTAGCCCTTCCTGTGTGCCCTTCCTGACTGATTATTTTCTGAAAACACATACCTGGCATAAATTGAATTATCTGGTTTCAGCTTAGATTAAGTACTTGATTTGTAATTAAAATCCAAAAATGTAAAAGAAATTGAGAATGACAAATGCAGTTTATTGAATCAACTGCTTTCCTGTTCTGCCTCCAATGCAGTTCCATTTGATTTACTAATTATATGCAAACTATCATTATGCTGTGGTTCTTCATAACAATTTTGGTTTTTCAGCAGAGATCCTTCTTGGTTTGAATGACTGAAATGGATTGTATCATTACAGTTACTGATAATTTGTATTGCTACACAGTTTATCAGACTGTTCATTTCACATATGTTTGAGAAATAAAAACCTATTTATTTTCTGTGAGGAAATCATTAATAAATTTAAAGCTTTGTTTTTTACCAAGATATGATATGGTATCTTTTTTACCTTTTCAAAATGCCTTTTGCTGAACATCTAGAACTCTGTGCAAAAGGAGGAAAAATTTCTGACTTTGAAGTATTACTAGTGTTGATTACCATTCTAAATGCATAATATTATCTTATGGTCTTACTCATAGCTATAGCAGTTCTAAAACAAGGCAAGATATATGAGGCATGAATGATGTGTTTGCTTCTTACAGGGAAACAGAATGCAAATTTCTGACATATTATTCAAACTTGAATTATTTACATATCAAATATTCTGGCAAATCCTGATTAAACTTAGATGAATTCTCTTAATCTCTTCAACAGTTTGCCCTTTGGTAAAAATGGGACTTCCATATACAGGACTGAATAAATATTATTTAGATCCCTAAATCTCTGTATCTATATTGATATATATTTATTTTTTTAATAATCAAAAAATCTTATTATAGCTAGGAAAACAAGGTATTATTTTGGTGCAGAACTTGTTTAATTGATTAATTATAAAATTCACCTTAACACAATAAAAAACTGGATTCAGATAATCTTTGTAGTTCAGTGTTGCAAGTGTGAATCTTGCACTGTGCAAAATAAAAAGATAGACTTACCCTTACAGAATGGTGAAAGTCTGACCAAGGTGTATTAGTAATGTCTTCCAACACATTGGTAAATAATTATACACTTCCAAGTGTAAGGAGGGATGTGAGGGTCCTGAAAATGGACGGATGTCCAAAGGGACATGTACTGTTCATGGCAATTTTAGAGGGACAAGAGGTGTCTCAGTAAGGCAATTTTGTTGAAGGTGGCAAAGCTTGAGTGATCAGTGTCTCTTTGTTCTAAGACTGGAATATGCAGTGTTTGAAATACCTCTGGGAAATGGGAAAACTTACAGGCTACTAACAGCCT